>NW_027141098.1:2192500-2868370 GCF_036365525.1 Heterodontus francisci
GGATAAAGCTAAATTCAACTTCGTGATTGCAAGCCCCAAATTGAATCTTTTAGATGTAAAAAGTGACACAAATGAAATCCCAGATCTCTCTGTCCCTGCACCCATTTTAACATTGTCCCATTTGGTTTATATCGATTCTCCTCAGCCTTCCTTCCAAAATGCATCATTTTACATTTCTCAGCATTGAAGTTAACCTGCTATGTGTCTGACCATTTCACCAGACTGCCTCTATCCTCCTGAAGTCTACTCCTATTCCCTTCACTGTTTATTACATTGCAAATGGCACAATGTTGAAGTTATGCCCTGTATACCCCAGTCGAAGTCATTCATATATCAATAAGATCAGTGGTCCGAATCAAAACCCCTGGGGAATACCAAAATTTACACTGGATACAGTGAGTACAAAAGCCGCGAGGGTGTGCTGAACATTTATAAAGCTCTGGTCAGGTAACAGAGAGGGAGAGACTGGGATTCAGAGGGTAACAGAGGGGGAGAGACTGGGTCTCAGAGGGTAACAGAGAGGGAGAGACTGGGTCTCAGAGGGTAAGAGAGAAGGAGAGACTGGGATTCAGAGGGTAACGATGAGGGAGAGACTGGGACTCAGAGGGTAACCGAGAGGGAGAGTCTGGGATTCAGAGGGTAACGGAGAGGGAGAGACTGGGATTCAGAGGGTAACAGAGAGGGAGAGACTGGGATTCAGAGTGTAACAGAGAGGGAGAGACTGGGATTCTCAGGGTAACAGAGAGGGAGTGTCTGGGATTCAGAGGGAAACATGGAGGGAGAGACTGGGATTCAGAGAGTAACAGAGAGGGAGAGACTGGGATTCAGAGGGTAACAGAGGGGGTGAGACTGGGATTCAGAGGTTAACAGAGAGGGAGAGACTGGAATTCAGAGAGTAACAGAGGGGGAGAGACTGGGATTCAGAGAGTAACAGAGGGGAGAGACTGGGATTCAGAGGGTAACAGAGGGGGAGAGACTGGGATTCAGAGGGTAACAGAGAGGGAGAGTCTGGGATTCAGAGGGTAACAGAGAGGGAGAGACTGGGATTCAGAGGGTAACAGAGAGGGAGAGACTGGGATTCAGAGGGTAACAGAGAGGGAGAGACTGGGATTCAGAGTGTAACAGAGAGGGAGAGACTGGAATTCAGAGGGTAACAGAGGGAAAAATAGAGTTGGCGAGGGCGACATAGAAATTTTAAGACACAGAAAGTGGCCACTCGGCCCATCCTCTCTGTGCCAGCCGAAAAGCGATCAACCTATTCTAATATAAAAGCAAAATACTGCGGATGCTGGAAATCTGAAACAAAAACAAGAAATGCTGGATTCACTCAGCAGGTCTGACAGCATCTGTGGAAAGAGAAGCAGAGTTAACGTTTCGGGTCAGTGACCCTTCTTCGGTTCCGAAGAAGGGTCACTGACCCGAAACGTTAACTCTGCTTCTCTTTCCACAGATGCTGCCAGACCTGCTGAGTGAATCCAGCATTTCTTGTTTTTGTTGCAACCTATTCTAATCCCAGCTTCCAGCATTTGGTCCGAGCACTGCAGCTTACCGCACTTGAGGTGCCTATCCAGACTCCTTCTGAATGAGTTGAGGGTCTCTGCCTCAACTACCCTTTCAGGCAGTGAGTTCCAGACCATCGCGACCCTCTGGGTGAAAAAGATTTTCCTCAACTCCACTCTAATTTTTCGACCAATCACTTTACATCTATGCCCCCTCGTCACTGACCTTTCTGCTATGGTTCTCTGCCCTTCACCTCCACTCTATCCAGGACCCTCAACATTTTGTACATTTCAATCAGATCTCCCCTCAGACATCTCTGTTCCAAGGACAACAACCCCTGCCTATCTATAGAGAGTGAGAGAGGCACAGAGAGAGAAGGAGACACAGAGAGACAGACATAGAGAGGCAGACAGAGAGCTAGAGAGAGACAGAGAGAGAGGGAGAGATGGTGTGAGGGAGACACAAATTGAGACGTGGACAGAGGTGGAGAGAGGGAGGGAGAGATAGAGCGAGAGAGTGAAAAAGACAGAGAGGGAGAGATAGCGAGAGAGAGAGGGGGGTAAGACAGATAGCGGGGACAGAGGCAGTGTGAGAGAGGCAGATTAGTAGGTAGCAAATGTAACCCCACTATCTACAAAAGGAAGGATAGAGAAAATGGGGAACTAAAGACCTGTTCGTCTAACATCAGTCATAGGGAAAATGCTCGAATCTATAATAAAGGATGTGATAACAGGACACTTAAAGAGAGATTGTGGGTGGGTGGGGGGGGGGGGAGAGAAATGTGGGGAGAAAGAAATGGGGGGGAGTGAGAAATCGGGGGGAGAGAGAGGGGGGAGAGTGCGTGAGTGAGACGGAGCAAAGGAGAGAGATCTTAGGTTCGGTGGGACAATAAGCTGTGAGGAGAACACAAATAGACTACAAAGAGAGATGGTTCGGGATAGACAGCGATAAATGTCCTAGTGTTGTTGTAACATAAAATGGCCACTGAAAATGAACCTAAAATGGCTGATTGATGTGTGTGGAATTCCACAGATGAGAGGAGAGAGAGAGAGACATGCAGACAGACAGAAAGAGAGACAAAGAGGGAGACAGAGACCAAGACACAGAGAGTGATCGCAGGATATTTGTCGGAGGACAGAGGAAGAGGAGGAGGCCATTTAGCCCCTCAACCCTGTTCTGTCATTCAAGGAGCTCATGGCTGATGTGTGATCTAACTCCATGTACCTATCTTTGCCCCTTAATACCTTTGGTTAACAAAAATCTATCAATCTCAGATTTAAAAATTAACAAGTGTCTCAGCATCAATTGCTGATTGAGGAAGAGAGTTTCAAACCGATACCACACCTGGTGTGTTGAAGTGTTTCTTCATTTCACTCTTGAAAGGTTTTTAGACGAGGTTTATATTTTTAGACTATGCCCCCATGTTCTAGACTCTGCAGCCAGTGGGAATTGTTACTCTCTGTCCACCCTATCAGTTTCCCTTATTATCTTGAAAACAATCATCAAATCACACCTGAGCCTTCAAAATTCCAGGGATACAGAGTAAATCTCCAGCTACACTGTCCCATTAAATATTCCCAAGCCAAGCACAATGTTGGGTTTGACACAGAGTAAATTTCCCTCTACACTGTCCCATCACACACTCCCAGGGCAGGAACATCATGGGGTGGATACAGAATGAATCTCACTCTACACTGTCTGATGGAGACAGAGAGAGAGAGAGACAGAAAAAGAGAAACAGAGAGACATGGACTGACAGGGCGACTGACAGAGAAAGAAGGATACTTCACAGGGGATATTGGAAGAGGAGATGCAATTCAACCATACAGCCCTGTTCCAGCATCAAATGAGATCTTGACTGATCTGTGATGTAACTTACACCATATATCCTGCCTTTTCCCCTTATCTCTTAATACCTTTGGTTAACAAGAATCTATCAATCACAGATTTAAAAATTAACCAATAAGCCAGCATGAAATTTGCACAAACAATATCATTGTGTGGGTGTTTCTGTGTGTGTGCGTTTGTGTCTCTGCCTGTTTGTGTGTGATGGCACCCACAGTGGAATAGCTTGCTGGATGTTTAAAATGGAGGCAATTCCTTCTGGATCATCACAAGTATACGCCTGGGCCCCAACATTGTCTGCATTTCCCCCTCTCCTGATGTTTTTTTTCTCTCCATATCGATCTCTTATATGTTTGTGGACACAGCAGTGAAGGATTACATCAAATTAATATATCTTACATTATCCTTTTCATCCACCTCAACAATCTCTCTCTCTCCAACTTTGTCCCTCTCCAGAGCCCTCTCTCTGCCTTCATATCTAACCCTTTCTCCCTCTGTCTCTCTTCTAGTGGTAGAGATAGCAGGAGGGAGAGACAGAGAGAGAATGCTGAAGGAACTGTACTCTGTTCCTAAGCTGTGCTGCAGCTGCTCTGGGAGTGTTTGATGGGCTACATTAAACGCCCGTGTACAGTCCTGTATCAGGCTGTGAAGAAGCGGAGCATTTTCAGTACACAATGGGTCAAAGGGAACGATTCACTCCTGTCTGCTGCTGGGAAGAGAGCCTGACCTTCACATTAAGGCAGCATTTGACCGAGTGTGACATCGAGGAGCCCGAGTAAAACTGAAGTCAGTGGGAATCGGGGGAAATCTCTCCACTGGTTGGAATCATACCGAGCACAAAGGAAGATGGTTTTGGTTGTTGGAAGTCAATCATCTCAGTCCCAGGCCTTCATTGCAGGAGTTTATCAGGGTAGTGTCCTCAGCCCAACCATCTTCAGCTGAGATCCCAGCAGAAAGTGCTCTAAATACTGAGCAGGTCAGGCAGCATCTGTGGAGAGAGAAACAGTGTTAGTGATTCAGCTCGATGTTTTCCAGATTTCCAGCATCCACAGTATTTTGCCTCAGATAATGAAGCAATCCAGAGCCACATGCACCAAGACCCAGACAACATTCAGGTTTGGGCCGACCAGTGGCAAGTAACATTCACGTCACACAAGTGCCAGGCAATGACCATCTGCAACAAGAGAGAATCCAACCACCTCCCCTTGGCATTCAAAGCATTATCCCATCACTGAATCACCCAGCGTCAAAATCCTGGGGAAACATTGACATCAAATTTAACTGAACGAAACACATCATCAGTTTCTTCACCCAGTGGCTGGTGGGTGTCTGGAACTCACTGTCTGAAAGGGTGGTAGAGGCAGAAACCCTCATCACATTTAAAACAATCTCTTGGATATTCACTTCTCCATGTTTAAAATGGGTAAGGAATAACTCCCCTCGTCTACACTGCCTCATCGAACACTCTCAGAGAAGGTGCAGCATGGCTTAGATAGAGAGTAAAGCGACGTTTAAACATTCCCTGGAGTGTTGGATAAACCCGGGTCACTCACTGTGCCCGGCTCAGCCTCAAGACTCACCTGCCTCAGTCACTGAGACGCTCCTGTATCACTTGCCTTAACATAAGTGGATGCCGGGTTTGGGAGCAGGACAGGCACACAGGATTAGGACGACTGCTCATGTGGAGGATAAGCATCAGTAATCCCTCAGAGAATCAGAACAGACCAGCGAGACTCAGAAAAGGAAACTTGTGTTGAATTTGTGAGTCTTGCATTGTGGAATGCTTTAGTATTTGGTGAGAATGTTGTGCCAGTGACATTTTGCCCCAGTGGGATGAATAGATACTATATGACATTATTACAACAGTAAGGTACCGTGTGTATTGTAAATATGGACTCAAATAACAATGTAACTGATCAATTTTCAGCTGAATTTTATGACTACAGTTATACCTGCTATCCTGTCAGAATGTACATAAGACACGATGGGATGATGTCAAAGTGACCACTGTTGAATTTACTAGCTTGATCTTTGTGGGAACACGAGGGTTAAGTAAGTTAAAAATATTAAATGGTCAATTCACTTGTTTAAGTAATCACTCAACAGAAATGGGTCTGGAATGTCCTATGTGCTGCATTCCTACTCCTACATCTACTCTGTCAGGACCCCTCATGATTTTGAACACCTCTATCAAATCTCATCTCAAGTTTCTCTTCTCTATGGAGAACAACACCAGTTTCTCCAATCTATCCACGTAACTGAAGTCCCTCATCCCTGGAACCTTGCTCGTGAGTCTTTTCTGCATCCTCTCTAAAGCCCCCACATCCTTCCGAAAGTACGGTGTCCAGAATTGGACACAATACTAGTTGAGGATGAAGCAGTGTTTTATAAAGCTTCATCATAACCTCCTTGCTTTTATACTCTAAGCCTCTATTTGCAAAGCCGAGGATCCCATATGCCTTTTAACCACTTTCTCAACTAGCTCTGCCACCTTCAATTTGTGCACAGACATCCCCAGGTCTCTCTGTTCCTGCACCCACTTCCTTCTGTTCTTAGGTTCTCATAACACAGAGGGACAGGAGGACAGGGAGGTCTAGAAAGAAGGAGGGGGAGAGAGAGCAAACAAACAGGAAACACGTATGGGAACACCACCATCTGCAAGTTTCCCTTAAGTCACACACCATCCTGACTTGGAACTATATCGCTGCTCCTTCACTGTGACTGGGTCAAAATCCTGGATCTCCCTTCCGAACAGCACTGTGGGTGTACCTACCCCACATGCACTGCAGCGGTACAAGAAGGAGGCTCAACACCACCTTCTCAAGGGCAATTATGAATGGGCAATAAATGCTGTCCTGGCCACTAACGCACACATCCAACAAATGAATCAAGAAAATAAAAATTTGACACTGAGTCACTTCAGGAGATATGAGACCAGATGACCAAAAACTTGGTCAGAGGTTGGTTTGAGGGAGAATCTTCAAAGAGGAAAGAGAGTTAGTGAGATGGAGAGGTTTGGGAAAGGAATTCCAGAGTTAGGGCCTTGGCAGCTTGAAGGCACGGCCACCAATGGTGGAACGATTCAAATTGGGGATGTTCAAGAGGCCAGAATTAGAGGATGGCAGATATTGGTGGATTGTGGAGCTGGAGGAGATTGCAGAGATATGGAGGGGTCATTTGTGGAAGACAATTCCAAAATTCCACCATCCTTTGTGTGTAGAAGTGTTAATAAATTTCACCCTTGAAAGGGTCTTCGACTAATGTTCGATTTTTCGACTGTGCCCCTTGTCCGAGACTCCTCCAACCACTGAGAAGAGTTTCTCTCTATCTACCCCATCAGTTTCCAGTATTGTCTTGTAAACTTTGATCAATTCACCCAGCACAGTGGCACAGTGGTTAGCACCGCAGCCTCACAGCTCCAGCGACCCGGGTTCAATTCTGGGTACTGCCTGTGTGGAGTTTGCAAGTTCTCCCTGTGTCCACGTGGGTTTCCACCAGGTACTCCGGTTTCCTCCCACATGCCAAAGACTTGCAGGTTGATAGGTAAATTGGCCATTAGCAATTGCCCCCAGTATAGGTCGGTGGTAGGGAAATATGGGGACAGGTGGGGATGTGGTCGGAATATGGAATTCGTGTAGGATTAGTATAAATGGGTGGTTGATGGTTGGCACAGACTCGGTGGGCCGATGGGCCTGCTTCAGTGCTGTATCTCTAAACTAAACTGAACTAAACACCCCTTACACTTCAAAATTCCAGGGATGCAGAGTAAAGCTCCGTCTAAACTGTCCCTTCAAATGCTGCCAAGCCAAGTACAGAATGGAGTTATCTACAGAGCAAATCTCTGTCCTCTCTGTTCTATAAAACACTCGCAGGACAGGTACAGTGTGGGGTTAGATACCGAGTAAAGCTGCCTCTTTCTATGCCTCTCTTTCTCCTCCTCCATCCAGATGGAGAGAGTAACAGTGAGAAAGACAGGGATAGATATAGAGAGAGAATAACAGACAGAGGGAAGGATAGCAATGGGGAGAGATTACCAGAGAGGAAGAGATTGGGATGGAGGGTGTCGGTCAGTGTTCCTGCAAAGCTGTGTGCAGCAGCCTGGAAGGTACCACGCAGGTCCTGTTCCGTGATAAAAAACACATGTCTTCGAAGATTCTTAAAAAGTTAAAGGGACTGCACGTGGGACAAAAAAAAGTTGCCGTGCACAACAACTAAATTTTCTGGGAACATTGGAGCCAGCTGTAGCTCAGTGGGTAATAATCCTGCCTCTGAGTTATACGTTTGTGGGTTCAGGTCTGAACACAAAATCTAGACTGATGTCACCCAACAGAAAATCAGAACAGACCAGCGAGACACAGAAAAGGAAACTTGTGTTGAATTTGTGTGCCTCGCTTTCTGTAATGTTTTAGTGTTTGGTCAGAATGTTGACCCAGTGAAATTTTGCCCCTGTGGCATGAGAGTTATCTGAATAGAGATTATAACATCTTATTACAACATGAAGGTACCGTGCGCACTGAGTAAAACAACATTTGCAGCGTCCCATCATGTAAAATATTTTGCTGGGTGTGGGATCGGGGTTTGATATTTCCAAAACACTGAGGTAAACTCGAACTTTTAATCAGCCCTGGGAGGAAAGTAAAACTGGAGACTTTCAAACAGTAATCAATGACACACCAGCCTGCAGAAGGAAGTGCACCCTCTGCAGTTGTGGTATCACCAAAAGCAGCCAAATTAAAATAGCAAATTCATGGATGTGGAGTTTTACTGAGGTTCTGAGAGAGGAGAGAGAAACAGGCATAGACACAGACAGCCAGACACACACCCACACACAGAAGGACACACACACACACCCATACACAGAAGCACACACCCACACACAGAGAAACACACACACAGAACCACACACACACACACACACACAGACCGACATGCACAGACACACAGAGACCGACATGCACAGACACACACACAAACAGACTGCCCAAGGGACAGAGAGTGACAGAAGAATATTTCAATTTCTATAATATTTCAATTTCAGTTTCTATAAGATCCCCCCTCATTCTTCTGAACTCCAAAGAATATAATCCCAATCTACTCAGTCTCTCCTCATAAGCCAACCCCCTCAACTCCTAAATCAACCTAGTGAATCTCCTCTGCACCCTCTCCAGTGCCAGTACATCCTTTCTCAAGTAAGGAGACCAAAACTGCACACAGTACTCCAGGTGCGGCCTCACCAGTACCTTATACAGCTGCAAAATAACCTCTCTGCTTTTAAACGCAATCCCTTTAGCAATGAAGGACAAAATTCCATTTGCCTTCCTAATTACTTGCTGTACCTGCAGACCAACCTTTTGCGATTCATGCACAAGGACACCCAGGTCCCTCTGCAAAGCAGCATGCTGCAACTTTTTACCATTCAAGTAATAATCCTTTTTACTGTTACTCCTACCGAAATGAATAACTTCACATTTATTAACATTGTATTCCATCTGCCAGACCTTTGCCCACTCACTCAATGTATCTATGTTCCTCTGCAAAGTTTCACAGTCATCTGCACACTTTGCTCTGCCACTCATCTTAGTGTCATCTGCAAACTTTAACACCCTACACGTGGTCCCCAACTCCAAATCATCGATATAAATTGTAAATAATTGTGGTCCCAACACCGATCCCTGAGGCACACCACTAGTGACTGATTGCCAACCAGAATAGCACTCATTTATCCCCACTCTCTGCTTCCTGTTAGTCAACCAGAGAGGGAAAGGCAGTTGGAGAGACAGAGAGAGAGAGAGACGCAGAGATGGAAGGAGAGAGATGGAGTGACAGGGAGGGAAAGACAGATGGAGGGACAGAGTGAGAGACAGAGAGAGGAGAGAGATGGAGTAACAGGGAGGGAAGGACAGATGGAGAGACAGAGAGTGAGATACAGAGATTGAAGGAGAGAGAGGGAGTGACAGGGAGGGAAAGACAGATGGAAGGACTGAGAGAGAGAGAGGGGCAGAGATGGAAGGAGGGAGAGGGAGTGACAGGGAGGGAAAGACAGATGGAAAGACAGAGAGAGAGAGACAGAGATAGAAGGAGAGAGAGGGAATGACAGGGAGGGAAAGACAGATGGAGGGACAGAGAGTGAGAGACAGTGATAGAAGGAGAGAGACTGAGTGACAGGGAGGGAAAGACAGATGGAGGGACAGAGTGAGAGACAGAGAGAGGAGAGAGATGGTGTGACAGGGAGGGAAGGACAGAGTGAGAGACAGAGAGCGAGAGACAGAGATAGAAGGAGAGAGAGGGAGTGACAGGGAGGGAAAGACAAATGGAGGAACAGAGAGAGAGTGACAGAGAGAGAAGGAGAGAGGGGAGTGACAGGGAGAGAAAGACAGATGGAGGGACAGAGAGAGAGAGGCAGAGATGGAAGGAGAGAGAGGGAGTGTCTGGGAGGGAAAGACTGACAGAGGGACAGAGTGAGAGACAGAGAGAGAAGGACAGAGATGGAGTGACAGGGAGGGAAAGACAGATGGAAAGAGAGAGAGAGATAGACAGAGATAGAAGGAGAGAGAGGGAGAAACAGCAAGGGAAAGACAGATGGAGGGACGGAGAGAGAGACAGAGAGAGAAGGAGAGAGAGGGAATGTCAGGGAGGGAAAGACTGATGGAGGGACAGAGAGAGAGAGACAGAGAGAGAAGGAGAGAGATGGAGTGACAGGGAGTGAAGGAAAGATGGAGGGACAGAGATGGAGGTACAGAGAGAGAGAGACAGAGATGGAAGGAGAGAGAGGGAGTGACAGAGAGAGAAAGACAGATGGCGGGATAGAGAGAGAGACAGAGAGAGAGAAAGAGATAGAAGGAGAGTGATGGAGTGACGGTGTGGGGGGGGGGTGGGTAGACAGGTGGAGGGACAGAGAGAGAGATAGAAGGAGAGAGAGGGAGAGACAGAGAGGGAAAGACAGATGGAGGGACAGAGAGGGAGGCAGAGGGAGTGGCAGAGACAGAGATAGAAGGAGAGAGAGGGAGTGTCAGGGAGGGAAACACAGATGGAGGGACAAAGTGAGAGACAGAGAGAGCAGGAGAGAGATGGAGTGACAGGGAGGGAAGGACAGATGGAGGGATAGAGAGAGAGACATATATAGAAGGAGAGAGAGGGAGTGACAGAGAGCGAAAGACAGATGGAGGGACAGAGAGGGGGAAGAGAGATAGAGGGGAAAGAGAGATAGAGGGAGAGAGAGAGAGATAGAGGGGGGAGAGAGAGATAGAGGGGGGAGAGAGAGATAGAGGGGGCAGAGAGAGATAGAGGGGGGAGAGAGAGATAGAGGGGGGAGATAGAGATAGTGGGGGGAGAGAGAGATAGTGGGGGGAGAGAGAGATAGTGGGGGAGAGAGAGATAGAGGGGGGAGAGAGAGATAGAGGGCGGAGAGAGAGATAGAGGGGGGCGAGAGAGATAGAGGGGGGAGAGAGAGATAGAGAGGGCAGAGAGAGATAGAGGGGGAGAGAGAGATGGAGGGGGAGAGAGAGATGGAGGGGGGAGAGAGAGATGGAGGGGGAGAGAGAGATAGAGGGGTTAGAGAGAGATAGAGTGGGGAGAGAGAGATAGAGCGGGGAGAGCGAGATAGAGCGGGGAGAGCGAGATAGAGCGGGGAGAGAGAGATAGAACGGGGAGAGAGAGATAGAGGGGGGAGAGAGAGATCGAGGGGGGAGAGAGAGATAGAGGGGGGAGAGAGAGATAGTGGTGGGAGAGAGAGATAGTGGGGGAGAGAGAGATAGTGGGGGAGAGAGAGATAGTGGGGGGAGAGAGAGATAGTGGGGGAGAGAGAGAGAAAGAAGGGGGAGAGATAGAAAGATGGGGGAGAGAGAGATAGAGAGGGGAGAGAGAGATAGAGGGGTGAGAGGGAGATCGAGGGGGAGAGGGAGATAGAGGGGGGAGAGGGAGATAGAGGGGAGAGGGAGATAGAGGGGGGAGAGGGAGATAGAGGGGGGAGAGAGAGATAGAGGGGAGATAACAAACTTGGAGGAGATGCAAACAGTGTTGATGACATTAATCGACTACAACAGGACATCGATAGGTGAGCAGAATGGGCAGACATGTGGCAGAAGGAATTTAATACAGGGAAATGTGAGCTGGGCAGAAAGGATAGGGAGAGGGAATACAGACATAATGGCCCAGTTCTAGGGAGTGTGCAGGGACAGAGAGACCTGGGGATACATGTACATACATCGTTGAAGGTGGCAGGACATATTGAGAAAGTAGTCAGCAAAGCATTTGGGATCTTGGGCTTCATAAATAGAGATTTTGAGTACAAAAGCATGAAGGTTACGCTGAATGTTTATAAACCTCTGGTTAGGCCACGACCAGAACAGTGCATCCAATTCTGGTGACCACACTTTAGGAAGGATGTGAGAGTCCTTTGCAGGGAGCAGAGGGGATGGTGGATCCAGGGATGGGGGATTTTAGCAAAGTGGGCTGGAAACAGCTACTTGAAGGTCAATCAGTGTCAGAGCAGTGAGAGTTACTGAGGGTTGATATCAAATATGTTCACACAAAGACAAACAGGTGTTAATCCAAAATCTAGAGCCCCTTGGATGTCAAGGATCAAACCGGGTACGATAAGGCACAAGAGGGAAGCTTATGTCGGATACCGAGAGCTCAATAAAACAGAAAGCTGAGAGGAGTGGAGAAAGTACAAGGGTGAAATGAAAAAGCAAATTAGGAGAGCAAAGAAATGGCCGGAAAATAATATTACCATGAAAAGCAAAGAAATCACAAACATGTTTTATAAATACATGAAGAGCAAGAGGATAAATAAGGATAGAGTATTAGGGACCAAAAAGGGAATGTGTGTGTGGTGGTGGGACATGTGGGCATGGTTCTTAATGAATACTTTGTCTCCCTCTTTATAAAAGAGGGGGAACAATGCAGATATTGTAGTTAAGGAGGAGGAGTGTGAAATATTGGATGGGATAAACAGAGTGAGAGGGAAATATTAAGGTGTTTGGCAACTTTCAAAGTGGATAAATGGTCAGGCCTGGATGCATTGGAACCAGTTCAGAGAAGGTTCACTCGGCTGATTCCTGGGATGAAGGGGTTGTCTTATGAGGAATGGTTGAACAGGTTGGGCCTATACTCATTGGACTTTAGAAGAATGAGAGGTGACCTTATTGAAACATACTAAATACTTAAAGGGATAGACAGGTTAGATACAGGTAAGATGTCTCCTTTGGTTCGGGAGTCTAGAACCAGGGGACACAACTTCAAAATAAGGGGGAAGCCACTTAGGTCAGAGATGGGGAGAAATGTCTTTGCTCAGAGGGTTGTGAATCTTTGGTATTCTCTACTCCAGTGGGCTGTGGAAACTCAGTCTGGGAAAAAGGCATTGAAGTGGATGATCAGCCATGATCGTATTGAATGGCGGAACAGGCTCGATGGGCTGAATGGCCTACTCCTGTTCCTATGTTCCCAAGCTGCTGAAATAGTTTCTCCCAAACGACCCCATCAGTTCCCCTTAATATCTCTACATATTTGAACAAATCACCTTGATCCTCCTAAATTCCAGGCAATAAATCCCTAGTTTGTGTAATATCACCTCGGAATTTAACCCTTGGAGTCCAGTTATCATTCTGGTAAATCTACACTGCACTCAAATGGACATGGACCCCCCAAAGTCTCTTTGAACCTCCAGTGTTTCTAGCTTTACACCATTTATAATGTACTCTGTTCTAGTCTTTTTGACTGACATGGAAATCTAACTACCACAGTTTTGCCCATTTATTTAAGATATTAATATCTCTTTGTAATTTGATGCTTCCAGCTACACTGCTTACAATGCTGCCTATTTTTGTGTCATTGGTAAACTTGGGTATGTTGCATTCTACCACATCATCTTAAATCGTTAATAAATACAGCAAAACTGAGACACACACGGGCTTTGCACCAGTAGACAGGAGTGAATCATTCCAACCGAGAGGGTTTTTAACTCCACATTAATGTTTAAAAAAAAATTCAAATTCACGACAGCCCTGTGTGGGATTTGAACTCCTGCTTTTTCAATCATCAGCTCAGGCCTTCAAATTAAAACCCATAAAAAGAGATTCATTTTCCTTCTGCTGTTGTCTGACTGTCTCAGGTTTTGTATATTGTTCCCTTCGCCTCTTCTTGCATGTGTTTGAAGTCTTTGTAGTTTGTCAGACATTGGTAAACTACTTCATGTGGTGTTCTGTAAAGACCTTCAATTCTGTGGATCTGGAAGGGACACAATTCAAATTCTCACCTTATTGCATCAACTAAAACCTGCAGGTCCATTCAAACACCTCTATTTCCTGTCTCTGCAAAGATAGCTCACACTTCCACAATGCAGGAATGTCTGAATGGAAACAGCTTTTGACACATTTCCCAACACGTTTGCTAACACTTTTCAGGATGAAGCTAAATTCAATTTACAGATTGCAAGCCCCAAATTGAATCTTTTAGATGTAAAAAGTGACACAAATGAAATCCCAGATCTCTCTGTCCCTGCACCCATTTTAACATTGTACCATTTAGTTTATATCGCTTCTCCTCAGTCTTCCTTCCAAAATGCATCATTTTACATTTCTCAGCATTGAAGTTAACCTGCTATGTGTCTGACCAGTTCACCAGACTGCCTCTATCCTCCTGAAGTCTACTCCTATTCCCTTCACTGTTTATTACATTGCAAATGGCACAATGTTGAAGTTATGCCCTGTATACCCAAGTCGAAGTCATTCATATATCAATAAGATCAGTGGTCCTAATCAAAACCCCTGGGGAATACCACAATTTACACTGTATACAGTGAGTACAAAAGCCGAGAGGGTGTGCTGAACATTTATAAAGCTCTGGTCAGGTAACAGAGAGGGAGAGACTGGGATTCAGAGGGTAACAGAGAGGGAGAGACTGGGACTCAGAGGGTAAGAGAGAGGGAGAGACTGGGATTCAGAGGGTAACGGAGAGGGAGAGTCTGGGATACACAGGATAACAGAGAGGGAGAGTCTGGGATTCAGAGGGAAACATGGAGGGAGAGACTGGGATTCAGAGAGTAACAGAGAGGGACAGACTGTGATTCAGAGGGTAACAGAGAGGGTGAGACTGGGATTCAGAGGGTAACAGAGAGGGTGAGACTGGAATGCAGAGGGTAACAGAGAGCGAGAGACTGGGATTCAGAGGGTAACAGAGAGGGAGAGACTGGAATTCAGAGGTTAACAGAGAGGGAGTGACTGGGATTCAGAGTGTAACAGAGAGGGAGAGACTGGAATTCAGAGGGTAACAGAGAGGGAGAGACTGGAATTCAGAGGGTAACAGAGAGGGAGAGTCTGGGATTCAGAGGGTAACAGAGAGGGAGAGACTGGGATTCAGAGGGTAACAGAGAGGGAGAGACTGGGATTCAGAGGGTAACAGAGAGGGAGAGTCTGGGATTCAGAGGGTAACAGAGAGGGAGAGTCTGGGATTCAGAGGGTAACAGAGAGGGAGAGACTGGGATTCAGAGGGTAACAGAGAGGGAGAGACTGGGATTCAGAGGGTAACAGAGAGGGAGAGACTGGGATTCAGAGGGTAACAGAGAGGGAGAGACTGGGATTCAGAGAGTAACAGAGGGAAAAATAGAGTTGGCGAGGGCAACATAGAAATTTTAAGGCGCTGAAAGCGGCCACTTGGCCCATTCTCTCTGTGCCAGCCGAAAAACAATCAACCTATTCTAATCCCACCTTCCAGCATTTGGTCCGAGCACTGCAGCTTACCGCACTTGAGGTGCCTATCCAGACTCCTTCTGAATGAGTTGAGGGTCTCTGCCTCAACTACCCTTTCAGGCAGTGAGTTGCAGACCATCGCGACCCTCTGGGTGAAAAATATTTTCCTCAACTCCCCTCTAATTTTTCTACCAATCACTTTAAATCTATGCCCCCTCGTCACTGACCTTTCTGCTATGGTTCTCTGCCCTTCACCTCCACTCCATCCAGGACCCTCAAAATTTTGTACATTTCAATCAGATCTCCCCACAGCCTTCTCTGTTCCAAGGACAACAACCCCTGCCTATCCTCATAGCTACAATTCTCCAGTCCTGGCAACATCCTAGACAAAGTCCCGTGTTCATAATACATGGATAAAGAGGTTAATCATCTGAGCTGTTACTCTGAGATAGAGACAGAGAGGGATGGAGTGAGCGAGAAAGAGAGAGAGAGAGAGGGAGAGACTGGGATTCAGAGGGTAACAGAGAGGGAGAGACTGGGATTCAGAGGGTAACAGAGAGGGATTGACTGGGACTCAGAGGGTAACAGAGAGGGAGAGACTGGGATTCAGAGGGTAACAGAGAGCGAGAGACTGGGATTCAGAGGGTAACAGAGAGGGAGAGTCTGGGATTCAGAGGGTAACAGAGAGGGAGAGTCTGGGATTCAGAGGGTAACAGAGAGGGAGAGACTGATATTCAGAGGGTAACAGAGAGGGAGAGTCTGGGATTCAGAGGTAACAGAGAGGGAGAGTCTGGGAGTCAGAGGGTAACAGAGAGGGAGAGTCTGGGATTCAGAGGGTAACAGAGAGGGAGAGTCTGGGATTCAGAGGGTAACAGAGAGGGAGAGACTGGGATTCAGAGGGTAACAGAGAGGGAGAGACTGGAATTCAGAGAGTAACAGAGAGGGAGAGACTGGGATTCAGAGAGTAACAGAGGGAAAAATAGAGTTGGCGAGGACAACATAGAAAGTTTAAGGCACTGAAAGCGGCCACTTGGCCCATTCTATCTGTGCCAGCTGAAAAACGATCAACCTATTCTAATCCCACCTTCCAGCATTTGGTCCGAGCTCTGCAGCTTACTGCACTTGAGGTGCCTATCCAGACTCCTTCTGAATGAGTTGAGGGTCTCTGCCTCAACTACCCTTTCAGGCAGTGAGTTCCAGACCATTGCGACCCTCTGGGTGAAAAAGATTTTCCTCAACTCCCCTCTAATTTTTCTACCAATCACTTTAAATCTATGCCCCCTCGTCACTGACCTTTCTGCTATGGTTCTCTGCCCTTCACCTCCACTCCATCCAGGACCCTCAAAATTTTGTACATTTCAATCAGATCTCCCCACAGCCTTCTCTGTTCCAAGGACAACAACCCCTGCCTATCCTCATAGCTACAATTCTCCAGTCCTGGCAACATCCTAGACAAAGTCCCGTGTTCATAATACATGGATAAAGAGGTTAATCATCTGAGCTGTTACTCTGAGACAGAGACAGAGAGGGATGGAGTGAGCGAGAAAGAGAGAGAGAGAGAGGGAGAGACTGGGATTCAGAGGGTAACAGAGAGGGAGAGACTGGGATTCAGAGGGTAACGGAGAGGGAGAGACTGGGACTCAGAGGGTAACAGAGAGGGAGAGACTGGGATTCAGAGGGTAACAGAGAGCGAGAGACTGGGATTCAGAGGGTAACAGAGAGGGAGAGTCTCGGATTCAGAGGGTAACAGAGAGGGAGAGTCTGGGATTCAGAGGGTAACAGAGAGGGAGAGACTGATATTCAGAGGGCAACAGAGAGGGAGAGTCTGGGATTCAGAGGTAACAGAGAGGGAGAATCTGGGATTCAGAGGGTAACAGAGAGGGAGAGTCTGGGATTCAGAGGGTAACAGAGAGGGAGGGTCTGGGATTCAGAGGGTAACAGAGAGGGAGAGACTGGGATTCAGAGGGTAACAGAGAGGGTGAGACTGGAATTCAGAGAGTAACAGAGAGGGAGAGACTGGGATTCAGAGAGTAACAGAGGGAAAAATAGAGTTGGCGAGGGCAACATAGAAAGTTTAAGGCACTGAAAGCGGCCACTTGGCCCATTCTCTCTGTGCCAGCTGAAAAACGATCAACCTATTCTAATCCCACCTTCCAGCATTTGGTCCGAGCTCTGCAGCTTACTGCACTTGAGGTGCCTATCCAGACTCCTTCTGAATGAGTTGAGGGTCTCTGCCTCAACTACCCTTTCAGGCAGTGAGTTCCAGACCATTGCGACCCTCTGGGTGAAAAAGATTTTCCTCAACTCCCCTCTAATTTTTCTACCAATCACTTTAAATCTATGCCCCCTCGTCACTGACCTTTCTGCTATGTTTCTCTGCCCTTCACCTCCACTCCATCCAGGACCCTCAAAATTTTGTACATTTCAATCAGATCTCCCCTCAGCCTTCTCTGTTCCAAGGACAACAATCCCTGCCTATCCTCATAGCTACAATTCTCCATTCCTAGCAACATCCTGGACAAAGTCCCGTGTTCATAACACATGGATAAAGAGGTTAATCATCTGAGCTGTTACTCTGAGACAGAGACAGAGAGGGAGGGAGAGAGGGAGAAAGAGAGAGAGAGAGGGAGAGAGAGAGGGAGAGAGAGAGGGAGGGAGAGAGGGAGGGAGAGAGGGACGAAGAGAGGGAGGGAGAGAGGGAGGGAGAGAGAGATGGTGTGGGGGAGACACAAACTGAGACGTGGACAGAGGCAGCGAGAGAGAGAGAGGGAGAGATAGAGAGGGAGAGGCTGAAGAGAGAGAGGCAGAGAGAGAGAGGCAGAGAGAGAGAGATAGAGATAGACAGAGAGAGAGGGAGCGATGGTGTGAGGGAGGCACAAATTGAGACATGGACAGAGGTTGAGAAAGAGAGAGAGGGAGAGACAGAGAGAGAGAGCTGGGGGAGGGACAGATAGAGAGTGAGAGAGGCACAGAGAGAGAAGGAGACACAGAGAGGCAGACAGAGAGCTAGAGAGAGACAGAGAGAGAGGGAGAGATGGTGTGAGGGAGGCACAAATTGAGACATGGACAGAGATAGAGAGAGAGAGAGGGAGCGATAGAGCGAGAGAGAGAAAAAGACAGAGAGGGAGAGATAGCGAGAGAGAGAGCGGGTTAAGACAATTAGCGAGGTACAGAGGCAGTGTGAGAGAGGCAGATTAGAAGGTAGCAAATGTAACCCCACTATTTACAAAAGGAAGGAGAGAGAAAATGGGGAACTAAAGACCTGTTCGTCTTACATCAGTCATTGGGAAAATGCTCGAATCTATAATAAAGGATGTGATAACAGGACAGTTAAAGAGAGATTGCAGGGGGTGGGGGGAGAGAGAAATGGGGGGAGAGAGAAATGGCGGGGAGAGAGATGGGGGAGAGTGTGTGAGTGAGACGGCATCCAATGTGATCTTGGCTGATCTGTGATGTAACTTACACCATATATCCTGCCTTTGCCCCTTATCTCTTAATACCTTTGGTTAACAAGAATCTATCAATCACAGATTTAAAAATTAACCAATATGCCAGCAAGAAATTTGCGCAACCATTATCATGAGGGTGCGATGGCTCCCACAGTGGAATAGCTTGCTGGATGTTTAAAATGGAGACTGTTCCTTCTGGATCATCAAACGTATCTGCCTGGGCCCCAACGTCAACTACATTTCCCCATCTCCCGATGTTTTTTCTCTCCATATCTATCTCTTATATGTTTGTGTACACAGCAGTGAAGGATTACATCAAATTAATATATCTTACATTATCCTTTTCATCCATCTCGACAATCTTTCTCTCTCCAATTTTGTCCCTCTCTACAGCCCTCTCTCTGCCTTCATATCTAACCCTCTCTCCCTCTGTCTCTCTCCTAATGTCAGAGATAGCAGGAGGGAGAGACAGAGAGAGAATGTTGAAGGAACTGTACTCTGTTCCTCAGCTGTGCTGAACCTACTCTGGGAATGTTTGATGGACTACATTAATCGGCCGTGTACAGTCCTGGATCAGGCTGTGAAAAAGCACAGCTTGTTCAGTGTACAACGGGTCAAAGGGAACGATTCACTCCTGTCTGCTACTGGGAAGAGAGACTGACCTTAACATCAAGGCAGCGTTTGACCGAGTGTGACATCGAGGAGCCCGAGTAAAACTGAAGTCAGTGGGAATCGGGGGAAATCTCTCCACTGGTTGGAATCACACCGAGCACAAAGGAAGATGGTTGTGGTTGTTGGAGGTCAATCATCTCAGTCCCAGGACATCACTGCAGGAGATCCTCAGGGTAGTGTCCGAGGCCCAACCACCTTCAGCTGAGATCCCAGGAGAGAATGCTGGAAATACTGAGCAGGTCAGGCAGCATCTGTGGAGAGAGAAACAAAGTTAGTGATTCAGCTCGATGCTTTCCAGATTTCCAGCATCCACAATATTTTGCCTCAGATAATGAAGCAATCCAGAGCCACATGCACCAAGACCCGGACAACATTCAGGTTTGGACTGACCAGTGACAAGTAACATTCACATCACACAAGTGCCAGGCAATGACCATCTGCATCAAGAGAGAATCCAACCACCTCCCCTTGGCATTCAAAGCATTATCCCATCGCTGAATCCCCGAGCGTCAACATCCTGGGGAAACATTGACATCAAGCTTAACTGAACGAAACACATCAATAGTTTCTTCACCATCTCTCTGGGACAGAGAGACACAGATAAAGAATGTGAGTAAGCCTTGACAGAACTTCAGTTAATTGTTCCAACCATTGTTAATGATAGTAATCAAGGATTATATTAGAGCAAAGGAAGAGGCAGAGAATGTTAGCCCCTTTATAACTATATCCTTTAGTTTAGATTGCCTCTCCTCCTTCTTCCTACCTGTGGAGGTGGGAGATGTGGGCATGGTTCTTAATGAATTCTCTGTGTCCGTCTTTATAAAAGAGTGGGAACGATACAGAGATTTTAGTTAAAGAGGAGGAGTGTGAAAGATTGGATGGGATAAACAGAGTGAGAGGGGAAATATGAAGGTGTTTGGCAGCTTTGAAAGTGGATAAATGGTCAGGCCTGGATGCATTGGAATCAGTTCAGAGAAGGTTCACTCGGCTGATTTCTGGGATGAAGGGGTTATCTTTGAGGAATGGTGGAACAGGTTGGGCCTATACTCATTGGAGTTTAGAAGAATGAGAGGTGATCTTATTGAAACATACAAGATTCTGAGGGGACTTTACAGGGCGGATGCTGGGAGGATGTTCCCCTTGTGGGGAAGTCTAGAACTAGGGGGCAGGTAAACTGTGGGGTTTGATACAGAGTAAAGCTGCCTCTCTATATGCCTCTCTTTCTCCTCCTCCATCCAGATGGAGAGAGTAACAGTGAGAAAGAACAGGGATAGATATGGAGAATAAGAGAGAAAGGGAAGGATTGCAATGGGGAGAGAGTACCAGAGAGAAAGAGGAAGAGATTGGGATGGAGAGTGTTGGTCAATGTTCCTGCAAATCTACGTGCAGCAGCCTCAAAGGTCCCACGCAGATCCTGTTCCACAATAAATAGCACACGTCTTCAAAGATTCTTCAAAGATTTCAAGGGACAGCCCACGTTGAAAAAACTGGGCACGCACAACATCTAAATTTTCACGGGAACATTGGAGCTAACTGCGGAATACATGTTTCTTACCAGCCTGCATAAGGAAGTGCAACCTCTGCAGATGCGGTGAAACCAAAAGCAGCTGACTTCAAATGGCAAACTGATGTATGTGGAGCTTTACAAAGGGTCTGAGAGAGGAGAGAGAAACAGACATAGACACACACAGACACAGAAACAAACACACAGAAACACACACACACACACATATAAACACACACACACACACACACAGAAACACACACACACACACAGACAGAAACACACACAGACAGAAACACACACACACACACAGAAACACATACACACAGACACAGAAACACACACAGAAACACACACATAGACACACACATAGACACACACACACACAGAAACACAGACACAGAAACACACACACACAGAAACACACACACACAGAAACACAGACACAGAAACACAGACACAGAAACACACACACACAGAAACACAGACACAGAAACACAGACACAGAAACACACAGAAACACACACACACAGAAACACACACACACACAGAAACACACACACACACAGACACAGAAACAGAGTGACTCAGGGACAGAGCGCGAAAGAATAAGATTTCAATTTTCAGAAGGCATTTGATGAGATCAACCTTCGATTTAAAAATGACAATTGATTTTGCATCAATGTGTGCGTGCAGAAGACACGTTCCAAACTACTACCACCTTTAGCCTGGAGTGGCGGATTTTTACTCAGAGGGTTGTGAATCTTTGGAATTCTCTACCCCAGTGGGCTGTGGAAGCTCAGTCTGGGAAAAAGGCATTGAAGTGGATGATCAGCCATGATCGTATTGAATTGCGGAACAGGCTCGATGGGCTGAATGGCCTACTCCTGTTCCGATGATCCCAAGCTGCTGAAATAGTTTCTCCCAAACTATGCCATCAGTTCCCCTTAATGTCTTTACATCTTGGAACAAATTACCTTGATCCTCATAAATTCCAGGCAATAAATCCCTAGTTTGTGTAATATCACCTCGTAATTTAACCCTTGGAGTCCAGTTATCATTCTGGTAAATCTACATTGCACTCAAATGGACATGGACCCCCCAAACTCTCCTTGAACCTCCAGTGTTTCTATCTTTTCACCATTTATAAAGTACTCTGTTCTAGTCTTTTTTTTACTGACATTGAAATCTAACTTCCACAGTTTTGCCCATTTATTTAAGATATTAATATCTCTTTGTAATTTGATGCTTCCAGCTACACTGCTTACAATGCTGCCTATTTTTGTGTCATTGGTAAACTTGGGTATGTTGCATTCTACCTCATCATCTTAAATCATTAATAAATACAGCAAAACTGAGACACACACGGGCTTTGCACTAGTAGACAGGAGTGAATCATTCCATCCTAGAGGCTTTTTAACTCCAGATTTATGTTTTTTTAAAGAAAAAATAGAATTCAAATTCACAACAGCCCTGTGTGGGATTTGAACTCCTACTTTTTCAATCATCAGCTCAGGCCTTCAAATTAAAACCCATAAAAACAGATTCATTTTCCTACTGCTGTTGTCTGACTGTCTCAGGTTTTGTATAATGTTCCCTTCGCCTCTTCTTCCACGTGTTTGAAGTCTTTGAAGTTTGTCAGACATTGGTAAACTACTTCATGTGGTGTTCTGTAAATACCTTCAATTCTGTGTCTCTGGAAGGGACACAATTCAAATTCTCACCTTGTTGCATCAACCAAACCCTGCAGGTCCATTCAAACAACTCTATTTCCTGTCTCTGCAAAGATAGCTCACACTTCCACAATGAAGGAATGTCTGAATGGAAACAGCTTTTGACACATTTCCCAACACGTTTGCGAACACTTTTCAGGATAAAGCTAAATTCAACTTAGAGATTGCAAGCCCCAAATTGAATCTTTTAGATGTAAAAAGTGACACAAATGAAATTCCAGATCTCTCTGCCCCTGCACCCATTTTAACATTGGACCATTTAGTTTATATCGCTTCTCCTCAGCCTTCCTTCCAAAATGCATCATTTTACATTTCTCAGCATTGAAGTTCACCTGCTATGTGTCTGACCATTTCACCAGACTGCCTCTATCCTCCTGAAGTCTACTCCTATTCCCTTCACTGTTTATTACATTGCAAATGGCACAATGTTGAAGTTATGCCCTGTATACCCAAGTCAAAGTCATTCATATATCAATAAGATCAGTGGTCCTAATCAAAACCCCTGGGGAATACCACAATTTACACTGTATACAGTGAGTACAAAAGCCGAGAGGGTGCGCTGAACATTTATAAAGCTCTGGTCAGGTAACAGAGAGGGAGAGACTGGGATTCAGAGGGTAACGGAGAGGGAGAGACTGGGACTCAGAGGGTAAGAGAGAGGGAGAGACTGGGTCTCAGAGGGTAACAGAGAGGGAGAGACTGGGATTCAGAGGGTAAGAGAGAGGGAGAGACTGGGATTCAGAGGGTAACGGAGAGGGAGAGACTGGGATTCAGAGGGTAAGAGAGATGGAGAGACTGGGTCTCAGAGGGTAACAGAGAGGGAGAGACTAGGTCTCAGAGGGTAACAGAGAGGGAAAGACTGGGATTCAGAGGGTAACGGAGAGGGAGAGACTGGGATTCAGAGGGTAACAGAGAGGGAGAGTCTGGGATTCAGATGGTAACAGAGAGGGAGAGACTGGGATTCAGAGGGTAAGAGAGAGGGAGAGACTGGGATTCAGAGGGTAACGGAGAGGGAGAGACTGGGATTCAGAGGGTAACAGAGAGGGAGAGACTGGGACTCAGAGGGTAACAGAGAGGGAGACACTGAGATTCAGAGGGTAACAGAGCAGGAAAGACTGGGATTCAGAGGGTAACAGAGAGGGAGAGACTGGGATTCAGAGGGTAACAGAGGGAAAAATAGAGTTGGCGAGGGCAACACAGAAATTTTAAGGCGCAGAAAGAGGCCACTTGGCCCATCCTCTCTGTGCCAGCCGAAAAACGATCAACCTATTCTAATCTCACCTTCCAGCATTTGTTCGGAGCCCTGCAGCTTCCCGCACTTGAGATGCCTATCCAGACTCCTTCTGAATGACTTGAGGGTCTCTGCCTCAACTACCCTTTCAGGCAGTGAGTTCCAGACCATCGTGACCCTCTGGGTGAAAAAGATTTTCCTCATCTCCCCTCTAATTTTTCTACCAATCACTTTAAATCTATGGATCCTCGTCACTGACCTTTCTGCTATGGTTCTCTGCCCTTCACCACCACTCTATCCAGGACACTCAAAATTTTGTACATTTCAATCTGATCTCCCCTCAGCCTTCTCTGTTCCAAGGACAACAACCCCTGCCTATCCTCATAGCTACAATTCTCCAGTCCTGGCAACATCCTAGAAAATGGGAGAGAGACAAAGTCCCGTGTTCATAACACATGGATAAAGAGGTTAATCATCTGAGCTGTAACTCTGAGACAGAGACAGAGAGAGAGAGGGAGGGAGAGAGGGAGAAAGAGAGAGAGAGAGGGAGGGAGAGAGGGAGGGAGAGATGGTGTGTGGGCGACACAAACTGAGACGTGGACAGAGGCAGCGAAAGAAAAAGAGGGAGAGACAGAGAAAGAGAGAGACAGAGAGAGGCAGAGAGAGGCAGTGAGAGAGAGAGAGAGTCGCAGAAAGAGACAGAGGCAGAGAGATAGAGAGAGGCAGACAGAAAGATAGAGAGAGACAGAGAGAGAGATGGAGCGATGGTGTGAGGGAGGCACAAATTGAGACGTGGACAGAGGTAGAGAGAGAGAGGGAGAGTGAGAGAGGCAGATTAGAAGGTAGCAAATGTAATCCCACTATTTACAAAAGGAAGGAGGGAGAAAATGGGGAACTAAAGACCTGTTCGTCTAACATCAGTCATAGGGAAAATGGTCGAATCTATAATAAAGGATGTGATAACAGGACACTTAAAGAGAGATTGCGGGGGGGTGGTGGGGAAAGTGAGAAATGGGGGGAGAGAGAAATGGGGGGGAGAGAGAGGGGGGAGAGCGCGTGAGTGAGACGGAGCAAAGGAGAGAGATACTAGGTTAGGAGGGACAATAAGCTGTGAGGAGGACACAAATAGACTACAAAGAGAGATGGTTTGGGATAGACAGCGATAAATGTCCCAGTGTTGTGGTAACATAAAATGGCCACTGAAAATGAACCGGAAATGGCTGACTGATGTGTGTGGATTTCCACAGATGAGAGGAGAGAGAGAGAGACAGACAGACACACATAAAGAGAGACAAAGACGGAGTCAGAGACCAAGACACAGAGAGTGATAGCAGGATATTTGTCGTAGGACAGAGGAAGAGGAGGAGGTCATTTGGCCCCTCAACCTTGTTCTGTCATTCAATGAGCTCATGGCTGATGTGTGATCTAACTCCATGTACCTATCTTTGCCCCTTAATACCTTTGGTTAACAAAAATCTATCAAACTCAGATTTAAAAATTAACAAGTGTCTCAGCATCAATTGCTGATTGTGGAAGAGAGTTCCAAACTGATACCACACCTGGTGTGTTGAATTTTTTCTTCATTTCACTCCTGAAAGGTTTTTAGACTAGGTTTATATTTTTAGACTATGCCCCCAAGTTCTAGACTCTGCAGCCAGTGGGAATTGTTACTCTCTGTCCACCCTATCAGTTTCCCTTATTATCTTGAAAACAATCATCAAATCACACCTGAGCCTTCAAAATTCCAGGGATACAGAGCAAATCTCCAGCTACACTGTCCCATTAAACATTCCCAAGCTCAGCACAACGTTTGGTTTGACACAGAGTAAATTTCCCTCTGCACTGTCCCATCACACACTCCCAGGGCAGGAACATCATGGGGTGGATACAGAGTGAATCTCACTCTACACTGTCCGATAGAGACAGACAGAGAGAGAGACAGAAAAAGAGAAACAGAGAGACATGGACTTACAGGGTGACTAAAAGAGATGGAAGGATACTTCACAGGGGATATTGGAAGAGGAAGATGCAATTCAACCCCACAGCCCTGTTCCGGCATCAAATGAGATCTTGGCTGATCTGTCATGTAACTTACACCATATATCCTGCCTTTGCCCCTTATCACTTAATACCTTTGGTTAACAAGAATCTATCAATCACAGATTTAAAAATTAACCAATAAACCAGCATGAAATTTGCACAAACAATATCATTGTGCGGGTGTTTCTGTGTGTGCGTGTGTGTCTATGTCTGTTTGGGTGTGATGGCTCCCACAGTGGAATAGATTGCTGGATGTTTAAAATGGAGGCTATTCCTTCTGGATCATCAAAAGTATCCGCCTGGGCCCCAACTTCATCTACATTTCCCCCTCTCCTGATGTTTTTTTCTCTCCATATCTATCTCTAATATGTTTGTGCACACAGCAGTGAAGGATTACATCAAATTAATATATCTTACACTATCCTTTTTATCCACCTCAACAACCTCTCTCTCTCCAAATTTGTCCCTCTCTACAGCCCTCTCTCTGCCTTCATATCTAACCCTCTCTCCCTCTGTCTCTCTCCTAATGTCAGAGATAGCAGGAGGGAGAGACAGAGAGAGAATGTTGAAGGAACTGTACTCTGTTCCTAAGCTGAGCTGAACCTGCTCTGGGAGTGTTTGATGGGCTACATTAATTGCCCGTGTACAGTCCTGTATCAGGCTGTGAAGAAGCACAGCTTGTTCAGTGCACAACGGGTCAAAGGGAACGATTCACTCCTGTCTGCTACTGGGAAGAGAGACTGACCTTAACATCAAGGCAGCGTTTGACCGAGTGTGACATCGAGGAGCCCGAGTAAAACTGAAGTCAGTGGGAATCGGGTGAAATCTCTCCACTGGTTGGAATCATACCGAGCACAAAGGAAGATGGTTTTGGTTGTTGGAAGTCAATCATCTCAGTCCCAGGCCTTCATTGCAGGAGTTTATTAGGGGAGTGTCCTCAGCCCAGCCATCTTCAACTGAGATCCCCGGAGAAAGTGCTTTAAATACTGAGCAGGTCAGGCAGCATCTGTGGAGAGAGAAACAGAGTTAGTGATTCAGCTCGATGTTTTCCAGATTTCCAGCATCCACAGTATTTTGCCTCAGATAATGAAGCAATCCAGAGCCACATGCACCAAGACCCAGACAACATTCAGGTTTGGGCCGACCAGTGGCAAGTAACATTCACGTCACACAAGTGCCAGGCAATGACCATCTGCAACATGAGAGAATCCAACCTCCTCCCTTGGCATTCAAAGCATTATCCCATCGCTGAATCACCCAGCATCAACATCCTGGGGAAACATTGACATCAAACTTAACTGAACGAAACACATCAATAGTATCTTCACCCAGTGGCTGGTGGGTGTCTGGAACTCACTGCCTGAAAGGATGGTAGAGGCAGAAACCCTCATCACATTTAAAACAATCTCTTGGATATTCACTTCTCCATGTTTAAAATGGGTAAGGAATAACTCTCCTCGTCTACACTGCCCCATCGAACACTCTCAGAGAAGGTACAGCATATCTTCGATAGAGAGTAAAGCTCCGTTTAAACATTCCCTGGAGTGTCGGATTAACCCGGGTCACTCACTGTGCCCGGCTCAGCCTCAAGACTGACCTGCCTCAGTCACTGAGACGCTCCTGTATCACTTGCCTTAACATAAGTGGATGCCGGGTTCGGGAGCAGGACAGGCACACGGGATTAGTACGACTGCTCATGTGGAGGATAAGCATCAGTAATCCCTCAGAGAATCAGAACAGGCCAGTGAGACTCAGAAAAGGAAACTTGTGTTGAATTTGTGAGTCTTGCATTGTGGAATGCTTTAGTATTTGGTGAGAATGTTGAGCCAGTGACATTTTGCCCCAGTGGGATGAATAGATACTATATGACTTTATTACAACAGTAAGGTACCGTGTGTACTGTAAATATGGACTGAAATAACAATGTAACTGATCAATTTTCAGCTGAATTTTATGACTACAGTTATACCTGCTATCCTGTCAGAATGTACAGAAGACACGATGGGATGAAGTCAAAGTGACCACTGTTGAATTTGCTGGCTTGATCTTTGTGGGAACACAAGGGTTAAGTAAGTTAAAAATATTAAATGGTCAATTCGCTTGTTTAAGTAATCACTCAACAGAAATGGGTCTGGAATGTCCTATGTGCTGCATTCCTACTCCTACATCTACTCTGTCAGGACCCCTCATGATTGAACACCTCTATCAAATCTCATCTCAAGTTTCTCTTCTCTATGGAGAACAACACCAGTTTCTCCAATCCATCCACGTAACTGAAGTCCCTCATCCCTGGAACCTTGCTCGTGAGTCTTTTCTGCATCCTCTCTAAAGCCCCCACATCCTTCCGAAAATACGGTGTCCAGAATTGGACACAATACTAGTTGAGGATGAAGCAGTGTTTTATAAAGCTTCATCATAACCTCCTTGCTTTCATACTCTAAGCCTCCATTTATAAAGCCTAGGATCCCATATACCTTTTAACCACTTTCTCAACTAGCTCTGCCACCTTCAATTTGTGCACAGACATCCCCAGGTCTCTCTGTTCCTGCACCCACTTCCTTCTGTTCATAGGTTCTCATAACACAGAAGGACAGGAGGACAGGGAGTTCTAGAAAGAAGGAGGGGAAGAGAGAGCAAACAAACAGGAAACACGTATGGGAACACCACCACCTGCAAGTTTCCCTTAAGTCACACACCACCCTGACTTGGAACTATATCGCTGCTCCTTCACTGTGACTGGGTCAAAATCCTGGATCTCCCTTTCTAACAGCACTGTGGGTGTACCTACCCCACATGGACTAGAGCGTTTCAAGAAGGAGGCTCAACACCACCTTCTCAAGGGCAATTATGAATGGGCAATAAATGCTGCCCTGGCCACTAACGCACACATCCATCAAATGAATCAAGAAAATAAAAATTTGACACCGAGTCACTTCAGGAGATATTAGACCAGATGACCAAAAACTTGGTCAGAGGTTGGTTTGAGGGAGAATCCTCAAAGAGGAAAGAGAGTTAGTGAGATGGAGAGGTTTGGGAAAGGAATTCCAGAGTTAGGGCCTTGGCAGCTTGAAGGCACGGCCACCAATGCTGGAACAATTCAAATTGGGGATGTTCAAGAGGCCAGAATTAGAGGATGGCAGATATTGGTGGATTGTGGAGCTGGAGGAGATTGCAGAGATATGGAGGGGTCATTTGTGGAAGACAATTCCAAAATTCCACCATCCTTTGTGTGTAGAAGTGTTAATAAATTTCACCTTTGAAAGGGTCTTCGACTAATGTTCGATTTTTCGACTGTGCCCCTCGTCCGAGACTCCTCCAACCAGTGAGAAGAGTTTCTCTCTATCTACCCCATCAGTTTCCAGTATTGTCTTGTAAACTTTGATCAATTCACCCAGCACAGTGGCACAGTGGTTAGCACCGCAGCCTCACAGCTCCAGCGACCCGGGTTCAATTCTGGGTACTGCCTGTGTGGAGTTTGCAAGTTCTCCCTGTGTCTGCGTGGGTTTCCACCGGGTGCTCCGGTTTCCTCCCACATGCCAAAGACTTGCAGGTTGATAGGTAAATTGGCCATTAGCAATTGCCCCTAGTATAGGTAGGTGGTCGGGAAATATGGGGACAGGTGGGGATGTGGTAGGAATATGGAATTAGTGTAGGATTAGTATAAATGGGTGGTAGATGGTCGGCACAGACTCGGTGGGCCAAAGGGCCTGTTTCAGTGCTGTATCTCTAAACTAAACTAAACTTAACACCCTTGCACTTCAAAATTCCAGGGATACAGAGTAAAGCTCCGTCTAAACTGTCTCTTCAAATGCTGCCAAGCCAAGTACAGAATGGAGTTATCTACAGAGCAAATCTCTGTCCTCTCTGTTCTGTGAAACACACGCAGGACAGGTACAGTGTGGGGTTAGATACCGAGTAAAGCTGCCTCTATATATGCCTCTCTTTCTCCTCCTCCATCCAAATGGAGAGAGTAACAGTGAGAAAGACAGGGATAGATATAGAGAGAGAATAACAGACAGAGGGAAGGATAGAAATGGGGAGTGTTTACCAGAGAGGAAGAGATTGGGATGGAGAGTGTCGGTCAGTGTTCTTGCAAAGCTGTGTGCAGCAGCCTGGAAGGTACCACGCAGGTCCTGTTCCCTGATAAATAACACACATCTTCGAAGATTCTTAAAAATTTAAAGGGACTGCACGTGGGTCAAAAAAAACTTGCCGTGCACAACAACTAAATTTTCTGGGAACATTGGAGCCAGCTGTAGCTCAGTGGGTAATAATCCTGCCTCTGAGTTATACGTTTGTGGGTTCAGGTCCGAACACAAAATCTAGGCTGATGTCACCCCACAGAAAATCAGAACAGACCAGCGAGACACAGAAAAGGAAACTTGTGTTGAATTTGTGAGCCTCGCTTTCTGTAATGTTTTAGTGTTTGGTCAGAATGTTGACCCAGTGAAAATTTGCCCCTGTTGCATGAGAGTTATCTGAATAGAGATTATAAGATCTTATTCCAACATGAAGGTACCGTGCGCACTGAGTTTAACAACATTTGCAGCGTCCCATCATGTAAAATACTTTACTGGGTGTGGGATCAGGGTTTGATATTTCCAAAACACTGAGGGAAACTCGAACTTTTAATCAGCCCTGGGAGGAAAGTAAACCTGCAGACTTTCAAAAGTAATCAATGTCAGATTTGATCAATTATTAGGGATTAATCAATTTAGTATACAAAGCAGACAGAATATGCCGTTAAAGAGCGGGATATGGGTTTCCTACCAGCCTGCAGAAGGAAGTGCACCCTCTGCAGTTGTGGTATCACCAAAAGCAGCCAAATTAAAATAGCAAATTGATGTATGTGGAGTTTTACTGAGGTTCTGAGAGAGGAGAGAGAAACAGGCATGGACACAGACAGCCACACACACCCACACACAGAGAAACACACATGCACACAGAGAACCACACACACACACACACACACACACACACACACACACACACACAGAACCACACACACACACAGAGAAACACACACACAGAACCACACACACACACACACACACACAGACCGACATGCACAGACACACAGAGACCGACATGCACAGACACACGCACAAACAGACTGCCCAAGGGACAGAGAGTGACAGAAGAATATTTCAATTTCTATAATATTTCAATTTCAGTTTCTATAAGATCCCCCCTCATTCTTCTGAACTCCAATGAATATAATCCCAATCTACTCAGTCTCTCCTCAAAAGCCAACCCCCTCAACTCTGAAATCAACCTGGTGAACCTCCTCTGCACCCTCTCCAGTGCCTGTACATCCTTTCTCAAGTAAGGAGACCAAAACTGCACACAGTACTCCAGGTGCGGCCTCACCAGTACCTTATACAGCTGCAACATAACCTCTCTGCTTTTAAACTCAATCCCTTTAGCAATGAAGGACAACATTCCATTTGCCTTCCTAATTACTTGCTGTACCTGCAGACCAACCTTTTGCGATTCATGCACAAGGACACCCAGGTCCCTTTGCAAAGCAGCATGCTGCAACTTTTTACCATTCAAGTAATAATCCTTTTTACTGTTACTCCTACCGAAATGAATAACTTCACATTTATTAACATTGTATTCCATCTGCCAGACCTTTGCCCACTCACTCAATGTATCTATGTTCCTCTGCAAAGTTTCACAGTCATCTGCACACTTTGCTCTGCCACTCATCTTAGTGTCATCTGCAAACTTTAACACCCTACACGTGGTCCCCAACTCCAAATCATCAATATAAATTGTAAATAATTGTGGTCCCAACACCGATCCCTGAGGCACACCACTAGTGACTGATTGCCAACCAGAATAGCACTCATTTATCCCCACTCTCTGCTTCCTGTTAGTCAACCAGAGAGGGAAAGGCAGTTGGAGAGACAGAGAGAGAGAGAGACGCAGAGATGGAAGGAGAGAGATGGAGTGACAGGGAGGGAAAGACAGATGGAAAGACAGAGAGAGAGAGACAGAGATAGAAGGAGAGAGAGGGAATGACAGGGAGGGAAAGACAGATGGAGGGACAGAGAGTGAGAGACAGTGATAGAAGGAGAGAGACTGAGTGACAGGGAGGGAAAGACAGATGGAGGGACAGAGTGAGAGACAGAGAGAGGAGAGAGATGGAGTGACAGGGAGGGAAGGACAGAGTGAGAGACAGAGAGCGAGAGACAGAGATAGAAGGAGAGAGAGGGAGTGACAGGGAGGGAAAGACAAATGGAGGAACAGAGAGAGAGTGACAGAGAGAGAAGGAGAGAGGGGAGTGACAGGGAGAGAAAGACAGATGGAGGGACAGAGAGAGAGAGGCAGAGATGGAAGGAGAGAGAGGGAGTGTCTGGGAGGGAAAGACTGACAGAGGGACAGAGTGAGAGACAGAGAGAGAAGGACAGAGATGGAGTGACAGGGAGGGAAAGACAGATGGAAAGAGAGAGAGAGATAGACAGAGATAGAAGGAGAGAGAGGGAGAAACAGCAAGGGAAAGACAGATGGAGGGACGGAGAGAGAGACAGAGAGAGAAGGAGAGAGAGGGAGTGTCAGGGAGGGAAAGACTGATGGAGGGACAGAGAGAGAGAGACAGAGAGAGAAGGAGAGAGATGGAGTGACAGGGAGTGAAGGAAAGATGGAGGGACAGAGATGGAGGTACAGAGAGAGAGACAGAGATGGAAGGAGAGAGAGGGAGTGACAGAGAGAGAAAGACAGATGGCGGGATAGAGAGAGAGACAGAGAGAGAGAAAGAGATAGAAGGAGAGTGATGGAGTGACGGTGTGGGGGGGGGTGGTGGGTAGACAGGTGGAGTGACAGAGAGAGAGAGATAGAAGGAGAGAGAGGGAGAGACAGAGAGGGAAAGACAGATGGAGGGACAGAGAGGGAGACAGAGGGAGTGGCAGAGACAGAGATAGAAGGAGAGAGAGGGAGTGTCAGGGAGGGAAAGACAGATGGAGGGACAAAGTGAGAGACAGAGAGAGCAGGAGAGAGATGGAGTGACAGGGAGGGAAGGACAGATGGAGGGATAGAGAGAGAGACAGAGATAGAAGGAGAGAGAGGGAGTGACAGAGAGGGAAAGACAGATAGAGGGACAGAGAGGGGGAAGAGAGATAGAGGGGGAAGAGAGATAGAGGGGGAGAGAGAGAGATAGAGGGGGGAGAGATAGATAGAGGGGGAGAGAGAGATAGAGGGGGCAGAGAGAGATAGAGGGGGCAGAGAGAGATAGAGGGGGGAGAGAGAGATAGAGGGGGGAGAGAGAGATAGTGGGGGGAGAGAGAGATAGTGGGGGGAGAGAGAGATAGTGGGGGAGAGAGAGATAGAGGGGGGAGAGAGAGATAGAGGGCGGAGAGAGAGATAGAGGGGGGAGAGAGAGATAGAGGGGAGAGAGAGATAGAGGGGGAGAGAGAGATAGTGGGGGGAGAGAGAGATAGTGGGGGGAGAGAGAGATAGTGGGGGAGAGAGAGATAGAGGGGGGAGAGAGAGATGGAGGGCGGAGAGAGAGATAGAGGGGGGAGAGAGAGATAGAGGGGGGAGAGAGAGATAGAGGGGGGAGAGAGAGATAGAGGGGGAGAGAGAGATAGAGAGGGCAGAGAGAGATAGAGGGGGAGAGAGAGATGGAGGGGGAGAGAGAGATGGAGAGGGGAGAGAGAGATGGAGGGGGAGAGAGAGATAGTGGGGTTAGAGAAAGATAGATTGGGGAGAGAGAGATGGAGCGGGGAGAGCGAGATAGAGCGGGGAGAGAGAGATAGAGCGGGGAGAGAGAGATAGAGCAGGGAGAGAGAGATAGAGGGGGGAGAGAGAGATAGTGGGGGGAGAGAGAGATATTGGGGGGAGAGAGAGATAGTGGGGGGAGAGAGAGAGAAAGAAGGGGGAGAGAGAGAAAGAGGGGGGAGAGAGAGATAGAGGGGGGAGAGAGAGATAGGGGGAGAGAGAGATAGAGGGGGGAGAGGGAGATAGAGGGGGGGAGAGGGAGATAGAGGGGGAGAGAGAGATAGAGTGGGGAGAGATAGATAGAGGGAGGAGAGATAGATAGAGGGGGGAGAGAGAGATAGAGGGGGAGAGGGAGATAGAGTGGGGAGAGGGAGATAGAGGGGGGAGAGGGAGCTAGAGGGGGCAGAGGGAGATAGAGGGGGGAGAGGGAGATAGAGGGGGAGAGGGAGATAGAGGGGGGAGAGGGAGATTGAGGGGGCAGTGGGAGATAGAGGGGGGAGAGGGAGATAGAGGGGAGAGAGGGAGATAGAGGTGAGAGAGGGAGATAGAGGGGGAGAGGGAGATAGAGGGGGAGAGGGAGATAGAGGGGGAGAGGGAGATAGAGGGGGGAGAGGGAGATAGAGGGGGGAGAGAGAGATAGAGGGGGGAGAGAGATAGAGGGGGAGAGGGAGATAGAGGGGGAGAGGGAGATAGAGGGGGAGAGAGAGATAGAGGGGGGAGAGGGAGATAGAGGGGGGAGAGGGAGATAGAGGGGGGAGAGAGAGATAGAGGGGGAGAGAGAGATAGAGGGGGAGAGAGGGAGATAGAGGGGGTTGAGGGAGATAGAGGGGGAGATAACAAACTTGGAGGAGATGCAGACAGTGTTGAAGACATCAATTGACTACAACAGGACATTGATAGGTGAGCAGAATGGGCAGACAAGTCGCAGAAGGAATTTAATACAGGGAAATGTGAGATGGGCAGAAAGGATAGGGAGAGGGAATACAGACATAATGGCCCAGTTCTAGGGAGTGTGCAGGGACAGAGAGACCTGGGGATACATGTACATACATCTTTGAAGGTGGCAGGACATATTGAGAAAGTAGTCAGCAAAGCATTTGGGATCTTGGGCTTCATAAATAGAGATTTTGAGTACAAAAGCATGAAGGTTATGCTGAATGTTTATAAACCTCTGGTTAGGCCACGACCAGATCAGTGCATCCAATTCTGGTGACCACACTTTAGGAAGGATGTGAGAGTCCTTTGTGGGGAGCAGAGGGGATGGTGGATCCAGGGATGGGGGATTTTAGCAAAGTGGACTGGAAACAGCTACTTGAAGGTCAATCAGTGTCAGAGCAGTGAGAGTTACTGAGGGTTGATATCAAATATGTTCACACAAAGACAAACAGGTGGTAATCCGAAATCTAGAGCCCCTTGGATGTCAAGGATCAAACCGGGTACGATAAGGCACAAGAGGGAAGATTATGTCGGATACCGAGAGCTCAATACCACAGAAAGCTGAGAGGAGTGGAGAAAGTACAAGGGTGAAATGAAAAAGCAAATTAGGAGAGCAAAGAAATGGCCTGAAAATAATATTACCATGAAAAGCAAAGAAATCACAAAGATGTTTTATAAATACATGAAGAGCAAGAGGATAAATAAGTATAGAGTATTAGGGACCAAAAAGGGAATGTGTGTGTGGAGGTGGGAGATGTGGGCATGGTTCTTAATGAATACTTTGTCTCCCTCTTTATAAAAGAGGGGGAACGATGCAGATATTGTAGTTAAAGAGGAGGAGTGTGAAATATTGGATGGGATAAACAGAGTGAGAGGGAAATATTAAGGTGTTTGGCAACTTTCAAAGTGGACAAATGGTCAGGCCTGGATGCATTGGAACCACTTCAGAGAAGGTTCACTCGGCTGATTCCTGGGATGAAGGGGTTGTCTTATGAGGAATGGTTGAACAGGTTGGGCCTATACTCATTGGACTTTAGAAGAATGAGAGGTGATCTTATTGAAACATACTAAATACTTAAAGGGATAGACAGGTTAGATACAGGTAAGATGTCTCCTTTGGTTCGGGAGTCTAGAACCAGGGGACACAACTTCAAAATAAGGGGGAAGCCACTTAGGTCAGAGATGGGGAGAAATGTCTTTGCTCAGAGGGTTGTGAATCTTTGGTATTCTCTACTCCAGTGGGCTGTGGAAACTCAGTCTGGGAAAAAGGCATTGAAGTGGATGATCAGCCATGATCGTATTGAATGGCGGAACAGGCTCGATGGGCTGAATGGCCTACTCCTGTTCCTATGTTCCCAAGCTGCTGAAATAGTTTCTCCCAAACTACCCCATCAGTTCCCCTTAAAGGAAATCTAACTACCACAGTTTTGCCCATTTACTTAAGATATTAATATCTCTTTGTAATTTGATGCTTCCAGCTACACTGCTTACAATGCTGCCTATTTTTGTGTCATTGGTAAACTTGGGTATTTTGCATTCTACCTCATCATCTTAAATCGTTAATAAATACAGCAAAACTGAGACACACACGGGCTTTGCACCAGTAGACAGGAGTGAATCATTCCAACCTAGAGGGTTTTTAACTCCACATTAATGTTTAAAAAAAAATTCAAATTCACAACAGCCCTGTGTGGGATTTGAACTCCTGCTTTTTCAATCATCAGCTCAGGCCTTCAAATTAAAACCCATAAAAAGAGATTCATTTTCCTACTGCTGTTGTCTGACTGTCTCAGGTTTTGTATATTGTTCCCTTCGCCTCTTCTTGCATGTGTTTGAAGTCTTTGAAGTTTGTCAGACATTGGTAAACTACTTCATGTGGTGTTCTGTAAAGACCTTCAATTCTGTGGATCTGGAAGGGACACAATTCAAATTCTCACCTTATTGCATCAACTAAAACCTGCAGGTCCATTCAAACACCTCTATTTCCTGTCTCTGCAAAGATAGCTCACACTTCCACAATGCAGGAATGTCTGAATGGAAACAGCTTTTGACACATTTCCCAACACGTTTGCTAACACTTTTCAGGATGAAGCTAAATTCAATTTACAGATTGCAAGCCCCAAATTGAATCTTTTCGATGTAAAAAGTGACACAAATCAAATCCCAGATCTCTCTGTCCCTGCACCCATTTTAACATTGTACCATTTAGTTTATATCGCTTCTCCTCAGTCTTCCTTCCAAAATGCATCATTTTACATTTCTCAGCATTGAAGTTAACCTGCTATGTGTCTGACCATTTCACCAGACTGCCTCTATCCTCCTGAAGTCTACTCCTATTCCCTTCACTGTTTATAACATTGCAAATGGCACAATGTTGAAGTTATGCCCTGTATACCCAAGTCTAAGTCATTCATATATCAATAAGATCAGTGGTCCTAATCAAAACCCCTGGGGAATACCACAATTTACACTGTATACAGTGAGTACAAAAGCCGAGAGGGTGTGCTGAACATTTATAAAGCTCTGGTCAGGTAACAGAGAGGGAGAGACTGGGATTCAGAGGGTAACAGAGAGGGAGAGACTGGGATTCAGAGGGTAACAGAGAGGGAGAGACTGGGACTCAGAGGGTAACAGAGAAGGAGAGACTGGGATTCAGAGGGTAACAGAGAGGGAGAGACTGGGACTCAGAGGGTAACAGAGAGGGAGAGTCTGGGACTCAGAGGGTAAGAGAGAGGGAGAGACTGGGATTCACAGGGTAACAGAGAGGGAGAGACTGGGATTCACAGGGTAACAGAGAGGGAGAGACTGGGACTCAGAGGGTAAGAGAGAGGGAGAGACTGGGATTCACAGGGTAACAGAGAGGGAGTGTCTGGGATTCAGAGGGAAACATGGAGGGAGAGACTGGGATTCAGAGAGTAACAGAGGGGGAGAGAATGGGATTCAGAGGGTAACGGAGACGGAGAGACTGGGATTCAGAGGGTAAGAGAGAGGGAGAGACTGGGATTCAGAGGGTAACAGAGAGGGTGAGACTGGGATTCAGAGGGTAACAGAGAGGGTGAGACTGGAATGCAGAGGGTAACAGAGAGTGAGTGACTGGGATTCAGAGGGTAACAGAGAGGGAGAGACTGGAATTCAGAGGTTAACAGAGAGGGAGAGGCTGGGATTCAGAGGGTAACAGAGAGGGAGAGACTGGAATTCAGAGGGTAACAGAGAGGGAGAGACTGGAATTCAGAGGTTAACAGAGAGGGAGAGTCTGGGATTCAGAGGGTAACAGAGAGGGAGAGTCTGGGATTCAGAGGGTAACAGAGAGGGAGAGACTGGGATTCAGAGGGTAACAGAGAGGGAGAGACTGGGATTCAGAGAGTAACAGAGAGGGAGAGACTGGGATTCAGAGGGTAACAGAGAGGGAGAGACTGGGATTCAGAGAGTAACAGAGGGAAAAATAGAGTTGGCGAGGGCAACATAGAAATTTTAAGGCACTGAAAGGGGCCACTTGGCCCATCCTCTCTGTGCCAGCCGAGAAACAATCAACCTATTCTAATCCCACCTTCCAGCATTTGGTCCGAGCACTGCAGCTTACCGCACTTGTGGTTCCTATCCAGACTCCTTCTGAATGAGTTGAGGGTCTCTGCCTCAACTACCCTTTCAGGCAGTGAGTTGCAGACCATCGCGACCCTCTGGGTGAAAAAGATTTTCCTCAACTCCCCTCTAATTTTTCTACCAATCACTTTAAATCTATGCCCCCTCGTCACTGACCTTTCTGCTATGGTTCTCTGCCCTTCACCTCCACTCCATCCAGGACCCTCAAAATTTTGTACATTTCAATCAGATCTCCCCTCAGCCTTCTCTGTTCCAAGGACTACAACCCCTGCCTATCCTCATAGCTACAATTATCCAGTCCTGGCAAGATCCTAGACAAAGTCCCGTGTTCATAACACATGGATAAAGCGGTTAATCATCTGTGCTGTTACTCTGAGACAGAGACAGAGAGGGATGGAGAGAGCGAGAAAGAGAGAGAGAGAGAGGGAGAGACTAGGACTCAGAGGGTAACAGAGAGGGAGAGACTGGGATTCAGAGGGTAACAGAGAGGGAGAGACTGGGACTCAGAGGGTAACAGAGAGGGAGAGACTGGGATTCAGAGGGTAACAGAGAGCGAGAGACTGGGATTCAGAGGGTAACAGAGAGGGAGAGTCTGGGATTCAGAGGGTAACAGAGAGGGAGAGTCTGGGATTCAGAGGGTAACAGAGAGGGAGAGACTGGGATTCAGTGGGTAACAGAGAGGGAGAGACTGGGATTCAGAGGGTAACAGAGAGGGAGAGTCTGGGATTCAGAGGGTAACAGAGAGGGAGAGACTGGGATTCATAGTGTAACAGAGAGGGAGAGACTGGAATTCAGAGAGTAACAGAGAGGGAGAGACTGGGATTCAGAGAGTAACAGAGGGAAAAATAGAGTTGGCGAGGGCAACATAGAAAGTTTAAGGCACTGAAAGCGGCCACTTGGCCCATTCTCTCTGTGCCAGCTGAAAAACGATCAACCTATTCTAATCCCACCTTCCAGCATTTGGTCCGAGCTCTGCAGCTTACTGCACTTGAGGTGCCTATCCAGACTCCTTCTGATGAGTTGAGGGTCTCTGCCTCAACTACCCTTTCAGGCAGTGAGTTCCAGACCATTGCGACCCTCTGGGTGAAAAAGAATTTCCTCAACTCCCCTCTAATTTTTCGACCAATCACTTTAAATCTATGCCCCCTCATCACTGACCTTTCTGCTATGTTTCTCTGCCCTTCACCTCCACTCCATCCAGGACCCTCAAAATTTTGTACATTTCAATCAGATCTCCCCTCAGCCTCTGTTCCAAGGACAACAATCCCTGCCTATCCTCATAGCTACAATTCTCCATTCCTGGCAACATCCTAGACAAAGTCCCGTGTTCATAACACATGGATAAAGAGGTTAATCATCTGAGCTGTTACTCTGAGACAGAGACAGAGAGGGAGGGAGAGAGGGAGAAAGAGAGAGAGAGAGAGGGAGAGAGAGAGGGAGAGAGAGAGGGAGGGAGAGAGGGAGGGAGAGAGGGAGGGAGAGAGGGAGGGAGAGAGAGATGGTGTGGGGGAGACACAAACTGAGACGTGGACAGAGGCAGCGAGAGAGAGAGAGGGAGAGATAGAGAGGGAGCGGCTGAAGAGAGAGAGGCAGAGAGAGAGAGAGAGGCAGAGAGAGAGAGATAGAGAGAGACAGAGAGAGAGGGAGCGATGGTGTGAGGGAGGCACAAATTGAGACATGGACAGAGGTTGAGAAAGAGAGAGAGGGAGAGACAGAGAGAGAGAGCTGGGGGAGAGACAGATAGAGAGTGAGAGAGGCACAGAGAGAGAAGGAGACACAGAGAGGCAGACATAGAGAGGCAGACAGAGAGCTAGAGAGAGACAGAGAGAGAGGGAGAGATGGTGTGAGGGAGGCACAAATTGTGACATGGACAGAGATAGAGAGAGAGAGAGGGAGCGTTAGAGCGAGGGAGAGAAAAAGACAGAGAGGGAGAGATAGCGAGAGAGAGAGGGGGTTAAGACAGATAGCGAGGTACAGAGGCAGTGTGAGAGAGGCAGATTAGAAGGTAGCAAATGTAACCCCATTATTTACAAAAGGAAGGAGAGAGAAAATGGGGAACTAAAGACCTGTTCGTCTTACATCAGTCATTGGGAAAATGCTCGAATCTATAATAAAGGATGTGATAACAGGACAGTTAAAGAGAGATTGCAGGGGGTGGGGGGAGAGAGAAATGGGGGGAGAGAGAAATGGCGGGGAGAGAGATGGGGGAGAGTGTGTGAGTGAGACGGCATCCAATGTGATCTTGGCTGATCTGTGATGTAACTTACACCATATATCCTGCCTTTGCCCCTTATCTCTTAATACCTTTGGTTAACAAGAATCTATCAATCACAGATTTAAAAATTAACCAATATGCCAGCAAGAAATTTGCGCAACCATTATCATGAGGGTGCGATGGCTCCCACAGTGGAATAGCTTGCTGGATGTTTAAAATGGAGACTGTTCCTTCTGGATCATCAAACGTATCTGCCTGGGCCCCAACGTCAACTACATTTCCCCATCTCCCGATGTTTTTTTCTCTCCATATCTATCTCTTATATGTTTGTGTACACAGCAGTGAAGGATTACATCAAATTAATATATCTTACATTAGCCTTTTCATCCACCTCGACAATCTCTCTCTCTCCAATTTTGTCCCTCTCTACAGCCCTCTCTCTGCCTTCATATCTAACCCTCTCTCCCTCTGTCTCTCTCCTAATGTCAGAGATAGCAGGAGGGAGAGACAGAGAGAGAATGTTGAAGGAACTGTACTCTGTTCCTCAGCTGTGCTGAACCTGCTCTGGGAGTGTTTGATGGGCTACATTAATCGGCCGTGTACAGTCCTGGATCAGGCTGTGAAAAAGCACAGCTTGTTCAGTGTACAACGGGTCAAAGGGAACGATTCACTCCTGCCTGCTACTGGGAAGAGAGACTGACCTTAACATCAAGGCAGCGTTTGACCGAGTGTGACATCGAGGAGCCCGAGTAAAACTGAAGTCAGTGGGAATCGGGGGAAATCTCTCCACTGGTTGGAATCACACCGAGCACAAAGGAAGATGGTTGTGGTTGCTGGAGGTCAATCATCTCAGTCCCAGGACATCACTGCAGGAGTTCCTCAGGGTAGTGTCCAAGGCCCAACCATCTTCAGCTGAGATCCCAGGAGAGAATGCTGGAAATACTGAGCAGGTCAGGCAGCATCTGTGGAGAGAGAAACAGAGTTAGTGATTCAGCTCGATGCTTTCCAGATTTCCAGCATCCACAATATCTTGCCTCAGATAATGAAGCAATCCAAAGCCACATGCACCAAGACCCGGACAACATTCAGGTTTGGACCGACCAGTGACAAGTAACATTCACATCACACAAGTGCCAGGCAATGACCATCTGCATCAAGAGAGAATCCAACCACCTCCCCTTGGCATTCAAAGGATTATCCCATCGCTGAATCCCCCAGCGTCAACATCCTGGGGAAACATTGACATCAAGCTTAACTGAACGAAACACATCAATAGTTTCTTCACCATCTCTCTGGGACAGACAGACACAGATAAAGAATGTGAGTAAGCCTTGACAGAACCTCAGTTAATTGTTCCAACCATTGTTAATGATAGTAATCAAGGATTATATTAGAGCAAAGGAAGAGGCAGAGAATGTTAGCCCCTTCATAACTATATCCTTTAGTTTAGATTGCCTCTCCTCCTTCTTCCTACCTGTGGAGGTGGGAGATGTGGGCATGGTTCTTAATGAATTCTCTGTGTCCGTCTTTATAAAAGAGTGGGAACGATACAGAGATTTTAGTTAAAGAGGAGGAGTGTGAAAGATTGGATGGGATAAACAGAGTGAGAGGGGAAATATGAAGGTGTTTGGCAGCTTTGAAAGTGGATAAATGGTCAGGCCTGGATGCATTGGAATCAGTTCAGAGAAGGTTCACTCGGCTGATTCCTGGGATGAAGGGGTTATCTTTGAGGAATGGTGGAACAGGTTGGGCCTATACTCATTGGAGTTTAGAAGAATGAGAGGTGATCTTATTGAAACATACAAGATTCTGAGGGGACTTTACAGGGCGGATGCTGGGAGGATGTTCACCTTGTGGGGAAGTCTAGAACTAGGGGGCAGGTACACTGTGGGGTTTGATACAGAGTAAAGCTGCCTCTGTATATGTCTCTCTTTCTCCTCCTCCATCCAGATGGAGAGAGGAACAGTGAGAAAGAACAGGGATATATATGGAGAATAAGAGAGAAAGGGAAGGATTGCAATGGGGAGAGAGTACCAGAGAGAAAGAGGAAGAGATTGGGATGGAGACTGTTGGTCAATGTTCCTGCAAATCTGCGTGCAGCAGCCTCAAAGGTCCCACGCAGATCCTGTTCCACAATAAATAGCACACGTCTTCAAAGATTCTTCAAAGATTTCAAGGGACAGCTCACGTTGAAAAAACTGGGCAAGCACAACATCTAAATTTTCACGGGAACATTGGAGCCAACTGCGGAATACATGTTTCTTACCAGCCTGCAGAAGGAAGTGCAACCTCTGCAGATGCGGTGAAACCAAAAGCAGCTGACTTCAAATGGCAAACTGATGTATGTGGAGCTTTACAAAGGGTCTGAGAGAGGAGAGAGAAACAGACATAGACACACACAGACACAGAAACAAACACACAGAAACACACACACACACATAAACACACACACACACACACACAGAAACACACACACACACACAGACAGAAACACACACAGACAGAAACACACACACACACAGAAACACATACACACAGACACAGTAACACACACAGAAACACACACATAGACACACACATAGACACACACACACACAGAAACACAGACACAGAAACACACACACACAGAAACACACACACACAGAAACACAGACACAGAAACACAGACACAGAAACACACACAGAAACACACAGAAACACACACACACAGAAACACAGACACAGAAACACAGACACAGAAACACACAGAAACACACACACACAGAGACACACACACACTCAGAAACACACACTCACACAGACACAGAAACAGAGTGACTCAGGGACAGAGCGCGAAAGAATAAGATTTCAATTTTCAGAAGGCATTTGATGAGATCAACCTTCGATTTAAAAATGACAATTGATTTTGCATCAATGTGTGCGTGCAGAAGACACGTGCCAAACTACTACCACCTTTAGCCTGGAGTGGCGGATTTTTACTCAGAGGGTTGTGAATCTTTGGAATTCTCTACCCCAGTGGGCTGTGGAAGCTCAGTCTGGGAAAAAGGCATTGAAGTGGATGAACAGCCATGATCGTATTGAATGGCGGAACAGGCTCGATGGGCTGAATGGCCTACTCCTGTTCCGATGATCCCAAGCTGCTGAAATAGTTTCTCCCAAACTATGCCATCAGTTCCCCTTAATGTCTCTACATCTTGGAACAAATTACCTTGATCCTCATAAATTCCAGGCAATAAATCCCCAGTTTGTGTAATATCACCTCGTAATTTAACCCTTTGAGTCCAGTTATCATTCTGGTAAATCTACACTGCACTCAAATGGACATGGACCCCCCAAAGTCTCCTTGAACCTCCAGTGTTTCTATCTTTTCACCATTTATAAAGTACTCTGTTCTAGTCTTTTTTTACTGACATTGAAATCTAACTTCCACAGTTTTGCCCATTTATTTAAGATATTAATATCTCTTTGTAATTTGATGCTTCCAGCTACACTGCTTACAATGCTGCCTATTTTTGTGTCATTGGTCAACTTGGGTATGTTGCATTCTACCTCATCATCTTAAATCATTAATAAATACAGCAAAACTGAGACACACACGGGCTTTTCACTAGTAGACAGGAGTGAATCATTCCAACCTAGAGGCTTTTTAACTCCAGATTTATGTTTTTTTAAAGGAAAAATAGAATCCAAATTCACAACAGCCCTGTGTGGGATTTGAACTCCTACTTTTTCAATCATCAGCTCAGGCCTTCAAATTAAAACCCATAAAAACAGATTCATTTTCCTACTGCTGTTGTCTGACTGTCTCAGGTTTTGTATATTGTTCCCTTCGCCTCTTCTTCCACGTGTTTGAAGTCTTTGAAGTTTGTCAGACATTGGTAAACTACTTCATGTGGTGTTCTGTAAATACCTTCAATTCTGTGTATCTGGAAGGGACACAATTCAAATTCTCACCTTATTGCATCAACCAAAACCTGCAGGTCCATTCAAACACCTCTATTTCCTGTCTCTGCAAAGATAGCTCACACTTCCACAATGCAGGAATGTCTGAATGGAAACAGCTTTTGACACATTTCCCAACACGTTTGCTAACACTTTTCAGGATGAAGCTAAATTCAACTCACAGATTCCAAGCCCCAAATTGAGCTTTTGGGTAGAACAGGGAACATTGATGAAATCCCAGATCTCTCTGTCCTGTCACCCATTCTAACATTGTACCATTTAGTTTATATCACTCAGTCTTCCTTCCAAAATACATCACTTCACATTTCTCAGCATTGAAGTTAACCTGCCCTGTGTCTGTCCAATGATAGGTTGGATAGTAAGCTGTCAAGAGGACATAAAGTGTCTACGAAGAGATTTCCATAGGTTAAATGAGTGAGGAAAAAATTGGGAGATGGAGTACAATGTGGGGAAATGTGAGCTTGTCCACTTTCGCAGGAAGAATAAAAATCAGTATATTATTGAAATGGAGAGAGACTGCAGAACTGTACGGTACAGAGGGATCTGTGTGTCCTGGTACATGAATCACAAAATGTTACCGTGTAGCTACAGCGAGTGATTAGGAAGGCAAATGGAATATTGTTGTTTATTTCAAGGTGAATAGAATATCAAAGTAGGGAAGTGTTGTTACAGCTGCAAAGGGCATAAGTTAGACGATGTCTGCAGGATTGTGGACACTTTTGGTCTCCTGACTGAAGAAATTATATAATTGCATTCGAAGTAGTTCAGAGAAGGTTCACTGGGCTGATTCCTGGGATGAAGGGGTTATCTTATGAGGAAAGGTTGAACAGGTTGGATCTATACCCACTGGAGTTCAGAAGAATGAGAGGTGATCTGAGTGAAACATCTCAGGTCCCGAGGGGACTGGACAGGGTGGATGCTGAGAGGATGTTTCCCCTTGTTGGGGAGACGAGAACTAGCGGACACAGTTTAAAAATTAGGGACGTCCCATTTAAAACTGAGATGAGGAGAAATGTGTTTCTCTCAGAGGGGTGTCAGTCTGTAGAATTCTCTTCCCCAGAGAGCAGTGGAGGCTGGATCATTGAATATATTCAAGGCTGAGTTCGATAGATTTTTTATCAGTTAGGGAGTCAAGGGTTATGGGACACAGACAGGAAAGTGGAGTTGAGTTCACAATCAGATCAGCCATTGAATGACAGATCAGGCTCGAGGGGCCGAATGGCCTGCTCCTGCTCCTAATTCATTTGTTCTTGTGTGTTCCATTTCACCAGACTGCCTCTCTCCTCCTGAAGTCTGCGACTAGTCCCTTCCCTGTTTATTACATTGCAGATGTCACAAACATTGAAGTTATGCCCTGCAAACACAAGTCCAAGTCATTAGTATATATCAAAAAGATCAGTGGTCCTAATATAAACCTCCACTATATACCTCCCTCCAGTCTGAAACAACCATTGTCCACTCTCTCTGCCAATGTCGTATCCACTCAGCCACAGCCCCTTTCATCCCTGGAGCACCAATATTGCTAACTGGTCAATTAGGAGGCACCATTAAGTCCTCTCCATGAGGACACTGGTCCCAGACCTCTCTGTTTCCACTCTCCCATCAACATTCCCCAGACAGGTACAGCATGGATTAGATACAGAGTAATGCTCCTTCTACACTGTCCCATCCAACAGTCCCAGGACAGGAACATCATGGGGTGGATACAGAGTGAATCTCACTCCACACTGTCCGAATTAGACAGAGTGAGAGACAGAAAGAGAGAAACAGACTGACAGGGTGACTGAGAGAGAAATAAGGATATTTAACATCAGCCATAGGAAGATGAGGAGGCTATTTAACCCCTCGACCCTGTTCCTTCATTCAGTGAGATCAGGGCTGATCTGTGATCTAACTAACACCATATATCCCACCTTTGCCCCTTATCTCTTAATACCTTTGGTTAACAACAATCTATCAATCTCAGATTTAAAAATTTACAAGTTTCTCAGCATCAATTGCTGATTGTGGAAGAGAGTTCCAAACTGATACCACACCTGGTGTGTTGAAGTGTTTCTTCAATTCACTCCTGAAAGGTTTTGAGACTACGTTTAGATTTTTAGACTCGGCCCACAAGTTCCTGACTCCGCAGCCAGTGGGAATAGTTATTCTCTGTCTACCCTATCAGAGTCTCCTTGTCTGCACTGCCCCATCGAACAATCTCAGAGAAGGTACAGCACGGGTTAGATACAGAGTACAGTTCAGTTTAAACATTCCCTGGAGTGTCGGATTAACCCAGGTCACTCTCTGTCCCCTGCTCAGCCTCAAGACTCACCTGCCTCAGTCGCTGAGACGCTCCTGCATCACTTGCATTAATGTAAGTGGATCCCGGGTTTGGGAGTGGGACAGGCACACGGGATTAGGACGACTGTTCATGTGGAGGAAAAGCATCAGTAATCCCTCAGAGAATCAGAACAGACCAGCGAGACTCAGAAAAGGAAACTTGTGTTGAATTTCAGAGTGTTGCATTGTGGAATGCTTTAGTATTTGGTGAGAATATTGAGCCAGTGACATTTTACCCCAGTGGGATGAATAGATACTATATGACTTTATTGCAACAGTAAGGTACCGTGTGTACTGTAAATATGGACTGAAATATCAATGTAACTGATCAATTTTCAGCTGAATACTATGACTACCGTGATACCTGCTATCCTTATATATATGTGCTGCTATACCTGCTATCTGTGAGAATATACATACGACACGATGGGATGAAGTCAAAGTGGCCACTCTTTATATTTTCAGACTATGCCCCAAATTCCTGACTGCACAGCCAGTGGGAATATTTACTCTCAGTCCACCCTATCAGTTTCCCTTATTATTTTGTAAACCTTCATCAAATCACCCCATAACCTTCTAAATTCCAGGGATACACAGTAAATCTCCAGCTGTACTGTCCCATTAAACATTCCCAAGCCAAGCACAATGTTGGGTTTGACACAGAGTAAATTTCCCTCTATGCTGTCACATCACACACTCCGACGGCAGGAACATCATGGGGTGGATACAGAGTGAATCTCACTAGACACTGTCCGAAACACAGAGATAGAGAGAGAGAAAAAGAGAAACAGAGAGACATAGACTAACAGGGTGACTGACAGAGAAAGAAGGATATTTAACAGGGGATATTGGAAGAGGAGGATGCAATTTAACCCCACAACTCTGTTCCTGCATTGAATGTGATCTTGGCTGATCTGTGATCAATCTTACACCATATTTCCTGCCTTTGCCCCTTATCTCTTAATTCCTTTGGTTTACAAGAATCTATCAATCTCAGGTTTAAAAATTAACCAATAAGCCAGCATGAAATTTCCACAAAAAATATCATGAGGGTGTGATGGTTCCCACAGTGGAATAGTTGGCTGAATATTTAAAATAGAGAAGAGAGAGAGACAGAGATAGGAGAGAGAGGGAGAGACAGATGGAGGAACAGAGAGACAGAGATGGAAGGAGAGAGAGGGAGTGACAGGGAGGGAAAGACAGACGGAGAGACAGAGAGAGACAGGGGAAGATGGAAGCAGAAAGAGGGAGTGTCAGGGAGGGACAGGCAGATGGAACGACAGAGAGAGAGACAGGGAGAGAGATGGAGTGACAGGGAGGGAAAGCCAGATGGAGAGACAGAGAGAGAGAGGCAGAGATGGAAGGAGAGAGAGAGAGAGAGACAGAGAGGTAAAGACAGATGGAGGGACAAAGTGAGAGACAGAGATAGAAGTCGTGAGAGGGAGTATCAGGAAGGGAAAGACAGATGGAGGGACACAGTGAGAGACAGAGAGAGAAGGAGACAGATGGAGTGACAGGGAGGTTAGGACAGATGGAGCGATAGAGAGAAAGAGACAGAGATAGAAGGAAAGAGAGGGAGTGACAGGGCAGGGAAAGACAGATGGTGGGACAGAGAGAGAGTCAGAGAGAGAGGCAGAGATGGAGATAGAAGGAGAGAGAGGGAGTGACAGGGGGTGGGGAAGATAGATGGAGAGACCGAGAGAGAGACAGAGAGAGAGAGAGAGAAGCAGAGATGGAAGGAGAGAGAGGGACAAACAGACAGGGAAAGACAGATGGAGGGACAGAGAGAGAGACAGAGAGACAGATCGAGAGGCAGAGATTGAAGGGGAGAGAGGGAGTGACAGGGAGGGAAAGACAGATGGAGAGACAGAGAGAGAGAGACAGAGAGAGAGACAGAGATAGAAGGAGAGAGAGGGAGTGTCTGGGAGGGAAAGACAGATGGAGGGACAGAGAGAGAGAGAGACAGAGAGAGAAGGAGAGAGACGGTGTGACATAGAGGGAAGGACAGATGGAGAGACAGAGAGAGAGAGCGTCAGATTGAGAAGGAGAGACAGGGAGTGATATGGAGGGCAAGACAGATGGAGAGACAGAGAGAGAGAGACAGAGATGGAAGGAGAGAGAGGTAGAGACAGAGGGGGAAGACAGATGGAGGCACAGAGAGAGAGAGAGACAGAGATGGAAGGAGAGACAGGGAGTGACAGGGAGGGAAGGACAGATGGAGAGACAGAGAGCGAGAGAGAGGGAGAAGGAGAGAGACGGTATGACAGGGAGGGAAAGGCAGATGGAGGGACAGAGAGAGAGACAGAGAGAGATGGAGAGAGTGGGAGAGACAGAGAGGGAAAGGCAGATGGAGAGACAGAGATAGAGACAGAGAGAGAAGGAGAGAGAGACAGAGAGAGATGGAGAGAGTGGGAGAGACAGAGAGGGAAAGGCAGATGGAGAGACAGAGATAGAGACAGAGAGAGAAGGAGAGAGTGGGAGAGACAGAGAGGGAAAGACAGATGGAGGGACAGAGAGAGAGAGAGAGAGAGAGAGAGGCAGAGATAGAAGGGGAGAGAGGGAGTGACAGGGAGGGAAAGACAGATGGAGAGACAGAGAGAGAGAGACAGAGAAAGAGACAGAGATAGAAGGAGAGGGAGGGAGGGAAAGACAGATGGAGAGACAGAGAGAGAGAGAGAAAGAGAGAGAGGCAGAGTTAGAAGGAGAGAGAGGGAGTGTCAGGGAGGGAAAGACAGATGGAGGGACACAGAGAGAGAGACAGAGAGAGACGGAGAGAGACGGTGTGACAGGGAGGGAAGGACAGATGAAGGAACAGAGAGGGAGAGACAGAGATAGAAGGAGTGACAGGGAGTGACAAGGGGGGAAAGACAGATGGAGGGACAGAGAGAGAGAGACAGAGATAGAAGGAGAGAGAGCTAGAGACAGAGGGGGAAAGACAGATGGAGGCACAGAGAGCGAGAGAGACAGAGACAGAAGGAGTGACAGGGAGTGCAGGGAGGCAAAGACAGATGGAGGGACAGAGAGAGAGAGAGAGAGGGAGAGATGTTAGGAGAGAGAGTGATTGTCAGGGAAGGAAAGACAGATGGAGGGCCAGAGAGAGAGAGAAAGATAGGAGAGAGTGGGGGAGACAGAGAGGGAAAGGCAGATGGAGGGACAGCGAGAGAGAAGGAGAGAGTGGGAGAGACAGAGAGGGAAAGACAGATGTAGAGACAGAGAGAGAGACAGTGATAGAAGGAGAGAGAAGCAGTGACAGAGAGGGAAAGACAGATGGAGAGACAGAGAGAGAGACAGAGATCTCTCCCGATGTTTCTGTCTCCATACCTATCTCTTAAATGTTGGTGCACACAGCAGTGAAGGATTACATCAAATTATTTTCTCTTACATTCTCCCTTTCAATCGACCCCGCAATCTCTCTCTCTCCAACCTTGTTCCCTCTCCACAACACTCTCTCTGTCTGCATATCTAACCCTCTCTCCCTCTGTCTCTCTCCTCGTGTCAGAGATAGCAGGAGGGAGAGACAGAGAGAGGAAGACAGAGAGAGAATGTTGAAGGAACTATACTCTATTCCTCAGCTGTGCTGAACCTGCTCTGGGAGTGTTTGATGGGCTACATTAATCGGCCGTGCACAGTCCTGTATCAGGCTGTGAAGAAGCACAGCTTGTTCAGTGCACAACGGGTCAAAGGGAACGATTCACTCCTGTCTGCTACTGGGAAGAGAGACTGACCTTAACATCAAGGCAGTGTTTGACCGAGTGTGACATCGAGGAGCCCGAGTAAAACTGAAGTCAGTGGGAATCTGCTGGTTGGACTCATACCGAGCACAAAGGAAGATGGTTGTGGTTGAACAGTATAAGTGAGGAGATTTACACTCGTGCTGTCGGAAAAACAACTTAAAAAGAATTATTCACAAGTCTAGTCCAACTTAACGACAGATATGACCCGATAAGGTAATACATGCCAAAGGTCTGGAGTTTTTTGGAGTACGTTAAGCTTTACTCTGTCTGCCTTTCAGAAATTAAACATTACACATGCACTGCAAGATTAAAGATTATACATAGGTTAGGTTACATCGAATTTTGGAAGGACTAACAAGGCTAGGGAATATCCAATGAATGGTAGGATCATAGGAAGTACTGAGTGTCAGAGGGATCTTGGTGTACTTGTCCATAGATCACTGAAGGCTGCAGCGCAGGTAGACAAGGTGGTTAGGAAGGTATATGGGATACTTGCCTTTATTAGTTGAGGCATAGAATATAAGAATAGGGAGGTTATGATGGATCTGCATAAAACACTGGTTAGGCCCCAGCTGGAGTACTGTGTACAGTTCTGGGCACCACACTACAGGAAGGATGTGATTGCACTGGAGAGGATGCAGAGGAGATTGACCAGGATGTTGCCTGGGCTGGAGCATTTCAGCTATGAAGAGAGACTGAAAAGGCTGGAGTTTCTTTCCTTAGAGCAGAGAAGGCTGAGGGGGGACCTGATTGAGGTGTACAAAATTATGAGGGGCATTGATAGGTTAGATAGGAAGAAACATTTTCCCTTAGCAGAGGGGTCAATAACCAGGGGGCATAGATTGAAGGTAAGGGGCAAGAGGTTTAGAGGGGAGTTGAGGAAAAGATTTTTTACCCAGAGGGTGGTTGGAAACTGGAGCGCTCTGCCTGAAGGGCTGGTAGAGGCAGGGACCCTCACAACATTTAAAAAGTATTTGGATGAGCACTTGAAATGCCGTAGCATACAATTTTCAGCTGAAAATTGATCGGTTACATTGCTATTTCAGTCCATATTTACAGTACACACGGTACCTTACTGTTGTAATAAAGTCATATAGTATCTATTCATCCCACTGGGGCAAAATTTCACTGGCTCAACATTCCCACCAAATACTAAAGCATTCCACAATGCGAGACTCTCAAATTCAACACAAGTTTCCTTTTCTGAGTCTCGCTGGTCTGTTCTGATTCTCTGAGGGATTACTGATGCTTATCCTCCACATGAGCAGTCGTCCTAATCCCGTGTGCCTGTCCTGCTCCCAAACCCGGCATCCACTTACATTAAGGCAAGTGATACAGGAGTGTCTCAGTGACTGAGGCAGGTGAGTCTTGAGGCTGAGCCGGGCACAGTGAGTGACCCGGGTTAATCCGACACTCCAGGGACAGTTTAAACGGAGCTTTACTCTGTATCTAATCCATGCTGTTCCTTCTCTGAGAGTGTTTGATGGGGCAGTGTAGACGAGGAGAGTTATTCCTTACCCATTTTAAATATAGAGAAGTGAATATCCAAGAGATTGTTTTAAATGTGATGAGGGTTTCTGCCTCCACCATCCTTCAGAGTCATAGAGAGATACAGCACTGATACAGGCCCTTCGGCCTGCCCAGTCTGTGCCAGCCATCAACCACCCATTTTATACAAATCCTTTCAGGCAGTGAGTTCCAGACACCCACCAGCCACTGGGTGAAGAAACTATTGATGTGTTTCGTTCTGTTAAGTTTGATGTCAATGTTTCCCCAGGATGTTGACGCTGGGGGATTCAGTGATGGGATAATGCTTTGAATGCCAAGGGGAGGTGGTTGGATTCTCTCTTGTTGCAGATGGTCATTGCCTGGCACTTGTGTGACATGAATGTTACTTCCCACTGGTCGGCCCAAACCTGAATGTTGTCCGGGTCTTGGTGCATGTGGCTATGGATTGCTTTATTATCTGAGGCAAAATACTGTGGATGCTGGAAATCTGGAAAGCATCGAGCTGAATCTCTAACTCTGTTTCTCTCTCTGCAGATGCTGCTTGACCTTCTCAGTATTTCCAACATTCCCTCCTGGGATCTCAGCTGAAGATGGTTGAGCCTCGGACATTACCCTGAGGAACTCCTGCAGTGATGTCCTGGGACTGAGATGATTGACCTCCAACAACCACAACCATCTTCCTTTGTGCTCGGTATGACTCCAACCAGCGGATTCCCACTGACTTAAGTTTTACTCTGTCTCCTCGATGTCACACTCGGTCAAACGCTGCCTTGATGTTAAGGTCAGTCTCTCTTCCCAGTAGCAGACAGGAGTGAATCGTTCCCTTTGACCCGTTGTACACTGAACAAGCTGTGCTTCTTCACAGCATGATATCGGACTGTACACGGCCGATTAATATAGCCCATCAAACACTCCCAGAGCAGCTTCAGCACAGCTTAGGAATAGAGTATCGTACAGAGAGAGGGCTGTAGAGAGGGACAAAGTTGGAGAGAGAGAGGTTGTTGAGGTGGATGAAAAGGATAATGGAAGATATATTAATTTGATGTAATCCTTCACTGCTGTGTACACAAACAGAAAGAGATAGATATGGAGAGAAAAAAACATGGGCAGAGAGGGAAATGCAGATGAAGTTGGGGCCCAGGCAGATACGTTTGATGATCCAGAAGGAACAGCCTCCATTTTCAACATCCAGCAATCTATTCCACTGTGGGACCTCATGCTATTTGTTGTGCAAATTTCTTGCTGGCATATTGGTTAATTTTTAAAGCTGTGATTGATAGATTCTTGTTAACCAAAGGTATTAAGAGATAAGGGGCAAAGGCAGGATATATGGTGTAAGTTACATCACAGATCAGCCAAGATCACATTGGATGCCGGAACAGGATTGTGGGGTTGAATTGCATCCTCCTCTTCCAATATCCCCTGTGAAGTATCCTTCTTTCTCTGTCAGTCACCCTGTCAGTCAATGTCTCTGTTTCTCTCTTTCTGTCACTCTCTCTGTCTCTATCGGACAGTGTAGAGTGAGATTCACTCTGTATCCTCCCCATGATGTTCCTGCCCTGGGAGTGTGTGATGGGACAGCATCGAGGGACATTTACTCTGTGTCAAACCCAACGTTGTGCTTGACTTGGGAATATTTAATGGGACAGTGTAGCTGGAGCTTTACTCTGTATCCATGGAATTTTGAAGGCTCAGGTGTGATTTGATGATTGTTTTCAAGATAATAAGGGAAACTGATGGGGTAGACAGAGAGTAACAATTCCCACTGGCTGCAGAGTCTAGAAGATGGGGGCATAGTCTAAAAATATAAACCTAGTCTAAAAACCTTTCAGGAGTGAAAGGAAGAAACACTTCAACACACCAGGTGTGGTATCAGTTTGGAACTCTCTTCCACAAACAGCAATCGATGCTGAGACACATGTTAATTTTTAAATCTGAGTTTGATAGATTTTTATGAAACCTCTCTGTCACTCCCTCACTCTTCTCCCATCTTTGCCTCTCTCACTCTCCATCTGTCTTTCCATCTCTGTCACTCCCACTCTCTTTCTCTGCCTCTCCATCAGTCTCCCCACCCATCAATCCATCTCTCTCTGTCTCTCACTCTGTCCCTCCATCTGTTTTTCCCTCCCTCTCCTTCTATCTCTCTCTCTCTCTCTGTCGCTCTGTCCCTCCATCTATCCTTCCCTCCCTGTCACTACATCTCTCTCCTTCTATCTTTGTCTCTATTTCTGTCTCTCCATCTGTCTTTCCCTTCTTGTCGCTCCCTCTCTCTCCTTCTATCTCTGCCTCTCTCTCTCTGTCTCTTCATCTGCCTTCCCCACCCCCTGACACACCCTCTCTCTCATTCCGTCTCTATCTCTGCCTCTCTCTCTGTCTCTCTCTCTTTCCCTCCATCTGCCTTTCCCTCTCTGTCACTCCCACTCTCTCCATCTGTCTCTGTCTCTCTCTGTCTCTATCCATCCATCTGTCCTTCCCTCCCTGTCACTACTTCTCTCTCTGTCTCTCTCTCTGTCCCTCCATCTGTCTTTCTCTCCATGACGCTCCCTCACTCTCTTTCTATCTCTGTCTTTCTCTCTGTCTCTCCATCTGTCTTTCCCTCCCTGTCGCCCCCTCTCTCTCCTTCCATCTCTGCCTCTTTATCTCTGTCTCTCCATCTGTCTTTCCCTCTCTGTCTCTCCATCTCTCTCCTTCTATCTCTGTCTCTGCCTCTCTCTCTGTCTCTCTCTCTGTCCCTCCATCTGTCTTTCCCTCTCTGTCTCTCCATCTCTCTCCTTCTATCTCTGTCTCTGCCTCTCTCTCTGTCTCTCTCTCTGTCCCTCCATCCATCCTTCCCTCCCTGTCACTCCATCTCTCTCCTTCTCTCTCTGTCTCTCACTCCCTCCCTCCATCTGTCTTTCCCTCTCTGTCTCTCCGTCTCTCTTCTTCTATCTCTGTCTCTGCCTCTCTCTCTGTCTCTCTCTCTATCCCTCCATCTGTCTTTCCCTCTCTGTCTCTCCATCTCTCTCCTTCTATCTCTGTCTCTGCCTCTCTCTCTGTCTCTCTCTCTGTCCCTCCATCTATCCTTCCCTCCCTGTCACTCCATCTCTCTCCTTCTCTCTCTGTCTCACTCCCTCCCTCCATCTGTCTTTCCCTCTCTGTCTCTCCGTCTCTCTTTTTTCTACCTCTGTCTCTGCCTCTCTCTCTGTCTCTCTCTCTATCCCTCCATCTGTCCGTCCCTCCCTGTCACTCCCTCTCTCTCCTTCTCTCTCTGTCTCTCTCACTCTGTCCCTCCATCTGTCTTTCCCTCTCTGTCTCTCCCTCTCTCTCCTTCTCGCTCTGTCTCTCTCTCTGTCCCTCCATCTGTCAAAGAACAAAGAACAGTACAGCACAGGAACAGTCCATTCGGCCCTCCAAAACTGCGCCGATCTTGATGCCTGCCTGAACTAAAACCTTCTGCACTTCCGGGGTCCGTATCCCTCTATTCCCATCCTATTCATGTATTTGTCAAGATGTCTCTTAAACGTCTCTATGGTACCTGCTTCCACCATTTCCCCCGGCAACACGTTCCAGGCACTCACCACCCTCTGTGTAAGGAACTTGCCTCGCACATCCCCTCTAAACTTTGCCCCTCTCACCTTTAACCTCTGTCCCTTAGTAACTGACTCCTCCACCCTGGAAAAAGCTTCTGACTATCCACTCTGTCCATGCCACTTATAACTTTGTAAACCTCTATCATGTCGCCCCTCCACCTCCGTCGTTCCAGTGAAAACAATCCGAGTTTATCCAACCTCTCCTCATCGCTAATGCCCTCCAGACCAGGCAACATCCTGGTCAACCTCTTTGGTACCCTCTCCAAAGCCTCCACGTCCTTCTGTTAGTGTGACGACCAGAATTCTAAGTGTGGCCTAACTAAAGTTCTGTACAGCTGCAACATGACTTGCCTATTTTTATACTCTATGCCCCGACCAATGAAGGCAAGCATGCTGTATGCCTTCTTGACTACCTTATCCACCTGTTTTTCCCAACTTGACACTCCCTCTCTCTCCTTCTATCGCTGTCTCTCTCTCTCTGTCTCCCATCTGTCCTTCCCTCCCTGTCACTCCCTCGCTCTCCTTCTATCTCTGTCTCTCTTCTATCCCTCCATCTGTCCTTCCCTCCCTGTTACTCCATCTCTCTCCTTCTCTCTCTGTCTCTCTCTCTCTGTCCGTCCATCTGTCTTTCCCTCCCTGACTCTCGCTCTCTCTCCTTCTATCTCTGTCTGCCTCTCACTCTGTCCCTCCATCTGTCTTTCCCGCTCTGTCTCTCCATCTCTCTCCTTCTATCTCTGTCTGCCTCTCACTCTGTCCCTCCATCTGTCTTTCACTCTCTGTCTCTCCATCTCTCTCCTCTCTCTGTCTCTTTATTTGCCCCTCCATCTGTCTTTCCCTCTCTTTCTCTCCGCCTCTCTCCTTCTCTCTCTCTCTCTCTGCCTCTCTCTCTGTCTCTCTCTCTGTCTCTCTCTCTCTGTCCCTCCATCTCTTTCCCTCTCTGTCTCTCCCTCTCTCTCCTTCTATCTCTGTCTCTCCATCTGTCTTTCCCTCTCTGTCTCTCCCTCCCTCTCCTTCTCTCTCTGTCTCTGTCTCTGTCTCTCTCTCTGTCCCTCCATCTGTCCATCAGGCTCCTGGATGCCACACTCGGTCAAGCACTGCTTTGATGTTCAGCTCAGTCTCTCTTCCCAGTAGCAGACAGGAGTGAATCGTTCCCTGTGACCCGATGTACACTGAACAAGCTGTGCTTCTTCACAGCCTGATACAGGACTGTGCACAGCCGATTAATGTAGCCCATCAAACACTCCCAGAACAGGTTCAGCACAGCTTAGGAACAGAGTATAGTTCCATCAACATTCTCTCTCTGTCTCATCCTCCTGCTATCTCTGACACTAGGACCGAGACATAGGGAGAGAGGGTTAGTTATGAAGGCAGAGAGAGGGCTGTAGAGAGGGACAAAGTTGGAGAGAGAGAGATTGTTGTGGTGGATGAAAAGGATAATGTAAGATATTTTAATTTGATGTAATCCTTCACTGCAGTGGACACAAACATATAAGAGATAGATATGGCGAGAAAAAAACATCGGGAGAGGGGGAAATGTCGATGATGTTGGGGCCCAGGCAGATACGTTTGATGATCCAGAAGAAATAGCCTCCATTCTAAACATCCAGCAAGCTATTCCACTGTGGGAGCCATCACACCCTCATGATATTGTTTGTGGAAATTTCATGCTGGATTATTGGTTAATTTTTAAACCTGTGATTGATAGATTCTTGTTAAGCAAAGATAGTAAAAGATAAGGGGCAAAGGCAGGATATATGGTGTAAGATAGATCACAGATCAGCCCTGATCTCATTGAATGCCGGAACAGGGTTGTGGGGTTAAATTACATCCAATATCCGATGTTAAATATCCTTCTTTCTCTGTCAGTCACCCTGTCAGTCCATGTCTCTCTGTCTAAACTAAATGGTACAATGTTAAAATGGGTGAAGGAACAGAGAATCCTTCCCCATCCAGGAGCTGACTGTGTCTCTCTCTCTCTCTCTCTCTCTCTCTACCCCCTCTCTCACTCCCCCCTTTTTACTGTCTCTCTTTCTCTTTCAATCCTGATCCTGACTTTTCTCGGAATCCTTCTTGGTTGAATAGTACCCTGAAATGTTTCAGTCTCACTGTTACAAGGAACAAGTCACATTTCTGTGGTATTTTCGATATCTTAATGGTTCAATTTGGAGCTTGGATTGTGTCAGGTAAATGTGGTTTCTCATTCAGACATTTCTGCATTGTGGAACTGTCAGTTATCTGTGCAGGGACAGGATATCGGGGTGTCTGAATGGAGTTGAAGATTTTGGTTGCTTGAATAGGGTGTGAATTAGATTGTGGATTGTGTCCCTGAAGGTATTTAAGCCGATGACCTGAGAGAATGAAGTGGTTTACCAATGTCTGAATAACATCAAAGTCTTCAGACACATGAAAGAACAAGATTGGAGACAATACACAAAAGCTGAGACAGTCAGGTCACAACAGGAGGAAGGTGAAGAAACTATTGATGTGTTTCGTTCAGTTAAGTTTGATGTCAATGTTTCCCCAGGATGTTGACGCTGGGGGATTCAGTGATGGGATAATGCTTTGAATGCCAAGGGGAGGTGGTTGGATTCTCTCTTGTTGCAGATGGTCATTGCCTGGCACTTGTGTGACATGAATGTTACTTCCCACTGGTCGGCCCAAACCTGAATGTTGTCCGGGTCTTGGTGCATGTGGCTATGGATTGCTTTATTATCTGAGGCAAAATACTTATACTGTTCACCTGGTATCATGTCCCGTGCATATTAAACCATCAGGGGAACACACTCTCCTCACTTATACTGTTCACCTGGTAACATGTCCCGTGTATATTAAACCATCAGGGGAACAAGCTCTCCTCACTTATACTGTTCACCTGGGAACATGTCCCGTGAATATTAAACCATCAGGGGAACACACTCTCCTCACTTATACTGTTCACCTGGGAACATGTCCCGTGTATATTAAACCATCAGGGGAACACACTCTCCTCACTTATACTGTTCACCTGGTAACATGTCCCGTTTATATTAAACAATCAGGTGAACACACTCTCCTCACTTATACTGTTCACCTGGTAACATGTCCCGTGCATATTAAACAATCAGGGGAACACACTCTCCTCACTTATACTGTTCACCTGGTAACATGTCCCGTTTATATTAAAAAATCAGGGGAACACACTCTCCTCACTTATACTGTTCACCTGGTAACATGTCCCGTGCATATTAAGCAATCAGGGGAACACATTCTCCTCATTTATTTTCGGTGACTGCAGCGTTGATAGCAACGGAGGTGCGTGAACGGGCTTACAGCTGAGAAGTCAATTTCAGCGTAAGTTTAAAAGTGAATTCCCTATTGTTTTCGGAGGACCAGGGGACTGCTGGGTAAGGAAAAGGGTATATATTTGTGTGGTGGCTGTACCCGAGACACTACACGTGTAGTGCCTCCCACCCACCCTCCTCCTCTAACCAAAAAAAAGGACTCTGGTGTGTTGATAAGGTAAACTTTTTATTTGGGAAGTTCTGTCCGTTGGATTGCTAACCTAACAAGTTTTGACTTTTTGTTTTTTTGGTTCCTCAGTAGATTTGCTGGGAATTTGGAATAGTGGGAATGGAGGTTAAGGCAGTTGTATGTTCCTCCTGCAGAATGTGGGAGGTAAGGGTCGCCAAGAGTGTCCCTGCTGACTGCATCTGTGGGAAGTGCACCCAACTCCAGCTCCTCGAGAACCGCGTTAGGGAACTGGAGCTGGAGCTGGATGAACTTCGGATCATTCGGGAGGCGGAGGAGGTTATTGAGAGGAGTTATGGGGAGGTAGTCACACCTCAGGTAAAAGAAGTAGGTAGATGGGTTACCGTCAGGGGAAGGAGAGGGAACCAGCAGGCAGTGCAGGGATCCCCTGTGGCTGTTTCCCTCAACAACAGGTATACCGTTTTGGATACTGTTGCGGGGGACGACTTACCAGGGGTAAGCTATGGGGTACAGATATCTGGCACAGAGTCTGTCCCTGTTGCTCAGAAGGGAAGGGGGAAGAGGAGCAGAATATTAGTCATTGGGGACTCCATAGTTAGGGGAACAGATAGGAGGTTCTGTGGGAACGAGAGAGACTCACGGTTGGTATGTTGCCTCCCAGGTGCCAGGGTTCGTGATGTCTCGGATCGTGTTTTTGGGATCCTTAATGGGGAGGGGGAGCAGCCCCAAGTCGTGGTCCACATAGGCACCAACGACATAGGTAGGAAGAGAGATGGGGATTTAAGACAGAAATTCAGGGAGCTAGGGTGGAAGCTTAGAGCAAGAACAAACAGAATTGTTATCTCTGGGTTGTTGCCCGTGCCACGTGATAGCGAAGCGAGGAATAGGGAGAGAGAGGAGTTGAACACGTGGCTGCAGGGATGGTGCAGGAGGGAGGGATTTGGTTTCCTGGATAATTGGGGCTCTTTCTGGGGTAGGTGGGACCTCTACAAACAGGATGGTCTTCACCTGAACCAGAGGGGTACCAATATCCTGGGGGGGGAGGTTTGCTAGTGCTCTTCGGGGGGGTTTAAACTAATTCAGCAGGGGAATGGGAACCCAAATTGTAGTGCCAGTGGACAGGATGTTGAGAGTAGTGAGGTCAGGGATATGGTTACAAGGAAGCAAGAGGGCACTGGCAAGCAAGAACCTGGTTTAAAGTGTGTCTATTTCAACGCCAGGAGCATCCGGACTAAGGTGGGTGAGCTTGCAGCATGGGTTGGTACCTGGGATCTCGATGTAGTGGCCATTTCGGAGACATGGGTAGAGCAGGGGTAGGAATGGATGTTGCAGATTCCGGGATTTAGATGTTTCAGTAAGAACAGAGAAGATGGTAAAAGAGGGGGGGGGGGGGGGGTGGCATTGTTAATCAAGGAGAGTATTACAGCGACAGAAAGGACGTTTGAGGACTCGTCTACTGAGGTAGTATGGGCTGAGGTTAGAAACAGGAGAGGTGAGGTTACCCTGTTGGGAGTCTTTTATAGACCTCCGAATAGTTCCAGAGATGTAGAGGAAAGGATAGCGAAGATGATTCTCGACAGGGGTGAGAGTAACAGGGTAGTTGTTATGGGGGACTTTAACTTTCCAAATATCGACTGGAAATACTATAGTTCGAGTACTTTAGATGGGTCAGTTTTTGTCCAGTGTGTGCAGGAGGGTTTTCTGACACAGTATGTAGACAGGCCAACCAGGGGCGATGCCACATTGGATTTGGTACTGGGATATGAACCCGGCCAGGTGTTAGATTTAGATGTAGGTGAGCACTTTGGTGACAGTGATCACAATTCGGTTAGGTTTACCTTAGCGATGGGCAGGGACAGGTATATACCGCAGGGCAAGAATTATAACTGGGGGAAAGGAAATTATGATGCGATTAGGCAAGATTTAGGATGAGTAGGATGGGGAAGGAAACTGCAGGGGATGGAAACAATTGAAATGTGGAGCTTATTCAAGGAGCAGCTACTGCGTGTCCTTGATAAGTATGTACCTGTGAGGCAGGGAGGACGTTGTCGTGCGAGGGAGCAGTGGTTTACTAAAGAAGTTGAAGCGCTTGTCAAGAGGAAGAAGAAGGCTTATGTTAGGATGAGACGTGAAGGCTCAGTTAGGGCGCTTGAGAGCTACAAGCTAGCCAGGAAGGATCTAAAGGGAGAGCTAAGAAGAGCAAGGAGAGGACACGAGAAGTCATTGGTGGATCGGATCAGGGAAAACCCTAAGGCTTTCTATAGGTATATCAGGAATAAAAGAATGACTAGAGTTAGATTAGGGCCAATCAAGGATAGTAGTGGGAAGTTGTGTGTGGAATCAGAGGAGATAGGGGAAGTGTTAAATGAATATTTTGCGTCAGTATTTACAGTAGAGAAAGAAAATGTTGTTGAGAATACTGAGATTCAGGCTACGAGGCTAGATGGGATTGAGGTTCACAAGGAGGAGGTGTTAGCAATTTTGGAAAGTGTGAAAATAGATAAGTCCCCTGGGCCAGATGGGATTTATCCTAGGATTCTCTGGGAAGCTAGGGAGGAGATTGCAGAGCCTTTGTCCTTGATCTTTATGTCGTCATTGTCGACAGGAATAGTGCCGGAAGACTGGAGGATTGCAAATGTTGTCCCCTTGTTCAAGAAGGGGAGTAGAGACAGCCCTGGTAATTATAGACCTGTGAGCCTCACTTCGGTTGTGGGTAAAATGTTGGAAAAGGTTATAAGAGACAGGATTTATAATCATCTTGAAAAGAATAAGTACATTAGAGATAGTCAGCACGGTTTTGTGACGGGTAGGTCGTGCCTCACAAACCTTATTGAGTTTTTCGAGAAGGTGACCAAACAGGTGGATGAGGGTAAAGCAGTGGATGTGGTGTATATGGATTTCAGTAAGGCGTTTGATAAGGTTCCCCACGGTAGGCTATTGCTGAAAATACGGAAGTATGGGGTTGAAGGTGATTTAGAGCTTTGGATCAGAAATTGGCTAGCTGAAAGAAGACAGAGGGTGGTGGTTGATGGCAAATGTTCATCCTGGAGTTTAGTTACTAGTGGTGTACCGCAAGGATCTGTTTTGGGGCCATTGCTGTTTGTCATTTTTATAAATGACCTGGAAGAGGGTGTAGAAGGGTGGGTTAGTAAATTTGCAGATGACACTAAGGTCGGTGGAGTTGTGGATAGTGCCGAAGGATGTTGTAGGGTACAGAGAGACATAGATAGGCTGCAGAGCTGGGCTGAGAGATGGCAAATGGAGTTTAATGCGGAAAAGTGTGAGGTGATTCACTTTGGAAGGAGTAACAGGAATGCAGAGTACTGGGCTAATGGGAAGATTCTTGTTAGTGTAGATGAGCAGAGAGATCTTGGTGTCCAGGTGCATAAATCCCTGAAGGTTGCTAACCAGGTTAATAGGGCTGTCAAGAAGGCATATGGTGTGTTAGCTTTTATTAGTAGGGGGGTCGAGTTTCGGAGCCACGAGGTCATGCTGCAGCTGTACAAGACTCTGGTGAGACCGCACCTGGAGTATTGCGTGCAGTTCTGGTCACCGCATTATAGGAAGGATGTGGAAGCTATGGAAAGGGTGCAGAGGAGATTTACTAGGATGTTGCCTGGTATGGAGGGAAGGTCTTACGAGGAAAGGCTGAGGGACTTGAGGTTGTTTTCGTTGGAGAGAAGGAGGAGGAGAGGTGACTTAATAGAGACATATAAGATAATCAGAGGGTTAGATAGGGTGGATAGTGAGAGTCTTTTTCCTCGGATGGTGATGGCAAACACGAGGGGACATAGCTTCAAGTTGAGGGGTGATAGATATAGGACAGATGTGAGAGGTAGTTTCTTTACTCAGAGAGTAGTAAGGGCGTGGAATGCCCTGCCTGCAGCAGTAGTAGATTCGCCAACTTTAAGGGCATTTAAGTGGACATTGGATAGACACATGGATGAAAATGGAATAGTGTAGGTCAGATGGTTTCACAGCTCGGCGCAACATCGAGGGCCGAAGGGCCTGTACTGCGCTGTAATATTCTAATCATATAATATACACTCCTGTCTATATTTTCTGAAGACGGACATAAAATATCCACAAATTTTGCTATTTATTCCGGGGCGGACAGGTGAAGTGTTTATTTTGTCTGTGATTTAACTCGAACCCCAATGATGACCAACATGGTGGGAGAGAGTGATAGACAGAGAGAGAGGAACAGAGGTAGAGTAACAGAGAGATAGGGAGAGATAGAAATGGAGAGAGAACAGAGAGATAGTGAGGGATAGAGACAGAAGCAGAGAGACAGAAAGTACCAGGAGACCCTGAGCCACTTTAGAAGCAGTGGGACGGGGAGACAGGCTGTGTGGAGACCCTGGGGTAACGTTATAGATAGACAGGGTAGATGCAGGTAAGATGTTTCTCCTGGTTGGGGAGTCGAGAACCAGGGGACACAATTTCAAAATCAGGGGGAAGACACTTGGGACAGAGATGAGGAGAAATTTCATTTACTCAGAGTGTTGTGAATCTTAGGAATTCTCTCTCCCAGAGGGCTGTGGAAGCTCAGTCATTGAGTATGTTTAAAGCAGAGATTGACAGATTGCTGAATACCAATGACATAAAGGGTATGAGGATAGTCTTGGAAAAACACATTGAAGTGGATGATCAGCCATGATAGTATTGAATGGTGGAGCAGGCTCTTTGGGCTGAATGGCCTACACCTGTTCCTATATTCCAAAGCAGCCGAAATAGTTTCTCTCAAACTACCCCATCAGTTTCCCTTAATATCTCAACTACTTTGATCAAATCACCATGATCCTCCTAAATTCCAGGGAATAAATGCCCAGTTTGTGTAATATCACCTTGTAATTTAACCCTTGGAGTCCAGTTATCATTCTGGTAAATCTACACTGCACTCAAATGGACATGGACCCCCCAAAGTCTCTTTGGACCTCCAGTATTTCTATCTTTTCACCATTTATAAAGTAATCTGTTCTAGTCTTTTTTAATGACATGGAAATCTATGTCCATGTTTTGCCCATTTATTTAAGATATTAATACCTCTTTGTAATTTGATGCTTCCAGCTACACTGCTTACAATGCTGCCTATGTTTGTGTCATTGGTAAACTTGGGTATGTTGCATTCTACCACATCATCTTAAATCGTTAATAAATACAGCAAAACTGAGACACACACGGGCTTTGCACTAGCAGACAGGAGTGAATCATTCCAACCTAGAGGTTTTTTAATTCCAGATTTATGTTTATTTTTAGAAAAAACAAAATTCAAATTCACAACAGCCCAGTGTGGGATTTGAACTCCTACTTTTTCAATCATCAGCTCAGGCCTTCAAATTAAAACCCATAAAAGGAGATTCATTTTCCGACTGCTGTTGTCTGACTGACTGAGGTTTTGTATATTGTTCCCTTCTCCTCTTCTTCCATGTGTTTGAAGTCTTTGAAGTTTGTCAGACATTGGTAAAATACTTCATGTGGTGTTCTATAAATACCTTCAATTCTGTGTATCTGCAAGGGACACAATTCAAATTCTCACCTTATTGCATCAACCAAAACCTGCAGGTCCATTCAAACAACTCTATTTCCTGTCTCTGCAAAGATAGCTCACACTTCCAAAATGCAGGAATGTCTGAATGGAAACAGCTTTTGACACATTTCCCAACACGTTTGCTGACACTTTTCAGGATGAAGCTAAATTCAACTCACAGATTGCAAGCCCCAAATTGAGCTTTTGTGTGGAACAGGTAACATTGATGAAATCCCTGATTTATCTGTCCTGTCACCCATTCTAACATTGTACCATTTAGTTTATATCACTCGTCTTCCTTCCAAAATGCATCACTTCACGTTTCTCAGCATTGAAGTTAACCTGCCCTGTGTCTGTCCAATGATAGGTTGGATAGTAAGCTGTCAAGAGGACATAAAGTGTCTACAAAGAGATTTCCAGCGGTGAAGTGAGTGAGAAAAAATTGGCAGATGGAGTATAATGTGGGAAAATGTGAGCTTGTCCACTTTAGCAGGAAGAATAAAAATCAGTATATTATTGAAATGGAGAGAGACTGCAGAGCTGTACGGTACAGAGGGATCTGGGTGTCCTGGTACATGAATCACAAAATGTTACCGTGTAGCTACAGCGAGTGATTAGGAAGGCAAATGAATGTTGTTGTTTATTGCAAGGTGAATAGAATATAAAAGTCGGAAAGTGTTGCTACAGCTGTACAGGGCATAAGTTAGACGACGTCTGCAGGATTGTGGACACTTTTGGTCTCCTTACTGAAGAAATTATATAATTGCATTCGAAGTAGTTCAGAGAAGGTTCACTGGGCTGATTCCTGGGATGAAGGAGTTATCTTATGAGGAAAGGTTGAACAGGTTGGGTCTATACCCACTGGAGTTTAGAAGAATGAGAGGTGATCTGAGTGAAACATCTCAGGTCCCGAGGGGACTGGACAGGGTGGATGCTGAGAGGATGTTTCCCCTTGTTGGGGAGACTAGAACTAGGGGACACAGTTTAAAAATTAGGGATGTCCCATTTAAAACTGAGATGAGGAGAAATGTGTTTCTCTCAGAGGGGTGTCAGTCTGTGGAATTCTCTTCCCCAGAGAGCAGTGGAGGCTGGATCATTGAATATATTCAAGGCTGAGTTCGATAGATTTTTGATCAATTAGGGAGTCAAGGGTTATGGGACACAGACAGGAAAGTGGAGTTGAGTTCACAATCAGATCAGCCATTGAATGGCAGAGCAGGCTCAAGGGGCCGAATGGCCTACTCCTGCTCCTAATTCATTTGTTCTTGTGTGTTCCATTTCACCAGAAATACTCTCTCCTCCTGAAGTCTGCTACTAGTCCCTTCCCTGTTTATTACATTGCAGATGTCACAAACATTGGCAAACATTGAAGTTATGCCCTGTAAACACAAGTCCAAGTCATTAGATTATATCAAAAAGATCAGTGATCCTAATATAAACCTCCACTATATACCTCCCTCCAGTCTGAAACAACCATTGTCCACTCTCTCAGCCAATGTCGTATCCACTCAGCCAATGTCCCTTTCATCCCTGGAGCACCAATATTGCTAACTGGTCAATTAGGAGGCACCATTAAGTCCTCCCTATGAGGACACTGGTCCCAGACCTCTCTGTTTCCACTCTCCCATCAACATTCCCCAGACAGGGACAGCATGGATTAGATACAGAGTAATGCTCCTTCTACACTGTCCCATCCAACAGTCCCAGGACAGGAACATCATGGGGTGGATACAGAGTGAATCTCACTCCACACTGTCCGAAGCAGACACAGTGAGAGACAGAAAGAGAGAAACAGACTGACTGGGTGACTGAGAGAGAAAGAAGGATATTTAACATCAGCCATAGGAAGATGAGGAGGCAATTTAACCCCTCGACCCTGTTCCAGCATTCAGTGAGATCAGGGCTGATCTGTGATCTAACTAACACCATATATCCCAGCTTTGCCCCTTAGCTCTTAATACCTTTGGTTAACAAGAATCTATCAATCTCAGGTTTGAAAATTAACCAAATTTCCACAAACAATATCATGAGGGTGTGATGGTTCCCACAGTGGAAGAGTTGGCTGAATATTTAAAATGGAGGCTATTCCTTCTGGATCATCAAAAGTGTCCGCCTGGGCCCCAAATTCATCTGCATTCCTCCCTCTCTCGATGTTTTTTTTTCTCTCCATACCTATCTCTTATATGTTTGTGTACACAGCAGTGAAGGATTAAATCAAGTTAATATATCTTACATTATCCTCTTCATCCAATTCAACAATCTCTTTCTCTCTCCAAGTTTGTCCCTCTCTCCAGCCCTCTCTTTGCCTTCATATCTAACCCTCCGTCCCTCTGTCTCTCTCCTAGTGTCAGTGATAGCAGAGAGAGAGACAGAGATAGAAGGAGAGGGAGGGAGTGACAGAGAGGGAAAGACAGATGGAGGGACAGAGTGAGAGACAGGGAGAGGAGAGAGATGGAGTGACAGTGAGGGAAGGACAGATGGAGAGACAGAGAGAGAGGCAGAGACAGAGAGAGAAGGACAGAGAGGGAGTGACAGAGAGGGAAAGACAGATGGAGAGACAGAGAGAGAGATGCATCGATGGAAGGAGAGAGATGGAGTGACAGGGAGGGAAGGACAGATGGAGGGATAGAAAGAGTGACAGAGATAGAAGGAGAGACAGAGAGAGAAGGAGAGATTGGGAGAGACAGAGAGGGAAAGGCACTTGGAGAGACAGAGAGAGAGAGAGGCAGAGAGTTAAGGAGAGAGAGGGAGTGACAGGGAGGGAAAGATTGATGGAAAGACAGTGAGAGAGAGACAGAGAAAGAAGGAGAGAGATGGAGTGATGGGGGGATGGGAGGACAGATGCAGAGACAGAGAGAAAGACAGAGTTGAAGGATAGAGAGGGGGTGACAGGGATGGAAAGACTGATAGAGGGACTAAGTGAGAGACAGAGAGTGAAGGAGAGAGATGGATTGATGGGGGGGATGGGAGGACAGATGGAGAGACAGAGTGAAAGACAGAGTTGAAGGATGGAGAGAGAGTGACAGGGATGGAAAGACTGATGGAAGGATGAAGTGAGAGACAGAGAGTGAAGGAGAGAGATGGAGTGACAGGGAGGGAAGGACAGATTGAGGGATAGACAGAGATAGACAGAGATAGAAGGAGAAAGACGGAGAGACAGAGAGGGAAAGACAGATGGAGGGACAGAGTCACTGAGTGGGTCCTATGTTGGTGGAACAGGTGAGAGATGGACAGACAGAGAGAGGGAAAGACAGATGGACAGACAGAGATAGAGAGAGGCAGAGATGGACGGAGAGAGAGGGAGTGACAGGGAGAGAAAGACAGATGGATAGACAGAGAGATAGAGAAAGGGAGAGAAGGAGAGAGATGGAGTGACAGAGAGGGAAGGATAGATGGAGGGATAGAGAGCGAGAGACATAGATAGAAGGAGAGAGAGGGAGTGACAGGTGGTGGGGGGGTGTGGGCGGATACAGATGGAGGGACCGAGAGAGAGAGAAGGAGAGAGAGGGAGAGACAGCGAGAAGGAGAGAGGGATTGGCAGAGAGGGAAAGACAGTTGGAGGAACAGAGAGCGAGACAGAGAGAGAAGGAGATAGAGGGAGAGACAGAAAGGGAAAGACAGATGGAGAGACAGAGAGAGAGACACACACAGATAGAAGGAGAGAGAGGGAGAGAGAGAGAGGAAAAGGCAGATGGAGTGGCAGAGAGAGAGAGATTAAGAGAGAGAGACAGAGAGAGAGAGACAGAGAGAGAGATTGAAGGAGAAAGACATAGAGACAGATAGGGAAAGACAGAAGGAGGGACAGAGAGAGAGAGAGTGGCAGAGACAGAGATAGAGTGTCAGCCGGAGGGGGAGAGGGAGGTCGAGGTGGGAGAGATAGATAGAGGGAGAGAGACAGATAGAGGGAGAGAGACAGATAGAGGGGCAGAGTGAGATAGAGTGGCAGAGGGAGATAGAGGGGCAGAGGGAGATAGAGGGGCAGAGGGAGAGAGAGGGGGGGAAGAGGGAGATATAGGGGAGAGAGGGAGAGAGAGAGAGTGAGATAGAGGGTGAGAGACAGATCAAGGGTGAGAGTGAGATAGAGGGCGAGAGACAGATAGAGGGGAGAGGGAGATAGAGGGGGTGAGGGAGATAGAGGGGGTGTGTGAGATAGAGGGGGTGTGTGAGATAGTGGGGGTGTGTGAGATAGAGGGGGTGTGTGAGATAGTGGGGGTGTGTGAGATAGAGGGGGTGTGTGAGATAGTGGGGGTGTGTGAGATAGTGGAGGTGTGTGAGATAGTGGGGGTGTGTGAGATAGTGGGGGGAGAGACAGATAGAGGGGACGAGTGAGATAGAGGGGGAAAGTGAGATAGAGGGGTTGTGTGAGATAGTGGGGGAGTGTGAGATAGAGGGGGTGTGTGAGATAATGGGGGTGTGTGAGATAGTGGGGGTGTGTGAGATAGTGGGGGGAGAGACAGATAGAGGGGACGAGTGAGATAGAGGGGGTGTGTGAGATAGAGGGGGTGTATGAGATAGAGGGGGTGTGTGAGATAGTGGGGGTGTGTGAGATAGTGGGGGTGTGTGAGATAGTGGGGGGAGAGACAGATAGAGGGGACGAGTGAGATAGAGGGGCAGAGTGAGATAGAGGGGGTGTGTGAGATACTGGGGGTGTGTGAGATACTGGGGGTGTGTGAGATAGAGGAGGTGTGTGAGATAGTGGGGGTGTGTGAGATAGTGGGGGGAGAGACAGATAGAGGGGACGAGTGAGATAGAGGGGCAAACTGAGATAGAGGGGGTGTGTGAGATAGAGGGGGTGTGTGAGATAGAGGGGGTGTGTGAGATAGACGGGCAGAGGGAGATAGAGTGCGGAGAGGGAGATAGAGTGGGGCGAGGGAGATAGAGTTGGGAGAGGGAGATAGTGTGGGGAGAGGGCGATAGGGGGGGAGAGACAGATAGAGGGGGGAGAGACAGATAGAGGGGGGAGAGACAGATAGAGGGGAAGAGTGAGATCGAGGGCATGTGTGAGATCGAGAGGATGTGTGAGATCGAGGGGATGTGTGAGATCGAGGGGATGTGTGAGATCTAGGGGATGTGTGAGATAGAGGGGCAGAGGGAGATAGAGGGGCAGAGGGAGATAGAGGGGCAGAGGGAGATAGAGGGGGAGTGGGAGATAGAGGGGGAGAGGGAGATAGAGGGGGAGAGGGAGATAGAGGGGGGAGAGGGAGATAGTGGGGGGAGAGGGAGATAGAGGGGCAGAGGGAGATAGAGGGGCAGAGGGAGATAGAGGGGCAGAGGGAGATAGAGGGGGAGTGGGAGATAGAGGGAGAGAGGGAGATAGAGGGGGATTGGGAGATAGAGGGGGAGAGGGAGATAGAGGGGGGAGAGGGAGATAGAGGGTGGAGACGGAGATAGAGGGGGAGAGATGGATGGGGTAGAGGGTGGTGAACCTGTGGAATTCTCTACCACAGAAGGCAGTGGAGGCCAAGGCATTAAATATATTCATGGAGGAGAGTGATATATTTCTTAATGTCAAAGGGATCCAAGGGGTATGGGGAGAAAGTGGGAACAGGGTACTGAATTAGACCATCGGTCATGATCTTTATTGAATGACGGAGCAGGCCCAAAGGGCCGAATGGCCTGCTCCTGCTCCTATTTTCTATGTTTCTATGAGAGAGGTGGATTGAGAGAGGGAGAGAGAAGGAGAAACAGAGAGAGAAGGAGTGATAGAGATGTAGTGAGGTGACACTGATATTCTCTCTCTCTGACACACACACGTCCAGACACACACAGACACATACATAAAGGGACACACAGACACAGACAGATTTTACAATCCACACTGATGTCAGTAAAAATGACCAACAGAACCTCAGTAACAATCCCCAGTGTCTGCCCAGTCCTGTGAGAGACAGAGAGAGAGATAGGGCAGTGACAGAGAAAGACAGTGAAAGAGGGAGGACAACACAGCTTGCAGGAGAAACTTTACATTTATTTGTGTTCCACAGATTTTATTAAAAGTTGAAAGGGACTGGACACTGGAAAAGCTGTCAACACACAACAACAACACTGAGAGACTTTAGATGTGTGGGAAGGGGAGACACACTTTAAAATCAACACTGATGTCAGTAAAAATCCCCAAACACAACCTCAGTAACAATCCCCATTCTCTGCCCAGTCCTGTATTGTGGGTTTCTTCTTTGGCCTCCTTATCTCGAGAGACAATGGGTAAGTGCCTGGAGGTGGTCAGTGGTTTGTGGAGCAGCGCCTGGAGTGGCTATAAAGGCCAATTCGAGAGTGACAAGCTCTTCCACAGGTGCTGCAGAGAAATGTGATTGTCGGGGCTGTTACACAGTTGGCTCTTCCCTTGCGCCTCTGTCTTTTTTGTGGGTTTAGTGTGAGGGTTTGAGGGGGGAGAGTTGGATCAGTGTCTGATATTTTGAAACTGCAGGCAAAGAATGAAAGGTTTAAAATGAACTAAGAGATGGCTGAAAGCATTGCTGTGCTGGGATTAACATATCAATGGACTGTAAAAGTCAGAAAGGTCCTGTCCTGGGATTAACATATCAATGGACAGGCCCCCTCCCCCGCCCGCGAGGCAGGACATTGAGAGACAGCCCAACATGTCAGAGGCTCAAGGGGTGGAGTTTGCAAACAGCTCAGTCAGGATATAAACTGGGTTTGAAGATCTCAGTTACAATCACAAAACCCACCTCTCACTCTCTCTCTGGAGAGAGTGGACACATTCCCCAGTCTGATTCAGTGTGTGTGTCTGTGTATCTGTGTGTTGTGCTCTCTCTGTCTCAATCCGCTTTATAACTGTGATTTGATTGTATTTGAATATTGCTGATTGTCTGTGTAACTGAGAGCGGAAACTCTGGGCTCTTGCGGTGCTATTTTGTTTAAAAATGTCCTCGCTTTGTTTTTTAATCCAATTTTTTTCTACTTCTTTCCCCTGAGGAATTTTCATTCTGAAAACTGCACGGTGAAGGTGAAAAGAGGGAAAGTTTGGGACGAGGAATCCTTGGACAGGAGCTTCCTCCAGAGGGGATGGACTGAGGCCTTGTCCACAGGCTGCACCCAAAGGGCCCACGTGAGTTGTGTCTGTTTATTAGCCTGAGGTTTAATTTCCTCTCTGGGGCCCTGGGTTAACCATTTCATGTTGGATTGGGGCTCCTGGTGTTTTATACAGATTGAAAGCCTGGGGTTAAAGGAGCAGCCCCAGGAGGGAGTCCCATTTGCCACTTGCTCCTTCCAGCCCTGTCTGTGAGGTTTGCTGGTGTTTTGGGCAATGCGAGGAAGCTAACAGTGAAATAAGATGCACGGTGCCCATTTTAATTCATTTTACTGTAGGTCTGAGCTTTCTCTCTGCCTCCACATTCTTTCCCTCTGTCTCTATCTCCCCCCATGCTTTCTCTTCTCTGTCTCGGTTTCACACTCTCCTTCTTCAATTAAAACATGCCACACACAGCAATGTGATTTGTCGTTATTTGAAATGTTGAGACAGAATCAGCAGCTTGTTCCCAGTTTAAAGAGGGAGTTTTGCCCTTTCTGGGGACTGAAATCTAGCTATTATCACATTGAAGCTTGTGGGATCTTGCTGTGCATCTCGTGCCCTTAAGCATTTTTCTGCACAACAATGAGTACACTTTAAAATTCAGCTTCCTGAGGGTCGGATTGTAGATTTCTCTGTGTTTTCTCTCCATCTTCCTCTGCTTTTCTCTCCCCCGCACTTTCTCTATTTTAACCATTAATCAATAGGTGCCACAATGTGTGCACACCAAGATCCCACAGGCAGCAAAATGATAATATGCAGATAATGTGTTTTCAGTGATGTAAGTTTCGGGATCGCAGAGGGAGGGACTTTCCTGCAGTGGCTAAGTGGTTAGTACCGCAGCCTCACAGCTCCAGCAACCCAGGTTGGGTTCTGGGTACTGCCTGTGCGGAGTTTGCAAGTTCTCCGTGTGGGTTTCCTCCGGGTGCTCTGGTTTCCTGCCACGTGCCAAAGACTTGCGGGTTGATAGGTAAATTGGCCATTATAAAAATTGCCCCTCGTGTAGGTAGGTGGTCGGAGAATTGAGGAATGGTGGGAATGTGAGAGGGGGAAAAATGGCATGAATGTAGGATTAGCATAAATGGATGGCTGATGGTCAGCGTTGGGCCGAAGGGCCTGTTTTAGTGCTGTATCTCTCTATGAATCGAATGTGACGTGTGGTTATTTTAAACGGTGACAGAAACATTTCAGCGGATGTTTCAACCTAGATTAAATCCCAGATCGAGAGAAAAAGAAACAGATGTGGATGTGGTGCAGGGGGGAGGGAGCAGGAGAAAGACAGGGAGAGGGGTGTTTGAGATTTTCAAACTGCAGGAATGTCCCTCCCTCTGGGATCTCGAAACTTACGTCACTGAAAACAGATCATCTGCATATTAGCATATTGTTGCCTTTGGGATCTTGCTGTGCACAGATTGCCTACATGTTTCCTGCATTGCAACAGTGAGGACCACTTTAAAAATTAGTTCATTGATTCTCAACTGCTCCTGATGGCCAATAATTACAAGAGCTGAACGTGAATCTGTATGAAGGCTTGTCAAAAGTTTAAAGATGGAGTTCAGCATTTTCAGAGGACTGTGATGGGATATCTGGCTATGATCACATTGTGGGATCCTGCTGTGCATACATTCCCTGCATCAATTCTTACATTACAACACTGAGGCAGAAACAGATGGAGAGAAAAAGAGGGAGAGAGAGAAACAGCTGGAGGTGGCAGATAAATGAGAGAGAGAGAGAGAGAGACAGGCGGAGTGTGGATGAGGGAGGGAAGGCAGAGAAAGATGGAGAAAGACAGAGAGAGAGAGAAATCCACACTCAAAATCTTGGTAAACTGAATTTTGAAGTGTCACCATTGCTGGGATCTTGCTGTGCACAGCTTGCCTGCAGAATTCCTTGCATTGTAACAGTGACTGCATTTTAGAAGTGAATTCATTGTGTGCAAAGCTCTCCTGAAGGCCTGGAATTTAAGTCCGGAGCTTGAAGCCGGTACAATTCCCGAATAATGCTGGTGTTTTGGGCAGTGCCGTGAATTTCTCTCTCTCTCTCCATCTGTCTCTCTGAATGAGAGTAACAGGAGGGAGAGAGATGCAGGAGAGTGAGGGAATCAGAGGGGGAGAGAGGGGCAGCCGGCTGCAAGCACTCTGCTGCTTGTGGGATCTTGCTGTGCATCAATGGCCGACAGCATTTCCAACGTTGCAACAGTGACGACCACTTTAAAAATTGATTCATTGAGTGTCAAATACTTCTGTGAATCAGCAATGAAATGGGTGATATGTGAAGGTTTGTAAAGGCTTGTTCTCATTCCCGAATATTGCTGGTGTTTTCGGCTGTGGGCTGAATTTGACAGTGAAATGAAACACCGGGGGACCATTTGAATTCAGATTTTCAGGGATGGGAATGTGGATTTCTCTCTCTACCATTCTACGGGAGAGGGGATGGGGGTCACCAGTGTTTGTGTGTTTTTACAATGAGGCAGAAACAGATGTAGAGAGACACACAGAGAAATAGAAAGAGAGAGGGAGAGAGAGCAGGAAATGACAGGGTAAACACATCTACACTTCCCAGTCTCTGGCTCTGTGTCAGGGGATGTGTTTGTAAGTCACTGAGAGATTGTTTTCTGTCAGTGAGTTTGAGAGAGAGTCCTGGGCTCTCGCTGTGTTTTATTTCTGTGCAAAAATGTTTTGCTTTGTTTGAATCAATTTTATTTCTCTTATTCCCAAGGAGAATCTTTTCGGAAGCTGCAGCTGTGATGATGCAGAGGGAGAATCTTTTGGCCACGTGGAACTCTCCGACAAGAGCTTTAACCGGAGAGGGAAAGTAATAATAAAAATATATTTGTCATTGTCAAATTAATTTCTAGATCCAGAAAAGAAGACTGTGTGATTTCGGGGCTGACAGAAAAACAAAGTGCTGGAAATGCTCAGTATTTCCAGAACAGTTTTTATTTCTGATTTCCAGCATCCCCAGTATTTTGATTTTGTGTTTTCGGGGGTCTGTGGATTTTATTTTAACACAAGGAAGGGGGCTGGATGGTGCTCCGAAGGGAATAGTTTGGGAATCGCTGCTCCAGAACAGTCAATGTAATCCCGTAGATTTCCCTCTCTCCATCTCTTGCTGCAACTTGTTCCCTGCACCTTCCTCTTTGTTCCTAACTCTGTTTCTTCACATTTTTCAATCCCTATCTCTGTATCTCTCAACATCCTTTCTATCTTTGCCTCTCTCTGGACACTCACAAGTTTCCATTGTCACTCTATTTCTGCAACTCTCTGCATCTTTATCTGTCTCTCTCTCAGTCCATTTCTTCTCTCACTCACTTCCAAATCCCTGAATCTTTCCATCTCTGCTCCTCCTTTCGTGCAAGATTATCTCTGCATTTCCCTCCCACCTGTCCCGGGACACCCCTCTCTATTCTGTGAACACTTCTTACTTTGTATCTCTGCCCCTTCACTTCGTTCTGTCTCTGCATATTCAGATGGTATTTAGATGGGGGTCTGTCCCAGGAGGGGTATTTAGATGGGGGTCTGTCCCCGGGGTTAGTATTTAGATGGGGATCTGTCCCCGGGGTTAGTATTTAGATCGGGGTCTGTCCCCAGGGTTAGTATTTAGATGGCGGTCTGTCCCCAGAGGGGGTATTTAGATGGCGGTCTGTCCCGGGGGGGGGGGGGGTGGTATTTAGAAGGCGGTGTGTCCCCAGGGATGTATTTAGATGGGGGTCTGTCCCGGGGGGGTTGCATTTAGATGGGGGTCTGTCCCTGGGGTTAGTATTTAGATGGGGGTCTTTCTCGGGGGGGGCGGTATTTAGATGGGGGTCTGTCCCTGGGGTTAGTATTTAGATGGGGGTCTGTCCAGGGGGGGTATTTAGATGGGGGTCTGTCCCTGGGGTTAGTATTTAGATGGCGGTCTGTCCCAGGGGGGGGTAATTAGATGGGGGTCTGTCCCTGGGGTTAGTATTTAGATGGGGGTCTGTCCCGGGGGGGAAGGTTATTTAGATGGGGGTCTGTTCCCAGGGATGTATTTAGATGGGGGTCTGTCCCCGGGGATGTATTTAGATGGGGGTCTGTTCCCGGGATTGGTATTTAGATGGGGGTCTGTCCCTGGGGTTAGTATTTAGATGGGGGTCTGTCCCGGGGGGGGTTATTTAGTTGGGGGGTCTGTCCCCGGGATTAGTATTTAGATGGGGGTCTGTTCCCGGGATTAATATTTAGATGGGGGTCTGTTCCCGGGGGGGGTATTTCGATGGGGGTCTGCCCCCGGGGGGGTATTTCGATGGGGGTCTGTCCCCGGGGTTAGTATTTAGATGGGGGTCTGTTCCCGTCAGGTATTTGTAACAGGGGTATTATAAGTGTATAATTAGATGGGGGTCTGTCCCCGGGTGGGCTATCTAAATAGGGGTCTGTCCCCGGGGATGTATTTAGATGGGGTCTGTCTCCGGGGGGGGGGGGTAGTTAGATGGGGGTCTGTCCCCGAGTGGGCTTTCTAGATGGGGGTCTGTCCCCGAGTGGGGTATCTAGATGGGGGTCTGTCCCCGGGGATGTATTCAGATGGTGGTCTGTCCCCGGGGATGTATTCAGGTGGGGGTCTGTCCTCGGGGATGTTTTTAGATGGGAGTCTGTTATTGGCGGGGTATTTCGATGGGAGTCTGCTCCTGGGTGGGTATTTAGATGGGAGTCTGTCCCTGGGGGGGTATCTAGATGGAACTCGGTCCTGGGGGCTAATCTAGATGGGACTCGGTCCTGGGGGCTTATCTAGATGGGTTGTCTTGTAACAGGGGGATGGGGATAATTAGATGGGGGTCTGTTCCTGGGTCTGGTGATAGTGAGGATATTAGATGGGGGTCAGTTAACAGGAGATATCACATAGGGGTCTGCAGATGAGGATTATGTAGATTGGGTGGGGGTCTGTACAAGGGGGGAATGTTATCCGGGGGGGTGGAAATATTGCAGGGGATAAAATTTGCATCGTGGATATAAATTGCGGTTGGAGGAAATTTTGCAGCCGGGTGGCGTGAAATTGATGGGGGGGGAAATTGCAGGGGAGGGGGACTAAATTTGCTGGGGGGATAAATTGCTGGGGGGATAAATTGCGGGGGGGAATAAATTGCGGGGGGGAATAAAACTGCGGGGGGAATAATTGTGGGGGGAGATAATTGCGGGGCTGGATAACTGCGGGGGGGGGATTATTGCGGGGGGTGTTGATAATTGCGGGGGGGATAATTGCGGGGGGGATAATTGCGGGGGGATAATTGCGGGGGGGATAATTGCGGTGGGGGATAATTGCGGGGGGGATAATTGCGGGGGGGATAATTGCGGGGGGGGATATTTGCGGGATATTTGTCCTTTCCTCACCATCTCCATCTGCTGGTGTCCCTGTCTCATTGCAGTTACTGTCCCATTCTCACCATCTCCATCTGCTGGTGTCTCTCTCTCACTGCAGTTACTGTCCCCCTCTCACCATATCCATCTGCTGGTGTCCCTGTGTCGCTTCAGTTACTGTCCTTTCCTCACCATCTCCATCTGCTGGTGTCCCTGCCTCACTGCGGTTACTGCCCCCTCTCACCATCGCCAGCTGCTGGTGTCCCTGTGTCAAGTCAGTTACTGTCCCTCTCTCACCATCTCCATCTGTTCGTGTCCCTGTCTCACTGCAGTTAATGTCCCCCTCTCACCATCTCCATCTCCTGGTGTCCCTGTCTCACTGCAGTTACTGTCCCTCTCTCACCATCTCCATCTGCTGGTGTCCCTGTCTCACTGCAGTTAATGTCCCTCTCTCACCATCTACATCTGCTGGTACCCCTGCCTCACTGCGGTTCCTGCCCCCTCTCACCATCGCCATCTGCTGGTATCCCTGTCTGAATGCAGCTACTGGCCCACACAACATCTCCAACTGCTGGTGTCACTGCCTCACTGCAGTTACTGCTCCCCTCTGTCCATCTCCATCTGCTGGTGTCCCGAACTCACTGCAGCGACTGTCCTTCCTCACCATCTCCATCTGCTGGTGCCATTGCCTCACTGCAGTTACTGCTCTCCTCTGTCCATTTCCATCTGCTGGTGTCCCTAACTCACTGCAGTCACTGCCCCTCCTCACCATCTCCATCTGCTGGTGCCACTGCCTCACTGCAGTTACTGCTCTCCTCTGTCCATCTCCATCTGCTGGTGTCCCTAACTCACTGCAGTTACTGTCCCTCCTCACCATCTCCATCTGCTGGTGTCCCTGACACACTGCAGTTACTGCGCTGCTCACCACCTCACATTCACTCCGATTTGCAGCTTTGTCCACTGGCTGCTGTTGTTGACAACAGCAACCACGAGGTGGCGCTGCACTGGCACATGCGCAAACGTATCCTATTCCCGTGAACCATCAGGGTCTGCACGTTTATTCGCTGCCAGGACTAAAGATGGCGCCGGTCAAATAATCACAGAGGCGGGTGGAGGGTGGGAGGTGGAGCTGGGGTTCTGGGGGTGTGAGGAGTGGGAATGGGATTTAGTTCCAGTGTTTGAAACCCTTCAGCTCTTTCTATGATTTCCCTAATTTAACAATGAGATTGAGAGGGTATTTCAGCCCCTTCGTCAGCTCCTGTCTGAATTTAGTCTGGGTCACAATGTAAATACATGTGTTGGTGCAGGAACTGAGAATCTGCAGCATCTTTGATGTTTGTTCTGTGATAAAGAGAGGGTCAGTGCAGGAGAAATAATAATTAATATCTGTAATTCTCCTATAAATGTTAAACACAACACGGGTCACCCATAACAGGATAAAACTGCCGGAAATACTGAAGAGTAAAATAATTGATTTCCTGCGATTCTCCATCTCTGGGTCCTTGTGATTCTCTGCATTGCTGTGGCGCCGGAATCCCCTGCGGACTTTACTGGAGAATAAAATCCGTCTGACAGTCAGAACATTGAGCAGCAAAATCAGAAAGACCGGGACACAAGGGGTTAAAATGAGGTCAAACAATTCAAATGCCCCCCATATGGGGGAAGTAAAGAAGCTCAGTTTATTAACACAACCCATGGGAACATTATCAATAATGCAATCTTGTTCCAGGGTAAAGTACCAGGGGACGGACTCTAAACAGCCCAGCACACTCACTGTTCCCACAATCACAGCCGCCATTTTCTCGCTGCAATATTTTGTTTTCAGCTTCTCACAACAAATGGCCACAAATCGATCAAAGGTGAAAGTGACTGTGAGCCAGACAGAAACAACTGTGGATGCAGAAAGCAGAACGCCAATGAGAGAACACACAGGAGTAATGCTCAGGAATGAATATGGGAAATAAATTGAAACAATCCAGTTCAATATGGGATCAGTGATAACGACCAGGAGATCAGACACTGCCATTCCCACCAGGTAGACACTGATACATTTGGAGAGACCGCACTTTCCTCTGGGCAGGATCACAATCGCCACCAAGTTAACTGGAAGAGAGAGAGAAAAGGAAGCAGAGAAATTACTGATCAGAACTGGAGACAAAACAGCAGTTTGACAGGATCTGGACTGAGATTTCCAGCTTTGTTGCTGCATCGAGCAGTGAAAACTGATTCATTGACCCGGGCAGTGCTTTGTCACAGTGAAATGTTTGTAAGCACAGTTACTAATAATGAATTGGGAAATTGATGCAGAAAGTGAATAAAGTCAGCACCGGATCTACTGGAAGTACTGAGTGAGGATGGAGTGCCAGTGGGGGAATGAGAAGGGGTTTTACAGAGATGGAATCCAATGGGTTAATTGGGAATGTGTCTCCAGACTGTTGGTTGGGAAGGTTTGGGGAGAGCGGGATGTGTAGCTGGTTTGTTGCTCTGGGTTCAGGGAACCGACAGAGACTGTTATCAAATGGGAAAACTGTAGCGCTGTGTTAGAGTATCAGCAAAGATCTAGAATGGCAGAGCAGGCTCGAAGGGCTGAATGGCCTCCTCCTGCTCCCATGTTACTGTATTCCTATCAGGTTGGACGTGGCAGCTGGAGGTGGAGACAGTGAGTGAGATTGTGAGGGAGAGAAGGAAAAGGACATGTTGGAGCAGGAGGGGAGACTGGAGCAGATGGTTTGGGAAAGTGGATAAACTGAAGCAATTGATGATGAGACTGAGGATTCAATACAGTGAGAGGAGAGGCTGAGATTCACAGGGAGAGACAGCAGCAGAGTGTTCGAGGAAATCTAATCTGCAGATCCCAGTAATACAACTCAATTAATACATTCAAACAATAATCCCTGTGGTTATTGGTGTTGGAGAACAGTTCATTGTTTATACAGTATAGTCAATATATTTCGTTTGTACAGGCTATTAAATATAAATTTAAATATATTTCTGATATCAGCCTCGCTCTTTATTGAATTCAGTGGTCACAGAGATTTTAAAGTGCAGTATTTAAATAATGAATTACCATCAGTGATGAACTGATTCTATTCTGTTTATTCAGTCACTAAGTAAGGAATAGGAACGTTCTACAAAACAAAATGAGTACCTGACAGAAATCAACACAGAGGATCAAGTCCAACAGGAAAATGAACACAATCTGACAACAGACAACTTCAACTCACAGTTTCTCTCACTAATTGTTCTGGACATTCCAGCACTTTATGATAGTGAATTATTTACACTGTTGCTTCTTTCTCTTTCTCTTTACTTCTGCTCATCTCTTCCCCTCGGTTTCGTTCTCCCTGCTCCTTTTCTCCTTCCCGATCTCTCTGGAGTACTCACACCCTGCAAATTGTTACTTAATGCTGCTTTTCACATATGATGTATTGCTAACATTCTGCGTCTGTGTTCTGTTCACCTGCCCCAGGCTCAATGATTCTATTCTCAGAGTCAGTTTGTTCAATGGTGAAACCTCTTTGAATAATTTACTGTTTCTACAGAACACTCAAGTCTCCACCTGTTCACCTACACTCTTCACTTCATCTACAATCCATGGAATAAACAGGATCGAAAGCTACTTCCAGACAAACCTCACAATAATTGAAATTCCTTCTCCTGGAATTAGAAAGTAATCCGTTAGAATGTGGGATTGTTTAATTAATAAAAAACCAACATCAGCGCTGCATCTGATAATCTACAGATAAATGGAAAGACTCTTGATTCCAACTGATAGAGTGTAAACCAATAAAACATCACATCAATACTTTCTATTGTACAATGTCGTCCAGTGACAGTGAAGGTCCACAGTGAAGCAGCGAAGGAGAAGTGAAAGTGTCAGCAGCAAACTCAGTTCAGTAGCCAGACTTCTGAAGCAGCGTCAGACACACACAGAGTGAAATAATATTTGATAGCAGTGATAATCAAGAAACACATTGAAATCCCAGTTAGACTGAGCCATGTTATTGGGGAGGGAGGATATTGTTCTGTCCTCTTGCAACACTGAGACCGTGAGATGTCTCATTATCAATCACTGAAATGAAAAACATAAAAATAATCCAGGACCGGTTAAATCCACATCATGAAACTGTTCAAAGCTCCTGATGGTCTGATTCTTGATCCTAACCAAGACCGTTCCTTCAAATACATTCCATACACAGAATAATCCAGTAGCAATGCCAGGGTTACTTAAAGCAATACAATTCAAGAAATAATGCAGCTCCTGCAAGAATGAAAGTGTGGACAGTGAGGAAATTCCATCAGTAAATTGCTGGAAAAGAGCTGGGGGATGTGTAACACACACATTGAGAAATAATACCGACAGCAGCACAGTTGACATCGATTTACACCATTAACAGCTGAGATACTGCTTACCAGGAACTCCAATTGCTGCAAGTACAGGATAATAAATGTCTTGTATCTGATACATTACTGGATATCCCATTTCTATGAGAAGCAGAGACTTCTATTAGCCTGGGATCCACAGCTCCAGCAGGCACTCTGAGCTGATCCATTCCAATGGGTCCTGATTTATACAGGGGATAAGTCTCCACTGACATGGTTATACCCCTGATCATTGCTATTAGTTATAGTATCCTGAACAAACACATTACATCAGCAGCTTTGACTCTGATGTAAATAACGTGGTGGGTAAAACACAATCATTTCAATGTCAATGACATTTTCTGAGTGAGACCTCTCTCGGAAATAACCTGAAATCTGTACTCATACTGGACGGATGCTTCAATTATGAGTGGCATCATTTACATTTTCCGTATTATTGTATTAACCTTGTTCACTCCTGGCATTTCTCTTGTAAATGTAACTGATCTGTCTGCAGTGTACACTGAATCCAGGGACAAAAGCGATCCCGTTTCACTCTGTTCCTGACTTTTCCCAGTTAAAATGTGAACTTTGAGTCTCTGATTCCGGATCATGTGCAGGGTAACAGCCCAGAAACTACTGTGAGTGATGTTACGGAGCAGACACTGTACGCATCCATTTGGCAGGCAGTTGGGCAGTGATAATATCACTAGTTACGTAATCCAGAGGCCCAACCTGATGGCCTGAGGACTGGGGTTCAAATCCCACCACGGCAGCTATATAAAACAGAGGGAGCTCCCTTTCTATGTTTAAGGTAGAGGGAGATCCGCCTCTTCGTATAAAGTGGAGGGAGCTCCCTCTCTATGTACAAGTGGAAGGAGCATCCTCTCTTTGTATAAAGTTGGGGGCGATGCAGGAAAGAGGAGAGAGGGAAACAAAAACAAATGGGGAAATGGAGAGGGAGGGACAAAGTGGAAGACAGTGAGAGACAGAAGAGATAGTGAAATGAGACCTTGAAGGAACTCCAGTAACAATCCCCATTCTCTGCCCAGTCTGGTATTTGGGCTTTAATGTGAGTGTTTTCGGGATGAGTTTGAGATGAGTGCTTGATATTTTCAAACTGCATTGACATTCCCAACAAAAGCAAAGTTAAAGATTCAAAATTAACCAAACAAATGGCTCAAAGCATTGCTGTCCATGTGCAGAGGGACAGAGAGATGGAGGGAATGAGACACAGACGGAGAGAGACACAGACAGAGTGGGACAGAGACAGAGAGAGAGAGACAGAAAGGGAGGCAGTCAAATTCAGAGGGAGAGAGACATAAAGGGGGGCAGGCAGATGCAGAGGGAGAGACAGGGATAAAGCGAGGAAGACAGATACAGAGGGAGAGAGCAGATGCAGAGAGAGAAAGGGACAGAGAGAGAGAGGGAGGAAGACAAACAGAGGGAAAAATAGAGAGAGAGGGGGAGAGAGAGAGAACGCGAGATTATAGGAAAAACGGTACATTTAATAACGTTGAAAAAAGATAGAATTAAAAAGTAAAACTGGCTGTGTGAAAGAACTAATTTTGAAAGTAAAGATCAGGGGTTTAGTGTGAGTGTTTTGGGGGCAAGTGTTGCATCAGTGATTGATATTTTCAAACTGAAATGAGATGTAATACCATTGAAAAACATATTATTGAACACTGACAAAGATTAGAAGCAGGGAAAATGGGATACAGTGTGTGAGGGGACCTTGACAGAACCTCAGTAACAATCCCCATTATCTGCACAGTCCTGTATTGGGGGTTTAGTGTGACAGTTTAGGAGGCGAGTGTTGATCAATGTTTGATATTTTCAAACTGCAGTGACGTTCCCAGCAAGGGCAAGATTTACAGGATAAAAATGAACCAAGAAATGTAGAGAAATATTTCTGTTCAAAGAGAGAGAGATGGTGTTAGAGACAGAGTCATGGAAAGAGGCAGAGAAAGAGGGAGAGGATGCGGCAGAGAGAGAGAGAGGGAGATGGGAGGAGACAGACATGAGAGAGAGAGACAGAGAGAGGATGAGACAAGTTGTAACAATCATGAACAATCCTCATTATCTATCCAGCCCTGTTTTGTGGAGGTTAGTGTGAGTGTTTCAGATGTGAATGTTGGATCAGTGTTTCATATTTTCAAACTGCAGTGCCATTCCCAACAAGGCTGTTAAAGTATATAAGAGCAGGGAGGTTATGCTGGAAGTGTATAACTAATTGCTTAAGCACCATAATGAGACCTCCCAGGGCAGGTACAGTGTGAGTTTAGATACAGAGTAAAGCAGTGGCTTTAGAGAAGGAGGGAGAGACGGGCAGAAAGAGTGAGGAGAAACGGGAAGGCAGGGAGATTGTAGGAGAAACTTTACATATAACCACGTGAAAAAAATGAATAATTAAAAATTTAAATGGACTGCGCACTGAAAATACTGTCTGCACACAACAACGAAAGTCATGCACCATCCCAACTTGAAACTAAATCACCATTCCTTCACTGTTACTGGGTCAAAATCCTGGAACTCGCTTCCGAACAGCACTGTGGGTCTACCTACCCCACATGGACTGCAGCGGTTCAATAACGAGGCTCAACACCACCTTCTCAAGGGCAATTAGGAATGGGTTATAAATGCTGGCCTGGCCAGTAACGCACACATCCAACAAATAAATGAGGCAAATAAAAAGTTGACACTGAGTCACGTAAGGAGATATTACACGAGACGAACAAAAACTTGGAAAGATAGGTTGGTTTGAGGGAGCGTCTTCAAAGAGGAAAGAGAGTTAGTGAGACGGAGGGGCTTAGGAAAAGAATTCCAGAGTTAGGGTCTTGGCAGTTTGAAGGGACGGCCACCAATGGTGGAACAATTCAAATCGAGGTTGCTCAAGAGGCCAGAATTCGAGGATTGCAGATATTGGTGGATTGTGGAGCTGGAGGAGATTGCAGAGATAGGGAGGGGTCATTTGTGGAAGTCAGTTCCAAACTTCTACCACCCTTTGTATGTAGAAGTGTTTCTAAATTTCATCTTTGAAAGGGCTTTCGACTGATTTTTGATTTTTAGACAGTCCCCCCCCCCCCCCCCCCCCCCCCCCCCCGCCGTCTGAGACTGTCACCATTGAATACTCAAAGGACAGGTACGCACGGGGTTAGATACAGAGTAAAGATCCACTTACCAATGCCAGACTCACTGTTCCTCTGTCTCTTTCTCCTTATCTCTCACTGCCTGCAACACCCTTTCTCTGCCTCGCTTTCTCCCTCTTCCCATCCTGAGAGCAAGAGGGAGAGATTGAGATAGTGTGCAGAGTGAGATAGAGATGGAGGGAGAAAAGTGGAGAGATAAAGTTGGAAAGTGAGCAAATGAGTGAAGAAATAGGGTTTCAGAGAGCAGAAGAGATTGGAAGAGAGAGAGAGAGATGGAGAGAGATTACCAGCAAGAGAGTTTACCAGAGATTACCTCTCTCTCAGTCCCTTTCACTCCTTTCCAAGTTGTTACCACCTCCTTCTATTTTTCTCCCTCTACCCCGATGTTTCACACTCCATGCCTCTCGCTCCATTGTCTGTGTATACTGCAGTGAAGGATTACATCATATTGTTATGTTTTACATTCGCTCTTTCAATCTAACTGAACAATCTCTCAGACTGTGAACAGAGGGGCCTTGGAGTGACTGTCCACTGATTGCTGAGGGTAACAGGACAGGTGGATAAGGTGGTTAAGAAGGCTTACGGAATACTTCCATTTATTGGCCGATGTAGAGAACATAAGAGCAGGGAGGCTATGCTGAAATTGTATAAAACACTAGTTAGACCACAGCTAGAGTACTGTGTACAGTTCTGGTCACCACATTACAGGAAGGATGTGATCATACGAGAGAGGGTACAGAGGAGATTTATAGAGGATGTTGTCAGGAATGGAGAATTTTAACTATGAGCAAAGATTGGATAGGCTGGAATTGTTTTCTTTGGAACAGAGAAGGTTGAAGGGAAGATTTAATTGAGGTGTATAAAATAATGACGGGCCTAGATAGAGTGGCTAGGAAGGACCCATTTCCCTTAACAGAGGGGTCAATAACCATGGGCATAGATTACAAGATTTCCACACCAATATCATGAGGGTGTGATGGCTTCCATGGTGGAATAACTTTCTGGATGTTTACAATTGTGCGTTCTCCTTCCTGATCATTAAAACTTGCCGCCTGGGCCCCAACTTCGTCCACATTTCTCCTACTCCACCAATATTTCACTCTCCATACCTATCTTTCTCTGTTTGCATACACAGTAGTGAAGGATTACATCAAATGAATATATCTTACATTCTCCTTTTCAATCCACCCCAACAATCTCTTTCTCTCTCCAACCTTGTACCTCTCGACAGCCCTCTCTCTGCCTGCATATCTAAGCCTCTCTGAAGCAGCGTCAGACACACACAGAATGAAATAATATTTGATAACAGTGATAATCAATAAACACATTGAAATCCCAGTTAAACTGAGCCATGTTATTGGGGAGGGAGGACATTGTTCTGTCCCCTTGTAACACTGAGACCGTGAGATGTCTCATTATCAATCATTGAAAAAAAATCATAAAAATATTCCAGGACCGGTTAGATCCACCTCATGAAAATGTTTAAAAGCTCCTCATGGTCTGGTTATTGATCCTCACTGAAACATCTCATTCCAAAACATTCAATACACAGAATAATCCAGTAACAATGCCACAGTTACTTAAAACAATCCCATTAAATACATAATGCAGTTACTGCAAGAATGAAAGAGTAGACAATGATGACTTTCCATCAGTAAATTGCTGGAAATGTTCAGGCGGCTGTGTAACACACAGTGAGTAACAATACCGAGTACAGCAGCACAGTTAACATCGATTTGCACCATTAACAGCTGAGATACTGCTTACCAGCAACTCCAATTGCTGCAAGTACAGGATAATAAATGCGTTCTATCTGATACATTACTGGATATCCCATTTCTGTGAGAAGCAGAGTCTTCTATTAGCCTGGAATCCACAGCTCCACCAGGCACACTGAGCTGATCAATTCCAATGGGTCCTGATTTATACAGGGGATTAGTCTCCACTGACACGGTCTCTCTCAACCACACGGCCATTTTTTTGTATCATTTGCAATCTTTTTGAACATGCCCACGACAGGGGATAAGTCTCCACTGACACGGTTATACCCCTGATCATTGCAATCAGTTACACTCACCTGAACAAACTCATTACATCAGCAGCTTTGTCTCTGATGTAAATAATGTGGTGGATAAAACACAATCATTTCAATGTCAATGACATTTTCTGAGTAAGACCTCTCTCGGAATAAACGTGAAATCTGTACTCATACTGGACGGATGCTACAATTATGAGAGGCGTCATTTACATTTTCCATATTATTGCATTGACCTTGTTCACTCCTGGCATTTCTATTGTAAATGTAACTGATCTGTCTGCAGTGGTCACTGAATCCAGGGACAAAATTATTTGGAAGGATGTGAGGGTCCTTCAGGGGGATCAGAGGAGGGAAGCTTATGTCAGATACAGATAGCTCAATACCACAGAAAGCCGAGAGGAGTGAAGAAAGTTCAGGGGTGAAATTAAAAGGCAAATTAGGAAAGCAGAGAGATAGTCAGAAAATTACATTTGTTAAGGGTTTTTTTTTTTTTTTTGCAGTGGTTTAATTTAAAAAAAAAAAAAAAAACCCTTAACAAATGTAATCACCTCTAAGTCTGCCAAATGATGCTTCACCTCCCGAAGGACGTGGATGAGCTTTCCGGACGTCGATGGTGGGCACTGAGGAAATGGCTTATTACCTGCACCAGATTCCACCCCCCCTCCCCCCCCTTTACCCCCCTTCCACCCCCCCCACCCCCGTCCCCTTCCCTGCTCCACCCTCTCAGCTCACCCCCTCACAACCCCGTCCCAGCCCGCCCCCCCCTCGCACCATCTTCACCCCGCACCCCCTTCCCCTGCACCCCCCCCCACCCCCTCCCTCTACCCCTCCCCCTTGCATCCCCTCCTCCCACCGGCACCATCCTACACCTGTGTAGGGGCCCCAACAACCCCACTGCCTTGTGGGCGTCTCGGGAGAGACCAAGGCTAAGGGAGTAAACCCTAACAGAAAATCCGGAGCGGAACCCCGTAGGCGGTCATGTGTCACCTTTGGCATGTTTCCGGCAGTTCCTGCAGCCATACTGGTGCCAAACGTCGTGTCCTGCACTCCTTTGGACCCCACCAGAAAGGCCGAGAGGGGGGTTTTGACAACTGGGCAACTCTCAACCTCCATAAATTTGCCCAGGCATGCGCCATGGAGAGGTCACTCCATAGTTGCCTCACAGCGACTGAAACAACACGGAAGGCAGCAGTTACGGGTTATAAGTCCAGATAAATTGGCGTAGAAACTGGGCGCCACGGGTTGCCTTTGTCGGTGGGAGAGGTCATTGCACCTCACTGGACAGCTACCGCCCGCCTCAAACCGGGCAGCCCCCGGTCAATAAGGTTCTGTCCCGCCACAGTCTGCCTGCTTCAATGGGTGCTTGGAGCTCAGGGTCATTGCCCGAAAGGTGGACTGATACACCGCACCAAACAACATGAAAAAAGGAAAGAAGGTACCAGCCCTTCGCTTTGCAAGCTGGAACGTCATAACTATGTGTCCTGGCCTGTCGGAAGACCTTACACAAATCAACGATTCTCGGAAGACCGCCATCATTAACAACGAGCTCAGTAGACTCAATGTGGACATTGCAGCACTTCAGGAGACTCGCCTCCCCGCGAGTGGCTCTCTAGCAGAGCAAGACTACACCTTCTTCTGGCAGGGCAGGGATCCTGAAGAAACAAGACAGCATGGAGTGGGCTTCGCCATCAGAAACTCCTTGCTCAGCATGATAGAGCCTCCCTCAAATGGCTCGGAACGCATACTGTCCATCCGACTGCTCACCACCTCTGGTCCAGTACACCTACTCAGCATCTATGCTCCAACACTCTGTTCCGCACCTGAAGCTAAAGACCAGTTCTATGAACAACTCCATAACATCATTAGCAGCATCCCCAACACCGAACACCTATTCCTGCTGGGGGACTTTAATGCCAGGGTTGGGGCCGACCATGACTCATGGCCCTCCTGCCTTGGGCGCTATGGCGTTGGAAGGATGAATGAGAACGGGCAGAGACTGCTTGAGTTGTGTACCTATCATAACCTCTGCATCACCAACTCGTTCTTTCACACTAAACCCTGTCACCAGGTTTCATGGAGGCACCCAAGATCACGTCGTTGGCACCAGCTAGACCTCATTGTCACAAGGCGAGCCGCCTTAAACAGTGTTCAAATCACACGCAGCTTCCACAGTGCGGACTGCGACACCGACCACTCCCTGGTGTGCAGCAAGGTTAGACTCAGACCAAAGAAGTTGCATCATTCCAAGCAGAAGGGCCACCCGCGCATCAACACGAGCAGAATTTCTCACCCACAGCTGTTACAAAAATTTCTAAATTCACTTGTAACAGCCCTTCAAAACACTCCCACAGGGCATGCTGAGACCAAGTGGGCCCACATCAGAGACGCCATCTATGAGTCAGCTTTGACCACCTACGGCAAAAGTGGGAAGAGAAATGCAGACTGGTTTCAATCTCATAATGAAGAGCTGGAACCTGTCATAGCCGCTAAGCGCATTGCACTTTTGAACTACAAGAAAGCCCCCAGCGATTTAACATCCGCAGCACTTAAAGCAGCCAGAAGTACTGCACAAAGAACAGCTAGGCGTTGCGCAAACGACTACTGGCAACACCTATGCAGTCATATTCAGCTGGCCTCAGACACCGGAAACATCAGAGGAATGTATGATGGCATGAAGAGAGCTCTTGGGCCAACCATCAAGAAGATCACCCCCCTCAAATCTAAATCGGGGGACATAATCACTGACCAACGCAAACAGATGGACCGCTGGGTTGAGCACTACCTAGAACTGTACTCCAGGGAGAATGCTGTCACTGAGACTGCCCTCAATGCAGCCCAGCCTCTACCAGTCATGGATGAGCTGGACATACAGCCAACCAAATCGGAACTCAGTGATGCCATTGATTCCCTAGCCAGCGGAAAAGCCCCTGGGAAGGACAGCATTACCCCTGAAATAATCAAGAGTGCCAAGCCTGCTATACTCTCAGCACTACATGAACTGCTATGCCTGTGCTGGGACGAGGGAGCAGTACCCCAGGACATGCGCGATGCCAACATCATCACCCTCTATAAAAACAAAGGTGACCGCGGTGACTGCAACAACTACCGTGGAATCTCCCTGCTCAGCATAGTGGGGAAAGTCTTTGCTCGAGTCGCTCTGAACAGGCTCCAGAAGCTGGCCGAGCGCGTCTACCCTGAGGCACAGTGTGGCTTTCGTGCAGAGAGATCGACTATTGACATGCTGTTCTCCCTTCGTCAGATACAGGAGAAATGCCGTGAACAACAGATGCCCCTCTACATTGCTTTCATTGATCTCACCAAAGCCTTTGACCTCGTCAGCAGACGTGGTCTCTTCAGACTACTAGAAAAGATTGGATGTCCACCAAAGCTACTAAGTATCATCACCTCATTCCATGACAATATGAAAGGCACAATTCAACATGGTGGCTCCTCATCAGAGCCCTTTCCTATCCTGAGTGGTGTGAAACAGGGCTGTGTTCTCGCACCCACACTTTTTGGGATTTTCTTCTCCCTGTTGCTTTCACATGCGTTCAAATCCTCTGAAGAAGGAATTTTCCTCCACACAAGATCAGGGGGCAGGTTGTTCAACCTTGCCCGTCTAAGAGCGAAGTCCAAAGTACGGAAAGTCCTCATCAGAGAACTCCTCTTTGCTGACGATGCTGATTTAACATCTCACACTGAAGAATGCCTGCAGAGTCTCATCGACAGGTTTGCGTCTGCCTGCAATGAATTTGGCCTAACCATCAGCCTCAAGAAAACGAACATCATGGGGCAGGATGTCAGAAATGCTCCATCCATCAATATTGGCGACCACGCTCTGGAAGTGGTTCAAGAGTTCACCTACCTAGGCTCAACTATCACCAGTAACCTGTCTCTAGATGCAGAAATCAACAAGCGCATGGGTAAGGCTTCCACTGCTATGTTCAGACTGGCCAAGAGAGTGTGGGAAAATGGCGCACTGACACGGAACACAAAAGTCCGAGTGTATCAGGCCTGTGTCCTCAGTACCTTGCTCTACGGCAGCGAGGCCTGGACAACGTATGCCAGCCAAGAGCGACGTCTCAATTCATTCCATCTTCGCTGCCTTCGGAGAATACTTGGCATCAGGTGGCAGGACTATATCTCCAACACAGAAGTCCTTGAAGCGGCCAACATCCCCAGCTTATACACACTACTGAGTCAGCGGCGCTTGAGATGGCTTGGCCATGTGAGCCGCATGGAAGATGGCAGGATCCCCAAAGACACATTGTACAGCGAGCTCGCCACTGGTATCAGACCTACCGGCCGTCCATGTCTCCGTTATAAAGACGTCTGCAAACGCGACATGAAATCGTGTGACATTGATCACAAGTCGTGGGAGTCAGTTGCCAGCATTCGCCAGAGCTGGCGGGCAGCCATAAAGACAGGGCTAAATTGTGGCGAGTCGAAGAGACTTAGTAGTTGGCAGGAAAAAAGACAGAGGCGCAAGGGGAGAGCCAACTGTGCAACAGCCCCAACAAACAAATTTCTCTGCAGCACCTGTGGAAGAGCCTGTCACTCCAGAATTGGCCTTTATAGCCACTCCAGGCGCTGCTTCACAAACCACTGACCACCTCCAGGCGCGTATCCATTGTCTCTCGAGATAAGGAGGCCCAAAAAGAAAAAAAGTCAGAAAATAATATAACCAAGTAAAATCAAGGAAAGCACTGAGATGTTTTATAAATACACGAAGAACAAGAGGATAACTAAGGATAGAGAATGAGGGATCAAAAGGGTAATTGGTGTATAGAGGTGGGATTTGTGGGCATGGCTCCCCTTAAAATCTCAGCAACTTTGATCAAATCACCTTGATCCTCCTAAATTGCAGGGAATACCTCCCCAGTTTGTGTAATATCACCTCGTAATTTAACCCTTGGAGTCCAGCTATCATTCTGGTAAATCTACATTGCACTCAAATGGACATGGACCCCCCCAAGTCTCTTTGGACCTCCAGTGTTTCTAGTTTTTCACCATTTATAAAATACTCTGTTCTCGTCTTTTTGAAATCTATCGACCACAGTATTGCCCATTTATTTAAGTTATTAATATCTTTAGTTTAGTTTAGTTATACCGCACTGAAACAGGCCCTTCGGCCCACCCATTTATACTAATCCGACACTAATTCCATACTCCTACCACATCCCCACCTGTTCCTATATTTCCCGACCACCTACCTATACTAGGGGCAATTTATAATGGCCAATTTACCTATCAACCTGCAAGTCTTTGGCATGTGGGAGGAAACCGGAGCACCCGGAGGAAACCCACGCAGACACAGGCAGAACTTGCAAACTCCACACAGGCAGTACCCAGAATTGAACACGGGTCACTGGAGCTGTGAGGCTGCGGTGCTAACCACTGTGCCACTGTGCCGTAATTTGATGCCTCCAGCTGCACTGCTGACAATGCTGCCTATTTTGTGTCATTGGAAAACATGGGTATGTGGCATTCTACCCCATCATATTAAATCGTTAATAAATACAGCAAAACTGAGGCACACACGGACTTTGCACCAGTAGACAGGAGTGAATCATTCCATCCTAGATATTTTTCAATTCCAGATTTATGGGTTTTTTATTTGGATAAAAACAGAATTCAAATTCACAACAGCCCAGTGTGGGATTTGAACTGCTTTTTCAATCATCATGGAACATAGAACATTACAGCACAGTACAGGCCCTTCGGCCCTCGATGTTGGACTGACCTGTGAAACCATCTGACCTACACTATTCCATTTTCATCCATATGTCTATCCAATGACCACCTTAATGCCCTTAAAGTTGGCGAGTCTACGACTGTTGCAGGCAGGGCGTTCCACGCCCCTACTACTCTCTGAGTAAAGAAACTACCTCTGACATCTGTCCTATAACTATCGCCCCTCAACTTAAAGCTATGTCCCCTCGTGTTTGCCATCACCATCCGAGGAAAAAGACGCTCACTATCCACCCTATCTAACCCTCTGATTATCTTATATGTCTCTATTAAGTCACCTCTCCTCCTCCTTCTCTCCAACGAAAACAACCTCAAGTCCCTCAGCCTTTCCTCGTAAGACCTTCCCTCCATACCAGGCAACATCCTAGTAAATCTCCTCTGCACCCTTTCCATAGCTTCCACATCCTTCCTATAATGCGGTGACCAGAACTGCACGCAATACTCCAGGTGCGGTCTCACCAGAGTTTTGTGCAGCTGCATCATGACATCGTGGCTCCGAAACTCGATCCCCCTACTAATAAAAGCTAACACACCATATGCCTTCTTAACAGCCCTATTAACCTGGGTAGCAACCTTGAGGGACTTATGCACCTGGACACCAAGATCTCTCTGTTCATCTACACTACCAAGAATCTTCCCATTAGCCCAGTACTCTGCATTCCTGTTACTCCTTCCAAAGTGAATCACCTCACCCTTTTCCGCATTAAACTCCATTTGCCATCTCTCAGCCCAGCTCTGCAGCCTATCTATGTCCCTCTGTACCCTACAACATCCTTCGGCACTATCCACAACTCCACCGACCTTAGTGTCATCTGCAAATTTACTAACCCTCCCTTCTACACCCTCTTCCAGGTCATTTATAAAAATGACAATAAGCAATGGCCCCAAAACAGATCCTTGCGGTACACCACTAGTAACTAAACTCCAGGATGAACATTTGCCATCAACCACCACCCTCTGTCTTCTTTCAGCTAGCCAATTTCTGATCCAAAGCTCTAAATCACCTTCAACCCTATACTTCCGAATTTTCTGCAATAGCCTACCGTGGGGAACCTTATCAAGCGCCTTACTGAAATCCATATACACCACATCCACTGCTTTACCCTCATCCACCTGTTTGGTCACCTTCTCGAAAAACTCAATAAGGTTTGTAAGGCACGACCTACCCGTCACAAAACCGTGCTGACTATCTCTAATGAACTTATTCTTTTCAAGATGATTATAAATCCTGTCTCTTATAAACTTTTCCAACATTTTACCCACAACCGAAGTAAGGCTCATAGGTCTATAATTACCAGGGCTGTCTCTACTCCCCTTCTTGAACAAGGGGACAACATTTGCTATCCTCCAGTCTTCCGGCACTATTCCTGTCGACAATGACGACATAAAGATCAAGGACAAAGGCTCTGCAATCTCCTTCCTAGCTTCCCAGAGAATCCTAGGATAAACCCCATCTGGCCCAGGGGACTTATCTATTTTCACACTTTCCAAAATTGATAACACCTCCTCCTTGTGAACCTCAATCCCATCTAGCCTAGTAGCCTGAATCTCAGTATTCTCAACAACATTTTCTTTCTCTACTGTAAATACTGACGCAAAATATTCATTTAACACTTTCCCAATCTCCTCTGATTCCACACACAACTTCCCACTACTATCCTTAATTGGCCCTAATCTAACTCTAGTCATTCTTTTATTCCTGATATACCTATAGAAAGCCTTAGGTTTTTCCCTGATCCTATCCAACAATGACTTCTCGTGTCCTCTCCTTGCTCTTCTTAGCTCTCCCTTTAGATCCTTCCTGGCTAGCTTGTCGCTCTCAAGCGCCCTAACTGAGCCTTCACGTCTCATCCTAACAGAAGCCGCCTTCTTCCTCTTGACAAGCGCTTCAACTTCTTTAGTAAACCATGGCTCCCTCGCTCGACAACTTCCTCCCTGCCTCACAGGTACATACTTATCAAGGACACACAGTAGCTGCTCCTTGAATAAGCTCCACATTTCGTTTGTTCCCATCCCCTGCAGTTTCCTTCCCCATCCTAGGCATCCTAAATCTTGCCTAATCGCATCGTAATTTCCTTTCCCCCAGCTATAATACTTGCCCTGCAGTATATACCTGTCCCTGCCCATCGCTAAGGTAAACCTAACCGAATTGTGATCACTATCACCAAAGTGCTCACCTACATCTAAATCTAACACCTGGTCGTGTTCATTTCCCAGTACCAAATCCAATGTGGCATCGCCCCTGGTTGGCCTGTCGACATACTGTGTCAGAAAACCCTCCTGCACACACTGGACAAAAACTGACCCATCTAAAGTACTCGAACTATAGTATTTCCAGTCGATATTTGGAAAGTTAAAGTCCCCCATAACAACTACCCTGTTACTCTCGCCCCTGTCGAGAATCATCTTCGCTATCCTTTCCTCTACATCTCTGGAACTATTCGGAGGTCTATAAAAGACTCCCAACAGGGTAACCTCACCTCTCCTGTTTCTAACCTCGGCCCATACTACCTCAGTAGATGAGTCCTCAAACGTCCTTTCTGTCGCTGTAATACTCTCCTTGATTAACAATGCCACCCCCCCCCCCCCCCCCCTTTTACCATCTTCTCTGTTCTTACTGAAACATCTAAATCCCGGAATCTGCAACATCCATTCCTGCCCCTGCTCTACCCATGTCTCCGAAGTGGCCACAACATCGAGATCCCAGGTACCAACCCATGCTGCAAGCTCACCCACCTTATTCCGGATGCTCCTGGCGTTGAAGTAGACACACTTTAAACCAGGTTCTTGCTTGCCAGTGCCCTCTTGCGTCCTTGTAACCATATCCCTGACCTCACTACTCTCAACATCCTGTACACTGACACTACAATTTAGGTTCCCATTCCCCTGCTGAATGAGTTTAAACCCCCCCGAAGAGCACGAGCAAATCTCCCCCCCAGGATATTGGTACCCCTCTGGTTCAGGTGAAGACCATCCTGTTTGTAGAGGTCCCACCTACCCCAGAAAGAGCCCCAATTATCCAGGAAACCAAAACCCTCCCTCCTACACCATCCCTGCAGCCACGTGTTCAACTCCTCTCTCTCCCTATTCCTCACTTCGCTATCACGTGGCACGGGCAACAACCCAGAGGTAACAACTCTGTTTGTTCTCGCTCTAAGCTTCCACCCTAGCTCCCTGAATTTCTGTCTTAAATCCCCATCTCTCTTCCTACCTATGTCGTTGGTGCCTATGTGGTCCACGACTTGGGGCTGCTCCCCCTCTCCTTTAAGGATCCCAAAAACACGATCCGAGACATCACGAACCCTGGCACCTGGGAGGCAACACACCAACCGTGAGTCTCTCTCGTTCCCACAGAACCTCCTATCTGTTCCCCTAACTATGGAGTCCCCAATGACTAATGTTCTGCTCCTCTTCCCGCTTCCCTTCTGAGCAACAGGGACAGACTCTGTGCCAGATACCTGTACCCCATTGCTTACCCCGGTAAGTCATCCCCCGCAACAGTATCCAAAACGGTATACCTGTTGTTGAGGGAAACGGCCTCAGGGGATCCCTGCACTGCCTGCTGGTTCCCTCTCCTTCCCCTGACGGTAACCCATCTACCTACTTCTTTTACCTGAGGTGTGACTAGCTCCCCATTACTCCTCTCAATAACCTCCTCCGCCTCCCGAATGATCCGAAGTTCATCCAGATCCAGCTCCAGTACCCTAATGCGGTTCTCGAGGAGCTGCAGTACGGTGCACTTCCCACAGATGCAGTCAGCAGGGACACTCTTGGCGACCCTTACCTCCCACATTCTGCAGGAGGAACATCCAACCAATGTACAGAGTGATTGTGAAGTGGGATCCTGCTTTCCATCTCTGCCCAGTTTTGCTCCCATTGAGGTAAAAACAGGGTAGAGATTCTGAACGGACAGCCGATTCACAACCACCCTCCTCCCCTCCACCCTGGTTTGCACCATTGGCATCAAGTCCGAGTCCAGCCCAGTGTTTCTTTGACTCTCTGTGTATCTGCTCCCAGACTGTCTCTGCCTGTCTCCTTGTGGTTCAATGGGGGAAGGGACAAGTCAGCCATTATCGAACATGGGTGGGACAGGATCAAAGGGCTGCATGGCCTCTTCCCGTCCCTGTGCAAAATCAATGTGTGAGTGTTTGTGTGTGTCTCCCTCTGTTTGATTCCCTGACGCCGATGGGGAGAGCAGGTGAAACACCTTTCTGCAGAGAGGGCTGTGTCCTGTGCGTTAAAGGCTCAGAATGCCAGTTAGCCTCTGAAGGTCCTTGCTCTATGCCCGGCCCTGATTTTGGCCGGAGAGGAGTTAAAGGTGAGGAAAGATTGAGTGAGGAGAGATTGAGTGAGGAAAGATTGAGTGCGAGGGTGATTGAGTGCGAGGGAGATTGAGTGCAAGGGAGGTTGAGTGCGAGGGAGAGTCTGTGAGAGGGAGATTGAGTGAGAGGGAGATTGAGTGCGAGGGAGATTGAGTGCGAGAGAGATTGAGTGCGAGAGAGATTGAGTGAGAGAGAGATTGAGACAGAGAGAGATTGAGTGAGAGAGAGATTCAGTGAGAGAGACTTAGTGAAAGAGACAGAGTCAGAAGAAGGGAGAAAAGCAGAAAAAGTGAGAGAGAGATTGAGTGCGAGAGAGTTTCAGTGAGAGAGAGATTCAGTGAGAGAGAATTTCAGTGGGAGAGAGATTGAGAGAGAGAGAGAGAGAGATTGAGTGAGAGAGAGTTTCAGTGAGAGAGTGATTGTGTGGGAGAGAGATTGAGTGGGAGAGAGATTCAGTGGGAGAGAGATTCAGTGGGAGAGAGATTCCGTGAGAGAGAGATTCAGTGGGAGAGAGATTCAGTGGGAGAGAGATTCTGTGTGAGAGAGATTGAATGAGAGAGAGATTGAGTGAGAGTGAGATTGAGTGAGAGAGAATTTCAGCGAGAGAGAGTTTCAGTGAGAGAAAGATTGAGTGAGAGAGAGATTGAGTGAGAGAGAGATTGAGTGAGAGAGAGATTCAGTGGGAGAGAGAGTCAGTGAGAGAGAGATTCAGTGGGAGAGAGATTCAATGGGAGAGAGATTCAGTGAGAGAGAGATTCAGTGGGAGAGAGATTCAGTGAGAGAGAGATTCAGTGAGAGAGAGATTCAGTGGGAGAGAGAGTCAGTGAGAGAGAGATTCAATGAGAGAGAGATTCAGTGAGAGAGAGATTCAGTGAGAGAGACTTAGTGAAAGAGACATAGTCAGAATGAGGGAGAAAAGCAGAAACAGACAATAAAGATGTGATACTCACCATCCCACACCATCTGCTTTCCATCGTTGCACTCTAACACCTTCCCGCCATCAGCTCATCCATGGGGAAGAGATCCTGGAGAGGGGCATTGTGGTGGGATTTGGAGAATAGCGTCAGGACTGGGACAGAGAGTGGGGGATTCAGACTGGACTCTCTCTCTCTCACACACACACACACACTGTAATCAGTTCCAATTCACCTGGGCACAGAGATTGAGACACAGAAACTCACCTTCAGAAACCAGCTTCATGGAAGGAAAGAATGTGGTCTGATGTTGTCCTAATATATCCCAGAACCTGTCACTCAAAACAGACAGTCTACCCAAAATGCAGCTTAATCAACCAGCTCTCAGCTTCCTCCATCTGGACTCTCCCTCCCATGTATGGGACAGTCGAAGGTGAGTCTCTGTGTAAACAGCGAATGGGGGAGAGAGGGATATTCCAGACATATCCCAAACGGACCATTCCAGATAGAAACCTGTCTGCCTCTCTCTCTCTCTCTCCCTCCACCAAAAACCTCATTAACAGAACAGAAAAACTGCTGTAATTTATAACCTGGAGGGACCGGTTTGGATAATGGCCTTTTAACACTAATTGTATTAAATGTCTTTCACTATTCACCTCCAGTTAACGGAAAGTTCAGAAAATGACTCATTGCAATTCCCTTGAAATTCTGACAAAGTGTTATTGCTGAAGAGGCCTGTTTGACTGCAGTATAAACATGCGGTTTTTATTCGGTTTTTCATTTCCACTGTGTGACAAAGACTGAAACTAGAGCCAGGTTAATGAGGCAGCCAAGAGAACTTTTATAACCAGTGACATTTCACACAACAATTCTTACCCATATTTACAGTTGTATTAGTCAATGATTCTTTGCACTGTATTTGATGCTGCTGTATTTATGTATTAGCTGTAATCAATCAATAAAACCTTCTTAACATTCACCAGTTTAATGTTACAAGGGTTCACAAAGCTGGGAAATGGCCAGTTATCACAAATGGTGTTAAAGATCTTCCACTTTTCACCTCCAGTTTATATAAAGTTCAGCAACAAAGACCTCTGCATTCAGACAAAGACTTTTTACTGCTGCAATAAAATGTCACTTGTTTCCCTTTGCTTCCTGATTGTTTCTATCCTCTGTTCTCCCGGGGGATTCAGAGGGATTTTTGTTCATTGTTTGTTCAAATTCAGGAGTTTCCAGATCCTCTGCAGCTGCTGTCCTGCAGAAATTAATTGCAGATAAAATCTTTCCCTCATTTTGGAGATATGAGGAGAGAATGTTTACACTAGTAGAGGGGAGAAACAAATAGGCAGGGAGTTATTATGGTCTGGAATTCACTGTCTGGCAGGTTTCTGAAAGCAGATTCAATATTAAATTTCAAAGGACAATTGGATCAAAATTTCAACTACTCTTAGTTATAGTAGAGAAGATACCAACATAGAAAGAGAAGTGTGAGAGAGAGAGAGATGTCATAACGTAGGTGATCAAGAACTCAACACAACTTATATTGAGAGATTTTATTTCTAAATGACTATTTGAGTTTCATTTGATCCAGTTGTTTTATTTATACATTACCTTTAATCACTCAATATAACTTTCCAAACAGGAACGAGTTTCATGTTGCAAGTGTTCACACAGTTTTAAAATAGCCATTTTACAAAAGTTTCATTGAAATTATTTTATTCAGCATCTCAAGTTTAAAATGAAGTAAATTCTTCAGACTTGTGGAATCTTTCAATCTTGGCAAGATAATCTCCCATCAGTAATGGCTCAGCATCTCCATCGGCTGGTGTCCCTGCCTCACTGCAGTTAATGTTCCTCTCTCACCATCTCCATCTGCTGGTACCCCTGCCTCACTGCAGTTACTGCCCCACACTCACCATCTCCATCTGCTGGTGTCCCTGTCTTACTGCAGCTGCTGTCCCCCTCTCACCATCTCCATCTCCTGGTGTCCCTGTGTCACTGCAGTTAATGTCCCTCTCTCACCATCTCCATCTGCTGGTGTCCCTGTGTCAATTCAGTTACTGTCCCTTCCTCACCATCTCCATCTCCTGGTGTCCCTGTCTCATTGCAGTTAATGACCCTCTCTCACTATCGACATCTGCTGGTACTCCTGCCTCACTGCAGTTACTGGCCCACTCACCATCTCCATTTGCTGGTGTCACTGCCTCACTGCAGTTACTGTCCCCCTCTCACCATCTCGATATGCTGGTGTCCCTGTCTCACTGCAGTTACTGACCTCCTCTCACCATCTCCATCTGCTGGTGCCTCTGCCTCACTGCAGTTGCTGCCCCCGCTCACCATCTCCATCTGCTGGTGTCCCTGCCTCACTGCTGTTACTGTCCCAATCACCAGCTCACAATCCCTGCGATTTGCAGCTTTGTCGACTGGCGGCGGTTGTTGACGAAGCAACCACTGGGTGGCGCTTTACTGGCACATGCGCAAGCGTTCACTATTCTAGTGAAACGTCATGGTCTGCCCACGCTCAGGCAGCTGCCAGGACTAAAAATGGCGACGGTCAAATAATCACAGAGGCGGGTGGAGGGTGGGAGGTGGAGCTGGGGGTCTGGGGGAGGAGGAGGGGGAATGGGATTTAGTTCCAGTGTTTGAAACCCTTCAGCTCTTTCTGTGATTTCACTAATTTAACAATGAGATTGAGAGGGTATTTCATCCCCTTCTTCAGCTCCTGTCTGAATTTAGTCTGGGTCACAATGTAAGTACATGTGTTGGTGCAGGAACTGAGAATCTGCAGCATCTTTGATGTTTGTTCTGTGATAAAGAGAGGGTCAGTGTAGGAGGAATAATAATAAATATCTGTAATTCGAGTATAAATGATAAACACAACCCGGGTCACCCATAACAGGATAAAACTGCCGGATATACTGAAGAGTAAAATCATTGATTTCCTGCGATTCTCCATCTCTGGGTCCTTGTGATTCTCTGCATTGCTGTGGCGCCGGAATCCCCTGTGGACTTTACTGGAGAATAAAATCCGTCTGACAGTCAGAACTTTGAGCAGCAAAATCAGAAAGACCGGGACACAAGGGGTTAAAATGAGGTTAAACAATTCAAATGCCCCCCATATGGGGGAAGTAAAGAAGCTCAGTTTATGAACACAACCCATGGGAACATTATCAATAATGTAATCTTGTTCCAGTGTAAAGTACCAGGGGAGAGACTCTAAACAACCCAGCACACTCACTGTTCCCACAACCACAGCCGCCCTTTTCTCGCTGCAATATTTTGTTTTCAGCTTCTCACAACAAATGGCCACAAATCGGTCAAAGGTGAAAGTGACTGTGAGCCAGACAGAAACAACTGTGGATGCAGAAAGCAGAACGGCAATGAAAGAACACACAGGAGTAATTCTCAGGAATGAATATGGGAAATAAATTGAAACAATCCAGATCAATATGGGTTCAGTGATAACGACCAGGAGATCAGACACTGCCATTCCCACCAGGTAGACACTGATACATTTGGAGAGACCGCACTTTCCTCTGGACAGGATCACAATCGCCACCAAGTTAACTGGAAGAGAGAGAGAAAAGGAAGCAGAGAAATTACTGATCAGACCTGGAGGCAAAGCAGCAGTTTGACAGGATCTGGGCTGAAATTTCCAGCTTTGTTTCTGCATCGAGCAGTGAAAACTGATTCATTGACCCGGGCAGTGCTTTGTCACAGTGAAATGTTTGACAACACAATTATTAATAATGAATTTGGAAATTGATGCAGAAAGTGAATAAAGTCAGCACTGGATCTAATGGAAGTACTGAGTGAGGATGCAATGTCAGTGGGGAAATGAGAAGGGGTTTTACAGAGATGGAATCCAATGGGTAAATTGGGAATTTGTCTCCAGACTGTTGATTGGGAAGGTTTGGGGAGAGCGGGATGTGTAGCTGGTTTGTTGCTCTGGGTTCAGGGAACCGACAGAGACTGTTATCAAAAGGGAAAACTGCTGCGCTGTGTTAGAGTATCAGCAAAGATCTAGAATGGCAGAGCAGGCTCGAAGGGCTGAATGGCCTCCACCTGCTCCCATGTTACTGCATTCCTATCTGGTTGGACGTGGCAGCTGGAGGTGGAGACAGTGAATGAGATTGGGAGGGAGAGAAGGAAAAGGACATGTTGGAGCAGGAGGGGAGACTGGAGCAGATGGTTTGGGAAAGTGGAGAAACTGAAGCAATGGATGAGGAGACTGTGGATTCAATACAGTGAGAGGAGAGGCTGAGATTCACAGGGAGAGACTGCAGCAGAGTGTTAGAGGAAATCTAATCTATAGATCCCAGTAATACAACTCAATTCATACATTCAAACAATAATCCCTGTGGTTATTGGTGTTGGAGAACAGTTCATTGTTTACACAATATAATCAATATATTTAGTTTGTACAGGCAATTAAATATCAATGTAAATATATACATTTCTTATATCAGCCTCGCTCTTTATTGAATTCAGCAGTCACAGATATTTTAAAGTGCAGTATTTAAATAATGAATTACCATCAGTGATGAACTGATTCTGTTCAGTTTATTCAGTCACTAAGTAAGGAATAGGAACTTTCTCCAAAACAAAATGAGGACCTGACAGAAATCAACACAGAGGATCAAGTCCAACAGGAAAATGAACACAATCTGACAACAGACAACTTCAACTCACAGTTTCTCTCACTAATTGTTCTGAACATTCCAGCACTTTATGATAGTGAATTATTTACACTGCTGCTTCTTTCCCTTTCTCTTGACTTCTGCTTATCTCTTTCCCTCGGTTTCGTTCTCCCTGCTCCTTTTCTCCTTCCCTATCTCTCCGGAGTACTCACACCCTGTAAATTGTTACTTAATGCTGCTTATCACATATGATGTATTGCTAACATTCTGCGTCTGTGTTCTGTTCACCAGCCCCATGTTCAATGATTCTATTCTCAGAGTCAGTTTGTTCAATGGTGAAACCTCTGTGAATAATTTAATGTATCTACAGAACACTCAAGTCTCCACCTGTTCACCTACACTCTTCACTTCATCTACAATACATGGAATAAACAAGATAGAAAGCTACTTCCAGACAAACCTCACAATCATTGAAATTTCTTCTCCTGGAATTATAAAGTAATCTGTTAGAATGTGGGATTGTTTAATTAATAAAACAGCAACATCAGCGCTGCAGCTGATAATCTACAGATGAATGGAAATACTCTTGATTCCAACTGATACAGTGAAAACCAGTAAAACATCACATCAATACTTTCTATTTTACAATGTAGTCCAGTGACAGTGAAGGTCCACAGTGAAGCAGAGAAGGAGAAGTGAAATTGTCAGCAGCAAACTCAGTTCAGTAGCCAGACTTCTGAAGCAGCGTCAGACACACACAGAATGAAATAATATTTGATAACAGTGATAATCAATAAATACATTGAAATCCCAGTTAAACTGAGTCATGTTATTCGGGAGGGAGGACATAGTTCTGTCCGCTTGTCACACTGAGACCGTGAGATGTCTCATTTTCAATCACTGAAAAAATCATAAAAATATTCCAGGACCGGTTAGATCCACATCATGAAAATGTTAAAAACTCCTAATGGTCTGATTATTGATCCTCACTGAAACATCTCATTCCAATACATTCAATACACAGAATAATCCAGTAATAATGCCACAGTTACTTAAAATAATACCATTAAATACATAATACAGTTCCTGCAAGAATGAAACAGTAGACAATGAGGAGATTCCATCAGTAAATTGCTGGAAAAGAACAGGCGGCTGTGTAACACACACAGAGGGAAATAATACCCAGTACAGCAGCACAGTTAACATCGATTTACACCATTAACAGCAGAGATACTGGCTTACCAGGAACTCCAATTGCTGCAAGTACAGGATAATAAATGTCTTGTATCTGATACATTACTGGATATCCCATTTCTGTGAGAAGCAGAGACTTCTATTAGCCTGGAATCCACAACTCCAGCAGGCACTCTGAGCTGATCCATTCCAATGGGTCCTGATTTATTCAGGGGATAAGTCTCCACTAACACAGTTATACCCCTGATCATTGCTATTAATTACACTCTCCTGAACAAACACATTACATCAGCAGCTTTGACTCTGATGTAAATAATGTGGTGGATAAAACACAATCATTTCAATGTCAATGACATTTTCTGAGTCAGACCTCTCTCGGGAATAAACCTGAAATCTGTACTCATACTGGATGGATGGCAATTATGAGAGGCATCATTTACATTTTCCATATTATTGTATTGACCATGTTCACTCCTGGCATTTCTGTTGCAAATGTAACTGATCTGTCTGCAGTGGACACTGAATCTAGGGACAAAAGCAATCCCGTTTCACTCTGTTCCTGCCTTTCCCCAGTTAAAATGTGAACTTTGCGTCTCTGATTCGGGACTATGTTCAGGGTTACAGCCCAGAAACTACCGTGAGTGATATTACAGGACAAACACTGTACGCATCCATTTGGGAGGCAGTAGGGTAGTGATAATATCGCTGGTCACGTAATCCAGAGGCCCAACCTGATGGCCTGGGGACAGGGGTTCAAATCCCACCACGGCAGCTATATAAAACAGAGGGAGCTCCCTTTCTATGTATAAAGTACAGGGAGCTCTGCCACGACGTATAAAGTGGAGAGAGCTCCATCTTTATTTATAATGTGGAAGGAGCACCCTCTCTATTTATAAAGTTGGGGGCGATGAAGGAAAGAGGAGAAGAGGGAAACGAAAAAAAATGGGGAAATAGAGAGAGAGGGACAAAGTGGAAGACAGTGAGAAACAGAAGAGATAGTGAAATGAGATCTTGACGAAACCCCAGTAACAATCCCCATTGTCTGCCCAGTCGGTATTTGGGGTTTAATGTGAGTGTTTTAGGGATGAGTGATGGATGGGTGTTTGATATTTTCAAACTGTATTGACATTCCCAACAAAAGCAAGAGTTAAAGATTCAAAATTAACCAAACGAATGGCTCAAAGCATTGCTGTCCATGTACAGAGGGACAGAGAGATGGAGGGAGTGAGACACAGATGGAGAGAGACACTGACAGAGTGGGACAGAGACAGAGGGAGAGAGAGAGAGACAGAGCTAGAATGATGGAGAAAAAAGGAGAAACAGAGACAGAGGGAGAGAGACAGGAAGGGAGGCAGACAAATGCAGAGTAATACAGACAGAAAGGGAGGCAGGCAGATGCAGAGGGAGAGAGACAGATGCAGACGGAGAAAGGGACAGAGAGAGATAGAGAGAGGAAGAGAGACAAACAGAGGGGGAATCAGAGACAGAGGGAGAGAGTCACAGAGAGAGAGAGGGAGAGTGAGATTACAGGAAAAGCTTTACATCTAATAATGTTGAAAAACGATAGAATTAAAAAGTAAAACTGGCTGTGAGTAAGAACTAATTTTGAAAGGAAAGATCAGGGGTTTAGTGTGAGTGTTTTGGGGGCAAGTGTTGGATCAATGATTGATATTTTCAAACAGAAGTGACATTTAATATTATTGAAAAAAAATTATTAAACAATGACCATCTTTCGAAACAGGGGAAATGGGATATCGTGTGTGAGGGGACCTTGACAGAACCTCAGTAACAATCCCCATTTAGTTTTGAGATACAGCACTGAAACAGGCCCTTCGGCCCACCGATTCTGTGCCGACCGTCAGCCACCCATCTATACTAATCCTACACTAATTCCATATTCCTACCACATCCCCACCTGTCCCTATATTTCCCGACCACCTACCTATACTAGGGGCAATTTATAATGGCCAATTTACCTAACAACCTGCAAGTCTTTGGCATGTGGGAGGAAACCGGAGCACTCGGAGGAAACCCACGCAGTCACAGGGAGAACTTGCAAACTCCACACAGGCAGTACTCAGAATTGAACCCGGGTCGCTGGAGCTGTGAGGCTGCGGTGCTAACCACTGCGCCACTGTGCCGCCCCATTATCTGCATAGTCCTGTATTGGGGGTTTAGTGTGAGAGTTTAGGAGGCGAGTGTTGATCAATGTTTGATATTTTCAAACTGCAGTGATGTTCCCAGAAAGGGCAAGATTTACACGTTCAAAATTAACCAAGAAATGGATAAAAGCATATCTGTCCAAGGAGAGAGAGATGGTGTTCGAGACAGAGACATGGAAAGAGGCAGAGAAAGAGGGAGAGGGCGAGGGGGTGAGAGAATGAGAGAAAGATGGGATTGAACAGACATGAGAGGGAGAGACAGAGAGAAGATGAGACAAGTTGTAACAATCATTAACAATCCTCATTATCTGCCCAGTCCTGTTTTTGGAGGTTAGTGTGAGTGTTTTCGGGGTGAATGTTGGATCAGTGTTTCACATTTTCAAGCTGCAGTGAGATTCCCAACAAGGCTGTTAAAGTATATAAGAGCAGGGAGATTATGCTGGAACTGCATAACTCATTGCTTAAGCACCATAATGAGACCTCCCAGGGCAGGTACAGTGTGAGTTTAGATACTGAGTAAAGCAGTGGATTTAAAGAAGGAGGGAGAAACGGGCAGAAAGAGTGAGGAGATACGGGGAGGCAGGCAGATTGTAAGAGAAACTTTATATCTAACCACATGAAAAAAATAAATAATTACAAATTAAAATGGACTGCGCACTGAAAATACTGTCCGCACACAACAACTAAAGTCACAAACCATCCTAACTTGAAACTATATCGCCGTTCCTTCACTGTTACTGGGTCAAAATCCTGGAACTCCCTTTCTAACAGCACTGTGGGTCGACCTACCCCACATGGACTACAGTGGTTCAAGAAGGAGGCTCAACACCACCTTCTCAAGGGCAATTAGGAATGGGTAATAAATGCTGGCCTGGCCAATAACGCACACGTCCAACAAATAAATAAGGCAAATAAAAAGTTGACACCGAGTCACTTAAGGAGATATTGCACGACACGAACTAAAACTTGGTTAAAGAGGTTGGTTTGAGGGACCGTCTTCAAAGAGGAAAGAGAATTTGTGAGACGGAGAGGTTTAGGAAAGGAATTCTAGAGTTCAGGTGTTGGCAGCTTGAAGGCACAGACACCAATGTTGGAACAATTCAAATTGGGGATGGTCAAGAGGCCAGAATTAGTGGATCGCAGATATTGGCGGATTGCGGAGCTGGAGGAGATTGCAGAGATAGGGAGGGGGCATTTGTGGAAGACAGTTCCAAACTTCTACCACCCTTTGTATGTAGAAGTGTTTCTGAATTTCATCTTTGAAAGGGCTTTCGACTAATGTTTGATTTTCAGACTATCCCCCGCGTCCGAGAATCTCCCCATCGAATACTCACAGGGCAGGTATGCACGGTGTTAGATACAGAGTAAAGATCTATCTACCAACGCCAGACTCACTGTTCCTCTGTCTCTTTCTCCTCATCTCTCACTGCCCACAACGCCCTTTCTCTGCCTCTCTTTCTCCCTCTTCCCATCCTGAGAGCAAGAGGGAGAGATTGAGATAGTGTGCAGAGGGAGATAGAGAGCAAAAAGAGAGAGATAGACTTGGAAAGTGAGTAACAGAGAGAAGAAATAGGTTTTCAGAGTGTCGAAGAGAGGGGAAGCGAGAGATAGACATGGAGAGAGATTACCAGCAAGATAGTTTACCAGAGCTTACCTCTCTCTCTTTATGGCAGCACAGTTTCGCAGTGGTTAGCACCGCAGCCTGACAGCTCCAGCGACCCGGGTTCAATTCTGGGTACTGCCTGTGCGGAGTTTGGAAGTTCTCCCTGTGTCTGCGTGGGTTTTCTCCGGGTGCTCCGGTTTCCTCCCACAAGCGAAAAGACTTGCAGGTTGGTCGGTAAATTGGCCATTATAAATTGCCAATGGTATAGGTAGGTGGTGGGGAAATACAGCGACAGGTGGGGATGTGGCAGGAATATGGGATTAGTGTATGATCAGTATAAAATGGTTGGTTGATGGTCGGCACAGACTCGGTGGGCCGAAGGGCCTGTTTCAGTGCTGTATCTCTAAAACTAAAACTAAAACTCTCTGTGCCAATCACTCCTTTCCAATTTGTTACCATCTCCATCTATTTTTCTCCCTCCACCCCGATGTTTCACACTCCATGCCTCTCGCTCGTATGTCGGTGTCGACTGCAGCGAAAGATTACATCAAATTATTATGTTTTACATTTGCTCTTTCAATCTAACCGAACAATCGCTCTGTCTGGGAACAGAGGGGCCTTGCAGTGACTGTCCACTGATTCCTGAGGGTAAAAGGACAGGTGGTTAAGAAGGCTTACGGAATACTTTAAAATAAAAACAAGAAATGCTGGAACCACTCAGCAGGTCTGGCAGCATCTGCGAAAAGAGAAGCAGAGTTAACGTTTCGGGTCAGTGACCCTTCTTCGGAACTCTTTCCTTTATTGGCCGATGTAGAGAATATAAGAGCAGGGAGGTTATGCTGTAACTGCATAAAACACTAGTTAGACCACAGGTAGAGTACTGTGCACAGTTCTGGTTAACACATTACAGGAAGGATGTGATCACACTAGAGAGGGTACAGAGGACATTTACAGAGGATTTTGTCAGGAATTGAGAAATTTAACTATGAGTAAAGATTGGATGGGCTGGAATTGTTTTCTTTGGAACAGAAAAGGTTGAAGGGAAGATTTAATTGAGGTGTATAAAATAATGACGGGCCTAGATAGAGTGGATAGGAAGGACCCATTTCCCTTAACAGAGGGCTCAATAACCATGGGCATAGATTACAAGAATTACACACCAATATCATGTGGGGCTGATGGCTTCCATGGTGGAATACCTCGCTGGATGTTTACAATGGAGCGTTTTCCTTCCTGATCATCAAAACTGGCCGCCTGGTCCCCAACTTCATCCACATATCTCCCACTCTACCAATATTTCACTCTGCATCCCTATCTTTGTCTGTTTGCGTACAGAACAGTGAATACATTGAATAAATAGATCTTACATTCTGCCTTTCAATCCACCCCAACAATCTCTCTCTCTCCAACCTTGTCCCTCTCAACATCACTCTCTCTATCTGCATATCTAAGCTTCTCTCCCTCTGTCTCCCTCTTAGTGTCAGAGATAGCAGGAGGGAGAGACACAGAGAGACACAGAGAACAACCCCAGCTGCTCCAATCTATCCACGGAACTGAAGTCCCTCATCCCTGGAACCATTCTTGTGAATCGTTTTTGCACCCTCTTTAATTCTTCATTCTTCCATTCTTCATTCACATTCTTCCTGAAGTACGGTGTCCAGAATTGGACAATGCTCCAATTGAAGGCAAACCAGCGTTTTACAAATGTCATAATTTCCTTGATTTTGTATTCAATGTCTCTATTTATAATCTCAGGACCCCTTCTGCCGTTTAACCACTTTCTGAACCTGCCCTGCCACCTTCAGTGATTGGTGCACAAATACCCCCCAGATGTGTCTGTTCCTGCATCTCCTTTAGATTTCTATCCTTTACTTTATGTCGTCTCTCCTCCTTTTTCCGAAACGTGGAGGCGGATGATGCGGGCATGGTTCAGAATGAATACATTGCGACTGTCTTCACAAAAGAGGGGAAACAGACATTGTAGTCAATGAGGAGGTGTTTGAAATATTGAATGGGATAAACAGTGAGAGAGGAAATATTAAGGGGTTTAGCATCTTTGAAAGCTGATAATTCACCAGGCTCAGGCTGTTAAGAGGTGCAAGGGAGGAAATATCAGTGGCTCTGACCATCATTTTCCAATCTTCTCTGGTTATAGTCATGCTGCCAGAGGACTGGAGGACTGTGTATGTTGTACGATTGATTAACAAGGGAGAAAATAATAGACTGAGTAATTACAGGCCACCCAGTCTAATCACTGTGGAGGCCAAATCATTGGGCACAAGGGAATGATTAATTCCTTTCTAGTATTGTGTCTCTCAGTGTCACCATGTCTGCGTCTCTGTCACAATATGATTACTACCCTTACATTGGTGAGGAGTCCGTCTCTGGAATAACTTTCCCAGTGTTGTGGTAACATAAAATGGCCACCGAGAACCAGCCTAAAATGGCTGACTAATGTTTGTGGATTTCCACAGATATTTGAGAGAGGTGAGAGAGACCGGCAGAAAGACAGAAAGCGAGACAAGGAGAGAGACACAGACCAAGACACAGAGAGTGTTCACAAGATATTTATCATTGGACAGAGGAAGAGGATGAGGCCATTTGGCCCCTCAACCCTCTTCTGTCATTCAATGAGCTCATGGCTGATGTGTGATCTAACTCCATGTACCTATCTTTGCCCCTTAATACCTTTGGTTAACAAAAATCTATCAAACTCGGATTTTAAAACTAACAAGTGTCTCAGCATCAATTGCCGTTTGTGGGAGAGAGTTCCAAACTGTTACCACACCTGGTGTGTTGAAGTATTTCTTCATTTCACTCCTTAAAGGTTTTTAGACTGCGTTTAGATTTTTAGACTATGCCCCAAGTTCCTGACTCCGCAGCCAGTGGGAATTGTTACACTCTGTCCACCCTTTCAGTTTCCCTTGTTATCTTGAATACATTCATCAAATCACCCCATAACCTTCTAAATTCCAGGGAAAGGACATGTTGGAGCAGGAGGGGAGACTGGAGCAGATGGTTTGGGAAAGTGGATAAACTGAAACAATGGATGAGGAGACTGAGGATTCAATACAGTGAGAGGAGAGGCTGAGATTCACAGGGAGAGACTGCAGCAGAGTGTTAGAGGAAATCTAATCTATAGATCCCAGTAATACAACTTAATTAATACATTCAAACAATAATCCCTGTGGTTATTGGTGTCATTGTTTATACAATACAGTCAATATATTTAGTTTGTACAGACTATTAAATATAAATTTAAATACATTTCTGATATCAGCCTTGCTCTTTATTGAATTCAGCAGTCACAGAGATTTTAAAGTGCAGTATTTAAGTAATGAATTACCATCAGCGATGAACTGATTCTATTCTGTTTATTCAGTCATTAAGTAAGGAATAGGAACTTACGGCAAAACTAAATGAGGTCCTGGCAGAAATCAACACAGAGGAACAAGTCCAACAGGAAAATGAGCACAATCTTGACAACAAACAACTTCAACTCACAGTTTCTCTCACTAATTGTTCTGGACATTCCAGCACTTTTTGTTGGTGAATTATTTACAGTGCTGCTTCTTTCTCTTTCTCTTTACTTCTGCCTCTCTCTTCCCCTCGGTTTTGTTCTCCCTGCTCCTTTTCTCCTTCCCTATCCCTCTGGAGTACTCACACTCTGTAAATTGTTACTTCGTGCTGCTTTTCACATCTGATTTATTCCTACCATTCTGTGTCTGTGTTCTGTTCACCAGCCCCAGGTTCAATGATTCTATTCTCAGAGTCAGATTATTCAATGGTGAAACCTCTGTGAATAATTTACTGTATCTACAGAACACTCAAGTCTCAACCTGTTCACCTACACTCTTCACTTCATCTACAATACATGGAATATACAGGATCGAAAGCTACTTCCAGACAAACCTCACAATCATTGAAATTCCTTCTCCTGGAATTATAAAGTAATCTGTTAGAATGTGGGATTGTTTAATTAATAAAACACCAACATCAGCGCTGCAGCTGATAATCTACAGATAAATGGAAAGACTCTTGATTCCAACTGATAGAGTGAAAACCAGTAAAACATCACATCAATACTTTCTATTTTACAATGTAGTCCAGTGACAGTGAAGGTCCACAGTGAAGCAGAGAAGGAGAAGTGAAAGTGTCAGCAGCAAACTCAGTTCAGTAGCCAGATTTCTGAAGCAGCGTCAGACACACATAGAATAAAATAATATTTGATAACAGTGATAATCAATAAATACATTGAAATCCCAGTTAAACTGAGCCATGTTATTGGGGAGGGAGGACATTGTTCTGTCCCCTTGTAACACTGAGCCTATGAGATGTCTCATTATCAATCACTGAAAAAAAATCATAAAAATATTCCAGGACCGGTTAGATCCACATCATGAAAATGTTAAAAACTCCTAATGGTCTGATTATTGATCCTCACTGAAACATCTCATTCAAATACATTCAATACACAGAATAATCCAGTAACAATGCCACAGTTACTTAAAACAATACCATTAAATACATAATACAGTTCCTGCAAGAATGAAAGAGTAGACAATGAGGAGATTCCATCAGTAAATTGCTGGAAAAGAACAGGTGGCTGTGTAACACACACAGAGGAAAATAATACCCAGTACAGCAGCACAGTTAACATTGATTTACACCATTAACAGCTGAGATACTGGCTTACCAGGAACTCCAATTGCTGCAAGTGCAGGATAATAAATGTCTTCTATCTGAAAGATTACTGGATATCCCATTTCTGTGAGAAGCAGGGACTTCGATTAGCCTGGAATCCACAGCTCCACCAGGCACTCTGAGCTGATCCATTCCAATGGGTCCTGATTTATACAGGGGATAAATCTCCACTGACACGGTTATACCCCTGATCATTGCTATTAGTTACACTCACCTGAACAAACACATTACAACCGCAGCTTTGACTCTGATGTAAATAATGTGGTGGATAAAACACAATCATTTCAATGTCAATTATATTTTCTGAGTCAGATCTCTCTCGGGAATAAACCTGAAATCTGTACTCATACTGGACGGATTTTACAATTATGAGAGGCGTCATTTACATTTTCCGTATTATTGTATTGACCTTGTTCACTCCTGGCATTTCTATTGTAAATGTAACTGATCTATCTGCAGTGGACACTGAATCCAGGGACAAAAGCGATCCCGTTTCACTCTGTTCCTGCCTTTTCCCAGTTAAAATGTGAAATTTGAGTCTCTGATTCGGGACCATGTTCAGGGTTACAGCCCAGAAACTACTGTGAGTGATATTGGGGGACAGACTCTGTTCACATCCATTGGGGAGGCTGTGGCATAAGAATAATATCACTGGTCAAGTAATCCAGAGGCCAGAGGGAGCTCCCTCTCTATGTATAAAGTAGAGGAGCTCCGCCTCCACGTATAAAGTGGAGGGAGCTCCCTCTCCATGTATAATGTGGAGGGAGCATCCTCTTTATTTATATAGTGGAAGGAGCACCCTCTCCAGTTATAAAGTTGGGGGCGATAAAGGAAAGAGAAGAAAGGGAAACGGAAACAAATGGGGAAATGGAGAGAGAGGGACAAAGTGGAAGACAGTGAGAGACAGAAGAGATAGCGAAATGAGACCTTGACGGAACCCCAGTAACAATACCCATTGCCTGCCCAGTCCGGTATTTGGGGTTTAATGTGAGGCTTTTAGGGATGAGTGTTAGATGAATGTTTGATATTTTCAAACTGCATTGACATTCCCAACAAAAACAAGAGTTCTTCTTTTGGGCCTCCTTATCTCGAGAGACAATGGATACGCGCCTGGAGGTGGTCAGTGGTTTGTGAAGCAGCGCCTGGAGTGGCTATAAAGGCCAATTCTGGAGTGACAGGCTCTTCCACAGGTGCTGCAGAGAAATTTGTTTGTTGGGGCTGTTGCACAGTTGGCTCTCCCCTTGCGCCTCTGTCTTTTTTCCTGCCAACTACTAAGTCTCTTCGACTCGCCACAATTTAGCCCTGTCTTTATGGCTGCCCGCCAGCTCTGGCGAATGCTGGCAACTGACTCCCACGACTTGTGATCAATGTCACACGATTTCATGTCGCGTTTGCAGACGTCTTTATAACGGAGACATGGACGGCCGGTGGGTCTGATACCAGTGGCGAGCTCGCTGTACAATGTGTCTTTGGGGATCCTGCCATCTTCCATGCGGCTCACATGGCCAAGCCATCTCAAGCGCCGCTGACTCAGTAGTGTGTATAAGCTGGGGATGTTGGCCGCTTCAAGGACTTCTGTGTTGGAGATATAGTCCTGCCACCTGATGCCAAGTATTCTCCGAAGGCAGCGAAGATGGAATGAATTGAGACGTCGCTCTTGGCTGGCATACGTTGTCCAGGCCTCGCTGCCGTAGAGCAAGGTACTGAGGACACAGGCCTGATACACTCGGACTTTTGTGTTCCGTGTCAGTGCGCCATTTTCCCACACTCTCTTGGCCAGTCTGAACATAGCAGTGGAAGCCTTACCCATGCGCTTGTTGATTTCTGCATCTAGAGACAGGTTACTGGTGATAGTTGAGCCTAGGTAGGTGAACTCTTGAACCACTTCCAGAGCGTGGTCGCCAATATTGATGGATGGAGCATTTCTGACATCCTGCCCCATGATGTTCATTTTCTTGAGGCTGATGGTTAGGTCAAATTCATTGCAGGCAGACGCAAACCTGTCGATGAGACTCTGCAGGCATTCTTCAGTGTGAGATGTTAAAGCAGCATCGTCAGCAAAGAGGAGTTCTCTGATGAGGACTTTCCGTACTTTGGACTTCGCTCTTAGACGGGCAAGGTTGAACAACCTGCCCCCTGATCTTGTGTGGAGGAAAATTCCTTCTTCAGAGGATTTGAACGCATGTGAAAGCAACAGGGAGAAGAAAATCCCAAAAAGTGTGGGTGCGAGAACACAGCCCTGTTTCACACCACTCAGGATAGGAAAGGGCTCTGATGAGGAGCCACCATGTTGAATTGTGCCTTTCATATTGTCATGGAATGAGGTGATGATACTTAGTAGCTTTGGTGGACATCCAATCTTTTCTAGTAGTCTGAAGAGACCACGTCTGCTGACGAGGTCAAAGGCTTTGGTGAGATCAATGAAAGCAATGTAGAGGGGCATCTGTTGTTCACGGCATTTCTCCTGTATCTGACGAAGGGAGAACAGCATGTCAATAGTCGATCTCTCTGCACGAAAGCCACACTGTGCCTCAGGGTAGACGCGCTCGGCCAGCTTCTGGAGCCTGTTCAGAGCGACTCGAGCAAAGACTTTCCCCACTATGCTGAGCAGGGAGATTCCACGGTAGTTGTTGCAGTCACCGCGGTCACCTTTGTTTTTATAGAGGGTGATGATGTTGGCATCGCGCATGTCCTGGGGTACTGCTCCCTCGTCCCAGCACAGGCATAGCAGTTCATGTAGTGCTGAGAGTATAGCAGGCTTGGCCCAGTCCGGTATTTGGGGTTTAATGTGAGGGTTTTAGGGATGAGTGTTGGATGAATGTTTGATATTTTCAAACTGCATTGACATTCCCAACAAAAGCAAAAGTTAAAGATTCAAAATTAACCAAACAAATGGCTCAAAGCATTGCTGTTCATGTGCAGAGGGACGGAGAGATGGAGGGTGTGAAACACAGACGGACAGAGACACAGACAGAGTGGGACAGAGACAGAGGCAGAGAGAGAGAGACAGAGCTAGAATGATAGAGAAAAAACGAGAAACAGAGACAGAGGGAGAGAGACAGAAAGGGAGGCAGGCAAATGCAGAGTGAGACAGACAGAAAGGGAGGCAAGCAGATACAGAGGGAGACAGACAGGGAGAAAGCGAGTGAGACAGATACAGAGGGAGAGAGACAGATGCAGAGGGAGAAAGGGAGAGAGAGACAGAGAGGGAGGGAGACAAACAGAGGGAGAAACAGAGACAGAGGGAGAGACAGACAGAGAGAGAGGTAGGGTGAGATTCTAGGAAAAATTTTACATCTAATAATGTTGAAAAAGGATCGAAAAAGGATAAAAAGTATAACTGGCTGTGTGCAAGAGACAGAGATTGAAGGAGAGAGAGGGAGTGACTGGGAGGGAAAGAGAGATGGAGAGATAGAGATCGAGAGAGACAGAGATAGAAGGAGAGACAGAGAGAGAAGGGGAGATTGGGAGAGACAGAGAGGGAAAGGCAGTTGGAGAGACAGAGAGAGAGAGAGGGGCAGAGATGGAAGGAGAGAGAGGGAGTGACAGGGAGGGAAAGATAGAGAGAGAGACAGTGAGAAGGAGAGAGAGGGAAAGACAGATGGAGGGACAGAGAGAGAGACACAGAGAGAGCGAGAGAGAGGGAGTGTCAGGGAGGGAAGGACGGATGGACAGATGGAGAGATTGAGAGAGAGAGACAGAGATAGAAGGAGAGAGAGGGAGAGACAGAAAGGGAAAGACAGATGGAGGGACAGAGAGAGACAGAGACAGAGAATGGAGAGATTGGGAGAGACAGAGATGGAAAGGCAGTTGGAGAGACAGAGAAAGAGACAGAGATTGAAGGAGAGAGAGGGAGTGTCAGGGAGGGAAAGACAGATGGAGGGATAGAGAGAGAGAGACAGGGAGAGAAATGGAGTGACAGGGAGGGATGGACAGACGGTGGGATAGAGAGAGAGAGACAGAAATAGGAGAGAGATGGAGTGATGGGTTGGCGGTGGGAAGACAGATGGAGGGACAGAGAGAGAGGCAGAGATGGAATTAGAGAGAGGGAGTCATGGAGAGGGAAAGACAGATGGAGAGACAGAGAGAACGACAGAGATAGAAGGAGAGAGAGGGAGTGACAGGGAGGGAAAGACAGACGGAGGGACAAAGTGAGAGACAGAGAGAGAAGGAGAGAGAGGGAGAGACAGAGAGGGAAAGACAGATGGAGAGACAGAGATAGAAGGAGAGAGATGGAGAGACGGGAGGGAAGGACAGATGGAGGGATAGAGAGAGAGAGAGACAGAGATAGAAGGAGAGAGAGGGAGTGTCAGGGAGGGAAAGACTGATGGAGGGACAAAGTGAGCGACAGAGAGAGAAGGAGAGAGATGGAGTGACAGGGAGGGAGGGACAGATGGAGGGATAGAGAGAGAGAGAAAGAGATAGTAGGAGAGAGAGGGAGTGACAGCAAGGAAAGACAGATGGAGGGACAGAGAGAGAGAGAGAGACAGAGATAGAAGGAGAGAAAGGGAGTGACAGAGAGGGAAAAATAGATGGAGGGACAGAGAGCGAGAGAAGGAGGGAGAGGGAGAGTCATAGAGAAGGAGAGTGGGAGTGACAGTGAGGGAAAGACAAATGGTGGAACAGAGAGAGAGAGACAGAGATAGAAGGAGAGAGAAGGAGTGACTGGGATTGAAAGGCAGATGGAGGGACACAGAGAGAGAGAGAGACAGAGAGAGAGGCAGAGAGAGAGGCAGAGACAGAGAGAGAAGGAGAGTGTGGGTGAGACAGAGAGAGAGAGAGGCAGAGATGAAAGGAGAGAGAGGGAGTGACAGGAAGGGAAAGACATATGGAAAGACAGAGAGAGAGAGACAGAGATAGATGGAGATAGAGGGAGAGACAGAGATGTAAAGACAGATGGTGAGACAGAGAGAGGTGCAGAGATGGAAGGAGTGAGCGGGAGAGAGAGAGGGAAAGACAGATGGAGGGACAGAGAGAGAAGGAGAGAGAGGGAGTGTCAGGGAGGGAAGGGCAGATGTGGAATAGAGAGATAGAGACAGAGATAGAAGGAGAGAGAGGGAGAGACAGAGAGGTAAAGACAGATGGAGAGAGAGAGGGAGAGAGAGAGGCAGAGATGGAAGGAGTGAGCGGGAGAGACAGAGAGGGAAAGACAGATGGAAGGACAGAGAGAGAGACAGAGAGAGAAGGAGAGAGTGAGAGTGTCAGGGACGGAAAGACAGATGGAGGGACAGAGAGAGAGAGAGAGGGAGAGAGATGGAGTGACAGGAGAGGGAAGGGCAGATGGAGGGATAGAGAGAGAGAGAAGGAGGGAGAGGGAGAGACAGAGAGAAGGAGAGTGGGAGTGACAGAGAGGGAAAGACAAATGGTGGAACAGAGAGAGAGACAGAGATAGAAGGAAAGAGAGGGAGCAACAGAGAGGGAAAGACAGATGGAGGGACAGAGAGAGAAAGAGACAGAGAGACAGAGAGAGAGGCAGAGACAGAGAGAGAAGGAGAGTGTGGGTGAGACAGAGAGGGAAAGGCAGTTGGAGAGACAGAGAGAGAGAGAGGCAGAGATGGAAGGAGAGAGAGGGAGTGACAGGAAGGGAAAGGCAACTGGAGGGACAGAGAGATAGAGACAGAGATAGAAGGAGAGAGATGGGTGATGGGTGGGGGTGGGAAGACAGATGGAGGGACAGGGAGAGAGGCAGAGATGGAACTAGTGAGAGGGAGTGATAGGGAGGGAAAGGCAGATGGAAAGACAGAGAGAGAGAGACAGAGAGAGAGGCAGAGACAGAGAGAGAAGGAGTGTGTGGGTGAGACAGAGAGGGAAAGGCAGTTGGAGAGACAGAGACAGAGAGAGGCAGAGATGGAAGGAGAGAGAGGGAGTGACAGGAAGGGAAAGACATATAGAAAGACAGAGAGAGAGAGAGACAGAGGTAGATGGAGAGAGAGGGAGAGACAGAGAGGTAAAGACAGATGGAGAGACATAGAGAGAGAGAGTCAGAGATGGAAGGAGAGAGAGGGAGTGTCAGGGAGGGAAAGACAGATGGATGGACAGGCAGATAGAGACAGAGATAGCAGGAGAGAGATGGAGTGATGGGTGGAGGTGTGAAGACAGATGGAGGGACAGGGAGAGAGGCAGAGAAGGAAAGAGTGAGAGGGAGTGATAGGGAGGGAAATACAGATGGAATTACAGAGAGAAAGACAGAGATAGGAGAGAGAGGGAGTGACAGGGATGGAAAGACGGATGGAGGGACCGAGTGAGAGAGAAGGAGAGAGAGGGATAGACAGAGAAGGAGGGAGGGGGTGACAGAGGGAAAAACAGATGGAGAGACAGAGAGCGGCAGAGATGGAAGGAGAGAGAGGAAGTGAGAGAAAGGGAAAGACAAATGGAGGGACAGAGAGAGAGAGGAGAGAGATGGACAGACAGAGAGAGGGAAAGACAGATGGAGAGACAGAGATAGAGAGAGGCAGATATGGACAGAGAGAGAGGGAGTGACAGGGAGAGAAAGACAGATGGAAAGACAGAGAGAGATAGAAAGGGAGAGAAGTAGAGAGATGGAGTGACAGAGAGGGAATGATAGATGGAGGGATAGAGAGCGAGAGACATAGATAGAAGGAGTGAGAGGGAGTGACAGGTGTTGGGGGGGGGGGCGGATACAGATGGAGGGACCGGGAGAGAGAGGGAGAGACAGAGAGAAGGAGAGAGGGATTGGCAGAGAGGGAAAGACAGATGGAGAGACAGAGATAGAAGGAGAGAGAGGGAGAGACAGAAAGGTAAAGACAGATGGAGGGACAGAGAGAGTGACAGAGAAAGTGGCAGGGACAAAGAGAAGTAGAGAGGGAGTGACGGAGAGGGAAAGACAGATGGAGAGACTGAGAAAGAGAGACAGAGATAGAAGCAGAGAGAGGGAGAGACAGAGAGGGAAAGACAGATGGAGTTACAGAGAGAGACAGCGAGAGAGGCAGAGACAGGGAAAGAAGCATAAAGACGGAGAGACAGAGAGGGAAAGACAGATGGAGGGACAGAGTGAGAGACAGAGCAAGGAGAGAGAGGGAGTGCCAGAGAGGGAAAGACAGATGGAGAGACAGAGAGAAAGAGGCAGAGATGGAAGGAGAGAGATAGAGTGACAGGGAGGGAAAGACAGATTGAGAGACAGAGAGAGAGAGGCAGAGATGGAAGGAGAGAGATGGAGTGACAGGGAGGGAAAGACAGATTAAGGGACAGAGAGAGAGGGAGTGACAGGGAGAGAAAGACAGATGGAAAGACAGAGAGAGATAGAAAGGGAGAGAAGGAGAGAGATGGAGTGACAGAGAGGGAAGGATAGATGGAGGGATAGAGAGTGAGAGACATAGAGAGAAGGAGTCAGAGGGAGTGACAGGTGTTGGGGAGGGGGGGGGGGGGGGTGATACAGATGGAGGGACCGGGAGAGAGAGGGAGAGACAGAGAGAAGGAGAGAGGGATTGGCAGAGAGGGAAAGACAGATGGAGAGACAGAGATAGAAGGAGAGAGAGGGAGAGACAGAAAGGGAAAGACAGATGGAGGGACAGAGAGAGTGACAGAGAAAGTGGCAGGGACAGAGAGAAGTAGAGAGGGAGTGACGGAGAGGGAAAGACAGATGGAGAGACTGAGGAAGAGAGACAGAGATAGAAGCAGAGAGAAGGAGAGACAGAGAGGGAAAGACAGATGGAGTTACAGAGAGAGACAGCGAGAGAGGCAGTGACAGAGATAGAAGCATAAAGACGGAGAGACAGAGAGGGAAAGACAGATGGAGGGACAGAGTGAGAGACAGAGCGAGGAGAGAGAGGGAGTGACAGAGAGGGAAAGACAGATGGAGAGACAGAGAGAAAGAGGCAGAGATGGAAGGAGAGAGATAGAGTGACAGGGAGGGAAAGACAGATTGAGAGACAGAGAGAGAGAGGCAGAGATGGAAGGAGAGAGATGGAGTGACAGGGAGGGAAAGACAGATTAAGGGAGAGAGAGAGAGGGAGTGACAGGGAGGGAAAGACAGATGGAAAGACAGAGAGAGAGAGAATGGCAGAGATGGAAGGAGAGAGAGGGATATTGAGGGAGGGAAATATAGATGGAAAGACAGAGAGAGACAGAGATAGAAGGAGAGGGAAAGACATAGAGGGAAAGACAGATGGAGAGACAGAGAGAGAGAATGGCAGAGATGGAAGGAGAGAGAGGGATATTGAGGGAGGGAAATATAGATGGAAAGACAGAGAGAGAGACAGAGAGAGAAGGTGAGAGAGGGAGTGTCAGTGAGGGAAAGACAGATGGAGGGGCAGAGACAGAGAGAGAAGGAGAGTTTGGGAGAGACAGAGAGGGAAAGGCAGATGGAGAGATAGAGAGAGAGAGAGGCAGAGATGGAAGGAGAGAGAGGGAGTGACAGGGAGGGAAAGACAGATGGAAAGACAAAGAGAGAGAGAGAGACAGAGATTGAAGGAGAGCGAGGGAGAGACATAAAGGGAAAGACAGATGGAGAGATAGAGGAGAGAGACAGAGATAGAAGGAGAGAGAGGGAGAGACGGCGAGGGAACGACCGATGGAAAGACAGAGAGAGAGAGAGAGAGAGAGAGAGAGAGAGAGATAAGGAGACAGAGGAAGAGACAGAGAGGGAAAGACAGGTGGAGGGACAGAGAGAGAGAGAGGCAGAGATGGAAGGAGAGAGACGGAGAAACAGACAGGGAAAGACAGATGGAGGGACAGAGAGAGACACAGAGAGAGAGAGGCAGAGATAGAAGAGGAGGGGGGAGTGACAGGGAGGGAAAGACATATGGAGAGACAGAGAGAGAGACAGAGAGAGAAGGAGGGAGAGTGAAAGACAGAGATGGAAAGACAGATGGAGGGATGGAGAGAGATACAGAGAGAGAGGCACAGAGAGAGGCAGAGAGAGAGAGAAGGTGAGAGAGGGAGAGACAGGGAGGGAAAGACAGATGGAGAAACAGAGAGAGAGACAGAGATAGAAGGAGAGAGAGGGGGAGAGAGGGAGAGACAGAGAGGGAAAGACAGACGGAGGGACGGAGAGAGATACAGAGATAGAAGGAGAGAGAGGGAGAGACAGAGAGGGAAAGACAGATGGCGGGACAGAGAGAGAGGAGGAGAGAGAGGCAGAGAGAGAGGCAGAGAGAGAGAGAAGGTGAGAGAGGGAGAGACAGGGGGGGGAAAGACAGATGGAGAGACAGAGAGAGAGACAGAGATAGAAGGAGAGAGATGGAGAGAAAGAGACAGAGAGAGTGCCAGAGATAGAAGAAGAGTGTGGAGAGACAGAGAGGGAAAGACAGATGGAGGGACAGACTGAGAGACAGAGATAGAAGGAGAGTGTGGAGTGACAGGGGGTGAAAGACAGATGGAGGGACAGAGAGAGAGACAGAGAGAGAGGCAGAGAGAGAAGGAGAGAGAGGGAGAGAAAGAGAAGGAAAGACAGATGGAAGTACAGCGAGAGAGACAGAGAGAGAGCGGGAGTGACAGAGATAGAAGGAGTGAGACGGAGAGACAGAGAGGGAAAGACAGATCGAGGGACAGAGTGAGAGACAGAGAGAGAGGCAGAGACAGAGAGAGACAGAGAGAGAGGGAGTGTGAGGAAGGGAAAGCCAGATGGACGGACAAAGTGAGAGACAGAGAGAGAAGGAGAGAGATGGAGTGACAGGGAGGGAAGGAAACATGGAGGGATAGAGAGAGAGAAACAGAGATAGAAGGAGAGAGGAGGAGTGACAGAGAGGGAAAGACAGATGAAGGGACAAGAGAGTGACGGAGAGAGTGGCAGAGACAGAGATAGTTGGAGAGAGAGGGAGTGACAGAGAGGGAAAGACAGATGGAGGGACAGAGAGAGTGGCAGAGACAGAGATAGAAGGAGCGAGAGGGAGTGACGGCGGGGGAAGACAGATGGAGGGACAGACAGGGAAGGATAAATGGAGGGATAGAGAGAGGCAGAGACAGAGAGAGAAGGAGAGAGTTGGAGAGACAGATAGGGAAAGGCAGTTGGAGAGACAGAGAGTGAGAGAGGCAGCGATGGAAGGAGAGAGAGGGAGTGGCAGGAAGGGAAAGATAAATGGAAAGACAGAGAGCGAGAGAGACAGAAATAGAAGGAGAGTGTGGAGAGACAGAGAGGGAAAGACAGATGGAGGGACAGACAGAGAGAGACAGGGAGAGAGATGGAGTTCCAGGGAGGGAAGGACAGATGGAAGGATAGAGAGAGAGAGACAGAGATAGGAGAGTGAGGGAGTGACAGAGAGGGAAAGGCAGATGGAGGGACAGAGAGAGAGACAGAGAGAGAGGCAGAGAGAGAGGGAGAGACAGAGAGGGAAAGACAGATGGAGGGACAGGCAGAGAGAGACAGGGAGAGAGATCTAGTTACAGGGAGGGAAGGACAGATGGAGGAATAGAGAGAGAGAGACAGAGATAGGAGAGTGAGGGAGTGACAGAGAGGGAAAGACAGATGGAGAGGCAGAGATCGAAGGAGAGCGAGGGAGAGACAGAGAAGGAAAGACAGATGGAGGGACAGAGAGAGAGACAGAGAGAGAGCGGGAGTGACAGAGACAGAAGGAGTGAGACGGAGAGACAGAGAGGGATAGACAGATGGAGGGACAGAGAGAGAGACAGAGAGAGTGGCAGAGACAGAGAGAGAAGGAGAGAGAGGGAGTGTAAGGAAGGGAAAGCCAGATGGAGGGACAAAGTGAGAGACAGAGTGAGAAGGAGAGAGATGGAGGGACAGGGAGGGAAGGAAGGATGGAGGGACAGAGAGAGAGAGACAGAGATCGAAGGAGAGAGGAGGGGATGGTGTAAGGGAGGCACTAATGGAGTCATGGAAAGAGAGAGAGAGAGAGAGAGAGAGATGTAAACAGAGTCATGGACAGAGGGTGAGAAAGAGAGATAGGGAGAGACAAAGTAAAAGAAGGAGAGAGAAAGAGAGAGAGAGAGAGATGGAGAGGCAGAGAGAGGGAGAGACTGAGAGAGGGAGGGCGAGATGGTGTGAGAGAGACAGAGGCATGGACAGAGGCAGAGAGAGAGAGAGGGAGAGACAGTGAGAGACAGAGAGAGCCAGAGAGAGAGAAAGAAACAGAGAGGGAGGGAGAGAGAGACAGAGAGGGAGAGACTGGGATTCAGAGGGTAACGGAGAGGGAGAGACTGGGATTCAGAGGGTAATGGAGAGGGAGAGACTGTGATTCAGAGGGTAACAGAGGGAGAAGGAGAGATGAAGAGTGAAGATTGGAGAAAGACAAAGTACAGTGTTCGTAACACATGGATAAAGAGGAACAGAGAGGTGAGACAGGGCTTGAGAGAGTAAAAGACAGAGGAAGGAGAGATAGAGATGGAGAGATTACCAGGAACATAAATCTCCAGCAGTCTCTTCATGCTGATCACTCCTTTTCTCTGGATGCGGCAGGATTTCAGAGCTTAGATCTGATCCGTTGGTTATCGGATCGCTTAGCTCTGTCTATCGCATGCTGCTTACGCAGTTTGGCACGCAGATAGTCCTGTGTTGTAGCTTCACCAGGTTGAAACCTCATTTTGAGGTATGCCTGGTGCTGCTCCTGGCATGCCCTCCTGCACACTTCACTGAACCGGGGTTGATCTCCTGGCTTGATGGTAATGGTAGAGTGGGGGATATGCCGGGCCTTGAGGTTACAGATTGTCTTTCTTTCTGTCTGTCTGTCTGTCTCTCGTTCCCTCCTCTCTCAGAACATCAGTCAGCCATTTTAGGTTTGTTCACGGTGGCCATTTTATGGTACAGCAGCACTGGGATATTTATTTCAGAGACTGACTCCTCACGAATGCAAGGTCAGTGCTTTAAACGTGACAGAGCAACGGGTCCTGGGGTTCAGTTGAATGTAGCTTCTCATCCCGAAAAGTGTTAGCAAACGTGTTTTTCAAATCAATTCCGCAACAACCTCAACAGGAGAAAAAACCACCAACAAATGCAACAACAACCTCAACAGGAGAAAAAAAACACCAACAAATGCAACAACAACCTCAACAGGAGAAAAAAACATCAACAAATGCAACAACAACCTCAACAGGAGAAAATAAACACCAACAAATGCAACAATTTCAACAGGAAAAGAACAGCTTCCCGAGGACTAAAAAAACCTAACAAATACAACAACTTCAGTAGGAGAAAAGCCACTAACAAATTCAACATCATCAGAAGGGGAAAACACACCGATAAATAGGGCAGTGGCACAAGCTGTTGGAGGGACAGGAAATGGTTTACGAAGGGACAGAGTATCTGATCACACCCGGGATGGTGGAATTGAGTATTTATTAAATGGTAAGAGATTAGAAAGCGTAGATGTACAAAGCGACCTGGGTGTCCCCGTCAATAAGTCACTGAAAACTAACATGCAGGTGCAGGATGCAATTCAGAAGGCTAATGGGATGTTAGTCTTTATCACAAGAGGATTTGAGTACAGGAGTAGTGAAGTCTTGCTTCAATCACAAAGAACCTTGGTTAGACCGCACCTGGAGTACTGTGTGCAGTGTTGGTCCCCTTACCTTAGGTAGGATATTATTGCCAGAGAGGGAGTGCAATGAAGGTTCATCAGACTTGTTCCCGGGATGACGGGACTGTCCTATGGTGAGAGATTGGGGAAACTGAGACACAGAGAGAGAGATAGAGACAGGGAGAGACAGAGAGACAGAGGCAGAGAGAGAGAAATGGCGTGAGAGAGACACAAACAGTCATGGACAGAGAGAGAGAGGAGAGACAGAGAGAGAGCAACAGACAGAGAGACACAAAGAGTGAGAGAAACAGAGAGAGAGAGAGAGACAGGAAGAGGTAGAGAGAAGCAGTGAGAGAGAGAGATAGAGGGGGAGAGTGAGATAGAGGGGAGAGTGAGATGGAGGAGCAGGGTCGGATAGAGGGGGAGAGGCAGATAGAGGGGGAGAGTGAGATAGAGGGGGAGAGTGAGATAGAGGGGGAGACTGAGAGAGAGAGGGAGAGGGAGATAGAGGGGAAGAGTGAGATAGAGGGGGAGTGGGAGATAGAGGGGGAGTGGGAGATAGAGGGGGAGAGGCAGATAGAGGGAGAGAGGGAGATAGAGGGCGAGAGACAGATAGAGGGGGAGAGACAGATAGAGGGGGAGAGTGAGATAGAGGGGGAGAGTGAGATAGAGGGGGAGTGGGAGATAGAGGGGGAGTGGGAGATAGAGGGGGAGGGGGAGATAGAGGGGGGAGGGAGATAGAGTGGGGAGAGGGACATAGAGGGGGAGAGGGAGATAGAGGGGGTGAGAGGGAGATAGAGGGGGGAGGGGTAGATAGAGGGGGGAGAGGGAGTGAGAGTGGGGATGGGGAAAGTGGGGGGAGAGGGAGAGAGAGGGGGAGAGGGAGTGAGAGGGGGGGAGGGAGATAGAGGGGGAGAGGGAGATTGAGGGGGAGAGGGAGATAGAGGGGATGTGTGAGATAGAGGGGGGAATGAGATTGAGGGGGAGAGTGAGATAGAAGGGGTGTGTGAGATAGTGGGGGTGTGTGAGATAGAGGGGGAGAGGGAGATAGAGGGGGAGAGGGAGATAGAGGGGAGAGGGAGATAGAGGGGGAGAGGCAGATAGAGGGAGAGAGGGAGATAGAGGGCGAGAGACAGATAGAGGGGGAGAGTGAGATAGAGGGGGAGAGTGAGATAGAGGGGGAGTGGGAGATAGAGGGGGAGTGGGAGATAGAGGGGGAGGGGAAGATAGAGGGGGAGGGAGATAGAGTGGGGAGAGGGACATAGAGGGGAGAGGGAGATAGAGGGGGTGAGAGGGAGATAGAGGGGGGAGGGGTAGATAGAGGGGGGAGAGGGAGTGAGAGTGGGGATGGGGAAAGTGGGGGGAGAGGGAGAGAGATGGGGAGAGGGATTGAGAGGGGGGGAGGGAGTGAGAGGGGGGAGAGGGTGAGAGAGGGGGAGAGGGAGAGAGAGGGGGAGAGGGAGAGAGAGGGGGTGAGGGGGAGAGACAGATAGAGGGAGAGAGTGAGATAGAGGGGGAGAGGGAAAAAATGGGGGAGAGTGAGATAGAGGGGGTGTGTGAGATAGAGGGGGTGTGTGAGATAGAGGGGGAGAGTGAGATAGAGGGGGAGAGGGAGATAGAGGGGGAGAGGGAGATTGAGGGGGAGAGGGAGATAGAGGGGATGTGTGAGATAGAGGGGGGAATGAGATTGAGGGGGAGAGTGAGATAGAAGGGGTGTGTGAGATAGTGGGGGTGTGTGAGATAGAGGGGGAGAGGGAGATAGAGGGGGAGAGGGAGATAGAGGGGAGAGGGAGATCGAGGGGGTGAGGGAGATAGAGGGGGTTGAGGGAGATAGAGGGGGTGAGGGAGATAGAGTGGGGTGAGGGAGATAGAGTGGGGTGAGTGAGATAGAGTGGGGTGAGGGAGATAGGGGGAGAGGGAGATAGGGGGAGAGGGAGATAGAGGGGGAGAGGGAGATAGAGGGGGAGAGGGAGATAGAGGGGGTGAGGGAGATAGAGGGGGGTGAGGGAGATAGAGGGGGAGAGGGAGATAGAGGGGGAGAGGGAGATAGAGGGGGTAGAGGGAGATAGAGGGGGTGAGGAAGAGAGAGGGGGAGAGGGAGATAGAGGGGGATTGGGAGATCGAGGGGGAGAGGGAGATAGAGGGGGGAGAGGGAGATAGAGGGTGGAGATGGAGAGAGAGGGGGAGAGATGGATGGGGTAGAGGGTGGTGAACCTTTGGAATTCTCTACCGCAGAAGGCATTGGAGGCCAAGTCGTTAAATATATTCATGGAGGAGAGAGATATATTTCTTCATGTCAAAGGGATCAAGAGGTATGGGGAGAAAGTGGGAACAGGGTACTGAATTAGGCCATCGGTCATGATCTTTATTGAATGACGGAGCAGGCCCAAAGGGCCGAATGGCCTGCTCCTGCTCCTATTTTCTCTGTTTCTATGAGAGAGGCGGATTATGAGAGAAGGAGAAACAGAGAGAGAAGGAGAGATAGAGATGTAGTGAGGTGACCCTGATGTTCTCTCTCTCACACACACATCCAGACACACACAGACACATACATAAAGGGACAGACAGAGAGACACACACACACAGACACACACAGACACATACATAAAGGGACACACAGAGACACACACAGACACACACACACACACACACACAGCTTTTACAATCCACACTGATGTCAGTAAAAATGACCAACAGAACCTCAGTAACAATCCCCAGTGTCTGACCAGTCCTGAGGGAGACAGAGAGAGAGATAGGGCAGTGACAGAGAAAGACAGTGAAAGAGGGAGGACAAAACAGCTTGTAGGAGAAACTTTACATTTATTTGTGTTCCACAGATTTTATTAAAAGTTGAAAGGGACTGGACACTGGAAAAGCTGTCAACACACAACAACAACACTGAGAGACTTTAGATGTGAGGGAAGGGGAGACACACTTTAAAATCCACACTGATGTCAGTAAAAATCCCCAAACACAACCTCAGTAACAATTCCGAAGATGGGTCACTGACCCGAAACGTTAACTCTGCTTCTATTTCCACAGATGCTGCCAGACCTGCTGAGTGAATCCAGCATTTCTTGTTTTTGTTTCAGATTTCCAGCATCCGCAGTATTTTGCTTTTATCTCAGTAACAATCCCCATTATCTGCCCAGTCCTGTATTGTGGGTTTCTTCTTTGGCCTCCTTATCTCGAGAGACAATGGGGAAGTGCCTGGAGGTGGTCAGTGGTTTGTGGAGCAGCGCCTGGAGTGGCAAAAAGGCCAATTCTAGAGTGACAAGCTCTTCCACAGGTGCTGCAGAGAAATGTGATTGTCGGGGCTGTTACACAGTTGGCTCTTCCCTTGCGCCTCTGTCTTTTTTGTGGGTTTAGTGTGAGGGTATGAGGGGGGAGGGTTGGATCAGTGTCTGATATTTTGAAACTGCAGGGAAAGAATTAAAGTTTTAAAATGAACTAAGAGATGGCTGAAAGCATTGCTGTGCTGGGATTAACATATCAATGGACTGTCAAAGTCAGGAAGGTCCTGTCCTGGGATTAACATATCAATGGACAGGAAGAGTCAGGAAGGTCCTGTCCTGGGATTAACATATCAATGGGCAGGCCCCCTCCCCCGCCCCCGAGGCAGGAGATTGAGAGACAGCCCAACATGTCAGAGGCTCAAGGGGTGGAGTTTGCAAACAGCTCACTCAGGATATAAACTGGGTTTGTAGATCTCAGTTTCAATCACAAAACCCACCTTTCACTCTCTCTCTGGAGAGAGTGGACACATTCCCCAGTCTGATTCAGTGTGTGTGTCTGTGTATCTGTGTGTGTTCTCTCTCTGTCTCAATCCGCTTTATAACTGTGATTTGATTGTATTTGAATATTGCTGATTGTCTGTGTCACTGAGAGAGGAAACTCTGGGCTCTTGCTATGTCATTTTGTTTAAAAATGTCCTCGCTTTGTATTTTAATCCAAATTTTTTCTCCTTCTTTCCCCTGAGGAATTTTCATTCTGAAAACTGCACGGTGAAGGTGAAAAGAGGGAAGGTTTGGGACAAGGAATCCTTGGACAGGAGCTTCCTCCAGAGGGGATGGACTGAGGCCTTGTCCACAGGCTGCACCCAAAGGGCCCACGTGAGTTGTGTCTGTTTATTAGCCTGAGGTTTAATTTCCTCTCTGGGGCCCTGGGTTAACCATTTCATGTTGGATTGGGGCTCCTGGTGTTTTATACAGATTGAAAGCCTGGGGTTAAAGGAGCAGCCCCAGGAGGGAGTCCCATTTGCCCCTTGCTCCTTCCAGCCCTGTCTGTGAGGTTTGCTGGTGTTTTGGTCAATGCTATGAAGCTAAAATTTAAATAAGATGCACGGTGCCCATTTTAATTCATTTTACTGCAGGTCTGAGCTTTCTCTCTGTCTCTACATTCTTTCCCTGTGTCTCTATCTCCCCCCATGCTTTCTCTTCTCTGTCTCGGTTTCACACTCACCTTCTCCAATTAAACCTTTAATAAATAAAAAAACATACCACACACAGCAATGTGATTTGTCGTATTTGAAATGGTGAGACAGAATCAGCAGCTTGTTCCAGTTTAAAGAGGGATTCGCCCTTTCTGGGGACTGAAATCTAGCTATTATCACATTGCAGCTTGTGGGATCTTGCTGTGCATCTCGTGCCCTTAAGCATTTTTCTGCACAACAATGAGGACACTTTAAAATTCAGCTTCCTGAGTGTCAGATTGTGGATTTCTCTGTGTTTTCTCTCCATCTTCCTCTGCTTCTCTCTCCCCCGCACTTTCTCTATTTTAACCATTAATCAATAGGTGCCACAATGTGTGCACAGCAAGATCCCACAGGCAGCAATATGATAATATGCAGATAATGTGTTTTCAGTGATGTAAGTTTCGGGATCGCAGAGGGAGGGACTTTCCTGCAGCGGCTAAGTGGTTAGTACCGCAGCCTCACAGCTCCAGCAACCCAGGTTGGGTTCTGGGTACTGCCTGTGCGGAGTTTGCAAGTTCTCCGTGTGGGTTTCCTCCGGGTGCTCTGGTTTCCTGCCACATGTCAAAGACTTGTGGGTTGATAGGTAAATTGGCCATTATAAAAATTGCCCCTCGTGTAGTCAGGTGGTCGGAGAATTGAGGAATTTTGGGAATGTGAGAGGGGGAAAAATGGCATGAATGTAGGATTAGCATAAATGGGTAGCTGATGGTCAGCGTTGGGCCGAAGTGCCTGTTTTAGTGCTGTATCTCTCTATGAATCGAATGTGACGTGTGGTTATTTTAAACGGTGACAGAAACATTTCAGCGGACGTTTCAATCTAGATTAAATCCCAGATCGAGAGAAAAAGAAACAGATGTGGATGGGGTGCAGGGGGGAGGGTGCAGGAGAAAAACAGGGAGAGGGGTGTTTGAGATTTTCAAACTGCAGGAATGTCCCTCCCTCTGGGATCTCGAAACTTACGTCACTAAAATCAGATTATCTGCATATTAGCATATTGTTGCCTTTGGGATCTTGCTGTGCACAGATTGCCTACAGGTTTCCTGCATTGCAACAGTGAGGACCACTTTAAAAATTAGTTCATTGATTCTCAACTGCTCCTGAGGGCCAATAATTACAAGAGCTGAACGTGAAGCTGTCTAAAGGCTTGTGAAAAGTTTAAAGATGGAGTTCAGCATTTTCAGAGGACTGTGATAGGATATCTGGCTCTGATCACATTGTGGGATCCTGCTGTGCATACATTCCCTGCATCAATTCTTACATTACAGCACTGAGGCAGAAACAGATGGAGAGAAAAAGAGGGAGAGAGAGAAACAGCTGGAGGTGGCAGGTAAATCAGAGAGAGAGAGAGAGAGAGACAGGTGGAGTGTGGATGAGGGAGGAAAGGCAGAGAAAGATGGAGAAAGGCAGAGAGTGAGAGAGAGAGAGAGAAAGGAATCCACAATCAAAACTTTGGTAAACTGAATGTTGAAATGTCACCGTTACTGGGATCTTGCTGTGCACAGATTTATGTCTCTCTCTGAACGAGAGTAACAGGAGGGAGAGAGAGAAGCAAGAGAGTGAGGGAAACATGGAGGGAATCAGAGGGGGAGAGGAGGGGGTAGCCGGCTGTAAGCACACTGCTGCTTGTGGGATCTTGCTGTGCATCAATGGCCGACAGCATTTCCAACGTTGCAACAGTGACGACCACTTTAAAAATTGATTCATTGAGTGTCAAATACTTCTGTGAATCAGCAATGAAATGGGTGAAATGTGAAGGTTTTGTAAAGGCTTGTTCTCATTCCCGAATATTGCTGGTGTTTGAGGCTGTGGGCTGAATTTGACAGTGAAATTTTCAGGGATGGGAATGTGGATTTCTCTCTCTATCCTTCTACAGGAGAGGGGATGGGGGGGTCACCAGTGTTTGTGTGTTTTTACAATGAGGCAGAAACAGATGTAGAGAGACACACAGAGAAATAGAGAGAGAGAAAGAGAGACAGCAGGAAATGACAGGGCAAACACATCCACACTTCCCAGTCTCTGGCTCTGTGTCAGGGGATGTGTTTGTAAGTCACTGAGAGATTGTTTTATGTCAGTGAGTTTGAGAGAGAGTCCTGGGCTCTCGCTGTGTTTTATTTCTGTTCAAAAATGCTTTGCTTTGTTTGAATCAATTTTATTTCTCTTATTCCCAAGGAGAATCTTTTCGGAAGCTGCAGCTGTGATGATGCAAAGGGAGAATCTTTTGGCCACGTGGAATTCTCCGACAAGAGCTTTAACTGGAGAGGGAAAGTAATAATAAAAATATATTTGTCATTGTCAAATTAATTTCTAGATCCAGAAAAGAAGACTGTGATTTCGGGGCTGATAGAAAAACAAAGTGCTGGAAATGCTCAGTATTTCCAGCACGGTTTTTATTTCAGATTTCCAGCATCTGCATTATTTTGATTTTGTGTTTTCGGGGGTCTGTGGATTTTATTTTAACCACAAGGGAGGGGGCTGGATGGTGTTCCAAAGGGAATAGTTTGGGAATTGTAATCCCGTAGATTTCCCTCTCTCCATCTCTTGCTGCAACTTGTTCCCTGCACCTTCCTCCTTGTTCCTAACTCTGTTTCTTCACATCTTTAAATCCCTATCTCTGTATCTCTCAACATCCTTTCTATCTTTGCCTCTCTCTGGACTCTCACAAGTTTCCATTGTCACTCTCTTTCTGCAACTCTCTGCATCTTTATCTCTCTCTCTCTCTCTCACTCCATTTCTTCTCTCACTCACTTCCAAATCCCTGAATCTTTCCATCTCTGCTCCTCCTTTCCTGCAAGATTATCTCTGCATTTCCCTCCCACCTGTCCCGGGACACCCCTCTCTATTCTGTGAACACATCTTACTTTGTATCTCTGCCCCTCCACCTCTTTCTGTCTCTGCATATTCAGATGGTATTTAGATGGGGGTCTGTCCCCGGGGTTAGTATTTAGATGGGGGTCTGTCCCCGGGGATGTATTTAGATGGGGGTCTGTCACCGGGGTTAGTATTTAGATGGGGGGTCTGTCCCCGGTGATATATTTAGATGGGGGTCTGTCCCCGGGGTTAGTATTTAGATGGGGGTCTGTCCCCGGGGATGTATTTAGATGGGGGTCTGTCCCCGGGGTTAGTATTTAGATGGGGGTCTGTCGCCGGTGATGTATTTAGATGGGGGTCTGTCCCCAGGGTAAGTATTTAGATGGCGGTCTGTCCCCGGGGTTAGTATTTAGATGGGGGGTCTGTCCCCGGTGTTGGTATTTAAATGGGGGTCTGTCCCCGGGGATAGTTTTTAGATGGGGGTCTGTCCCCGGGGTTAGTATTTTGATGGGGGTCTGTCCCCGGGGTTAGTGTTTTGATGGGGGTCTGTTCCCGGGGATGTATTTAGATGGTGGTCTGTCCCCGGGGTTGGTATTTAGATGGTGGTCTGTCCCCGGGGTTGGTATTTAAATGGGGGTCTGTCACCGGTGTTAGTATTTAGATGGGGTTCTGTCCCCGGGGTTAGTAGTTAGATGGGGGTCTGTCCCTGGGGGGGATAGTTAGATGGGGTTCTCTTCCCGGGTGGGGTATCAAAATGGCGGTCTGTCCCCGGGGATCTATTTAGATCGGGGTCTGTCCCCGGGGTTAGTATTTAGATGGCGGTCTGTCCCCGGGGATCTATTTAGATCGGGGTCTGTCCCCGGGGTTAGTATTTAGATGGCGGTCTGTCCCCAGGGTTAGTATTTAGATGGGGGTCTGTCCCCGGGTGGGGTATTTAGATGGGGGTCTGTTCCAGTCAGGTATTTGTAATAGGGGTATTATAAGGGTATATTTAGATGGGGGTCTGTCACCGGGGATGCATTTAGATGGGGGTCTGTCCCCAGGGATGTATTTAGATGGCGGTCTGTCCCCGGGGTTAGTATTTAGATGGCGGTCTGTCCCCGGGGTTAATATTTAGATGGGGGTCTGTCCCCGGGGTTAGTATTTAGATGGCGGTCTGTCCCCGGGGTTAGTATTTAGATGGGAGTCTGTTCCCGGGGTTGGTATTTAAATGGGGGTCTGTCCCCGGGGTTAGTATTTAGATGGGGGTCTGTCCCCAGGGTTACTATTTAGATGGGGGTCTGTCCCCGGGGTCAGTATTTAGATGGCGGTCTGTCCCCGGTGTTAGTATTGAGATGGGGGTCTGTACCCGGTGTTGGTATTTAAATGGGGGTCTGTCCCCGGGGATAGTTTTTAGATGGGGGTCTGTCCCCGGGTTTAGTATTTTGATGGGGGTCTGTCCCCGGGGTTAGTGTTTTGATGGGGGTCTGTTCCCGGGGATGTATTTAGATGGCGGTCTGTCCCCGGGGATCTATTTAGATCGGGGTCTGTCCCCGGGGTTAGTATTTAGATGGCGGTCTGTCCACAGGGTTAGTATTTAGATGGGGGTCTGTCCCCGGGGGGGTATTTAGATGGCGGTCTGTCCCCGGGGTTGGTATTTAAATGGGGGTCTGTCACCGGTGTTAGTATTTAGATGGGGTTCTGTCCCCGGGGTTAGTAGTTAGATGGGGGTCTGTCCCTGGGGGGGATAGTTAGATGGGGTTCTCTTCCCGGGTGGGGTATCAAAATGGCGGTCTGTCCCCGGGGATCTATTTAGATCGGGGTCTGTCCCCGGGGTTAGTATTTAGATGGCGGTCTGTCCCCGGGGATCTATTTAGATCGGGGTCTGTCCCCGGGGTTAGTATTTAGATGGCGGTCTGTCCCCAGGGTTAGTATTTAGATGGGGGTCTGTCCCCGGGGGGATATTTAGATGGCGGTCAGTCCCCGGGGGGGGTATTTAGATGGCGGTCTGTCCCCGGGTGGGGTATTTAGATGGGGGTCTGTTCCAGTCAGGTATTTGTAATAGGGGTATTATAAGGGTATATTTAGATGGGGGTCTGTCACCGGGGATGTATTTAGATGGGGGTCTGTCCCCAGGGATGTATTTAGATGGCGGTCTGTCCCCGGGGATGTATTTAGATGGCGGTCTGTCCCCGGGGTTAATATTTAGATGGGGGTCTGTCCCCGGGGTTAGTATTTAGATGGCGGTCTGTCCCCGGGGTTAGTATTTAGATGGGAGTCTGTTCCCGGGGTTGGTATTTAAATGGGGGTCTGTCCCCGGGGTTAGTATTTAGATGGGGGTCTGTCCCCAGGGTTACTATTTAGATGGGGGTCTGTCCCCGGGGTCAGTATTTAGATGGCGGTCTGTCCCCGGTGTTAGTATTGAGATGGGGGTCTGTCCCCGGTGTTGGTATTTAAATGGGGGTCTGTCCCCGGGGATAGTTTTTAGATGGGGGTCTGTCCCCGGGGTTAGTATTTTGATGGGGGTCTGTCCCCGGGGTTAGTGTTTTGATGGGGGTCTGTTCCCGGGGATGTATTTAGATGGTGGTCTGTCCCCGGGGTTGGTATTTAGATGGTGGTCTGTCCCCGGGGTTGGTATTTAAATGGGGGTCTGTCACCGGTGTTAGTATTTAGATGGGGTTCTGTCCCCGGGGTTAGTAGTTAGATGGGGGTCTGTCCCTGGGGGGGATAGTTAGATGGGGTTCTCTTCCCGGGTGGGGTATCAAAATGGCGGTCTGTCCCCGGGGATCTATTTAGATCGGGGCCTGTCCCCGCAGTTAGTATTTAGATGGCGGTCTGTCCCCGGGGATCTATTTAGATCGGGGTCTGTCCCCGGGGTTAGTATTTAGATGGCGGTCTGTCCACAGGGTTAGTATTTAGATGGGGGTCTGTCCCCGGGGGGGGTATTTAGATGGCGGTCAGTCCCCGGGGGGGGGGGTATTTAGATGGCGGTCTGTCCCCGGGTGGGGTATTTAGATGGGGGTCTGTTCCAGTCAGGTATTTGTAATAGGGGTATTATAAGGGTATATTTAGATGGGGGTCTGTCACCGGGGATGTATTTAGATGGGGGTCTGTCCCCAGGGATGTATTTAGATGGTGGTCTGTCCCCGGGGATGTATTTAGATGGGGGTCCGTCCCCGGTGTTAGTATTTAGATGGGGGTCTGTCCCCGGGGGGGCTATTTAGATGGGGGTCTGTCCCTGGGGTTAGTATTTAGATGGGGGTCTGTCCCTGGGATGTATTTAGATGGGGGTCTGTCCCCGGGGATGTATTTAGATGGGGGTATGTCCCCGGGGTTGATATTCAGATGGGGGTCTGTCCCCGGGGATGTATTTAGATGGGGGTCTGTCCCCGGGGTTAGTATTTAGATGGGGGTCTGTCGCCGGTGATGTATTTAGATGGGGGTCTGTCCCCAGGGTTAGTATTTAGATGGCGGTCTGTCCCCGGGGTTAGTATTTAGATGGGGGGTCTGTCCCCGGTGTTGGTATTTAAATGGGGGTCTGTCCCCGGGGATAGTTTTTAGATGGGGGTCTGTCCCCGGGGTTAGTATTTTGATGGGGGTCTGTCCCCGGGGTTAGTGTTTTGATGGGGGTCTGTTCCCGGGGATGTATTTAGATGGTGGTCTGTCCCCGGGGTTGGTATTTAGATGGTGGTCTGTCCCCGGGGTTGGTATTTAAATGGGGGTCTGTCACCGGTGTTAGTATTTAGATGGGGTTCTGTCCCCGGGGTTAGTAGTTAGATGGGGGTCTGTCCCTGGGGGGGATAGTTAGATGGGGTTCTCTTCCCGGGTGGGGTATCAAAATGGCGGTCTGTCCCCGGGGATCTATTTAGATCGGGGTCTGTCCCCGGGGTTAGTATTTAGATGGCGGTCTGTCCCCGGGGATCTATTTAGATCGGGGTCTGTCCCCGGGGTTAGTATTTAGATGGCGGTCTGTCCCCAGGGTTAGTATTTAGATGGGGGTCTGTCCCCGGGGGGGTATTTAGATGGCGGTCAGTCCCCGGGGGGGGGGTATTTAGATGGCGGTCTGTCCCCGGGTGGGGTATTTAGATGGGGGTCTGTTCCAGTCAGGTATTTGTAATAGGGGTATTATAAGGGTATATTTAGATGGGGGTCTGTCACCGGGGATGTATTTAGATGGGGGTCTGTCCCCAGGGATGTATTTAGATGGCGGTCTGTCCCCGGGGATGTATTTAGATGGCGGTCTGTCCCCGGGGTTAATATTTAGATGGGGGTCTGTCCCCGGGGTTAGTATTTAGATGGCGGTCTGTCCCCGGGGTTAGTATTTAGATGGGAGTCTGTTCCCGGGGTTGGTATTTAAATGGGGGTCTGTCCCCGGGGTTAGTATTTAGATGGGGGTCTGTCCCCGGGGTTAGTATTTAGATGGCGGTCTGTCCCCGGTGTTAGTATTGAGATGGGGGTCTGTCCCCGGGGTTGGTATTTAAATGGGGGTCTGTCCCCAGGGTTACTATTTAGATGGGGGTCTGTCCCCGGGGTTAGTATTTAGATGGCGGTCTGTCCCCGGTGTTAGTATTGAGATGGGGGTCTGTCCCCGGTGTTGGTATTTAAATGGGGGTCTGTCCCCGGGGATAGTTTTTAGATGGGGGTCTGTCCCCGGGGTTAGTATTTTGATGGGGGTCTGTCCCCGGGGTTAGTGTTTTGATGGGGGTCTGTTCCCGGGGATGTATTTAGATGGTGGTCTGTCCCCGGGGTTGGTATTTAGATGGTGGTCTGTCCCCGGGGTTGGTATTTAAATGGGGGTCTGTCACCGGTGTTAGTATTTAGATGGGGTTCTGTCCCCGGGGTTAGTAGTTAGATGGGGGTCTGTCCCTGGGGGGGATAGTTAGATGGGGTTCTCTTCCCGGGTGGGGTATCAAAATGGCGGTCTGTCCCCGGGGATCTATTTAGATCGGGGTCTGTCCCCGGGGTTAGTATTTAGATGGCGGTCTGTCCCCGGGGATCTATTTAGATCGGGGTCTGTCCCCGGGGTTAGTATTTAGATGGCGGTCTGTCCCCAGGGTTAGTATTTAGATGGGGGTCTGTCCCCGGGGGGGTATTTAGATGGCGGTCAGTCCCCGGGGGGGGGGTATTTAGATGGCGGTCTGTCCCCGGGTGGGGTATTTAGATGGGGGTCTGTTCCAGTCAGGTATTTGTAATAGGGGTATTATAAGGGTATATTTAGATGGGGGTCTGTCACCGGGGATGTATTTAGATGGGGGTCTGTCCCCAGGGATGTATTTAGATGGCGGTCTGTCCCCGGGGATGTATTTAGATGGCGGTCTGTCCCCGGGGTTAATATTTAGATGGGGGTCTGTCCCCGGGGTTAGTATTTAGATGGCGGTCTGTCCCCGGGGTTAGTATTTAGATGGGAGTCTGTTCCCGGGGTTGGTATTTAAATGGGGGTCTGTCCCCGGGGTTAGTATTTAGATGGGGGTCTGTCCCCAGGGTTACTATTTAGATGGGGGTCTGTCCCCGGGGTTAGTATTTAGATGGCGGTCTGTCCCCGGTGTTAGTATTGAGATGGGGGTCTGTCCCCGGTGTTGGTATTTAAATGGGGGTCTGTCCCCGGGGATAGTTTTTAGATGGGGGTCTGTCCCCGGGGTTAGTATTTTGATGGGGGTCTGTCCCCGGGGTTAGTGTTTTGATGGGGGTCTGTTCCCGGGGATGTATTTAGATGGTGGTCTGTCCCCGGGGTTGGTATTTAGATGGTGGTCTGTCCCCGGGGTTGGTATTTAAATGGGGGTCTGTCACCGGTGTTAGTATTTAGATGGGGTTCTGTCCCCGGGGTTAGTAGTTAGATGGGGGTCTGTCCCTGGGGGGGATAGTTAGATGGGGTTCTCTTCCCGGGTGGGGTATCAAAATGGCGGTCTGTCCCCGGGGATCTATTTAGATCGGGGTCTGTCCCCGCAGTTAGTATTTAGATGGCGGTCTGTCCCCGGGGATCTATTTAGATCGGGGTCTGTCCCCGGGGTTAGTATTTAGATGGCGGTCTGTCCACAGGGTTAGTATTTAGATGGGGGTCTGTCCCCGGGGGGGTATTTAGATGGCGGTCAGTCCCCGGGGGGGGGGGTAGTTAGATGGCGATCTGTCCCCGGGTGGGGTATTTAGATGGGGGTCTGTTCCAGTCATGTATTTGTAATAGGGGTATTATAAGGGTATATTTAGATGGGGGTCTGTCACCGGGGATGTATTTAGATGGGGGTCTGTCCCCAGGGATGTATTTAGATGGCGGTCTGTCCCCGGGGATGTATTTAGATGGGGGTCTGTCCCCGGTGTTAGTATTTAGATGGGGGTCTGTCCCCGGGGGGGCTATTTAGATGGGGGTCTGTCCCTGGGGTTAGTATTTAAATGGGGGTCTGTCCCTGGGATGTATTTAGATGGGGGTCTGTCCCCGGGGATGTATTTAGATGGGGGTATGTCCCCGGGGTTGATATTTAGATGGGGGTCTGTCCCCGGGGTGGGGGGGGTATTTAGATGGGGGTCTGTCCCCGGGGGGGTATTTAGATGGGGGTCTGTCCCCGGGGTTAGTATTTAGATGGGGGTCTGTCCCCGGGGTTAGTATTTAGATGGGGGTCTGTCCCCGGGGATCTATTTAGATGGGGGTCTGTCCCGGGGGTTAGTATTTAGATGGGGGTCTGTCCCCGGGGGTTAGTATTTAGATGGGGGTCTGTCCCGGGGGGGGGTATTTAGATGGGGGTCTGTCCACGGGGATGTATTTAGATGGTGGTCTGTCCCCAGGGATGTATCTAGATGGGGTTCTGTCCCCGGGGATCTATCTAGATTGGGGTCTGTCCCCGGGGATGTATTTAGATGGGGGTCTGTCCTCGGCGGGGTATCTAGATGGGAGTCTGTCCCTGGGGGCGGGGGGGTATCTAGATGGGACTCGGTCCTGGGGGGGATATTTAGATCAGAGTCTGTTCCTGTGGGGGGGGTATTTAGATGGGACTTCGTCCTGGGGGGGTATCTAGATGGGACTAGGTCCTGGGGAGGTATCTAGATGGGACTCGGTCCTGGGGGGGGGGTTATCTAGATGGGACTCGGTCCTGGGGGGGGGGTATCTAGATGGGACTCGGTCCTGGGGGGTATCTAGATGGGACTCTGTCCTGGGGGGGTATCTAGATGGGACTCGGTCCTGGGGGGGGTTATCTAGATGGGACTCGGTCCTGGGCGGGGGGGTGTTATCTAGATGGGACTCGGTCCTTGGGGGGGTTATCTAGATGGGACTCGGTCCTGGGGGTGGTTATCTAGATGGGACTCGGTCCTGGGGGGGTATTTAGATGGGACTCGGTCCTGGGGGGGATAATTAGATGGGTGTCTGTTCCTGGGACTGTTGATAGTGAGGGTATTAGATGGGGGTCAGTTAACAGGAGATATCAGATAGGGGTCTGTAGATGAGGATTATTTAGATAGGGTGGGGGACTGTACAAAAGGGGAATGTTATCGGTGGGGGAGGAATATTGCAGGGGATAAAATTTGCATCGTGGATATAAATTGCGGTTGGAGGAAATTTTGCAGCTGGGTGGCGTGAAATTGAGTGGGGGGAAATTGCAGGGGAGGGGATAATTGCGGGGGTGGGGATAATTGCGGGGGTGGGGAAATTGCGGGGGGGGATAATTGCGGGGTGGGGATAATTGCGGGGGGGGAAATTGCGGGGGTGGGGAAATTGCGGGGGGGGGAAATTGCGGGGGGGGAATTGCGGGGGTGGGGAAATTGCGGGGGGGGGGGAAATTGCGGGGGTGGAAATTGCGGGGGGGGAAATTGCGGGGGTGGGGGAAATTGCGGTGGGGGGTAAATTGCGGGGGGGGGGTGTTAGAAAAAGCAAGAGAGACAAGATAGAAAGAGAGGGAAAGAAGGAGCAAAAAGATAGATAGAGAAAGAAAGAACGAAACGAGAGAGAATAAGAAAGATACAAAGAAGGGAGAGAAAAAGAATGAGAGAAAAGATAGAAACAGACTGTCAGAAATAGAGAAACGATAGAAAGTCGGAAACACAGAAAAGACAAAGTCAGAAATAGAGAAAAGACAAAGTCGGAAAAAGACAGAAACTCAGAAATAGAGAGAAGAGAAAGTCAGAGAAATAGAGAAAAGACAAAGTCAGAAATACAGTAGAAAGAAATTCAGAGGAATAGAGAAAAGGCCGAAAGAGACACAGGAAAAGAGGGAAAAAAGTGGAGGGAAAGAACTGAGACACAAAGAGATTGCAGGCAGCAAAGAGACAGACATAAAGCCAGTGAGAAATGCACACAGAGAATCACAGAGAGATTGAGAGAGAGAAGGACCAAGAAATCCATTGAGACAAAAAGACACACAATCATTCAGAGAGAAACAGAGAGAGAGACAAACACAAAGTGAGAGAGGGAGAGATGGAGTAACACAGAGGGAGAGAGAACCAGAGAGAGAGAGAGAAAAAAGAGAGAGAGAGAAACACAGAGAGAAACACAGAGAGAGAGAAACTGAGAGAGAGAGAGAGATTGAGAGAGAGAGATTGAGGAACAGAGAGAGAGAAACAGAGAGAAAGAGAAACACAGAGAGAGAGAAACTGAGAGAGAGAGATTGAGGAACAGAGAGAGAGAAACACAGAGAGAGAGAGAAACACACAGAGAGATTGAGAGAGAGAGAAACACACAGAGAGATCGAGAGAGAGAGAGAAACATACAGACAGAGAAACAGAGAGAGAGAGAGAGATTGAGGAACAGAGAGAGAGAAACAGAGAGAAACAGACACAGAGAGATTGAAAAAGAGATTGAAAGAGAGAGATTGAGTCAAAAGGAGAGAGAAAGGCAGAGAGGGACAATAAAGATGTGATACTCACCATCCCACACGGTCTGCGCTCCATCATTGGATGGTTGGATGGTTCCATGGTTGGATAAACTCGGATTGTTTTCACTGGAACGACGGAGGTGGAGGGGCGACACGATAGAGGTTTACAAAGTTATAAGTGGCATGGACAGAGTGGATAGTCAGAAGCTTTTTCCCAGGGTAGAAGAGTCAGTTACGAGGGGACAGAGGTTTAAGGTGAGAGGGTCAAAGTTTAGAGGGGATGTGCGAGGCAAGTTCCTTACACTGAGAGTGGTGAGTGCCTGGAACGTGTTGCTGGGGGAGGTGGTGGAAGCAGGTACCATCGAGACGTTTAAGAGACATCTTGACAAATACATGAATAGGATGGGAATAGAGGGATACGGACCCCGGAAGTGCAGAAGGTTTTAGTTTCGGCATGCATCAAGATCGGCGCAGTCTTGCAGGGCCGAATGGCCTGTTCCTGTGCTGCACTGTTCTTTGTTCTTTGACAGATGGAGGGACAGAGAGAGAGACAGAGAGTGAAGGAGAGAGAGGGAGAGACAGAGAGGGAAAGACAGATGGAGGGACAGAGAGAGAAATAGAGAGAGAGGCTGAGACAGAGATAGAAGGAGAGAGACGGAGAGCCAGAGAGGGAAAGACAGATGGAGGGACAGAGAGAGAGACAGAGATAGAAGTAGAGAGAGGGAGTGCAAGAGAGGGAAAGACAGATGGAGGGACAGAGAGCGAGACAGAGAGAGAGGCAGAGACAGAGAGAAGGAGAGAGAGGGAGTGTCAGGGACGGAAAGACAGATGGAGAGACAGAGAGAGAGAGGCAGAGATGTAAGGAGAGAGAGGGATTGAAAGGGAGGGAAGGACAGATGGAGGGACAGAGAAAGAGAGAAGGAGAGAGAGGGTGACAGAGAGGGAAAGATAGATGGAGGGACAAAGAGAGAGACAGAGAGAGAGGCAGAGACAGAGAGAAGGAGAGAGAGGGAGAGACAGAGAGGGAAAGACAGATGGAGGGAAACAGTGAGAGACAGAGAGAGTAGGAGTGAGAGAGAGAGACAGAGAGGGAAAGACAGATGGAGGGACAAAGTGAGAGACAGAGAGAGATGGAGTGACAGGGAGGGAAGGTCAGATGGAGGGATAGAGAGAGAGAGACGGAGAGAGAGGGAGTGATGGGGGGGTGGGGAAGACAGATGGAGGGACAGAGAGAGAGAGTAGGAGAGAGAGGGAGAGACAGAGAGAAGGAGAAAGGGAGTGCCAGAGAGGGAAAGTCCTATGGAGGGGCAGAGAGAGAGACAGAGTGAGAGAGGCAGAGACAGAGAGAAGTAGAGAGACGGAGAGACAGAGAGGGAAAGACAGATGGACAGACAGAGATGGAAGGAGAGAGAGGGAGTGACAGAGAGGGAAAGACAGATGGAGGGACAAAGTGAGAGACGGAGAGAGGAGGAGAGAGATGGAGTGACAGGGAGCGAAGGTCAGATGGAGGGACAGAGATAGAGAGACGGAGAGAGAGGGAGTGACGGGGGGAAGACAGATGGAGGGACACAGTGAGAGACAGAGAGAGTAGGAGTGAGAGGAAGAGACAGAGAGGGAAAGACAGATGGAGGGACACAGTGAGAGACAGAGAGATGGAGAGAGATGGAGTGACAGGGAGGGAAGGACAGATGGAGGGATCGAGAGAGGCAGAGACAGAGAAAGAAGGAGAGAGTGGGAGAGACAGATAGGGAAAGGCAGTTGGAGAGACAGAGAGAGAGAGGCAGAGATGTAAGGAGAGAGAGGGATTGACAGGGAGGGAAAGACAGATGGAGGGACAGAGAGAGAGAGAAGGAGAGAGAGGGTGACAGAGAGGGAAAGATAGATGGAGGGACAAAGAGAGAGACAGAGATAGAAGGAGAGAGAGGGAGTGCAAGAGAGGGAAAGACAGATGGAGGGACAGAGAGAGAGACAGAGAGAGAGGCAGAGACAGAGAGAAGGAGAGAGAGGGAGAGACAGAGAGGGAAAGACAGATGGAGGGACAGACAGAGAGAGACAGGGAGAGAGATGGAGTTACAGGGAGGGAAGGACAGATGGAGGGATAGAGAGAGAGAGACAGAGATAGGAGAGTGAGGGAGCGACAGAGAGGGAAAGACAGATGGAGGGACAGAGAGAGTGGCAGAGACAGAGATAGTTGGAGAGAGAGGGAGTGACAGAGAGGGAAAGACAGACGGAGGGACAGAGAGAGAGAGACAGAGAGAGAGGCAGAGACAGAGATAGAAGGAGCGAGAGGGATTGACAGGGGGGAAGACAGATGGAGGGACAGAGAGAGAGAGAAGGAGAGAGAGGGAATGACAGAGAGAATGAGTGAGGGAGTGACAGAGAGGGAAAGACAGATGGAGGGACAGAGTGAGAAACAGAGAGAAGGAGAGAGATGGAGTGACAGGGAGGGAAGGACAGATGGATGAATAGAGAGAGGCAGAGACAGAGAGAGAAGGAGAGAGTGGGAGAGACAGAGAGGGAAAGGCAGTTGGAGAGACAGAGAGAGAGAGAAGCAGCGATGGAAGGAGAGAGAGGGAGTGACAGGGAGGGAAAGACAGATGGAAAGACAGAGAGTAAGAGAGACAGAGATAGAAGGAGAGTGTGGAGTGACAGAGAGGGAAAGACAGATGGAGGGACAGAGAGAGAGACAGAGATAGAAGGAGAGCGAGGGAGAGACAGAGAAGGAAAGACAGATGGAGGGACAGAGAGAGACACAGAGAGAGATCGGGAGTGACAGAGATAGAAGGAGTGAGACGGAGAGACAGAGAGGGAAAGACAGATGGAGGGACAGAGAGAGAAGGATAGAGAGAGAGAGACAGAGAGAGTGGGAGAGATGGTGTAAGGGAGGCACAAATGGAGTCATGGAAAGAGAGAGAGAGAGAGATGTAAACAGAGTCATGGACAGAGGTTGAGAAAGAGAGATAGGGAGAGACAAAGTAACAGAAAGAGAGAGAGAGAGAGATGGAGAGGCAGAGAGAGGGAGGGCAAGATGGTGTGAGAGAGACAGAGGCATGGACAGAGGCAGTGAGAGAGAGAGGGAGAGACACTGAGAGACAGAGAGAACCAGAGAGAGAGAAAGAAACAGAGATGGAGGGAGAGAGAGACAGAAAGGGAGAGACTGGTATTCAGAGGGTAACAGAGAGGGAGAGACTGGGATTCAGAGGGCAACAGAGAGGGAGAGACTGGGATTCAGAGGGTAATGGAGAGGGAGAGACTGTGATTCAGAGGGTAACAGAGGGAGAAGTAGAGATGAAGAGTGAAGATTGGAGAAAGACAAAGTACAGTGTTCGTAACACATGGAAAAAGAGGAACAGAGAGGTGAGACAGGGCTTGAGAGAGTAAAAGACAGAGGAAGGAGAGATAGAGATGGAGAGATTACCAGGAACATAAATCTCCAACAGTCTCTTCATGCTAATCACTCCTTTTCTCTGGATGTGGCAGGATTGCAGAGGTTAGATCTGATCCGTTGGTTATGGGATCGCTTAGCTCTGTCTATCGCATGCTGCTTAAGCAGTTTGGCATGCAGATAGTCCTGGGTTGTAGCTTCACCAGGTTGACACCTCATTTTGAGGTATGCCTGGTGCTGCTCCTGGCACGCCCTCCTGCACACTTCACTGAACCGGGGTTGGTCTCCTGGCTTGATGGTAATGGTAGAATGGGGGATATGCCGGTCCTTGAGGTTACAGATTGTCTTTCTTTCTGTCTGTCTGTCTCTCGTTCCTTCCTCTCTCAGAACATCAGTCAGCCATTTTAGGTTTGTTCACGGTGGCCATTTGATGTTACAGCAGCACTGGGACATTTATTTCAGAGACTGACTCCTCACTAATGCAAGGTTAGTGCTATAAACGTGACAGAGAAACGGGTCCTGGGGTTCAGTTGAATGTAGCTTCTCATCCCGAAAAGTGTTAGCAAACGTGTTTTTCAAATCAATTCCGCAACAACCTCAACAGGAGGAACAACCACCAACAAATGCAACAGCAACCTCAACATGAGAAAAAACACCAACAAATGCAACAACAACCTCAACAGGAGAAAAAAACACACCAACAAATGCAACAACAACCTCAACAGGAGAAAAAACACACCAACAAATGCAACACCAACCTCAACAGAAGAAAAAAACACCAACAAATGCAACAATTTCAACAGGAAAAGAACAGCTTCCCGAGGACTAAAACTTCAGTAGGAGAAAAGCCACTAACAAATTCAACATCATCAGAAGGGGAAAACACACCGATAAATAGGGCAGTGGCACAAGCTGTTGGAGGGACAGGAAATGGTTTACGAAGGGACAGAGTATCTGATCACACCCGGGATGGTGGAATTGAGTATTTATTAAATGGTAAGAGATTAGAAAGCGTAGATGTACAAAGCGACCTGGGTGTCCCCGTCAATAAGTCACTGAAAACTAACATGCAGGTGCAGAATGCAATTCAGAAGGCGAAAGGGATGTTAGTCTTTATCACAAGAGGATTTGAGTATAGGAGTGGTGAAGTCTTGCTTCAATCACATAGAACCTTGGTTAGACCGCACCTGGAGTACTGTGTGCAGTTTTGGTCCCCTTACCTCAGGAAGGATATTATTGCCAGAGAGGGAGTGCAATGAAGGTTCATCAGACTTGTTCCCGGGATGACGGGACTGTCCTATGGTGAGAGATTGGGGAAACTGAGACACAGAGAGAGAGATAGAGACAGGGAGAGGCAGAGAGACAGAGGCAGAGAGAGAGAAATGGTGTGAGAGAGACACAAACAGAGGGACACAATTCCAATTCTCACCTTATTCCATCAACCAAAACCTGCAGGTCCATTCAAACAACTCTGTTTCCTGTCTCTGCAAAGATAGCTCACACTTCCACAATGCAGGAATGTCTGAATGGAAACAGCTTTTGACACATTTCCGAAATTGTTTGCTAACACTTTTCAGGATGAAGCTAAATTCAACTGACAAGACTCGAAGTCCCAAATTGAATCTTTCAGATATACAAACTGACGCAGATCGCTCCAGATTCCAGATCTCTCTGAACCAGCACCCATTTTAACATTGTACTATTTAGTTTATATCGCTTCTCCTCAGCCTTCCTTCCTAAATGCATCATTTTACATTTCTCAGCATTGAAGTTAACCTGCCATGTGTCTGACCATTTCACCAGACTGCCTCTATCCTCCTGAACCCCACACTGTACCTGCCCTGACAGTGTTTTATAGAACAGAGAAGACAGAGATTTACTACTACTATTCCCTTCTCTGTTGATTACATTGCAGATGGTGCAATGTTGAAGTTATGCCCTGTAAACCCAAGTCCAAGTCATTAATATATATCAAAAAGATCAGTGGTCCTAATCCAAACCCCTGGGGAATACCACTGTACCACAATGTACACTGTATACAGTCAGTACAAAAGCAGGGAGGTTATGCTGAACATTTATTAAGCTCTATTTCGGCCCCAACTGGAGAACTGTGTCCAGTTCTGGTCACCACACATTAGGAAGGATGTGAGGGTCCTTGAGAGGGTGCAGAGATTTACCAGAATGGTTTCAGAGATGGGGGATTTTAGCTACAAGGTTAGGTTGGAAAAGCTGGGTTTGATCTCCTGAGAACAAAGGAGATTGAGCAGAAGTGTATAAGATTATGCCAGTCAAAGATACCGCCCTCCGGTCTGAAGCAACCATTCACCACTACTCTCTGTGTCCTGTCCCTTAGCCAATGTTGTATCCACTCTGTCCCTGTCCCATTCATTCCATCAGCATTCCTTTCGTGAACTAATCAATTGTGACGCAGCATTATGACCTCCCCATGAGGAAATTGGTCCCAGAGCACAGAAAAACACACACAGACAGGCAATGACCATCTGCAACAAGAGAGAATCCAACCACCTCCCCATGGCATTCAAAGCATTATCCCATCGCTGAATCCCCCAGCATCAACATCCCAGGGAGACATTGACCAGGAACTGAGCTGAAGTAATCACATCAGTACTGTGGCTACAAGTGACTCACCCCCTGACTCCACAAAGCCTTTCAACCACCTACAAGACACAAATCAGGTGTGTGATGGTATCTCTCCACTTGCCTGGATGAGTGTAACATCTACAACACTCCAGAGGCTCGACACCATCCAGGACAAAGCAGTCCACCTGATTGGTACCCCATCCACCACTTTAAACTTTGATCAGATCACCCCTTACCCTTCTAAATTCCAGGGATACAGAGTAAAGCTCCGTCTACACTCTCCCATCAAATGCTGCCAAGCTATTAGTTAGCTATTGAGTAAATCTCTGTCTTCTCTGTTCTATAAAACACTCCCAGGGAAGGTACATTGTGGGGTTAGATACAGAGTAAAGCTGCCTCTCTATATGCCTCGCTTTCTCCTCCGCCATCCAGATGGAGAGAGTAACAGTGAGAAAGACAGGGATAGATATAGAGAGGGAAGAACAGGGAGAGGGAAGGATAGCAATGGGGAGAGATTACCAGAGAGAAAGAGGACGAGATCGGGATGGAGAGTGTCGGTCAGCATTCCCGCAAAGCTGTGTGCAGCATCCTGGAAGGTATGACACAGTGAGAGATTGAGATTAAGAGGGTACACAGAGAGAAATAAACAAGGAGAGAGTAGCAGAGAGGGGAACTGGTGATTGATTGAGTCAGTAAGAGAGAGGGGAAGACGGAGATGGAGAGAGATTACCAGTAAGAGTAGCTCTCCACTTCTCTCTCCATGCATATCTCTCCCTTTCTCACTGTTAACCTCTCTCCATCTATATTCCTCCCTCTCTCCTGGTGTTTCACACTCTACACCTATTTCTTGTACCTCTGTGTACACAGGATTACATCAAACTATGATAACATTTGTCATTTGCACTTTTGATCTAACCTAACAACATGACTGTCTCCAACATTACCTCTGTGTCTGTGAACAGCGGGACCTTGGAGTGAATGTTCACTGATTCCTGAGGCTGACAGGACAGGTGGATAAGCTGGTTAGGAAGGGATAAGGGAGACTTTCATTTCCCGACCAGTGGAAATGATCTCTCAGTGTCCACCCTATCCAGTCCCTTTAGAATCTGAGACGTTTCAATGAGATCACCTCTCATTCTTCTAAACTGCTGAGAATACAGGTCCTATTTACTCAGCCTCTCATCATAGGACAATGGCAGAGAAGCTAAACAAATACTCTCTGTCTGTCTTTATGTTCTCTCTCATGCTCTGTAATCTTCCTTGAATCATTGAACACTGCAGTTTGTGGATCATTTCACTGTTTGCTGTTGAGCTGATGAAATTGTTTGATTGGCAGTGATAATATTTTTGGACCATTGTATTGAGTCCAATGGGTTGCAACTAGGATTACTTGGTGATTTATCTCTGCAACTTTTAATCTTTAATCAAGCTTATCTGGGCATTAACCTGCAATCTGTTTTTATATGTCTGACTCCACTCATTCTCCCGGGGATAAAGTTACTTTTGTCTGGTTGTGCACCCAATTAAATGACTGTTTGACATGGCGAGACTTTCTTTCCTGTGAACGTGTGCTGATGTCTCTCTCTCTCTCTCACACACACACACCATCTGCCTCTCTCTCTGTCCACATATATCCCGGACTTTCCCTCTCTCTCTGACCAACACTCTATCTGTCATTCATTTTTCACACTTTCTGTACACCCTGTGTCTGCTCTTTTCCTCTAATTTCTCATTTTCCATCCCACTCTCTCTCTCCATCTCTCTCTCTCTCTCGTCTGCTCTGTTACTGTCTCCTCACCTTTATCTTTCCATTTATCTGTTTCCTCACTCTCAAACTCTACCTTTCCCTCACTCTCCACCTTCCTTTCTCTTGGATCTCTCTTCACATCTCTCTATCACTCTCTCTCCATCTCTGTCCAATTGAGGAGATTCTCCCTCCATTTCTCACCATCTCTTGCTCTCTCACTCTCTCCCACTCACCTATTTTCTCTCGGTCTCTCCATCTCTCTGTGATTCTTTCAAGCTCAGTTCTTCCTCTCTCTCTCCCATCACTCTCTCTTTTCTATTTCCCTCTCTATTACTTGCTCTCCAACTCTCTTGCTCTTTCTGTCCATGTTGGGTCCCTTTAAGAGTTTGGGACAGTTCTGGTGGTGCAGGGTCCCTTTAAGAGTCTGGTGCTGACCCCCCCTCCCCCACCCCAGGGGCGGGGTTTCAAGTCGCCCAAACTGCGGCTGCGCGGAGGCGAGAGGCATCTTTTGACCCCTTGACCTCCAGACACGTGGGGCGAGGCAGCCAATGAGACCTCACTGACGCCCTGGCGGGAGGGAGGTGTCATCAGCCGCCATGTTTGCGTGACGTCACCCGCCCGCCGCTTCTTTCCGCAAACAGCAGCTGAAAGGAAAAGGAGAAGCGGCTTCAGCTGTCGATCTCAATGGAGTAAAGTTGAACGTCTGAGCCGGGGGACAATATAAAAAAGCGGCGGTTAACGCTCTTGTGGAGATGCGCATGTGCGGAGTATCCTCCCAGAGTGCAGCGCGGCCTGTACCGCAGAAAGGGGCCGTTCCCACTCGCGGGGCCTTGTGGGAGGCGCAGGACGCCATTGCCCCCTCATTAACTCAGTCAAAATTAACTCATTCCCTCTCTGCTCTCGATCCCTCCTTTTCATTTTGCAGGCTGAAATGGGGCTTTGTTGCCATCCATTACACCACCCCGGGTGTGATCAGATACTCTGTCCCTTCGTAAATGATTTCCCGTCCCTCCATCAGCTTGTGATTGTTATTGGCTTGTCTCCTACTGAAATGGTTGCTCAATTTGTTGGTCTTTTTCTCCTGGCTTCATAACTAACCCTCTCTCCCTCTGTCTCTCTCCTCGCGTCAGAGATAGCAGGAGGGAGAGATAGAGAGAGGAAGACAGAGAACAACCCCAGCTTCTCCAATCTATCCACGCAACCGAAGTCCCTCATCCTGGAACCTTGCTCATGAATCTTTTCTGCATCCTCTCTAATGCCTCCACATCCTACCTAAAGTACGGTGTCCAGAATTGGACACAATACTAGTTGAAGATGAAGCAGTGTTTTATAAAGCTTCATCATAACCTCCTTGCTTTTATACTCTAAGCCTCTATTTACAAAGCCTGAATCCCATACACCTTTTAACCACTTTCTCAACTAGCTCTGCCACCATCAATTTGTGCACAGACATCCCCAGGTCTCTCTGTTCCTGCACCCACTTCCTTCTGTTCTTAAGTTCCCATGACAGAGAGGGACAGAAGGACAGGGAGGTCTAGAAATAATGAGGGGGAGGGAGAGCAAACAAACAGGAAACACGTATGGGAACACCACCACCTGCAAGTTTCCCTTCCAGTTTCACACCATCCTGACTTGGAACTATATCACCATTCCTTCACTGTCACTAGGTCAAAATCCTGGATCTCCCTTCCTAACAGCACTGTGGGTGCACCTACCCCACATGGACTGCAGAGGTTCAAGAAGGTTCAACGGCAATTGGTGATGGGCAATAAAATGCTGGCATAGCCAGTAATGAACACATCCAACAAATGAATAAAAAATAATAACAATTTGGCACCAAGTCACTAAAGGAGATATTGAACTGGACACAAGAACACAAGACGTAGGAGCAGGAGTAGGCCATTCAGCCCCTCGAGCCTGCCCTGCCATTCAATAAGATCATGACTGATCTGTCCCAACACTCAACTCCTCTTTCAGGCCTGCTCTGCAGAACCCTCGACTCCCTGAGAGGGTTGAGAACAAATATTTTCCCACAAAGACAAACAGGGTGAGACTCCCAAATCTAGAGCCCCTTAGATAGCAAGAATCAAACCAGGTAGAATAAGGCACAAAAGGGAAGCTTATGTCAGATACCGAGAGCTCAATACCACAGAAAGCCGAGAGGAGTGAAGAAAGTGCAGGGGTGAAATTAAAAAGAAAATTAGGAAAGCAAAAAGATAGTCGGAAAATAATATTACCAAGTAAAATCAAGGAAATCACAAAGATGTTTTATAAATACATGAATAGCAAGAGGATAACTAAGGATAGAGCATTAGTGACCAAAAAGGGAATGTGTGTATGAAGGTGGGAGATGTGGGCATGGTTTTTAATGAATACTTTGTATCCGTCTTTATAAAAGAGGGGGAACTATGCAGACATTGTAGTTAAAGAGGAGGAGTGTGAAATATTGGATGGGATAAACAGGGTGCGAGGGAAATATTAAGGTGTTTAGCATCTTTCAAAGTGAATAAATGTTCAGGCCTGGATGCATTGGAATCAGTTCAGAGAAGGTTCACTAGGCTGATTCCTGGGATGAAGGGGTTATCTTATGAGGAATAGTTGAACAGGTTGGGCCTATACTCATTGGAGTTTAGAAGAATGAGAGGTGATCTTATTGAAACATACAAGATTCTGAGGGGACTTGACAGGGCGGATGTTGGGAGGATGTTTCCCTTGTGGAGGAGTCTTGAACTAGGGGGCACCGTTTAAAAATAAAGGGTCTGCCATTTAAGACTGAGCTAAGGAAGACTTCTTTCTCCCAGAGGTTGGTTAGGCTTTGGAATTCTCTTCCCCAGAGAGCAGTGGAGGTTGGGTCAATGAATTTACAAGGGAGTCAAGGGTTATGGGGGGCAGGCAGGAAAATGGAGTTAAAGTCACTTTCAGATCAATCATGATCATATTGACGGACAGAACAGGCTCAAGAGGCTGAATGGCCTACTCCTGCTCCTATTTCTTCGGATCTAGTGTATAAATTGGAGGGTTTGCTCTCCACTTTTTTAACCATTTTTATAGCAGAGACAGGTCCATGTGTAATATAAACAGAGACAGGGTCTAGTGCAGACCTAACTAGTGCATTGATAACTGAGACTAGTGTAAAAGGTATCAAGGATACAGAATTCTAAATATACATTCAGGGGAAGTTTTTTCGGCCAGTACGTAGCAAGGTCAACAAGAGATGGGTCAGTTTGACACTTAGTTTTAGGGAATGAAGCTGGGCCGGTGGAAGGTGATTTAGAAAAGGTGGACTGGAAAACGCTACTTGAAGGTAAATCAGTGTCAGAGCAGTGAGATTGAATCATTTAATCCTGGAGGATTTATTATTCCAGAGTTATTTTTTATTTTCAGAGAAATTCAAATTCACAAGAGCCCAATGTGGGATTTGAACTCCGACTTTTTCAGTCATTAGCTCAGGCTTTCAGATTACAAACTGTAAAATACATTCACCTTCCTCCTGTTGTGACCTGACTGTCTCAGCTTTTGTGTGTTGTCTCCAATCTTGTTCTTTCATGTGTGTGAAGACTTTGATGTTATTCAGACATTGGTAAACCACTTCATTCTCTCAGGTCATCGGCTTAAATACCTTCAGGGACACAATCCACAATCTAATTCACACCCTATTCAAGCAACCAAAATCTTCAACTCCATTCAGACACCCCGTTATCCTGTCCCTGCACAGATAACTGACAGTTCCACAATGCAGAAATGTCCGAATGAGAAACCACATTTACCTGACACAATCCAAGCTCCAAATTGAATCATTAAGATATCGAAAATACCACAGAAATGTGACTTGTTCCTTGTAACAGTGAGACTGAAACATTTCACGGTACTATTCAACCAAGAACGATTCCGAGAAAAGTCAGGATCAGGATTGAAAGAGAAAGAGAGACAGTAAAAAGGGGGGAGTGAGAGAGGGGGTAGAGAGAGAGAGAGAGAGACTGTCAGCTCCTGGATGGCTAAGGATTCTCTGTTCCTTCACCCATTTTAACATTGTACCATTTAGTTTAGACAGAGAGACATGGACTGACAGGGTGACTGACAGAGAAAGAAGGATATTTCACATCGGATATTGGATGTAATTTAACCCCACAACCCTGTTCCGGCATTCAATGAGATCAGGGCTGATCTGTGATCTATCTTACACCATATATCCTGCCTTTGCCCCTTATCTCTTACTATCTTTGCGGAACAAGAATCTGTCAATCACAGGTTTAAAAATTAACCAATAATCCAGCATGAAATTTCCAGAAACAATATCATGAGGGTGTGATGGCTCCCACAGTGGAATAGCTCACTGGATGTTTAAAATGGAGGCTATTTCTTCTGGATCATCAAAAGTATCTGCCTGGGCCCCAACATCATCGACATTTCCCCCTCTCCCGATGTTTTTTTTCTCTCCATATCTATCTCTTATATGTTTGTGTCCACAGCAGTGAAGGAATACATCAAATTAAAATATCTTACATTATCTTTTTCATCCACCTCAACAATCTCTCTCTCTCCAACGTTGTCCCTCTCTACAGCCCTCTCTCTGCCTTCATAACTAACCCTCTCTTCCTCTGTCTCGGTCCTCGTGTCAGAGATAGCAGGAGGGAGAGACAGAGAGAGAGACAGAGACAGAGAGAGAAGGAGAGAGCGAGAGCGACAGAGATGGAAAGACAGATGGGGAGACAGAGAGAGAGAGAGGCAGAGATGGGAGAAGAGAGAGGGAGTGACAGAGAGGTTTCATAAAAATCTATCAAACTCAGATTTAAAAATTAACAAGTGTCTCAGCATCAATTGCTTTTTGCTGTAAGAGAGTTCCAAACTGATACCACACCTGGTGTGTTGAAGTGTTTCTTCATTTCACTCCTGAAAGGTTTTTAGATGAGGTTTATATTTTTAGACTATGCCCCCATCTTCTAGATTCTGCAGCCAGTGGGAATTGTTACTCTCTGTCCACCCCATCAGTTTCCTTTATTACCTTGAACACAATCATCAAATCACACCTGAGCCTTCAAAATTCCAGGGATACAGAGTAAAGCTCCAGCGACACTGTCCCATTAAATATTCCCAAGCCAAACACAAGGTTGGGATTGACACAGAGTAAATTTCCCTCTACACTGTCCCATCACACACTCCCAGGGCAGGAACATCATGGGGTGGATACAGAGTGAATCTCACTCTACACTGTCCAATAGGGACAGAGAGAGAGATAGAAAGAGAGAAACAGAGAGACATGGACTGACAGGGTGACTAAAAGAGAAAGAAGGATATTTAACAGGGGATATTGGAAGAGGAAGATGCAATTTAACCCCACAACTCTGTTCCTGCATTCAATGAGATCATGGCTGATCTGTGATGTAACTTACACCATATATCCTGTCTTTGCCCCTTATCTCTTAATACCTTTGGTTAACAAGAATCTATCAATCACAGATTTAAAAATTAACCAATATGCCAGCAAGAAATTTGCACAACAAATATCATGAGGGTGTGATGGCTCCCACAGTGGAATAGCTTCCTGGATGTTTAAAATGGAGACTGTTCCTTCTGGATCATCATACGTATCTGCCTGGGCCCCAACTTCACATACATTTCCCCCTCTGCCCATGTTTGTTTCTCTCCATATCTATCTCTTTCTATTTTTGTACACAGCAGTGAAGGATTACATCAAATTAATATCTCTTACATTATCCTTTTCATCCACCTCAAGAATCTCTCTCTCTCCAACTTTGTCCCTCTCTACAGCCCTCTCTCTGTACTATACTCTATTCCTAAGCTGTGCTGAACCTGCTCTGGGAGTGTTTGATGGGCTACATTAATCGGCCGTGTACAGTCCTGCATCAGGCTGTGAAGAAGCACAGCTTGTTCAGTGTACAATGGGTCAAAGGGAATAAATTCACTCCTGTCTGCTTCTGGGAAGAGAGACTGACCTTAACATCAAGGCAGCGTTTGACCAAGTGTGACATCGAGGAGACAGACTAAAACTGAAGTCAGTGGGAATCCGCTGGTTGGACTCATACCGAGCACAAAGGAAGATGGTTGTGGTTGTTGGAGGTCAATCATCTCAGTCCCAGGACATCACTGCAGGAGTTCCTCAGGGTAGTGTCCACGGCTCAACCATCTTCAGCTGAGATCCCAGGAGGGAAGGCTGGAAATACTGAGCAGGTCAAGCAGCATCTGTGGAGAGCAAAACAGAGTTAGTGATTCAGCTCGATGCTTTCCAGATTTCCAGCATCCACGGTATTTTGCCTCAGATAATGAAGCAATCCATAGCCACATGCACCAAGACCCAGACAACATTCAGGTTTGGGCCGACCAGTGGCAAGTAACATTCACGTCACACAAGTGCCAGGCAATGACCATCTGCAACAAGAGAGAATCCAACCACCTCCCCTTGGCATTCAAAGCATTATCCCATCGCTGAATCCCCCAGCGTCAACATCCTGGGGAAACATTGACATCAAACTTAACTGAACGAAACACATCAATAGTTTCTTCACCCAGTGGCTGGTGGGTGTCTGGAACTCACTGCCTGAAAGGATTAGTATAAAATGGGTGGTTGATGGCTGGCACAGACTGTGCGGGCCGAAGGGCCTGTATAAGTGCTGTATCTCTCTTTGACTCTAAAGGATGGTAGAGGCAGAAACCATCATCACATTTAAAACAATCTCTTGGATATTCACTTCTCTATATTTAAAATGGGTAAGGAATAACTCTCCTCGTCTGCACTGCCCCATCAAACACTCTCAGAGAAGGTACAGCATGGATTAGATACAGAGTAAAGCTCCGTTTCAACTGTCCCTGGAGTGTCGGATTAACCCGGGTCACTCACTGTGCCCGGCTCAGCCTCAAGACTCACCTGCCTCAGTCACTGAGACGCTCCTGCATCACTTGCCTTAATGTAAGCGGATGCCGGGTTTGGGAGCGGGACAGGCACACGGGATTAGGACGACTGCTCATATGGAGGATAAGTATCAGTAATCCCTCAGAGAATCAGAACAGACCAGCGAGACTCAGAAAAGGAAACTTGTGTTGAATTTGTGAGTCTTGCATTGTGGAATGTTTTCGTATTTGGTGAGAATGTTGAGCCAGTGACATTTTGCCCCAGTGGGATGAATAGACACTATATGACTTGATTACAACAGTAAGGTACCATGTGTACTGTAAATATGGACTGAAATAACAATGTAACTGATCAATTTTCAGCTGAATACTATGACTGCAGTTATACCTGCTATCCTGTTATATTCTTTTGGGCCTCCTTATCTCGAGAGACAATGGATACGCGCCTGGAGGTGGTCAGTGGTTTGTGAAGCAGCGCCTGGAGTGGCTATAAAGGCCAATTCTGGAGTGACAGGCTCTTCCACAGGTGCTGCAGAGAAATTTGTTTGTTGAGGCTGTTGCACAGTTGGCTCTCCCCTTGCGCCTCTGTCTTTTTTCCTGCCAACTACTAAGTCTCTTCGACTCGCCACAATTTAGCCCTGTCTTTATGGTTGCCCACCAGCTCTGGCGAATGCTTGTTATATATGTGCTGCTATACCTGCTATCTGTGAGAATGTACATACGACACGATGGGATGAAGTCAAAGTGGCCACCCTTTATATTTTTAGTCTAGCCCCCAAGTTCCTGACTCCGCAGCCAGTGGGAATATTTACTCTCAGTCCACCCTATCAGTTTCCCTTATTATTTTGTCAACCTTCATCAAATCACCCAATAACCTTCCGGGTGAAAAATATTTTCCTCAAATCCCCTCTAAACCTCCCGCCCCTTACCTTCAATCGATGCCCCCTGGTTGTTGACCCCTCTGATAAGGGAAAATGTTTCTTCCTGTCTAACCTATCAATGCCCCTCATAATTTTGTACACCTCAATCAGGTCCCCCCTCAGCCTTCTCTGCTCTTAGGAAAACAACTCCAGCCTTTTCAGTGTCTCTTCATAGCTGAAATGATCCAGCCCAGGCAACATCCTGGTCAATCTCCTCTGCATCCTCTCCAGTGCAATCACATCCTTCCTATAATGTGGTGCCCAGAACTGTACACAGTACTCCAGCTGTGGCCGAACCAGTCTTTTATATAGCTCCATCATAACCTCCCTGTTCTGAAATTCTATGCCTCAACTAATAAAGGCAAGTATCCCATATACCTTCCTAACCACCTTGTCTACCTGCGCTGCAGCCTTCAGTGATCTATGGACAAGTACACCAAGATCCCTCTGACACTCGGTACTTCCTATGATCCTACCATTCATTGGATATTCCCTAGCCTTGTTAGTCCTTCCAAAATTCTATGTAACCTAACCTATGTATAATGTTTAATCTTGCAGTGCATGTGTAATGTTTAATTTCTGAAAGCCAGACAGAGTAAAGCGTAACGTACTCCAAAAAACTCCAGTCTTTTGGCATTCATTACTTTATCGGGTCAAATCTGTCGTTAAGTTGGACTAGACTTGTGAATAATTCTTTTTAAGTTGTTTTTCCGACAGTACTAGTGTGAATCGATTTGCAGAATCCCATCATATAATATACACTCCTGTCTATATTGTCAGAATACAGACATAAAATATACACAAATTTTGCTATTTATTTAGGGGCAGAGAGGTGAAGTGTTTATTTTGTCTGTGATTTAACTCAACCCCCAATGATAACCAACATGGTGGGAGAGAGTGATAGACAGAGAGAGAGGAACAGATGTAGAGTAACAGAGATATAGGGAGAGATAGAAATGGAGATAGAACAGAGAGATAGTGAGGGATAGAGACAGAAGCAGGGAGACAGAAAGTGCCAGGAGACCCTGAGACACTTTAGAAGCAGGGGGACTGGGAGACAGGCTGTGTGGGGACCCTGGGGTAACGTTATAGATAGACAGGGTAGATGGAGGTAAGATGTTTCTCCTGGTTGAGGAGTCTAGAACCAGGGGACACAATTTCAAAATAAGGGGGAAGCCACTTTCCTGCAATTTAACCCCACAACTCTGTTCCTGCATTCAATGAGATCATGGCTGATCTGTGATCAATCTTACACCATATTTCCTGCCTTTGCCCCTTATCTCTTAATACCTTTTGTTAACAAGAACTTATCAATCACAGGTTTAAAAATTAACCAATAAGCCAGCATGAAATTTCCACAGCCAATATCATGAGGGTGTGATGGTTCCCACAGTGGAATAGTTGGCTGAATATTTAAAATGGAGGCTATTCCTTCTGGATCATCAAAAGTGTCTGCCTGGGCCCCAACTTCATCTGCATTCCTCCCTCTCCCGATGTTTTTTTCTCTCCATACCTATCTCAAATATGTTTGTGTGCACAGCAGTGAAGGATTTCATCAAATTAATATATCTTACATTATCCTCTTCATCCAAATCAACAATCTCTCTCTCTCTCCAGGTTTGTCCCTCTCTACAGCCCTCTCTATGCCTTCATATCTAACCCTCCGTCCCTCTGTCTCTGTCCTCGTGTCAGTGATAGCAGAGAGAGAGACAGAGATAGAAGGAGAGAGAGGGAGTGACAGAGAGGGAAAGACAGATGGAGGGACAGAGAGAGAGAGACAGAGAGAGAAGGAGAGATTGGGAGAGACAGAGAGGGAAAGGCAGATGGAGAGACAGAGAGAGAGAATGGCAGAGTTGGAAGGAGAGAGAGGGAGAGACAGGGAGGGAAATACAGATGGAAAGACAGCGAGAGAGACAGAGAGAGAAGGAGAGAGAGGGAGTGTCAGGGAGGGAAAGACAAATGGAGGGACAGAGAGAGAGAGACAGGGAGAGAGATGGAGTGACAGGCAGGGAAGGACAAATGGAGGGATAGAGAGAGAGAGACAGAGATAGAAGGAGAGAGAGGGAGTGACTGGGACGGAAAGACAGAAGGAGTGAGTGAGAGAGAGAGACAGAGATAGAAGGAGACAGAGGAAGAGACAGAGAGGGAAAGACAGATGGAGGGACAGAGAGAGACATTAGGCAGAGATGGAAGGAGAGAGATGGAGAAACAAAAAGGGAAAGACAGATGGAGGGACAGAGAGAGAGAGAGACAGAGACAGAGAGAGAGAGACAGAGAGAGAGGCAGAGATAGAAGAGGAGAGAGGGAGTGACAGGGAGGGAAAGACAGATGGAGAGACAGAGAGAGAGACAGAGACAGAGATAGAAGGAGAGAGAGGGAGAAACAGACAGGGAAAGACAGATGGAGGGACAGAGAGAGAGAGAGACAGAGAGAGAGACAGAGAGAGAAGAAGGGAGAGTGAGAGACAGAGATGGAAAGACAGATGGAGGGACAGAGAGAGAGAGACAGAGACAGAGATAGAAGGAGAGAGAGGGAGTGACAGAGAGGGAAAGACAGATGAAGGAACAGAGAGAGAGGCAGAGAGAGAAAGAGAAGGAGAGAGATGGAGAGACAGATAGGGAAAGACAGATGGAGAGATAGAGACAGAGAGACAGAGATAGAGGAGAGAGAGCGAGAGACAGAAAGGGAAAGATAGATGGAGGGACAGAGAGAGAGAAGGAGAGATTTGGAGTGACAGGGAGGGAAGGACAGATGGGGGGAGAGAGAGAAATGGACAGAGATAGAAGGAGAGAGAGGGAGTGACAGGGAGGGAAAAACAGATGGAGGGACAGAGAGAGAGACAGAGAAAGGCACAGACAGAGATAGAAGGAGAGAGAGGGAGTGACGGGGGGGGGAAGACAGATGGAGAGACAGAGAGAGAGAGACAGAGAGAGAAGGAGAGATTGGGAGAGACAGAGAGGGAAAGGCAGATGGAGAGACAGAGAGAGAGAATGGCAGAGTTGGAAGGAGAGAGAGGGAGAGACAGGGAGGGAAATACAGATGGAAAGACAGCGAGAGAGACAGAGAGAGAAGGAGAGAGAGGGAGTGTCAGGGAGGGAAAGACAAATGGAGGGACAGAGAGAGAGAGACAGGGAGAGAGATGGAGTGACAGGCAGGGAAGGACAAATGGAGGGATAGAGAGAGAGAGACAGAGATAGAAGGAGAGAGAGGGAGTGACTGGGACGGAAAGACAGATGGAGTGAGTGAGAGAGAGAGACAGAGATAGAAGGAGACAGAGGAAGAGACAGAGAGGGAAAGACAGATGGAGGGACAGAGAGAGACATTAGGCAGAGATGGAAGGAGAGAGATGGAGAAACAAAAAGGGAAAGACAGATGGAGGGACAGAGAGAGAGAGAGACAGACAGAGAGAGAGAGACAGAGAGAGAGGCAGAGATAGAAGAGGAGAGAGGGAGTGACAGGGAGGGAAAGACAGATGGAGAGACAGAGAGGGAGACAGAGACAGAGATAGAAGGAGAGAGATGGAGAGACAGATAGGGAAAGACAGATGGAGAGATAGAGACAGAGAGACAGAGATAGAGGAGAGAGAGCGAAAGACAGAAAGGGAAAGACAGATGGAGGGACAGAGAGAGAGAAGGAGAGATTTGGAGTGACAGGGATGGAAGGACAGATGGGGGGAGAGAGAGAAATGGACAGAGATAGAAGGAGAGAGAGGGAGTGACAGAGAGGGAAAAACAGATGGAGGGACAGAGAGAGAGACCGAGAAAGGCAGAGACAGAGATAGAAGGAGAGAGAGGGAGTGACAGGGGGGGGGGGGGGGAAGACAGATGGAAAGAAAGAGAGAGAGAGAGAGACAGAGATGGGAGAGAGTTGGAGAGACTGAGAAGGAAAGACAGATGGAGGGACACAGAAAGAGACACAGATAGAAGGAGAGAGTGGGAGAGACAGGGAAGGAAAGACAGAGGGACAGAGAGAGAGAGAGACAGAGATAGAAGGAGAGAGAGGGAGAGATAGAGAGGGAAAGACAGATGGAGAGACAGAGAGAGAGAGACAGAGATAGAAGGACAGTGAAGGGAGTGACAGAGAGGGAAAGACAGATGGAGGAAAAAAGAGAGAGACAGCGAGAGAGGCAGAGAGAGAAACAGAAGGAGAGAGAGGGAGAGACAGAGGGGGAAAGACAGAGGGACAGAGAGAGAGAGAGACAGAGATAGAAGGAGAGAGAGGGAGAGATAGAGAGGGAAAGACAGATGGAGAGACAGAGAGAGAGAGACAGAGATAGAAGGACAGTGAAGGGAGTGACAGAGAGGGAAAGACAGATGGAGGAAAAAAGAGAGAGACAGAGAGAGAGGCAGAGAGAGAAAGAGAAGGAGAGAGAGGGAGAGACAGAGAGGGAAAGACAGATGGAGAGACAGAGAGAGAGAGACAGAGATAGAATGACAGAGAAGGGAGTGAAAGAGAGGGAAAGACAGATGGAGGGACAGAGTGAGAGACAGAGAGGAGAGAGAGGGAGTGACAGTGAGGGAAGGACAGATGGAGAGACAGAGAGAGAGAGGCAGAGATGGAAGGAGAGAGATGGAGTGACAGGGAGGGAAGAACAGATGGAGGGATGGAAAGAGAGAAACAAATACAAGGAGAGAGGGAGTGACAGTAAGGGAAAGACAGATGGAGGGACAGAGAGAGAGACAGAGAGAGAGGCAGAGACAGAGAGAGAAGGAGAGAGGGTTTGGCAGAGAGGGAAAGACATTTGGAGGAACAGAGAGCAAGACAGACATAGAAGGAGAGAGAGGGAGTAACCGAGAGGGAAAGACAGATGGAGGGACAGAGAGAGAGACAGAGAGGGAGGCAGAGACAGAGAGAGAGAAGGAGAGAGAGGGAGAGACAGAGAGGAAAAGGCAGATGGGGGGGCAGAGAGAGAGAGATTAAGACAGAGAGATAGAAGGAGAAAGACATAGAGACAGAGAGCGAAAGACAGAAGGAGGGACAGAGAGAGAGACAGAGAGAGTGGCAGAGACAGAGATAGAAGGAGACAGAGGGTGTGTCAGGAGGAAGGGGAGAGGGAGATAGAGGGGGGAGAGACAGATAGAGGGAGACAGACAGATAGAGGGAGGGACAGACAGATAGAGGGGGAGACAGACAGATAGAGGGGGAGACAGACAGATAGAGGGGGACAGTGAGATAGAGGGGGAGAGTGAGATAGAGGGGGAGAGGGAGATAGAGGGGCAGAGGGAGATAGAGGGGGGAGAGGGAGAGAGAGGGGAAGAGGGAGAGAGAGGGGGAGAGGGAGTGAGAGGGGGAGAGGGAGAGAGAGGGGGAGAGGGAGATAGAGGGGGAGAGGGAGATAGAGGGGGAGAGGGAGATAGAGGGGGGAGGGAGATAGAGGGGAGAGGGAGATAATGGGGGGAGAGGGAGATAGAGGGGGGAGAGGGAGATAGGGGGAGAGGGAGATAGAGGGGGGAGAGGGGGAGAGAGGGGGAGAGGGAGAGAGAGGGGGGAGAGGGAGAGAGAGGGTGGAGAGGGAGAGAGAGGGGAGAGGGGGGAGAGGGAGGTATAGGGGGGAGAGGGAGAGAGAGCGGGAGAGGGAGAGAGTGAGATAGAGGGCGAGAGACAGATCGAGGGGGAGTTTGAGATAGAGGGGGAGAGGGATATAGAGGGGGAGAGGGAGATAGAGGCGGGAGAGGGAGATAGAGGGGGGAGAGGGAGATAGAGGGGGGAGAGGGAGAGAGAGCGGGAGAGGGAGAGAGAGGGGGAGAGACAGATGGAGGGAGAGAGTGAGATAGCGGGCGAGAGACAGAGGGCGAGAGACAGATAGAGGGGGAGAGTGAGATAGAGGGGGAGAGGGGGAGAGGGAGATAGTGGGGGTGTGTGAGATAGTGGGGGTGTGTGAGATAGTGGGGGTATGTGAGATAGTGGGGGGAGAGACAGTTAGAGGGGATGAGTGAGATAGAGGGGGAGAGTGATATAGAGGGGAAGAGTGAGATAGAGGGGTTTGTGTGAGATAGAGGGGGTGTGTGAGATAGAGGGGGTGTGTGAGATAGAGGGGATGTGTGAGATAGAATGGGAGAGGGAGATAGAGGGGGAGAGGGAGATAGTGGGGGAGAGGGAGATAGAGGGGGAAGAGGGAGATAGAGGAGGAGAGGGAGATAGAGGGGGAGAGGGAGACAGAGGGGGAGAGAGAGATAGAGGGGGAGAGAGAGATAGAGGGTAGAGAGAGATAGAGGGGGGCGAGGGAGATAGAGGGTGGAGAGGGACATAGAGGGTGGAGATGGAGATAGAGGGAGAGAGATGGATGGGGTAGAGGGTGGTGAACCTGTGGAATTCTCTACCGCAGAAGGCAGTGGAGGCCAAGTCATTAAATATATTCATGGAGGAGAGAGATATATTTCTTAATGTCAAAGGGATCAAGGGGTATGGGGAGAAAGTGGGAACAGGGTACTGAATTAGACCATCGGTCATGATCTTTATTGAATGACGGAGTAGTCCCAAAGGGCCGAATGGCCTGCTCCTGCTCCTATTTTCTATGTTTCTATGAGAGAGGCGGATTGAGAGAGGGAGAGAGAAGGAGAAACAGAGAGAGAAGGAGAGATAGAGATGTAGCGAGGTGACCCTGATATTCTCTCTCTCTCACACACACACATTCAGACACACACAGACACACACAGACACATACATAAAGGGACAGACAGACACACACAGACACACACACAGACACACACATACAGATTTTACAATCCACACTGATGTCAGTAAAAATGACCAACAGAACCTCAGTAACAATCCCCATTATCTGCCCAGTCCTGTATTGTGGGTTTCTTCTTTGGCCTCCTTATCTCGAGAGACAATGGGTAAGTGCCTGGAGGTGGTCAGTGGTGTGTGAAGCAGCGCCTGGAGTGGCTATAACGGCCAATTCTAGAGTGACAAGCTCTTCCACAGGTGCTGCAGAGAAATTTGATTGTCGGGGCTGTTACACAGTTGGCTCTTCCCTTGCGCCTCTGTCTTTTTTGTGGGTTTAGTGTGAGGGTTTGAGGGGGTAGGGTTGGATCTGTGTTTGATATTTTGAAACTGCAGGGAAAGAATGAAAGGTTTAAAATGAACTCAGAGATGTCTGAAAGCATTGCTGTGCTGGGATTAACATATCAATGGACTGTAAAGGTCAGGAAGGTCCTGTCCTGGGATTAACATATCAATGGACAAGCCCCCTCCCCCGCCCGCGAGGCAGGACATTGAGAGACAGCCCAACATGTCAGAGGCTCAAGGGGTGGAGTTTGCAAACAGCTCAGTCAGGATATAAACTGGGTTTGAAGATCTCAGTTCCAATCAAAAAACCCACCTTTCACTCTCTCTCTGGAGAGAGTGGACACATTCCCCAGTCTGATTCAGCGTGTGTGTCTGTGTATCTGTGTGTGTGTGTGCTCTCTCTGTCTAAATCCGGTTTATAACTGTGATTTGATTGTATTTGAATATTGCTGATTGTCTGTGTAACTGAGAGAGGAAACTCTGGGCTCTTGCTATGTAATTTTGTTTAAAAATGTCCTCGCTTTGTATTTTAATCCAATTTTTTTCTCCTTCTTTCCCCTGAGAAATTTTCATTCTGAAAACTGCACGGTGAAGATGAAAAGAGGGAAAGTTTGGGACAAGGAATCCTTGGACAGGAGCTTCCTCCAGAGGGGATGGACTGAGGCCTTGTCCACAGGCTGCACCCAAAGGGCCCACGTGAGTTGTGTCTGTTTATTAGCCTGAGGTTTAATTTCCTCTCTGGGGCCCTGGGTTAACCATTTCATGTTGGATTGGGGCTCCTGGTGTTTTATACAGATTGAAAGCCTGGGGTTAAAGGAGCAGCCCCAGGAGGGAGTCCCATTTGCCACTTGCTCCTTCCAGCCCTGTCTGTGAGGTTTGCTGGAGTTTTGGGCCATGCGAGGAAGCTAACAGTTAAATAAGATGCACGGTGCCCATTTTAATTCATTTTACTGCAGGTCTGAGGTTAGCTTTCTCTCTGTCTCCACATTCTTTCCCTGTGTCTCTATCTCCTCCCATGCTTTCTCTTCTCTGTCTCTGTTTCACACTCACCTTCTCCATTTAAACCTTTAATAAATAAGAAACATGCCACACACAGCAATGTGATTTGTCATTATTTGAAATGGTGAGACAAAATCAGCAGCTTGTTCCCAGTTTAAAGAGGGAGTCGCTCTTTCTGGGGACTGAAATCTGTCTATTATCACATTGCTGCTTGTGGGATCTTGCTGTGCATCTACTGCCCTCCAGCATTTTGCATATGACAACAGTTTAAAATTCAGCTTCCTGAGGGTCTGAATGTGAATTTCTCTGTGTTGTTACAAGAATTTTATGATAATTACAAGAGCTGAACGTGAAGCTGGATAAAGACTTGTTCTAAGTTTAAAGATGGAGTTTAGCATTTTCTGAGGACTGTGATGGGATATCTGGCTATGATCACATTGTGGGATCCTGCTGTGCATACATTCTCTGCATCAATTCCAACATCCAACACTGAGGCAGAAACAGATGGAGAGAAAAAGAGGGAGAGTGAGTAACAGCTGGAGGTGGCAGGTTGAACAGAGAGAGAGAGAGGGAGAAACAGGCAGAGTGTGTGTGAGGGAGCGAATGCAGAGAAAGATCGAGAAAGACAGAGAGAGAGAGAGAGAGAGAGAAATCCACACTCAAAAGCTTGGTACACTGAATATTGAAGTGTCACCATTGCTGGGATCTTTCTGTGCACTAAAACAGATGATCTGCATATTTGCATTATCTGAAGGCTTGGAATTAAAGTCCTGAGCTTGAAGCCGGTATAATTCCCGAGTAATGATGGTGTTTTGGGCAGTGCCGTGAATTTGAGTGTGAAATGGAATTGTGGGATCTTGCTGTGCACAAATGGCATGCAGTGTTTCCAACATTGCAACAGTGATGAACACTTTAACACTCAATTCACTGAGTGTCAAATGTTCCCGATTCATTTCAGTTCATTTGACTGAAGTTGTGAGTTTCGATTTCTCTCTCTGTCTCTCTCTTTAAACCTTTAATAGTTAAAAACACACACAGCTGTGTGATTTGTTGTTGTTTTCAATGGTGAGACAGAAATATTTCACAGCTATTTTCAGTCAACATTACATATGAGATAGAGGGACAAAAACAGATATGGACAAAGAGAAAGAGAGACAGGGGACGAATGTGACAGGAACAGAGAGAGATACAGAGACAGGGGAGAGAGAGATACAGAGACAGACACACACACACACACACACACAGAGGTGGAGGTTGCTGTCACAATCCTTTTATCCTCTAGTTTATTAACTGTGATTTGTTTGTATTTGGGTGTTGCTGAGAGAGTGTCTGTGTAACCGAGGGCAATTCCTGGGCTCTTGCTGCGCTATTTTGTTTAACAATGCCTTTTCATCAATTTTCTCTCCCTCCCTCTTGCCTTAGGAAATTTCTTTCTGAAAAGTGCACGGTGAAGGTGAAAAGAGGGAAAGTTTGGGACGAGGAATCCTTGGACAGGAGCTTCCTCCAGAGGGGAAGGACTGAGGCCTTGTCCACAGGCTGCACCCAAAGGGCCCACGTGAGTTGTATCTGTTTATTAGCCTGAGGTTTAATTTCCTCTCTGGGGCCCTGGGTTAACCATTTCATGTTGGATTGGGGCTCCTGGTGTTTTATACAGATTGAAAGCCTGGGGTTAAAGGAGCAGCCCCAGGAGGGAGTCCCATTTGCCCCTTGCTCCTTCCAGCCCTGTCTGTGAGGTTTGCTGGTGTTTTGGGCAATGCGAGGAAGCTAACAGTGAAATAAGATGCACGGTGCCCATTTTAATTCATTTTATTGTAGGTCTGAGCTTTCTCTCTGTCTCCACATTCTTTCCCTGTGTCTCTATCTCCCCCCATGCTTTCTCTTCTCTGTCTCGGTTTCACACTCACCTTCTCCAATTAAACCTTTAATAAATAAAAAACATGCCACACACAGCAATGTGATTTGTCGTTATTTGAAATGGTGAGACAGAATCAGCAGCTTGTTCCCAGTTTAAAGAGGGAGTTTTGCCCTTTCTGGGGACTGAAATCTAGCTATTATCACATTGCTGCTCGTGGGATCTTGCTGTGCATCTAGTGCCCTTTTGCATTTCCTGCACAACAATGAGGACACTTTAAAATTCAGCTTCCTGAGGGTCAGATTGTGGATTTCTCTGTGTTTTCTCTCCACCTTCCTCTGCTTTTCTCTCCCCCGCACTTTCTCTATTTTAACCATTAATCAATAGGTGCCGCAATGTGTGCACAGCAAGATCCCACAGGCAGCAATATGATAATATGCAGATAATGTGTTTTCAGTGATGTAAGTTTCGGGATCGCAGAGGGAGGGACTTTCCTGCAGTGGCTAAGTGGTTAGTACCGCAGCCTCACAGCTCCAGCAACCCATGTTGGGTTCTGGGTCCTGCCTGTGCAGAGTTTGCAAGTTCTCCGTGTGGGTTTCCTCCGGGTGCTCTGGTTTCCTGCCACATGCCAAAGACTTGCGGGTTGATAGGTAAGATGGCCATTATAAAAATTGGCCCTCGTGTAGGTAGGTGGTCGGAGAATTGAGGGAAGGTGGGGACGTGAGAGGGGAAATAAATGGCATGAATGTAGGATTAGCATAAATGGATGGCTGATAGTCAGCGTTGGGCCGAAGGTACTGTTTTAGTGCTGTCTCTCTCTAAGACTCGAATGGGACGAGTGGTTATTTTAAACGGTGACAGAAACATTTCAGCGGACGTTTCAATCTAGATTAAATCCCAGATCGAGAGAGGAAGAAACAAGTGGATGGGGTGCAGGGGGGAGGGAGCAGGAGAAAGACAGGGAGAGTGGTGTTTGAGATTTTCAAACTGCAGGAATGTCCCTCCCTCTGGGATCTCGAAACTTACGTCACTAAAATCAGATTATCTGCATATTAGCATATTGTTGCCTTTGGGATCTTGCTGTGCACAGATTGCCTACAGGTTTCCTGCATTGAAACAGTGAGGACCACGTTAAAAATTAGTTCATTGATTCTCAACTGCTCCTGAGGGCCAATAATTACAAGAGCTGAACGTGAAGCTGTATAAAGGCTTGTGAAAAGTTTAAAGATGGAGATCAGCATTTTCTGAGGACTGTGATGAGATTTCTGGCTATGATCACATTGTGGGATCCTCCTGTGCATTCATTCCCTGCATCAATTCTTACATTAGAACACTGAGGCAGAAACAGGTGGAGAGAAAAAGAGGGAGAGAGAGAAACAGCTGGAGGTGGCAGGTAAATCAGAGAGAGAGAGAGAGAGAGACAGGCGGAGTGTGGATGAGGGAGGGAAGGCAGAGAAAGATGGAGAAAGACAGAGAGAGAGAGAAATCCACACTCAAAATCTTGGTAAACTGAATTTTGAAGTGTTGCCATTGCTGGGATCTTGCTGTGCACAGCTTGCCTGCAGAATTCCCTGCATTGTGACAGTGACTGCATTTCAGAAGTGAATTTATTGTGTGTAAAGCTCTCCTGAAGGCCTGGAATTTAAGTCCGGAGCTTGAAGCCGGTATAATTCCCAAATAATGCTGGTGTTTTGGGCAGTGACGTGAATTTCTCTCTCTCTCTCCATCTGTCTCTCTGAATGAGAGTAACAGGAGGGAGAGAGATGCAGGAGAGTGAGGGAAACATGGAGGGAATCAGAGGGGGAGAGAGGGGTAGCCGGCTGTAAGCACACTGCTGCTTGTGGGATCTTGCTGTGCATCAATGGCCGACAGCATTTCCAACGTTGCAACAGTGACGACCAATTTAAAAATTAATTCATCAAATACTTCTGTGAATCAGCAATGAAATGGGTGAAATGTGATGGTTTGTAAAGGTTTGTTCTCATTCCCGAATATTGCTGGTGTTTGAGGCTGTGGGCTGAATTTGACAGTGAAATGAAACACCGGGGGACCATTTGAATTCAGTTTATCAGGGATGGGAATGTGGATTTGTCTCTCTATCCTTCTACAGGAGAGGGGATGGGGTTCACCAGTGTTTGTGTGCTTTTACAATGAGGCAGAAACAGATGTAGAGAGACACAGAGAAATAGAGAGAGAGAGAGAGAGGGAGAGAGAGACAGCAGGAAATGACAGGGTAAACACATCTACACTTCCCAGTCTCTGGCTCTGTGTCAGGGGATGTGTTTGTAAGTCACTGAGAGATTGTTTTATGTCAATGAGTTTGAGAGAGAATCCTGGGCTCTCGCTGTGTTTTATTTCTGTGCAAAAATGCTTTGCTTTGTTTGAATCAATTGTATTTCTCTTTTACCCAAGGAGAATCTTTTCGGAAGCTGCAGCTGTGATGATGCAGAGGGAGAATCTTTTGGCCACGTGGAATTCTCCGACAAGAGCTTTAACCGGAGAGGGAAAGTAATAATAAAAATATATTTGTCATTGTCAAATTAATTTCTCGATCCAGAAAAGAAGACTGTGTGATTTCGGGGCTGATAGAAAAACAAAGTGCTGGAAATACTCAGTATTTCCAGAACAGTTTTTATTTCAGATTTCCAGCATCCTCAGTATTTTGATTATGTGTTTTCGGGGGTCTGTGGATTTTATTTTAACCACAAGGGAGGGGGCTGGATGGTGCTCCAAAGGGAATAGTTTGGGAATCGCTGCTCCAGAACAGTCAATGTAATCCCGTAGATTTCCCTCTCTCCATCTCTTGCTGCAACTTGTTCCCTGCACCTTCCTCTTTGTTCCTAACTCTGTTTCTTCACATCTTTAAATCCCTATCTCTGTATCTCTCAACATCCTTTCTATCTTTGCCTCTCTCCGGAGTCTCACAAGTTTCCATTGTCACTCTCTTTCTGCAACTCTCTGCATCTTTATCTGTCTCTCTCTCAGTCCATTTCTTCTCTCACTGACTTCCACATCCCAGAATCTTTCCATCTCTGCTCCTCCTTTCCTGCAAGATTATCTCTGCATTTCCCTCCCACCTGTCCCGGGACACCCCTCTCTATTCTGTGAACACATCTTACTTTGTATCTCTGCCCCTCCACCTCCTTCTGTCTCTGCATATTCAGATGGTATTTCGATGGGGGTCTGTCCCCGGAGGGGTATTTAGATGGGGGTCTGCCCCCGGGGTTAGTATTTAGATGGCGGTCTGTCCCCGGAGGGGTATTTAGATGGGGATCTGTCCCCGGTGGGGGGGTATTTAGATGGGGATCTGTCCCCGGTTGGGGGGTATTTAGATGGGGTCTGTTCCAGTCAGGTATTTGTAATAGGGGTATTATAAGGGTATAATTAGATGGGGGTCTGTCCCCGGGGATGTATTTAGATGGCGGTCTGTCCCCAGGGATGTATTTAGATGGGGGTCTGTCCCTGGGGTTAGTATTTAGATGGGGGTCTGTCCCGGGGGGGGGTGGTATTAGATGGGGGTCTGTCCCTGGGGTTAGTATTAAGATGGGGGTCTGTCCCGGGGGGTCTATTTAGATGGGGGTCTATCCCTGGGGTGAGTATTTAGATGGGGGTCTGTCCCTGGGGGGGGGGGTTATTTAGATGGGGGTCTGTCCCTGGGGTTAGTATTTAGATGGGGGTCTGTCCCTGGGGTTAGTATTTAGATGGGAGTCTGTCCCCGGGGATGTATTTGGATGGGAGTCTGTCCCCGGGTGGGGTATTTAGATGGGGGTCTGTTCCCGTGATTAGTATTTAGATGGGGGTATGTCCCCGGGCATTTATTTAGATGGGGGTCTGTCCCCGGGGATGTATTTAGATGGGGGTCTGTTCCCGTGATCAGTATTTAGATGGCGGTCAGTCCCCGGAGGGGTATTTAGATGGGGATCTGTCCCCGGTGGGGGAGTATTTAGATGGGGAGAGGTTTAATATCCTCTTTGGGTTATCTCGTTCCTGTCGGATTGGGGCCCTGGAGTTTTAAACATGCTGAAAGCCTGGGGTTAAAGGAGCAGCCCCAGGAAGGAGTCCCATTTGCACTTGCTCCATCCAGCCCTGTCTGTGAGGTTTGCTGATGTTTTGGGCAATGCTTCGTGAACTTAGTGAAATAAGATGCACGGTGCCCATTTTAATTCATTTTACTGTAGTTATGAGGTTAGCTTTCCCTCTGTCTCCACATTCTTTCCCTGTGTCTCTATCTCCCCCCATGCTTTCTCTTCTCTGTCTCGGTTACACACTCTCCATCGCCACTTAAACCTTTTATAAATAAAAATAAACATACCACACACAGCAATGTGATTTGTCGTTATTTGAAATGGTGAGACGGAATCAGCAGCTTGTTCCCAGTTTAAAGAGGGAGTTTCACCCTTTCTAGGGACTGAAATCTGGCTATTATCACATTGCTGCTTGTGGGATCTTGCTGTGCATCTAGTGCCCTGCAGCATTTCCTACATGACAACAATGAGGACACTTCCCTCCCTGTCACACCATTTTAGAAGTGAATTCATTTTGTGTAAAGCTTTCCTGAAGGCCTGGAATTAAAGTCCTGAGCTTGGAGCCGGTATAATTCCAGAGTGATGATGGTATTTAGGGCAGTGACGTGAATTTGAGGGTGAAATAAATTGTGGGATCTTGCTGTGCACATATGGCATGCAGTGTTTCCAACATTGCAATAGTGACGAGCACTTAAACAGTTCACTGAGTGTCAAATGTTCCCAATTCAAACAATTCAGTTTACTGAAGTTCTGAGTTTCGAATTCTCTCTTTCTTTCTCCAGAATTATTTCCCTCTGTCTCTCTATTTAAACCTTTAATAGTTAAAAACACACAGCTGTGTGATTTGTTGTTGGTTTAAATGGTGAGACACAAATATTTCATAGCTATTTTCATTCAAGATTACATATGAGATAGAGTGACAAAAACAGATATGGACGGAGAGAGAGAGACAGGGGAGAGAAATACACAGACAAGGGAGAGAAATACATTGACAGGGGAGAGAGATACAGAGACAGGGAGAGAGATACAGAGACAGGGGAGAGAGATACAGAGACAGGGAGAGAGATACAGAGACAGGGGAGAGAAATACACAGACAGGGGAGAGAGATACAGAGACAGGGAGAGAGATACAGAGACGGGGAGAGAGATACAGAGACAGACACAGAGAGGTGGAGGTTGCTGTCTGAACCCTTTTATCCTTTGGTTTATTAACTGTGATTTGTCTGTATTTGGGTGTTGCTGGGAGAGTGTCTGTGTCACTGAGGGCAATTCCTGGGCTCTTGCTGTGCTATTTTGCTCAACAATGCCTTTTAATCAATTGTGGGATCCTGCTGTGCATCCATTCCCTGCATCAATTCCTACATTACAACACTGAGGCAGAAACAGATGGAGAGAAAAAGAGGGAGAGTGAGAAACAGCTGGAGGTGGCAGGTTAAATGCAGAGAGAGAGAGAGAGACAGGTGAGTGAGGGAGGGAAGGCAGAGAAAGATGGACAGAGACAGAGAGAGAGGGAGAGAGAAATCTACACTCAAAAACTTGGTAAACTGAATATTGAAGTGTCACCATTGCTGGGATCTTGCTGTGCACTTAAAGCAGATTATCTGCATATCAGATTTCTGCCTGTGGGATCTTGCTGTGCAAACACTGCCTGCAGGTTTCCTGCATTGCAACAGTGGACCACTTTAAAAATTAATTCATTAAGTGTCAACTGCTCCTGAGGGCCAATAATTACAAGAGCTGAACGTGAAGCTGTATAAAGGTTGTTTTCAGTTTAAAGATGGAGTTCAGCATTTTCTGAGGACTGTGATGGGATATCTGGCTATGATCACATTGTGGAATCCTGCTGTGCATACATTCCCTGCATCAATTTCTACATTACAACACTGAGGCAGAAACAGGTGGAGACAAAAAGAGGGAGAGTGCGAAACAGCTGGAGGTGGCAGGTTAAACAGAGAGAGAGAGAGAGAGAGAGAGACAGGCAGAGTGTGGGTGAGGGAGGGAAGGCAGAGAAAGATGGAGAAAGACAGGGAGAGAGAGAAATCCACACTCAAACCTTGGTTGAAGTGTCACCATTGCTGGGATCTTGCTGTGCACAGCTTGCAGGCTGTTATCACACTGCTGCTTGTGGGATCTTGCTGTGTACCAATGTCCTGCAACATTTCCAACATTACAACAGTGAAGAGCACTTTAAAAATTAATTCATTGAGTGTCAAATACTTCTGTGAATCAGCAATGAAATGGGTGAAATGTGAAGGTTTGTAAAGGCTTGTTCTCATTCCGAATAATGCTGGTGTTTTAGGCTGTGGGCTGAATTTGACAGTGAAATGAAACACCGGGGGACCATTTGAATTCAGTTTTTCAGGGATGGGAATGTGGATTTCTCTCTCTATCCTTCTATGGAGAGGGGATGGGGGTCTCCAGTGTTTGTGTGTTTTTACAATGAGGCAGAAACAGATGTCGAGACACACAGAGAGAAATAGAGAGAGAGAGAGAGAGAGAGAGAGAGAGAGACAGCAGGAAATGACAGGGTAAACACATCCACACTTCCCAGTCTCTGGCTCTGTGTCAGGGGATGTGTTTGTAAGTCACTGAGAGATTGTTTTATGTCAGTGAGTTTGAGAGAGAGTCCTGGGCTCTTGCTGCGTTTTATTTCTGTTCAAAAATGCTTTGCTTTGTTTGAATCAATTTTATTTCTCTTATTCCCAAGGAGAATCTTTTCGGAAGCTGCAGCTGTGATGATGCAGAGGGAGAATCTTTTGGCCACGTGGAATTCTCCGACAAGAGCTTTAACCGGAGAGGGAAAGTAATAATAAAAATATATTTGTCATTGTCAAATTAATTTCTCGATCCAGAAAAGAAGACTGTGTGATTTCGGGGCTGATAGAAAAACAAAGTGCTGGAAAAGCTCAGCATTTCCAGAACAGTTTTTATTTCAGATTTCCAGCATCCTCAGTATTTTGATTTTGTGTTTTCGGGGGTCTGTGGATTTTTTTTTGCCACAAGGGAGGGGGCTGGATGGTGCTCCAAAGGGAATAGTTTGGGAATCGCTGCTCCAGAACAGTCAATGTAATCCCATAGATTTCCCTCTCTCCATCTCTTGCTGCAACTTGTTCCCTGCACCTTCCTCTTTGTTCCTAACTCTGTTTCTTCACATCTTTAAATCCCTATCTCTGTATCTCTCAACATCCTTTCTATCTTTGCCTCTCTCTGGAGTCTCACAAGTTTCCATTGTCACTCTATTTCTGCAACTCTCTGCATCTTTATTTGTCTCTCTCTCACTCCATTTCTTCTCTCACTGACTTCCAAATCCCTGAATCTTTCCATCTCTGCTCCTCCTTTCCTGCAAGATTATCTCTGCATTTCCCTCCCACCTGTCCCGGGACACCCCTCTCTATTCTGTGAACACATGTTACTTTGTATCTCTGCCCCTCCACCTCTTTCTGTCTCTGCATATTCAGATGGGATTTAGATGGGGGTCTGTCCCAGGGGTTAGTATTTAGATGGGGGTCTGTTCCCGTGATTAGTATTTAGATGGGGGTCTGTCCCCGGGCATTTATTTAGATGGGGGTCTGTCCCTGGGGATGTATTTAGATGGGGGTCTGTTCCCGTGATTAGTATTTAGATGGTGGTCAGTCCCCGGAGGGGTATTTAGATGGGGATCTGTCCCCGGTGGGGGAGTATTTAGATGGAGAGAGGTTTAATATCCTCTCTGGGTTATCTCGTTCCTGTCGGATTGGGGCCCTGGAGTTTTAAACATGCTGAAAGCCTGGGGTTCAAGGAACAGCCCCAGGAAGGAGTCCCATTTGCACTTGCTCCATCCAGCCCTGTCTGTGAGGTTTGCTGATGTTTTGGGCAATGCTTCGTGAACTTAGTGAAATAAGATGCACGGTGCCCATTTTAATTCATTTTACTGTAGTTATGAGGTTAGCTTTCCCTCTGTCTCCACATTCTTTCCCTGTGTCTCTATCTCCCCCCATGCTTTCTCTTCTCTGTCTCGGTTACAAACTCTCCATCGCCACTTAAACCTTTTATAAATAAAAATAAACATACCACACACAGCAATGTGATTTGTCGTTATTTGAAATGGTGAGACGGAATCAGCAGCTTGTTCCCAGTTTAAAGAGGGAGTTTCACCCTTTCTAGGGACTGAAATCTGGCTATTATCACATTGCTGCTTGTGGGATCTTGCTGTGCATCTAGTGCCCTGCAGCATTTCCTCCATGACAACAATGAGGATACTTCCCTCCCTTTCACACCATTTTAGAAGTGAATTCATTTTGTGTAAAGCTCCCCTGAAGGCCTGGAATTAAAGTCCTGAGCTTGGAGCCGGTATAATTCCAGAGTGATGATGGTATTTAGGGCAGTGACGTGAATTTGAGGGTGAAATAAATTGTGGGATCTTGCTGTGCACATATGGCATGCAGTGTTTCCAACATTGCAATAGTGACGAGCACTTAAACAGTTCACTGAGTGTCAAATGTTCCCGATTCAAACAATTCAGTTTACTGAAGTTCTGAGTTTCGAATTCTCTCTTTCTTTCTCCAGAATTATTTCCCTCTGTCTCTCTATTTAAACCTTTAATAGTTAAAAACACACACGGCTGTGTGATTTGTTGTTGGTTTAAATGGTGAGACACAAATATTTCATAGCTATTTTCATTCAAGATTACATATGAGATAGAGTGACAAAAACAGATATGGACGGAGAGAGAGAGACAGGGGAGAGAAATACACAGACAAGGGAGAGAAATACATTGACAGGGGAGAGAGATACAGAGACAGGGAGAGAGATACAGAGACAGGGGAGAGAGATACAGAGACAGGGAGAGAGATACAGAGACAGGGGAGAGAAATACACAGACAGGGGAGAGAGATACAGAGACAGGGAGAGAGATACAGAGACGGGGAGAGAGATACAGAGACAGACACAGAGAGGTGGAGGTTGCTGTCTGAACCCTTTTATCCTTTGGTTTATTAACTGTGATTTGTCTGTATTTGGGTGTTGCTGGGAGAGTGTCTGTGTCACTGAGGGCAATTCCTGGGCTCTTGCTGTGCTATTTTGCTCAACAATGCCTTTTAATCAATTGTGGGATCCTGCTGTGCATCCATTCCCTGCATCAATTCCTACATTACAACACTGAGGCAGAAACAGATGGAGAGAAAAAGAGGGAGAGTGAGAAACAGCTGGAGGTGGCAGGTTAAATGCAGAGAGAGAGAGAGAGACAGGTGAGTGAGGGAGGGAAGGCAGAGAAAGATGGACAGAGACAGAGAGAGAGGAAGAGAGAAATCTACACTCAAAAACTTGGTAAACTGAATATTGAAGTGTCACCATTGCTGGGATCTTGCTGTGCACTTAAAGCAGATTATCTGCATATCAGATTTCTGCCTGTGGGATCTTGCTGTGCAAACACTGCCTGCAGGTTTCCTGCATTGCAACAGTGGACCACTTTAAAAATTAATTCATTAAGTGTCAACTGCTCCTGAGGGCCAATAATTACAAGAGCTGAACGTGAAGCTGTATAAAGGTTGTTTTCAGTTTAAAGATGGAGTTCAGCATTTTCTGAGGACTGTGATGGGATATCTGGCTATGATCACATTGTGGAATCCTGCTGTGCATACATTCCCTGCATCAATTTCTACATTACAACACTGAGGCAGAAACAGGTGGAGACAAAAAGAGGGAGAGTGCGAAACAGCTGGAGGTGGCAGGTTAAACAGAGAGAGAGAGAGAGAGAGAGACAGGCAGAGTGTGGGTGAGGGAGGGAAGGCAGAGAAAGATGGAGAAAGACAGGGAGAGAGAGAAATCCACACTCAAACCTTGGTTGAAGTGTCACCATTGCTGGGATCTTGCTGTGCACAGCTTGCAGGCTGTTATCACACTGCTGCTTGTGGGATCTTGCTGTGTACCAATGTCCTGCAACATTTCCAACATTACAACAGTGAAGAGCACTTTAAAAATTAATTCATTGAGTGTCAAATACTTCTGTGAATCAGCAATGAAATGGGTGAAATGTGAAGGTTTGTAAAGGCTTGTTCTCATTCCGAATAATGCTGGTGTTTTAGGCTGTGGGCTGAATTTGACAGTGAAATGAAACACCGGGGGACCATTTGAATTCAGTTTTGCAGGGATGGGAATGTGGATTTCTCTCTCTATCCTTCCATGGAGAGGGGATGGGGGTCTCCAGTGTTTGTGTGTTTTTACAATGAGGCAGAAACAGATGTCGAGACACACAGAGAGAAATAGAGAGAGAGAGAGAGAGAGAGAGAGAGAGAGAGACAGCAGGAAATGACAGGGTAAACACATCCACACTTCCCAGTCTCTGGCTCTGTGTCAGGGGATGTGTTTGTAAGTCACTGAGAGATTGTTTTATGTCAGTGAGTTTGAGAGAGAGTCCTGGGCTCTTGCTGCGTTTTATTTCTGTTCAAAAATGCTTTGCTTTGTTTGAATCAATTTTATTTCTCTTATTCCCAAGTAGAATCTTTTCGGAAGCTGCAGCTGTGATGATGCAGAGGGAGAATCTTTTGGCCACGTGGAATTCTCTGACAAGAACTTTAACCGGAGAGGGAAAGTAATAATAAAAATATATTTGTCATTGTCAAAATAATTTCTCGATCCAGAAAAGAAGACTGTGTGATTTCGGGGCTGATAGAAAAACAAAGTGCTGGAAAAGCTCAGTATTTCCAAAACAGTTTTTATTTCAGATTTCCAGCATCCTCAGTATTTTGATTTTGTGTTTTCGGGGGTCTGTGGATTTTTTTTGCCACAAGGGAGGGGGCTGGATGGTGCTCCAAAGGGAATAGTTTGGGAATCGCTGCTCCAGAACAGTCAATGTAATCCCATCGATTTCCCTCTCTCCATCTCTTGCTGCAACTTGTTCCCTGCACCTTCCTCTTTGTTCCTAACTCTGTTTCTTCACATCTTTAAATCCCTATCTCTGTATCTCTCAACATCCTTTCTATCTTTGCCTCTCTCTGGAGTCTCACAAGTTTCCATTGTCACTCTATTTCTGCAACTCTCTGCATCTTTATCTGTCTCTCTCTCACTCCATTTCTTCTCTCACTGACTTCCAAATCCCTGAATCTTTCCATCTCTGCTCCTCCTTTCCTGCAAGATTATCTCTGCATTTCCCTCCCACCTGTCCCGGGACACCCCTCTCTATTCTGTGAACACATCTTACTTTGTATCTCTGCCCCTCCACCTCTTTCTGTCTCTGCATATTCAGATGGGATTTAGATGGGGGTCTGTCCCCGGGGTTAGTATTTAGATGGGGGTCTGTCCCCGGAGGGGTATTTAGATGGGGGTCTGTCCCCGGGGTTAGTATTTAGATGGGGGTCTGTCCCCGGGGTTAGTGTTTAGATGGGGATCTGTCCCCGGGGATGTATTTAGATGGGGGTCTGTCCCCTGGGTTAGTATTTAGATGGGGGTCTGTCCCCGGGGATGTATTTAGATGGTGCTCTGTCCCCGGGGATGTATTTAGATGGGGGTCTGTCCCTGGGGTTAGTATTTAGATGGAGGTCTGTCCCCGGGGTTAGTATTTAGATGGGGGTCTGTCCCCGGGGTTAGTATTTAGATGGGGTTCTGTCCCCGGGGTTAGTATTTAGATGGGGGTCTGTCCCCGGGGTTAGTATTTAGATGGCGGTCTGTCCCCGGGGTTGGTATTTAGATGGGGGTCTGTCCCCGGGGTTAGTATTTAGATGGCGGTCTGTCCCCGGGGATGTATTTAGATGGTGGTCTGTCCCCGGGGATGTATTTAGATGGAGGTCTGTCCCCGGGGTTAGTATTTAGATGGGGGTCTGTCCCCGGGGCTAGTATTTCGATGGGGTTCTGTCCCCGGGGTTAGTATTTAGATGGGGGTCTGTCCCCGGGGTTAGTATTTAGATGGGGTCTGTCCTCGGGGTTAGTATTTAGATGGCGGTCTGTCCCCGGGGATTTATTTAGATGACGGTCTGTCCCCGGGGTTGGTATTTAGATGGGGGTCTGTCCCCGGGGTTGGTATTTAGATGGGGGTCTGTCCCCGGGGATGTATTTAGATGGAGGTCTGTCCCCGGGGTTAGTATTTAGATGGGGGTCTGTCCCCGAGGTTGGTATTTAGATGGGGGTCTGTCCCCGGCGTTAGTAGTGTGAGAAACATAGCCCACTTAATAATAATTTACACCAAGTCAAACTCTGAAGAAGTAAGTTTATTTAACGTTATTGCAAGATCGGGTGTCCTACAAGCAGGCACCCCGATCAACATATTCAGTTCATGTTTATACAATACAAATCCATTTTTCCACGCCTTTATTTTACATTATTGGTTATAACATATTATGACACTAACCTATCCTATAGTTGCTACAGTCTCCTCCTCTGTTTACTTCTCCCCCTACTCTAACTTTCTAGCCCCTAACTCTTGTTTTTGTTTTACCTTATTTGGCTCTCCATTGTGTGTTTTAACTTGCAGCTGTCAGCCTTTATCTTAGTGGGGCAGTTTCTTATTCACTACATCCTTTGTTCTAACTCTTGCTGTTTCTCTTTTATCTGCCTAAGCACAATTTTTAAGTGATGTACTGTCCCAAGGTCTGTACTTACATACCCTTATCAGTTCTCTTTTTCAGTGATGTACTGTCTTATGGTCTTTTACTTACATACCCTTATCAGTTCTCTTTTTCAGTGATTTCATTATGTTGAGTACAAATGACTTCTGGGTAACTTTCCACAAGCTGTAGAAACAACATTTCAGTATTTCTTATTCTCACAGTAGTTAGATGGGGGTCTGTCCCTGGGGGGGGGATAGTTAGAGGGGGTTCTCTTCCCGGGTGGGCTATCAAAAAAGGGGTCTGTCCCCGGGGATCTATTTAGATTGGGGTCTGTCCCCAGGGTTAGTACATAGATGGTGGTCTGTCCCCGGGGGGGTATTTAGATGGCGATCTGTCCCCGGGTGGGGGGGGGGGGGTATTTAGATGGGGGTCTGTCACCGGGGGGATGGTATTTAGATGGGGGTCTGTTCCAGTCAGGTATTTGCAATAGGGGTATTATAAGGGTATATTTAGATGGGGGTCTGTCCCCGGGGACGTATTTAGATGGGGGTCTGTCCCCAGGGATGTATTTAGATGACAGTCTGTCCCCGGGGATGTATTTAGATGGGGGTCTGTCCCCGGGGTTAGTATTTAGATGGGGGTCTGTCCCCGGGGGGGGTATTTAGATGGGGGTCTGTCCCTGGGGTTAGTATTTAGATGGGGGTCTGTCCCGGGGGGGGGTATTTAGATGGGGGTCTGTCCCCGGGGATGTATTTAGATGGTGGTCTGTCCCCAGGGATGTATCTAGATGGGGGTCTGTCCCCGGGGATGTATGTAGATGGGGGTCTGTCCCCAGGGATGTATTTAGATGGGGGTCTGTCCCCGGCGGGGTATCTAGATGGGAGTCTGTCCCTGGGGGGGTGGTATCTAGATGGGACTCGATCCTGGGGGGGATATTTAGATGGGAGTCTGTTCCTGGGGGGGATATTTAGATGGGAGTCTGTTCCTGTGGGGGGTTATCGAGATGGGACTCGGTCCTGGGGAGGTATCTAGATGAGACTTGGTCCTGGGGGGTTATCTAGATGGGACTCGGTCCTGGGGGGGTATCTAGATGGGAGACTGTTCCTGGGGGGGGATCTAGATGGGACTCTGTCCTGGCGGGGTATCTAGATGGGAGTCTGTTCCTGTGGGAGGTATCTAGATGAGACTCGGTCCTGGGGGGGGGGGTTATCTAGATGGGAGTCGGTCCCGGGGGGGGTTATTTAGATGGGTTGTCTTGTAACAGGGGGAAGGGCATAATTAGATGGGGGTCTATTCCTGGGGGGTATTTTAGATGGGAGTCTGTTCCTGGGGGGGTATCTAGATGGGACTCGGTCCTGCGGAGGTATCTAGATGGGACTCGGTCCTGGGGGGGGGGGGTATCGAGATGGGTCTCGGTTTTGGGGGGGTATTGAGATGGGTTGTCTTGTAACAGGGGGAAGGGGATAATTAGATGGGGGTCTGTTCCTGGGTCTGGTGATCGTGAGGGTATTAGGTGGGGGTCTGTACAAAAGGGGAATGTTATCCGGGGGGGGGCAATATTGCAGGGGATAAAATTTACATCGGGGATATAAATTGCGGTTGGAGGAAATTTGCAGGCGGGGGGGGGAAATAATTGCGGGGGGGGAAATATTTGCGGGGGGTGGAAATAATTGCGGGGGGGGGATAATTGCGGGGGGGAATACATTGCGGGGGGGGTTGAAACAAGCACGAGAGAAAAGATAGAATGAGCGAGAAAGAAGGAGCGAAAAGATAGAGAAAGAAAGACAAAGAAGGGATAGAAAAAGAATGAGAGAAAAGATAGAAACAGAAGATAGAAATAGAGAAAAGACAGAGAAAAGACAGAGAGTCAGAAATAGAGAAAAGACAAAGTCAGAAAAAGACAGAGTCAGAAATAGAGAAAAGACAGAGAGTCAGAAATAGAGAAAAGACAGAAGGTCAGAAAAAGAGAAAAGACAAAGTCAGAAAAAGACAGAGTCAGGAATAGAGAAAAGACAGAGAGTCAGAAATAGAGAAAAGACAGAGAGTCAGAAATAGAGAAAAGACAAAGTCAGGAATAGAGAAAAGACAGAGAGTCAGAAATAGCGAAAAGACAGAGAGTCAGAAATAGAGAAAAGACAAAGTCAGAAATAGAGAAAAGACAGAGAGTCAGAAATAGAGAAAAGACAGAGAGTCAGAAATAGAGAAAAGGCAAAGTCAGAAAAAGGCAGAGTCAGAAATAGAGAAAAGACAGAGAGTCAGAAAAAGAGAAAAGACAAAGTCAGAAAAAGGCAGAGTCAGAAATAGAGAAAAGACAAAGTCAGAAAAAGACAGAAAGTCAGAAATAGAGAAAAGACAGAGAGTCAGAAATAGAGAAAAGACAAAGTCAGAAATAGAGAAAAGACAGAGAGTCAGAAATAGAGAAAAAACAGACATAGAGAAAAGACAGAAACACAGAAATAGAGAAAAGACAAACTCAGAGAAATAGAGAAAAGACAGAAAGTCAGAAATAGAGCAAAGACAGAAGGTCAGAAAAAGAGAAAAGACAAAGTCAGAAAAAGGCAGAGTCAGAAATGGAGAAAAGACAGAAGGTCAGAAATAGAGAAAAGACAAAGTCAGAAAAAGACAGAAAGTCAGAAATAGAGCAAAGACAGAAGGTCAGAAAAAGAGAAAAGACAAAGTCAGAAAAAGGCAGAGTCAGAAATAGAGAAAAGACAGAAGGTCAGAAATAGAGAAAAGACAAAGTCAGAAAAAGACAGAAAGTCAGAAATAGAGAAAAGACAGAAGGTCAGAAATAGAGAAAAGACAAAGTCAGAAATAGAGAAAAGACAAAGTCAGAAATAGAGAAAAGACAGAGAGTCAGAAATAGAGAAAAGACAAAGTCAGAAATAGAGAAAAGACAAAGTCAGAAATAGAGAAAAGACAGAGAGTCAGAAATAGAGAAAAACAGACATAGAGAAAAGACAGAAACACAGAAATAGAGAAAAGACAAACTCAGAGAAATAGAGAAAAGACAGAAAGTCAGAAATACGGAAAAGACAAAGCCAGAAAAAGACAGAAAGTCAGAAATAGAGGAAAGACAGAAGGTCAGAAATACAGAAAAGACAAAGTCATAAATAGAGAAAAGACAAAGTCACAAAAAGACAGAAAGTGAGAAAAAGACAAAGTCAGAAATACAGTAGAAAGAAAGTCAGAGGAATAGAGAAAAGGCCGAAAGAGACACAGAAAAAGAGGAGGGAAAAAAGTGGAGGGAAAGAACTGAGATACAAAGAAATTGCAGGCAGCAAAGAGTCAGGCAGAAAGCCAGTGAGAAAGGCACACAGAGAATCACAAAGAGATTGAGAGAGAGAAGGACAGAGAATCACAGAGAGATTGAGAGAGAGAAAGACAAAGAAATCCATTGAGACAGAAAGACACACAATCATTCAGGGAGAAACAGAGAGAGAGAGAGAAACACAAAGTGAGAGGGAGAGATGGAGGAACACAGAGGGAGAGAGAGAACCAGAGAGAGAGGGAAAAAAACAGAGAGAGAGAGAGAGAGAAAATAGAGAGAGGGAGAGAAACACAGAGCGAGAATCGAGAGAGACAGAAACACAGAGAGAGAGAAACAGACAGAGAGAGTAACAGAGAGAGATTGAGAGAGAGAGATTGAGGAACATAGAGAGAGAACCAGAGAGATAAATGGACACAGAGAGATTGAAAAACAGATTGAAAGAGAGAGATTGAGGCAAAAGGAGAGAGAAAGGCAGAGAGGGACAATAAAGATGTGATACTCACCATCCCACACGGTCTGCGCTCCATCATTGGACTCTAACACCTTCCCTCCATCAGCTCCTCCATGGGGAAAAGAGCCTGGAGAGGGAGATTGGGGTGGGAATTGGAGACAAGGGTCAGGACTGGGACAGAGAGAGCGGGGGATTCAGACTGGACTCTCTCTCGCACACACACACACACACACTGTAATCAGCTTGCAATTCACCTGGGCACAGAGACACAGAGACTGAGATACAGAAACTCACCTGAACAAACCAGCCGCATGGAAAGAAAGAATGGAGGCTGATGTTGTCCTAATATATCCCAGAACCTGTCACTCAAAACAGACAGTCCATCCCAAATACAGCTCACCCAACCAGCTATCAGCTTCCTTCATCTGGACACTGCCTCCCAGGTATGGGACAGTCCAAGGTGAGTCTCTGTGTAAACAGGGAATGGGGGAAGAGAGGGATATTCCAGCCAAATCCCAAATGGACCATTCCAGACAGAAACCTGTCTGTCTGTCTCTCTCTCTCTCCCTCCCCCAAAAACATCATCAACAGAGCAGAAAAACTGCTGTCATTTAAAACCTGGAGGGGCTGGTTTGGATAATGGCCTTTTAACACTAATTATATTAAATGTCTTCCACTATTCACCTCCAGTTAACAGTTCATAAAATGACTGAAAATGTCTCATTGCAGTTAACTTGAAATTCCGGCTATGAGTTTTTGCTGGAGACACCTGTTTGACTGCAGTATAAACAGGCAGTTTTTATTCAGATTTTCAATTCCACTGTCTTTCAAACTAAACTAGAGCCCGGTTAATGATGCAGCCAAGAGAACTTTAACAACTGGTGACATTTCACACAATTCTCACCCATATTTACAGTTATATTTCTCAATGATACTTTGCACATTCTTTGCTGCTGCTGTATTTATGCATTAGGCTGTAATCAATTAAAAATACCTTCTTAATATTTACCAGTTTAATGTTACAAGGGTTTACAAAGCTGGGAAATGGACATTTAACACAAATTGTATTAAAGATCTTCCACTTGTCACCTCCAGTTTATATAAAGCTCAGCGATAACGACCTCAACATTCTGACAAAGAGTTTTTTGTTGCTGTAATAAAGTGTCACTTGTTTCCATTTGCTTCCTGACTGTTATTTTCCCCTGCTCTCCTGGGGGATTCAGAGGGATTTTTGTTCATTGTTTGTCCACATTCACGAGGTTTCAGCTGCTCTGCAATTGCTGTCCTGGAGAAATTAATTGTATTCAAAATCTTTCCCTCAGTTTGGAGACGTGAGAAGAGACTGTTTACACTAGCAGAGGGGAGAAACAATTAGGCAGGGAGTTATTCTGGTGTGAAATTCACTGACAGGTTTCTGAAAGCTGATTCAAAATTAACTTTCAAAAGACAATCGGATCAAAACTTCAATTACTCTGAGTTATAGTACAGAAGATACCAACATGGAAAGAGAAGTGAGAGAGAGAGATGTCATAACGTTACAGATGAAGAACTCAACACAACTTATTTAGAGAGTTTTTATTTGTAAATGATTGTTTGAGTTTAATTTGATGCTGTTGTTTTATTTATAAATTATCTTTAATCACTAAAAATACTTTTCCAAACAGGAACCAGTTTAATGTTACAAGTGTTCACATAGTAGGAAGATAGCCATTTAACACAAATTGAATTGAAATTATTTCATTCAGCATCTCAAGTTTACAGAAAGTATCCTCCTCAAACTTTTGGAAACTTTCAAACTCTCAGGAAGACACAATCTCCCATCAGCAATGGCTCAGCATCTCCATCTGCTGGTGTCCCTCTCTCACTGCAGTAACGGCCCTCCTCTCACCATCTCCATCTGCTGGTGTCCCTGTCTCACTGCAGTTATGGTACCCCCTTTCACCATCTCCATCTGCTGGTGTCCCTCTCTCACTGCAGTTACGGTCCCCCCTCTCACCATATCCATCTGCTGGTGTCCCTCTCTCACTGCAGTTACGGTCCTCCCTCTCACCATATCCATCTGCTGGTGTCCCTCTCTCACTGCAGTTACGGTCCTCCCTCTCACCATCTCCATCTGCTGGTGTCCCTCTCTCACTGCAGTTACGGTTCCCCCCTCTCACCATCTCCATCTGCTGGTGTCCCTGTCTCACTGCAGTTATTGTCCCCCCCCTTTCACCATCTCCATCTGTTCCAGTCTACTCCTCAATGTGCACCGATCGGGATACAGTTTGCACATTCCTCTGGGGCATCTTTCCATTTTAACTCGCCAAGCGAAATCATAAAATGGTATAGCAGAGCATTTAGAAAAATTCAAGGTAATCAGGCAGAGTCAACATGGTGTTGTGAAAGTGAAATCATGTTTAACCAATTTATTTGAGTTCTTTCAGGGAGCTGAATGTGCTGTGGATAAAGGAGAATGGGTGGATGTATTGTCTGTAGATTTCGAGAAAGCATTTAATAAGGTGCCAAATCAAAGGTTATTGCAGAAAATAAAGCTCATGGTTTTGGAGTAACATATTGGCATTGATAGAAGATTAGATAGCTAACAGGAAACAGAGAGTAGGCATAAATGGATCATTTTCTGGTTGGCATGATGTACCGAGTGGCGTGTCACAGGGATCTGTACTGGGGCCTCAACTTTTTATAATTTGTATCAATGACTGAGATGCAGGGAGCGAAGGTATGGTTGCTCAATTTGCTGATGACACAAAGATAGTCAGGAAAGTAACTTGTGAAGAGAACATACGGGGGCTACAAAGGGATATGGATAGGTTAAGTGAGTGGGCAAAGACCTGGCAACTGGAGTATAATGTGGGAAAGTGTGAAATTGTCCAGTTTGGCAGGAAGAATAAAAAAGACGCATATTATCTAAATGGTGAGGGATTGCAGAGCTCTGAGATGCAGAGGGATCTGGGTGTCCGAGTGCATGAATCGCAAAAGGTTAGTACGCAGGTAGAGCACGTAATTAGGAAAGTTAATAGAATGTTATCGTTTATCGAAAGGGGAATTGAATGGAAACGTAGGGAGGTTCTGCTTCAGCTATACAGGGCATTGGTGAGACCACATCTGGAGTACTTAGTACAGTACTGGTCTCCTTATTTAAGGAAGGATGTTAATGCCTTGGAGTCAGTGCAGAGAAGGTTTACTTGACTATTACCTGGAATGGGTGGGCTGTCTTATGAGGAAAGAATGGAGAGAATAAGCTTGTATCCGCTGGAACTTAGAAGAGTAAGAGGCGACTTGATTGAAACATATAAGATCCTGAGGGGTCTTGACAGGGTGGATGTGGAAAGGATGTTTCCCCTTGTGGGAGAATCTCGAACGAGGGATCACTGTTTAAACATAAGGGGCCGCCCATTTTAGCCAGAGATGAGGAGATTTTTTTTTTCTCTCAGAGGGTGGTGAGTCTTTGGAATTCCCTTCCTCAAAAGGCAGGGGAAGCAGAGTCTTTGAATATTTTTGAAGGCTGAGGTAGATAGATTCCTGATAAACAAGAGGGTGAAGGGTATCAGAGGTAGGTGAAAATGTGAAACAGCCTGTTACCAATCCCATTAAACGAAGTCACGAAAGTCATTTGAAATGTTATCACTGATTTACTCTTGATTAGTGATCAATATTATAAACAGCAAGTGTACAAATGAGATGGATGAATAAAAAATACATATTTATTGACTCGTTGAACTTCAGGGTAGATTTAGCGGCAATGTCTTGAAGGGGCGACAAAACAACTGGGACGTAAACACATGATGACATTATTATTTAGACAAAAGCGTGTGACGGCAAACAGGGAAAGGATGGAATAGAATGCTTAGGAGGAATTCATGGTCGCTGGTGGTCAAGTCAAGATGAAGGGTAGTTTGTATAGATTCAATAGAAGGTAACATGGTGGAATATATTGAAAGGCCGTTAGTGCCCCACTGGGGAGAATAGAGCTTTGCATTATTGGCAATTATTTGATATTATACCACATCTATGATTAATATCTCAGGGTAATGTGCCACATTTAATGAGGTAACGTTAGGCGCTCGATATATAAAATATTACAATTAAAAAGGGGGGAAAAAGAATAATCTTCTTTGAGAATTGCATGTCAACGAAGAAGGAGCTGGGTTTGCGACCTGGGCTATGTTATGGGCCTTGCGCATATAGGCCAGGATCGCATCTGCTGTCCTTGATACCTTGATATCCCGAGGGCGGCACAGTGGTTGGCACCGCAGCTTCACAGCTCCAGCGACCTGGGTTCGATTCTGGGTACTGCCCGTGTGGAGTTTGCAAGTTCTCCCTGTGTCTGCGTGGGTTTCCTCCGGGTGCTCCGGTTTCCTCCCACATGCCAAAGACTTGCAGGTTGATAGGTTAATTGGCCATTATAAATTGTTCCTTGTATAGGTAGGTAGTAGGGAACTATAGGGACAGGTGGGGATGTGTTCGGGATATGGGAGTAATGTAGAATTAGTATAAATGGGTGGATGATGGTCGGCACAGACTCGGTGGGCTGAAGGGCCTGTTTCAGTGCTGTATCTCTAAAAACTAAAAACAATATTCAGGTCCATTGACTTCAATGGCTATTTTTTTTTTGTATTCTTTCGTGGGATGTGGGTGCTGTGCATCCCTAATTGCCCTTGACAACTGAATGACTTGCTGGGCCATTTCAGAGGGCAGTTAAGAGTCAAGCACATCGCCGCGAGTCTGGAGTCAAATGTGGGCCAGACTGGGGAAAGGACGGCAGATTTCCTTCCCTGAAGGGCATCAGTGAACTAGATGGGTTTTCGCAACAATCGATGAGAATTTCATGCTTAGACTCGTTTTTAATTCCAGATTTTTTTTTTTATTTGTTATTGGAATTTAGATTCCACCAGCTGCTGTTGTGGGATTTGAACACATGTCCCCAAGTCATTGTCCTGGGCCTCTGGATTACTAGCTCAGTGCTATTGCCACCACGTCACTGTCTCCCCCCCCCACCCCATCTCGAAGCGAATATCAGGCCCTGTATAAACCAGGTGATGTGGTACCAGCCGTCCAAGACAGTTTTCTAGTGCGTTCTTTGACGTTAGCCATGTTTTATTGGTGCAGTCCCTCATCTTGCCGCCCTCAACCATATCCAAGTGTGATTCAGGCTGACTGTGCATCGCAAGAGGGGACTCCACGGAGCATCTGGAGTTTGATGCACGGCCAATTCACGGATGTTGTAGCCACTGGAAATGAAGTGCAAGTCATTTTGAGCTGCAGAAATCGTTGCCGAGGAATACAAAGGAAGTGGTTCCATTCAAAATGAGCAATTTATACACATAATACTGACAAAGATCAAAATGGAGGTGTCACTTTTGTTTCTTTCGCCATTTTGGCTTGTAAATGATGCCAAGGAATTGACGCCATTGACATCTCATATGGAAGTATCATCATCTATGTATTCAGTGCGGTCGAGTTCCTCCTGATTCAGAATTAGTGGCTGCAGATTATGAGTCCGGCTTTCTGTCGAATGGAAATATACATTGTGATGGAACCATGATATGGATAAACATTACAGCTTAACAATAAAGTCAATTAATTAACCTATATTTTGGACTGGCTGCATTTGTTTTGCTTCATGCATTTTCTTCCGGGAATGTCCCCATTGATTATTCTGCAAGATGCCCAGACCATAGTTTCCACATGGATGCCTGGTCATATTTGGTGCTGCATTACATCACCGGGTGGGGGCCGGGGATGTGGGTGCGGGGTGCGGGCCTTCTTAAATGTTGGGACTGGGAGGAAGGTATGGGTTAGGTCATCCACAAGAGTGTTATTATGACTGAGTCTCATCTTCCTGGGGAAATTCCATCACCGGTTGCAAAGTATGCAGCTGCATAGGAGATTGATCCACGAGATTGGAAGATGCACAAATGAGAATGTTCCATTTCAAGATAGCTCCCATGATGGCAGCTCTTGACTGAGCGATATTTCTCTGAGAACCTGTCTCCCAGCGTGACAAAAACAAAAAAGATGTAGAGGCAATGAGGAAGGTGAAAAAAGAATGATTTTGTTCAACCATACCAGAACTGAAAGGTTATAACTAACAGAAAAATACTGACCAGGCAGAAGCTCTTTTCTCCAGAAAAGAGAAGTCTGGGAGAAGTCTGTAAAAATATGAAGGGATTTCAGAGGGTAGACATAATGAAGATGTTAACCACTTACTGAGGAACCCAAAACTAGGTGTCATAAATATAAGACAGTCACGAATAAATCCAGTAAGGAATTCAGAAGCAGCAATTTCAATTCAGCGAGGAGTTACAATGTAAACAATGGTACCAATGTTGGGAAATATCTATTCCATGCTCCACAATATTTCGACAAGACAAACAGAATAGAAAAGTGGGGGGGGGGGCGGTGAGGGTGGGGGGTGGGGGTGGGGGGGGGTAGCCTTGTTAATAAGGACGTTAGTTGGCACAACAAATCAGGAAGTAGAATCAGTCTGGGTGGAGATTAGGAATTTGCTCTAGCCATCGTCCCAAAGAACCATAGCCACCTCTCCCCATTAGAGAGAAACAGTTGGTAATATAGCCTGAGGGTCACATTTCTCAAGCGTGGGGCAAGGTGCCAAGTGCTACCATAGACAGAACCCGCGCTGTTGGCATGTTTCTGCAATTCACGCTAGCCGTCTAGCCAACTGAACTAACCCGACCCTGCAGATTGGGAATAAGAAGGGTCAGAAAACGCTGATGAGAGTAGTTCTTGCCCCCCACACCAACACCCACCACCCCCCCTCCCTAACAGTAGTTATACCGTTCAATAGGCATTAGGAGATGAGTCTATAAAATACTTTCGTAGCTGTTTCCTGTGAGCAATATGTTGTTGAACCAACTGAGGATAAAGCTATTTTCAATCTAATGTTGTGCAATGAGGCAGGATTAATTAGTAATGTCATCGTCAAAAGATCCACGGGAAATAGTGACCATAATACAACTAAACTGAACATTAAGTTTGAAAAGGGCATACTCCGATCACAACAGATAACCTTAAACTTAAAGCCAATGACGGAGGTAAGAGGGGAGAGCTGGCGAGGGTTGATTGGGCAAATAGACGAAAACGCATGGTGAGAGAAACGATTCAAAATTTTGAACAAAAATACATGAGATTGAAAAACAAAACCTCAGCGAGAAAGATCTATCCGTTGCTTACAAAGGAGGTCAAGGATAGTATTAGATTAACAGAAAAAGCTTGCAATGTTGCAAATCTGAGGATTTGGGTTGGGAGTGTTTTAGACACCAGGAAACAGCGACCCAAAAGATTGATAAAAAGGGAAAAAATAGAATATGAGAGTAATCTAGCCAGGAATATAAAAATAGATTTCAAGATTATTTACAAGTATTAAAAGGAAGAGAGTAGCTGAAGTCAATATTGATCCCTTGTAAGCAGAAACAGAGAAATTATCGTGGGGAATGAGGAATGGCAGAAACATTGAACACATATTTTGTGCCTGTCTTCACAGTAGAAGACATCAGTTACAAATCAGACATAGAGGGTAAAGTGGGGGCTACTAAGAGTGAGAAAGTTGCTGTTGCTGCGATATGGGACATGATATTTGGGAGATGTCTGTGAGAGTTAGGACCCTCGATCCCATGACATTGGCGATTGATCCACACGATGAGCTTTCCACCTGAGGCGGTAGGTTGAAAATCCGTCCATCTCAGAATGACTTGGACGTCAATACTTTTCTTTCTTACCTTTCCTTGCCCAAATGAATCCGGATTTCCGATAGTGGTTTCCAACAAAGAATGCAATCACGAGGAAAATTAATGTACCCACACAAAGGCCGATAATTCCTTTCCTCTTCATAGATCCTAAGTCAAGTAGGGAAATATAAATACATTTCCATGCACATTTGCAGAAAGTTGAGCCAAATTAAACTAAGAGGATGAGTTATTTCTTCACTGGAAGTGAGCTGTCGCTGGCAAGGCCAGCATTTATTGCTCATTCCTAATGGCCCTTGAAAAGGTACTGGGGAGCCGGGATCTTGAACCGCTGCAGTCCATGTGGTGCAGGTACACCCATTGTGCTGGTACGGAGGGAATTCCCGGATTTTGACCTGGCGAACGTGCAGGAACGTTGATATCGTTCCAAGTCGCGATGGTGAGTGACTCGGAGGGGAGCATGTGTTGTCCCGATGGACCTGCTGCTCATGACCTTCTCAGTGGTAGAGGTCACGGGTTTGGAAGGTGCTGTCGTGGGAGACTTGGCGAGTTGCTGCACTTCACCATGTTAGCTACTGTGCGCCTGTGCGTGGGGGGGGGGCGGGGGGGGGGGGTGACTGAACATTAAATCTGGTGGTGAGGTACCAATCATACTGTGCTGGTTTGTCAGGGATAGTGTTGAACTTCTTGAGTGTTTCTGGAGCTGCACTCATCCAGATAACATTATTGCCATTAATACACCTTTGTGAAAGCTGGATGTGTTCAAGTATAAATGGGCAACTACATAAATAAAGCAGTCAATAAAATCCAAAATAAGTTATTTTCTTACAGTTATCCTTTTGGTCAGTATGTGTTAGCATCAAAAGAAAACTCTTTCATCAGAACTGGATTTCGAAAGAGGCAAGCATAAAGGAAAACCAATACTTATCAGGTTGGACGGATCAACTGAACGCATGTCAGATAGATAGATAGATAGATAGATAGATAGATAGATAGATAGATAGATAGATAGACAGACAGATAGATAGATAGATAGATAGATAGATAGATAGACAGACAGACAGACAGACAGATAGATAGATACATAGATAGACAGATAGACAGACAGACAGATAGACAGATAGATAGATAGACAGACAGACAGACAGATAGATAGATAGATAGACAGACAGACAGACAGATAGATAGACAGATAGATAGACAGACAGACAGACAGATAGATAGATAGATAGATAGATAGATAGATAGACAGACAGACAGACAGACAGACAGATAGATAGATAGATAGATAGATAGATAGATAGATAGACAGACAGATAGACAGATAGATAGACAGACAGACAGATAGATAGATAGAAAGACAGACAGATAGATAGATAGATAGATAGATAGATAGATAGATAGACAGACAGACAGATAGACAGACAGACAGATAGATAGATAGACAGACAGACAGATAGATAGATAGATAGATAGATAGATAGATAGATAGATAGATAGATAGATAGATAGACAAATCGATAGATAGATAGCTAGACAGATAGATAGACAGACAGACGGAAGGACAGACAGACAGACACAGATGGGTCAATCATTAGACAGATCCGATTCGACCTGCATCCTTCATTACCAATCCCATTGGGTCTTGACAACGAATGCATGAATGTTGAGTTGATCTTTGATTCAAACAAGCGGAGCAAACGTGCCCATCATTATTTTTAGTTTCAAAAGCGCAGGATGTAATGCTTACATGGCATAAAGAAACAGCGAGAGTCTCTGTATCAACCCTAATAATAAGACAGTGTGAAATTGGGAATAATGTTGTTACTGATAAATGGCAGCGACCAGTACCTGCAGAATTTCCTCTTGGCTTTGTAAGTGTATCTGTGCAGGAAAACAGAAGGGAAGTTAAATTGAAAGGCCCATACATGCGTTATGCCTGAACAGTCACCATTATGTGGCGCAATTACATGACACTTTTTGTTCACAATACAGACAACAGGAGCTCACTGCTTATGATGGTAATCATCATGATGCAGATCACGTGTATCAAAGTCGGAGTCAATTTTGTCATCCCGCTGTGCATAAATTGTTGACCCAAGGTAAGTTTTAAAAACAAAACTCTTCAGAGAGTCACTGGCAAGGCCAGCCTTTGTTGCTGATCCCTAATTGCCCTTCAGAAGGTGTTGGTGAGCCACCATCTTCAACCTCGGCAGTCCATGTTGGGTAGGTGCACCCACTGTGCTGTTAGGAAGGTTTTTTTTAACCCAGCGCCAGTGAAGGAAAGTAAGGCGTATGTCACCACATTGTGACAGCTCGCTAATTTATATAAGAGATTGGTGAGTTTCTATAAGAGATAGATGGATGCATGTTCGATCCCGCGCACTCCCTGTCGCCGGATTATGCAAGTGTCCAACGGGTATACAAAAAACCTCATTCCCAGTATTGTCATCAAACGCGAATTAAGGTTTTAAGGAGGAAACGCACTGCAAATAAAGTATTCCAGTTCATTATTGTTTCTGCTGTTCATTGATACTGGATAATTATTTCAGTATACTTATTTGTGGTCTTGTTAACACATGTAGAAGTTACCTTTTCTCCGATTTCTTTCTACATTCGAATGCCACGCATCCGTAGATGACTAATGTGCTTCCCAGTTTGTCTAAAGTAAAATCCGATCCGGTTCATTAACTTTTTTTTAGGGAAGGAAATCTGCCGTCCTTACCCGGTCTGACCTAAATGTGGCTCCAGACCCACAGCAATGTGGCTGATTCTTAACTACTCTCTGAAATGGCTCAGCGTGCAAGCCACTCAGTTGCCAAGGGTACTTAGGGATGGGCAATAAATGCGGGCCCAGTCAGCGACTCCCACAAATGAACACACACGAAAGAAAATCCTTGTTTGATCGCAATTGGTAAATGTGTCTGTTCCTGAATTCCCATTCAGCTTCGTTTTCAACTTGAAATCTCCCGAGATTTAGCTGCAGATCTCACCTGTGATGGTCACTTGCACTGGATCACTCGGAGTTGAATGTATCCACTGATCTCCCTCTAAGTATACATAGTGACAAGTATAATCCCCTTGATCACCTTCACCGATATTCCTGAGATTTAACGTTGCAGAGATGTCTTCGGGATTCAATTCTTGGTGTGAAAGATAAACACTGTTCCGTAAAAATTGCAGCCGCTTGCTTGCATTGTGACTTTTAAGTGTGCATTTCAAAGTCAGGGACTCACCTTTTACAAAGACATCATAATCAGGAAGCACGGATAATCTTGGCTTCGGTCCTGAAATGCGTAATGACCAGAAGTAGTTTAAATATTCTTATTAAAGCATCAGTCATCATATATATATATTAGCATCGCTCCAACCGACCACTCTTGTCAATGCCTCCTATTAAAATATACGATTCTGATTGTGGTGGGAGAAACACACTGTTAACTCAATCCCGTCCCTCCACAGATAGCCTAACATATCATATTTAAACGCCCCAAATTAAAGACCCAGCCAAATTGTACCATGTATTACCCCTCGAATGAGGCTAACCAAACCAAGTGTCTTTAATTCAACTAATTAACTGTTTAATTAGGAAAACGAAATTCTTAAACTCTACTAAGATATAAAGAGCATTTGAATTAGAATAAAAAATTGAGTCCTTGCAAATTTACGCCCCTGCCGGATGTGGAGCAGTCCAAGGTTGTTTGAAGTCCTCACAGCCGTCCGATGGGGACAAAAGGTTATTCAACAGTAGAACAGTCCGTAGTCTAATCCAGAAGTCAACATTGTTGCTTTCCTTCTCGAGTGATGAATTTCGACAATTAGCAACTTGCAAACACTGTTCAATGAATCAATTTGGCTTCAGAATTTTTGATTGTTGCTGTCTAACTTCCCTTCCTTCAGTTTATATTATCAGAGATCTCTGTTTGGCTTGATATCTTTTGAATTTTGAGAGAGAATAGTAAATAAACAGAGTACATTTTCTTCCTTCAGTTTAAATGGTCTGAGAGATTTCCTTTCAGGTGCGAACACAGAGCTCTCTGTCTGTGCCCTCTGTTAGAACAGGCTGTTTCTTCCACTGTAAGCCAGTTCAAAATTAAACTGTAACAAATGTATCTCTCGATGCTCATTCCAAGTAGCTGTATCCAAGGCAACCAGGATGCATCTTTTAAAATTGGTTCGTTCTCTCTCTGCATGGTTGCATCCAACAGCAACCAAAATGTACTTTCTCAGTAACTCCTGAGGCCTGTTTTTTCTTAAAGCAGTACTGATCCTTTGCTGTCTTAAAGACACACCACATATTTCCCGGAAAAAATATACTACAGGATGATAACAGCATTTATTCCACAGTGCAACAATGTACCATTACTCCTTGTGTCTCTATATGCATTATACTCTACCTGTAAAAAGAATAGGACTATCCAACTCATAGGGTTCTTTTTCTCCCTGATCTGGACTGTTGCATTTTAAATGGTAGCTCGGGGAAACGTTATTGAGCAGTCGTTTCGAGAGTGTTAATGGATAATAAGTGGCATTGCACCGGCTGCCTTTTCAACTCTCGGCCTTAAATCCAGATGATAGATCTGATTATCAAATGAGATGTCACTGGCATTCCATATGATATCACCCGTCTTCCCCGTCCCCTCAAGTCGAATCTCACCGATTTATGTGACAAATTAGGATTGATTTGGTCACACATATTGTTACTGTTTTGTTCAGGTCTAAGTTAAATATCCCCTGCTTCACGGAGTTCCCCTGTGCAGTTACACTTAACCATTTACTAGGTTAGTAGTTACCTGAGAATTAGATGGAAAGTATGGTCAATTTCAATGGCGAAAGTCAGCGTTCATATTGAGTATTCAACAGAAGGAATTGACCAGCAGAACGGAATGTAAAGGTCCATGCCTCATACAACCCCGTAACTGCAACTTGTTGTCTGTCAGCATCTTCCAGGTGCAAATAGCCTGGTGTGACTAAGTCGTGAACCTCACCACAAATACAGACAGCTGCCCTCTGATGGGTTAGGAGGGAGTGCATTGTACTAATATCATATCTCCTTCACAATTTGCTTCCTCGTGGACCCCAGAAACCTTTTGGGGGTATAGGTTATGTAGCTTCGTGATATGCTTTCTATGTCCCATACAAGCAAGCACAGTGATGATACTAGGAATGATGGTCTTTCGTTTGGTGGAGAGAAGAAAACAGTTCTCATTAGAGCAGGGTAGATCATGAGCTGAATCGAGATGTTCAGCACTGCGTGGGGTGGGGAGGTCGTTTCTAATAAAGTCACTTGGAAGTATTCCTACTGGCAGGTGGGTCGTTCATCAAAGGACAAAGTTTTAAGGAAATGACTATAAAGAAGAGGGAAGGTTGATTTGTTGTTAACACGGCGAGTTATGGTCTGGAATGCACTGCCTAAAAGTTTGGTGGCATGATATTCAATAGTAACAGTCAAAAGAAAATTGGAATTATGCTTGAATAAGTAATATGCTAAAGACTATTGGGGAAAGAGCAGGAGAGTGGGACTATTTGGGATAGATATTTCATAGAGCTGGCACAGGCACCACGGGCAGAATGGCCTCTTGCTGTGGTGTAACATTCTATGATTCTATAAAAGTCGTTGCCACCCCCCCCCCCCCCCCCCCGTTGCCCTCAATGAAATATATCATGATCATTCTGTGAGGGTGAACAAAGTTATTTCATGCGAATAATCCATTACTCTAGGCTAACTTTAACACGCAATACCTTTTGACAAAAAGCAGAACAAATACGCTTGGCCATGTTTACAGAAGGCATCAATCTCCCATCTGACTCGGTAGAGACACTGTCATCAGCTGGTCCAAGGAATATGGGGGCTAGAAATTCATCTCGGGCAGTGGCGCAAAATGGGCAGTGTGGGTTCGGCCTGCAGTCGGTGGAATTAAATATCAGGTGTTCCGTAGAACCAGTGGCTGATAAAATAAGGCCCAATTTGTTCCACCGCCCGTGATGCATTTGTGGCCTACATTTCGAAAGTCAACTGGACTTCAATATCTTTGTTGTTAATTTAAAATCCCATTTGCAGAGCTTTAGGCGATTTACATGTAATTCGGCCCGAATCGTGCGGACAGAGGTGTATTCTCTGCACAAAATATGCAGAGGTCTTAAGCAACCAAGCAAGAAGGTTATGCTGAACCTTTATAAAGCTCTGGTTTGGCCACAACTAGAGTATTCCAGCCAATTCTGGTCACTGCACTTTAAGAAGGATGCGAGGCTTTTTGACCGGGAGCAGGGGAGATTTACCAGAATGGTTCCAGGGATGAGGGATTTTAGCTACAAGGTTAGGTTGGAGAAGCCGGGGTTATTCTCCTTGCAGCAATGGAGATTGAGGGAAGATTTGATGGAGGTGTACAAGATGATTGCATATTTAGAAAAGGTAGATGAATAAAACTCTTCCCAATAGCTGATCGTACAAGGACTAAAGGATACAGATGAGTATGTTGGCCAAAGAGACCGAGGGTAGGTGAGGAAGAACGTTTTTAAAGGGTGAGTGCGAATACCTGAAACTAGCTGCCACGGAGGGTGGTGGAGAGGATTGATGATTTCAGAAGGAAATTGGATGGGCACTTGAGAGAATTAAACTTGCTGTGGGTAAAGATTGGGGGAATGGGACTGATTGGGTTACTCGACAGAGAGCAAGCAAGGACTCGATGGGACGAATGGTCTCCTTCTGTGACTCTCTGCTCCATGACTCTATGACCAGCATTCCCACCTCTGCTTCATTTTCTGTTTTAATACCACTTGGTGCTTATCGTCTCCCACATGGATAATAGAAGGTTTCTGAGAGAGTATATATGGATCAAGGGACTTTAACCAAAGGGCAGAGACTTAACAACAAAAAAAAAGGCCAAAGATGAAATGAGCAGAGTTATTGTGGTTTGGAATGTGCTGCAGTAAAGGTCCATGGAAACAGGTGCAATGGTACTTTTCAATAAGTCTTGAATAAATGCTTGAAGGGTAGAAAATGGCAGGGATTTAGTGATAGAAGAAGGTAGTGGGACTAATTGGATAGTTCCAGCAATGAACCACCACAGATATGAAGGTCCAAATGGCCTCTCTCTGCACTGTAATATTCTATGGTTCTACAATATGATCACTTCCAGTCTTTCTCATTATTGCTTCTATAATTGTCTGACAATACCATGCCTTGAGGGCAATTGGTCTACATGGATTTTTTTGATGTATCAATGACAGGTAAATAGGTCAAAGCAATGTTATAACAAAAAAACCCTATGCGTCTATCTGAATGTTTCTTACCAGAGCAAATTACACCGGCATCCACTTCATGGTGGCAGTTATGTTGACCCCACTGCCGCGAAGGACATTGCCACAAAAATAGTTCCGTCCCTCTGCAGTCCAGATCGTCCAGCACGATCGGGCCGGTGCCTTTACCGAAATAAGTGTGAGTCAGCGCCGAGACTGCGGTTCCACATCTCAGTTCCCTGCATACAATCTGAGCGTCCGCCAATTGCCACTGGTCGTCACAAACCGTCCCCCACGTTTTATTGTTCAAGATCTCCACTCTGCCCGAGCAAATGCTGCTTCCATTCATCAGCCGTATCTCTACTCTTTCTGTTGAAACAAGAGCATCCATTTGACAATGCACAAAGAAATGAGCATTCTGATATTTTCATCACCCATCCGTCGCTGTGTCCTCAGCTCTGAACATGGTGCGAAATTGACGCGTGGTTTATTACATTCATCTTTGGAACTTCAGTTATGTGGAGAAATTAGAGACACTGGATCTATTACCTTTAGAGCAGAGAAGGTTACGACGAGATTGAATCGAGATGTCGAATGCATTTGAAGGCTTCATTATAAAATAAATAAAGAGAAACTTGTTGAATGGTATGAGGTTCAGTTACCAGAGGACACAAATTTAATACAATCCCGCACTGGAACTCGAAGCAGCAGGATGCTAAGAAAATTTATACAACAAGTTAACATGATATGGATTGCATTGACAGAAAGGATGGTGGAAGCAGATTTAATAGCAACACTGAAACAGGCCCTTCGGCCCACTGAGTCGGTGCCTACCATCAACCACCCATTTTTACTAATCTTACATTAATCCCATATTCCTACCATACCGCCCCCCCCACCATCTATCTATACTAGGAGCAATTTATGATGGCCAATTTACCGATCAACCTGCAAGTCGTTGGCTGTGGGAGGAAACCGGAGCACCCGGCGGAAACCCAATTTTGGGGACTGCCCGTGTGGAGTTTGCAAGTTCTCCCTGTGTCTGCGTGGGTTTCCTCCGGGTGCTCCGGTTTCCTTCCACATGCCAAAGACTTGCAGGTTGATAAGCAAATTGGCCATTATAAATTGTCCTTAGTACAGGTAGGTGGTAGGGAAATATAGGGACAGGTGGGGATGTGGTAGGAATATGGGATTAGTGTAGGATTAGTATAAATGGGTGGTTGATGGTCGGCACAGACTCGGTGGGCCGAAGGGCCTGTTTCAGTGCTGTATCTCTGAAAAAAGAAAATCACAGGGAGAACCTGCAAACTCCGCACAGGCAGTACCCAGAATTGAATCCGGGTTGCTCGAGCTGTGAGGCTGCGGTGCTAACCACTGTGCCACTGAGCCGCCCAGCTCTGTGTGAATGATTGGGTGTGGCAACAGAAGCAACCAACTGAAACAGGGCTAGTACTTCAACATCTAGATCCTGCATTGCTACAGATCTAAATTCAACCCGAGCTGGATTTCACACCTTTCATAGAATCAAACAGAGCACGAGCAGTGGTCCATTCACTCCATCGTGCCTTTGAAAGAGCTCAGCAATTTGCCCAAATCTGTCCTTCTCGTTACCCAGGAAAATAAAGCGACCATTGCACAATCTATGGTTGCAACGCAGACTTCAATAACCTATTGAATACAGGAGCTGGTGACACACGACACTGCTGTCACTTATGTACAAGCATTGCGACTGTTTCAGCTCAAAAATAAATAAGTGATGACCATTCGCTGGCTCATTCCTTAGGGCAATGCCTCGACCAATCAGAATCAAGCTGCCTGGTTTAAATTTCAAACAGAGCTGAGCAGTTAACCGTCAGTCACCCGAAACTGGTCCAATCTCCATGACAACGCTTCTACCAATCAGAGTCGGCTTTGCAACCAATCCGCACTCTCTTGTTATACCGTATAAAATTGTTATTTTCCCTTAAATTGGTATTTTTTCGGATGTGGTGTTGAGTGCAAGATGAAAAGCTTCATCCACGTGTAACTATTTCAGCAATACTCAACTTTTGGACTACAACACGACAATTTCATTAGAGAACAGTGGTACCAGCATGGATTTACAAAAGGGAAATCATGCTTGACAAATCTACGAGAATTCTTCGAGGATGTAACTAGTAGAGTTGATGAGGGGGAGCCAGTGGATGTGGTTTATTTGGACTTTCAGAAGGCTTTCGACAAAGTCCCACATAAGAGATTAGCATGTAAAATTAAAGTGCATGGGATTGGGGATAGTGTATTGCGATGGATAGAAAATTGGTTGGTGGACAGAAAACAAAGATTAGGGACAAATAGGTATTTTTCCGAATGGCAGGCAGTGACTAGCGGGGTACCACAGGGATTGGTGCTAGGACCCCAGCTATTCACAATAGATATTAAGGATTTAGATGAGGGAACTTAATGTAATATCTCCAAATTTGCAGATGGCACAAAACTGGGTGGGAGGGTCAGTTGTGAGGAGGATGCAGAGAGGCTTCAGGGTGATTTGGACAAGTTGAGTGAGTGGGCTAATGCATGGCAGATGCAGTATAATGTGGATAAATGTGAGGTTGTCCACTTTGGTAGCAAAAACAGGGAGGCAGATTTTTATCTGAATGGCTAAAAACTGAGAGAGGGTAATATGCAGTGAGACCTGGGTGTTCTCGTACACCAGTCGCTGAAGGTACGCATGCAGGTGCAACAGGTGGTAAAAAAGGCAAATGGTATGTTTGCCTTCATAACGAGAGGATTCGAGTACAGGAGCAGGGATGTCTTGCTGCAATTATACAGGGTCTTGGTGAGGCCACACCTGGAATATTGTGTGCAGTTTTTGTCTCCTTATCTGAGGAAATATCTTCTTGCTATAGAGGGGGTGCAGTGAAGGTTTACCAGACTGAGTCCTGGGATGGTAGGACTGATGTATGAGGAGAGATTTAGTCGGTTAGGATTATATTCACTGCAGTTCAGAAGAGTGAAGGGGGGAATCTCATAGAAACCTATAAAATTCTAACAGGACTTGACAGGGTAGATGCAGGAAGGATGTTCCCGATTGTGAGGGAGTCCAGAACCAGGAGTCATACTCTAAGGATACAGGGTAAACATTTCAGGACTGAGATGAGGAGAAATTTCTTCACCCAAAGAGTGGTGAGCCTGTGGAATTCACTACGACAGGAAGCAGCTGAGGCCAAAACATTGTATGTTTTCAAGAAGGAGTTAGATATCGCTCTTGGGTCTAAAGGGATCAAAATGTATGGGGCGAAAGCAGGAGCAGGTTACTGAATTGGATGATCAGCCATGATCATAATGAATGGCGGAGCTGTTTCGAAGGGCTGAATGGCCTACTCCTGCTCCTATTTTCTATGTAATTGAATTTCAAGCGATGGGGTTAAAATGCATCAGGTGCGACACCGCCCCTTTTGTAACAAAACCCCCGACTTGAATCCGATGTTAGGACAAATTCAGACCGTTATTGAAATATTTTGCTTTCACCCTGTTTCTCTCACCTGATACAGCTATCACCACGAAATTGCTATACGTAGAGTTGAACATATTTCCATTTATTTCAGTTTCATGGATACAAGTGTAATTTCCGCTGTCAGATACAGTTGTGTTGGCAATCCTGAACTCAGCGCCATGATGTGCCCATTGCGTGGGGATCCACGGCAGGTTGGTAGCTTTGCCATTCTTGATCAAGTGAAATCTGTTTGTTGTGTAGTATTCGGGTGCCAGACATGTGATACGGACACTTTTCCCTTGGACAAATAAACCAAAGAGTGTCGTCACGGTGAGTTTCGGGCCCTCGGGCTGACCTGAAAAAGTTGAAAGAAAAATACTTGTTTTGACCCATCGCAGTGAGTAATGGTTCATGTTCAACCGATTCTCAGCTTAACGTTCAAAGTAAACACCTCTCGTCACATACATGGCAAAGAAGAAATGGGATAGAACTCCTCTCCAGCACTGGCACAAAGGTGGTATCTGTTGCACCTGAAATACAGTTCCATTACAGACGGGTGGTCAATCCAATATCGACCATTTGGCACCATCACCCAAGGTTATTTTCTGGTCTAGTAATTGGTGCAAACATTCGCATTGGGCGATAACACAAAACGCACGGGAACACAACAGGCGCCCGCTTTATCCCCCACCTCATATTAAGGTCAGTAGCATCCAATATCCAGCGGGGTTTATGACAGACAGCTAGTGCCAAGTGCCGTCCAAGACCAATTTCTAGCCTATTCTACTTCCTAATTGGGCAGATATTCGCCGAAGGTGGGAGCCCCGAAGGGGGCCGTTATGCCTTTGGCCGTCTGTTAAACGTTTGTTAGGTGCTAAGGAAATGAAACTCCAAAGAATCAAAGAAAACAAGTGTTTGTGGCCTACTTAAAGTAGCATTTTGAACGTTCACATCCATTCAAGCCAGCGTATAGCCCGCGTTTGCATTTATTGGATGCTGGCAAGGCTGGCAGTATGTTGGCTGGGCTGGTCCTTAACTCCCCCGCGTATGTTCAATGTGCTGCCAGAATGCTGTTCGGGAGCGAGTTCCCAGATTTTGAGGCATTGACCATGAGGGAAGAATGATACATGTCCAAGGCAGAGTGGTGTTTGAGTTCGAGGAGCACTTGGAAGTGCTGGTGTCCCGATGCACCTGCTGCCCTGTTGGGTGGTGGAGGAGACTTTTATTTTTTCCACCAAGTGCCACCAAGTCAAAAAACAAAGTACTTTGGCGAGCAGCTGCGATGCATCATGTGGATTAGTACCACACTGCAGCAACTTTGCACGGGCAGTGGAGGGAGTGGACATTGTAGCCGGTGGTTGGGATGCTGTCCTGGGTTCTTGAGTATTTGGTACTTGAGCAAGTGGAGAATGTAACATCACATTCCCCATTTGTGCCTTGTAGGTAAGGGAGAGACTTTGGCAAGTCAGACGGTGAGCGACTCATTGCAGAATGCACAGACTCTTAACTACTGTGGTAGCCAAAGAATGTCCAGCTGGAAGTCTGGTCAATGGTGAACCCCCCTCTCCCTCCAGGACGCTGCTGTTGACGGCAGCTTTGCGATTGCAGCGCAACAGTCGCGACTGGAGCCGTTGCGAGATCATGCATTTCATATGTCAATACGTTGCTTCCCTGCAATCAGCGTACAACAACAAACTTTCAAAGCGATGGTGATTAGTCAGTCACAAAGATGTCACACTTACGTGCTAACGTTACGTTCAACAACTCACTGCGAGCTGAGGTGTAAGATCTGCCCCAAATGGATGCTTGGTACATGCAAGTGTAAGAGCCCTCCTCGCGACTTCTCATGTTTCGAATTTTCAGAATGACAGTCGTATTTGAAGTCGGCCCAAAAGACGCAACCACGGCAGTGCTGCCCACCTTGTGCAGGGTAAACGTAATCCCCGTGTACACCTTTGGAGCTGAGCATTGGATGTCGGCAGACTGGCTTCCAAGTACTGGCCAGATGGTCGCAGCTGACTGACTGCTGGGCGCTGCAACTCGTCTGGAAAAGGAAATGCACCTTATAGATCATCCCTGCAGCTTTTATTTCGGCTTCCTTGGGAGGGGAAAGGCCAGGATTTATTGACCCACCCCCAAGTTGCCTGCAAGAAGCCTTCTAGCTGAAACACTGCTCGTGGTTTGATACCGAAGGCTGACTTGTCGGGTTTTATGATTCAACCATTTAGACGCAGGGCTAAAGTCACAACACACAGGTTAAATTGGGTGAGGCTCGCAACTTTTCTTCCCTAAACTGATCATCGCGGCAATCCCACAGTTCCATGGTCACTTTCACCAGCAAAAGCTTTGCACTTTCAGATTGCCTGCACTGAATTCAAATTCCCTAACTGACACCTTGATCTGTCCTCGTTGTTCGCTGGATTGTTAGTCAAACTCTTCAACATGAAGGGCCCAGCAACAGAACCATGACACTGGCATTCCCATTACTGAATGTATAACCGTCCCATTAGATAGGAGCAGGGAGACAGGAGTAGGCCATTCAGTCCTTCGTGCCTTTGCAGCTTAAATCCGAATTCACTTCCCGCAGCAAGCCTTTTGGAATTAGAGGGTTCCAGAACTCTGCCACTTGGATACAAAAAAAAATCCTTATCGCCTCCTCCACCTACCTCAATTCTTTTTCCACTTTTTCTCACCCAGTCTAGAGAAAATAGGTAGTCTGTATCTATATTATTGAATCCATTATCAACAGCACAATTAAACCAACTTTAATCCTTCTAAATGTCAGGGGATACAACCCAGGTTAATTAAAACTCGTCCATCTAATGTAACTATTTCCCCCAGCATAAATCTGCGCTCTACCTATTCTGTGCCCCGAGATGATCAGTTTTTACGAAGGTTTTGTGCAACTGAGGCTAAGTTGCCACTTTGCATTGGACAGCAATGACTAAAGTTCTCAAGGCACTTTCGATTAGTGCTATATCATAAAAAGACACTTGAGGAGATATTAAGACAAGAGACGTAAAGTTTGAACAGAGATGCAGGTTATAAGAAGCATCATAAAAGAGGAGAGAGAATTACAGAGACAGGAAACTTTGGAGAGGGAAATCCAATGAACGCCCAACCACGTTGAAGTGATGAACACACGAACATACGAATTATTAGGAGTACGAGAAGGCCACTCGGCCCCTCGGGCCTGCTCCGCCATTCAATAAGATCATGGTTGATCGGATTATCACCTTGACTCCACATTTCCCCCCCCTCCCCGATAACCTTTCACCCCCTTGCTTATCAAGAATCTATCCACCTCTGCCTTAAAATATTCAAAGACTCTACTTTCATGGCCTTATGAGGAAAAGAATTCCAAAGACTCATGACCCTCTGAGAGGAAACATTTCTCCTCATCTCTGTCTTAAATGGGTGGCCCCTTAGTTTTAAACAGCAGCCCCTAGTTCTAGATTCTCCCACAAGGGGAAACATCCTTTCCACATCCACCCTGTCAAGACCCCTCGGTATCTTATATGTTTCAATCAAGTTGCCTCTTACTCTTCTGAACTCCATTGGATACAAGCCTAGTGTGTCCAACCTTCCCTCATAAGACAACCTGCCCATTCCAGGTATTAGTCGAGCAAACCGTCTCTGAACTGCTTCCAACGCATTTACATCCTTCCTTAAATAAGGAGACCAATACTGTACACAGTAATCCAGATGTGGTCTCACCAATGCCCTGTATAACTGAAGCATAACCTCCCTACTTCTGTATTCAACTCCCCTCGCAATAAACAATAACATTCTAATAGTTTTCCTAATTACTTGCTGTACCTGCACACTAACCTTTTGCGATTCATGCACCCAGACACCCACATCCCTCTGCATCTCAGAGCTCTGCAATCTCTCACCGTTTAGATAACATGTGTCATTTTCATTCTTTTACCAGTCTTGTACTTTTGGCAGTCAGTTTAAATTTTACAGCCCTTCATAGATGTAGAGATGTTTGACATCTACCTGTTCCAGTTAGTTGCTTGTGATCACTTTGGGTTGAGTTAAATAGTTTCCCCGATCTTTTTATTTGGTACAGGCAAACGTAGTCTCCTTGGTCTTTGGAGCTTATGTCTTTGACGGTAAGGATAGTGGAGAAACCTGCTGCCTTTACAACGGCAGATGTGATATAGGTATTGCTTTCAACTTTGGACAATATGAAAATAACACCGGAATATGCATCATGAGTTGAACACTTGATATTTGCCGTCTCGCCAATTGAAAATGCGCCGGTTGGTCTTAATATTTCAATGGTAGGTTTTGGCGGTTTATCTGGAAAAAGAACAAAAATCCAACTGAAAGTTATGTTCTTTTTTCTTCCTTGTGTAATCAATGTCTACTCTACAGTATTTGCATAGTATAACACAGTGTTCACAGAAGAGAAAGAGAGCATTCGTTCAAAAGGTTCCATGCGTTTTTTATTCGTTCATGGGATACGGCGTCACTGGCCAGGCCAGCATTTATTGCCCATCCATACTTGCCCTTGAGAAGGTGGTGGTGAGCTGCCTTCTTGAATCACTGCAGTCCATGGGTGTAGGTACACCAACAGTGCTGTTGGGGAAGGTTCCAAGATTTTGACCCAGCAACTGTGAAGGAATGGTGATATAGTTTCAAGTCAGGATGGAGTGGGGCTTGGAGGGGAACTTGCAGGTGGTGGTGTTCCCGTGCATCTGCTGCCCTTGCTCTTCGAGGTGGTAGAGGTCGCGAGTTTGGGCGGTGCTGTCTAAGGAGCCTTGGTGCATTGCTGCAGTGCATCTTGTAGATGGTACACACTGCTGCCACTGTGCGTCGGAGGTGGAGGGAGTGAATGTTTGTGGATGGGGTGCCAATCAAGCGGGATGCTTTGTCCTGGATGGTGTCGAGCTTCTTGAGTGCTGTTGGAGCTGCACCCATCCAGGCAAGTGGAGAGTATTCCATCACACTCCTGACTTGTTCCTTGTAGATGGTGGACAGGCTTTGGGGAGTAAGGAGGTGAGTTACTCGCAGCAGGATTCCTTGCCTCTGACCTGCTCTTGTAGTCACAGTATTTATATGGCTACTCCAGTTCAGTTTCTGGTCAATGATAAGTCCCAGGATGTTGATAGTGGGGGATTCAGCATCATAATGCCATTTAATGTCAAGGGCAGATGGTTAGATTCGTGTTTGAGATAGTCATTGCCTGGCACTTGTGTGACGTGAGTGTTACTTGCCACAACGGCAGCATCTTCCCACCATCCGTCATCTCAGCCTACCAAGATATTCTTCTATTCTTTTTCTCTCTCCCTTGTGTACTTATCTAAACATCGACATATTATTGAATTCATTGAGAGCAAATAATCCCTACACTCTTTGCGCCGATGTCCGCGATTTCAAAGGAAGACAGCAAACAAAAGTGAATGAAAGAAAAAAAATTCTGCTGTGAACCCTTTCACAAGAACTGTAGAAGGAGGTTATTTGTCCTACTTTGCCTGTGCCAACTCTTTGAAAGTTTTTCGCACTCCAGTTTGTTACCCCATAGTCCTGAATACCTATTTCCTATTTTCATGCACAAATCCAGTATCACCTTGAAAGGTACTTACAAATCTGCTTTCACACCTACTTCAGGCCTTGCAGATCATAACAAATGACTGCAAAACAAAAAAAAATTACTAATCGCCTGCCCTTTGGTGCATTTGCCAACTATCGTCCATTCAGGTCCTCTGGTTTCCTACTCTTCCCAAGTGTTGCAGAACTGAAATTACCTATGACAATGACTTTCACTTGATCGCTTTTCTCTGATGTATAATTCCTTCCATCTCTCTCCAATTGGTACGTGCAGATGTAATACCCTTCGTGACCAGTATTGATCTTTGCCCTGGTAAACGTGACACTGTTGGATGTCGCTGATGCCTTCACAATTTTAATGTGCGCCGATTCGCCAACTTTGTAGAGGTAAAATGTGGCACCTGTGTAGAATTTCGGCGAGGAACATTGAATGCTTATGTTTTCACCTTGCGAAAATTTACCAAGCGTTCTCCACATAAGAATTTGCGGCTTTAGCGGTGTATCTGAAAGAGTGTAAAAGACAATTATCCAGTGCACAGTCGCAGACGCAGGGGATGTTGCTGGTTTTCTGCGTGCTTACCGATAAATAGGTTGCAGCTAAGTGACTTATCATTACCGAGCATTACACGTTCTGGGCAATTCTTATGGGGAACTAAGAGCAAGGTGAATCGTCAGTAACAGTCGGGGTTGGATGTAGCGCAAAGTGTCTAGTTCGTGCTAACTTGAAAGGCGGGCTGAATGTCCAATACGATGCAATGAGTAGATTTACCTCCCTCTCTTTTTTTTCCACTTCGTCTGTGTGTGTTTTTCTTGTCAGGAAAGTTCGTTAGGAGCATAGTGAACAAAAAAAGTAATAGTCATTAAGGTATGAGCTGGAGATTGCTAAACGTACCTTTGAAAGAGAATGCCTCGTGTCTTAGTAGAACAAAGACATATATTAGCTAATTTAGGAATTTCTACATTTCAAAAGGAGGAAAGGCTTGCACTTGCGCGAGCTCAGGAAGGTCCGAAAGTGCTTTCCAGCCAACTATGTAATTTGAAGTCCAGCTTGAATTAATAATCCTTGCACAAAACTAGCTCCAACAAACAATAGTATAATAATGACAAGCTAACTTGCTTTAGTAATGCACATTGGCGCAGTGCTTAGCACCACAGCCTCACAGCTCCAGCGACCCGGGTTCAATTCTGGGTACTGCCTGTGCGGAGTTTGCAAGTTCTCCCTGTGTCTGCGTGGGTTTCCTCCGGGTGCTCCGGTTTCCTCCCACATGCCAAAGACTTGCAGGTTGATAGGTAAATTGGCCATTAGCAATTGCCCCTAGTATAGGTAGGTGGTCGGGAAATATAGGGACAGGTGGTAGGAATATGGGATTAGTATAAATGGGTGGTTGATGGTCGGCACAGACTCGGTGGGCCGAAGGGCCTGTTTCAGTGCTGTATCTCTAAATTAAAAACTAAAATTAATGTTGATTAAGGGGTAAATATTGGCCAGGACACTTGGCATAAAACAGTGTGATCACGTATATCCACCTGAGCGGGCAGACGGGGCTTCGGAATAACTTCTCATCCAAAAAAACAGACCGCCTGACTCAGAGGAGCGACTGCTGCCAACTTAGCCACGACTGCCATTTTTAAAGATCAGTTTAATGCTGCTGGCGTGTTGACAGAATTCACATGAATATTCGTGGCATGACTTGTTGTGGAAAACAGATCGTTTTTTTTTCCTGTCGGTTGCATTTGCATAGTACAATTTGGATTGAGAAGGCCCCTTTCAACAGAAGTATATTCCGTTGAGAAAAAAAGACTCAATGACAAGGATGCACCCTCTGTGGCTTACTCGGGAAGTTAAGCATGGCATCAAATTAAATGAAAAGGCAAAAATGCTGCAAAGTGGAAGATTGGGAAAATATTACAATTAAAAAGGGGGAAAAAAAGAATAATCTTATTTGAGAATTGCATGTCAACGAAGAAGGAGCTGGGTTTGCGACCTGGGCTATGTTATGGGCCTTGCACATATAGGCCAGGATCGCATCTGCTGTCCTTGATACCTTGATATCCCGAGGGCGGCACAGTGGTTGGCACCGCAGCTTCACAGCTCCAGCGGCCCGGGTTCGATTCTGGGTACTGCCCGTGTGGAGTTTGCAAGTTCTTCCTGTGTCTGCGTGGCTTTCCTCCGGGTGCTCTGGTTTCCTCCCACATGCCAAAGACTTGCAGGTTGATAGGTTAATTGGCCATTATAAATTGCCCCTAGTATAGGTCGGTGGTAGGGAAATATAGGGACAGGTGGGGATGAGGTAGGAATATGGAATTAGTGTAGGATTAGTATAAATGGGTGGTTGATGGTCGGTGGGCCGAAGGGCCTGTTTCAGTGCTGTATCTCTAAACTAAACTCTAAACTATGGCTAAGAAAATGATGAGGAAAAGGTTAGAGCAAGAGAGTAGACTAGAAAGAAATATAAAACAGACGTTAAAAGCGTCTACAAATATATAAAAAGGAAAAGAGTAGCGTTGGTCCCTAAGATGATGAGACTGGGGAATTAATAATGGTAAACAATCATAGAGAATTTGAACAAGTATTTTGTATTTGTCTGAGACGACTAGAGAAAATTTACCAGAAAAACTAAAATGAATGAAGACTGACAAATCCCCTGGACCGGATGGTTTGCATCCTAGGGTCCTAAAAGAAGTGACCTCAAAGATAGTGGATGGTTGTGATCTTCCAAAATTCCCTAGATTCTGGAAAGGTCCCAGTGGATTGGAAACCACAAATGTAACATCTCTAATCATAAAAGGAGGGACACAGAAAGGAAGGAACTATTGGCCAGTTAGACTAATAGCTGTCATTTGCACATAATTCAGGAAGCAGTGGTAGGACATTTAGAAAATGATAACACAATCGGGCAGAGTCAACAAGGTTTTATGAAAGTGAAATCGAGTTTGACAAATTTATTAGAATTATTTGTGAATGTAACAAGGAGGGTGGATAAAGTGAAAGTAGATGTAATGTATTTTGATTTCGAAAAGGGATTCGATTAAGTAACTCATAAAAGATACGGGCTCATGGAGTTGCAGCAATATATTAGCATGGATCGAGTATTGGCTATCAGGACACGGAGAGTCGGGACAAATGGAGCATGGCTGTTGGCAAACATGAACAGTGGAGTGCCGCAGAGACTAGTGCTGGGGCCTCAACTATTTACCATCTATATTAATGACTTGGATGAAAGGGCCGAGTGTATCTTCGACCTATTTATGGATGAAACAAAGATAGGTAGGGGTAGGTAAGAAAATGATGAGGATGACACGATGTGTCTCCTAGGAGAAATAGATAGGATACATAAGTGGGCAAAAATTGGCAGATGGGCTATAATAGGGGAAAATGTGAGCTTGTCCACTTTGGTGGGAAGAATAGAAAAGTAGAATATTATTTAAATGGAGAGATACTGCAGAACTCTATGGTGATCTGGGTGTCCTCGTACTTGAATCTCAAAAATAATAGCGTGCAAGTACAGCACATAATCGGGAAAGAAAACGGAATGTTGGCATTTATTGCAAGGGGAGTATAAAAGTAAGGAAGTCTTTCTACAGCTGTACCGAGCATTGGCGAGACTGCGCCTAGAAACCGTGTATCATTTTGGACTCTTTGCTTAAGGAGGGATATACTTGCATTGGAAGCAGTTCAGAGAAGGTTCACCAGGGTGATGCCTGGGAAGGAAAGTTTGAGGAGGTTGCGCCTATATTCATTGGAGTTTTGAAGAATGACAGGTGATCTTATTGAAACATACAAGATTCTGAGGGGGCTTGACAGGGCGGATGCTGAGAGAATGTTTCCCCTCGTGGGGGAATCTAGAGCGAGGGGGCACAGTTTCAAAGTAAGGGTACTCCCAATTAAGAATGAGATGAGGAGGACGTTTTCTCTAGAGGGTAGTCAAACTTTGAAATTCTCTTCCCTAGAGAGCAGTGGGGATTGGGTCATTGAATATATTCTAGGCTGAATTGGACCGCTTTTTTTTCACCTACAAGGGAGGTACGCGTTTGTGGAACCGGTATGAAAGTGCAGTTCAGACCACAATCAGATCAGCTGTGATCTTGTTGAAAACCAGAGCAGATTCTAGGGGCTGAATGGCCTACTCCTGCCCCTAATTCTTATGATTCATGAGGGGATTTGCCTTTGAACACTTCGAATTCAACAAATCAGGCATGCGAAATTCGCCCCGGACGTTAATGGTGAATAGTGACACAAAAATGGAGGTATAACATCTGAATCCCGCCCGATATTCATTTGCATTTACTTCAATGGAAGTGAATAATGGGCAGGGCATAGAACAGACCGCAGATGCAATAGTAGATGGAATTTCATTCCCACCGTCAACACCACGATTCATAGATAATTGAGCAAGATTGTTTCAGTTCTTGTAGAGATACATATCTGAAGGGGATACAGCATAACATAGAACTACAAATCACCTACTGCGCTCGATGATTCTTTGCATCTCCTCACCTGAACAAATGACTCCTGCGTCGGTTGTCATGGGGCACGAACGTGGGCCAGCGATGTCAAATGGACACACCCACAGGTAAGGCTCTGTGCCATTGCAGTTGACATTGTCGCCCCACACCGGCCCAGTCCCTTCACCAAAACGGCCACTACGAGTTGCTGATCGAACAAATCCACAACGCAGCTGTCTGAAGACAACCTCAGCATCTGGCAGACCCCAGTTGGAGTCGCAAATGGTTCCCCAAGTTCCATTAGCATAACCCTCAATTCTTCCAGAACATGGAACAGGACCATCGGCAAGTCTCAATTTGATATCGGCTGAAAATGATAGCATAATATCAAAATAAGGCATCGCAGAAGCACGGAATTGTTAGAGCGCAGAAGGAAGCCATTCGGCCCATCGTGTCTGGCCCGCTCTCCCAAAGAGCAATTCACTCAGTTCCATTTCTCCGCCTTCTCCCCGTAACCCTGCACATTCGTCCTTTTCAGATGACAGTCTAAGAACCTGCCTCCACCATACTCTCAGGCAGTGCATTCCAGACCTTAACCACTCGCTGTATGAAAATGTTTTTCCCCCCTGTCGCTTTTGCTTCTCTCACCAAATACTTCAAATCTGTGCCCTCTCGTTCTCGATCCCTTAGTGACTGGAAAAGTTTCTCTCTATCTACTCTGTCCAGACCCCTCATGAATTTGTATACCTCTATCAAATCCCCTCTCAGCCTTCTCTTCTCCAAGGAAAGCAGTCCTAACTTCTCCAATCTATCTTCATACTGAAATTTCTCATCCCTGGAACCATTCTCGTGAATCTTTTCTGTACTCTCTCCAAAGCCCTCGCTTCTTTCCTAAAGTACAGCCCCAGAACTGGACACAATACTCCAGCTGAGGCCTAACTAGTGTCTGATACAAGTGCAACGTCACGACCTTGCTCTTGTACTCTATACCCCTATTAATAAAGCCCAGGATACTGTATGCTTTCTGAACCACTCTCTCAACTCATCCTGCTACCTTCAATGACTTATGCGCAGGCTCACCCAGGTCCCTCTGCTCCTTGCACCCCCGTTAGAATTGCACCCTTTATTTTATGCTGTCTCTCCATGTTCTTCCTGCTAAAATGAATCACTTCACATTTCTCCACATTGAACTTCATCTGCCACCTGTCTGCCCATTCTATGTCCTTTTGCAGTTCTGCACTGCAAGTATGTGAAAGCAAACATTTGAAGCAATATTTACTCGAATTGCACTGTTTGCATCTTTTACAAATAGAACCTTTTAAAATATCTCACACACATTACCATAAAGTATGATTTGCGCGTTTTTTTTGGATTTCCCAGGCTCTACTTATATTGGAGAGCGCTGACCACCCTTAGTAAGATGAATAAGCATTCAGCTTTTCATTTGTGTTACATGCTGTTACATGTGGCATCGAATTTCCAGCACTGAAGTTACTCCTTCTGCGCTACCGGTATAAGTTATCGTTTATGCTTTGCATGAGCCTCGGTCCATCCATCTTTCTCTAACCATAGCTGGGTATCTTTCGGCCTCTGGTACCTATATAGCTTCCTCTTAAATCGACATATGCTATTCACTTCAAACATATGATAGAGAGTTAGACATTTTCGCCACTCTCCTGGGAAAGAGCTTTCTACAGAATTCGATATTAGATATATTAGTGACGATGTGATACAGATACCCCCACAATTTAGCTATCTCACATTCCCGCCCGAGCCGTGTAACCCTGCATGCTTTTTCTTCTCTCTTCCAATTCCCTATTGAAAGCCACGATTGAATCTGCCTTCACTGCAGTCTGAAGTACTGCATTCAAGATCCCAACCACAGGCCTGGCGGCATAAAAGAAGCTTTACCTCATGCCGCCTTTGACTGTTTTGCTAATCACGTTAAATTTGGTTCTTCTGATTCTCCACCCTGCCTCCAATGGGAACAGTTTCTCCCTATCTACACTGTCTAGACTACTCCCCACCCCCCAACCTCCCCGCCCCCCCCCCATGATTTTGAACGCCTCTATCAAATCAACTCTCAAACTTCTCTTCTCCAAGCAGAACAAGCCGACCTTCTCCAATCTGTCCACTCAATTGAAGCCGCTCATCCCTGGAAGAGCACTTGTCAATCTTTCCTCGGCTCTCTCGAAAGCCTTCACATCAGTCCGAAAGTTTGGTGTCCAGAATTGGACACAATTCTCCAGCTGAGGCCGGATTAGGGTTGTATAAAGTTTCATCGTTAGTCCCTTGTTTTTTGTGCCTTTATTTATAAAGCCCGGGATCCCGTCTGCTTTTTCAACCCCAATCACAATCTGCCCTGCCACCTTCAACGATTTGTGTAGATGTATCCCCCACAATTCTTTTTTTTTTGTTTATTGACGCCCAAACTCTCTTTTGCGCTAAATATTTAGAAAGCTCCGCACTTACCGATCACAGTTATTTTCAGAGGTTCACTGTGGGATGAGTTATAAAGCTGTCCCGAAGTCTTCATTTCATAGCGACAAGTGTAATCGCCCTCATCCTTTTTACCCTCAGTCATGACTTCAAATATTGCAGGGCTATCCTGCACAACAGCCGGCTTGGAACTAATGCAGTTCTTCCCATTATCCTTGAACAAGTAATACGTGATCACCGAGAAGTACTGCGGTGCTCTGCATTGCAGTCGAATGAGCTGACCCGGAAGGAAATGTGGGGGGATCTTGACGGAAAAAATCACTGGCTCCGGTGGTTCATCTACAAAGTGAGAAGATGACATTTACTTGTTCATGCGTGCATCAGGTAACGTGCAATGATGCTTGTGTTATACGACTGATTTGCATATTTAAATGCCACGAGCATGGATCTGGGAAGGGAAAACGAAATCGTTTGATCCACTGTCGCCTTCATACTGATGCCATTGACTCATTCCTGCACGATTATTTCTCATTCATTTATTGTCTATCATGAACTGCTCTTGCGAAGTTGGTGCTGAACCGCCCTCTTGACCTTTGAGGGGCTTCTTGACCTTTGAGGGGCATCGTCAGGCCATTTGAGAGTGCAGTTAAGGGACAGCACGTTGCTGAGGGGCTGAAGCTACACAGCGGCCAGGCCGGGTACAAATGGCAGATTTCCTGCCCTTAAGTGCACTGGCGAGCCAAAAAGGTTAATTTGTCCTCGCAACACTCTGGCAGCTGCAGGCTCGCCAATACTGATACTGGTGCTTGACTCCAAATATACTTAATTAATTGAATTTTAAAGCTGCCATAGTGGGGTGGGGGGTGGGGGGGGGGGGGTTTGAATTTATACCGTTGGCTCCTGAATCGAGGACTCAAGATTACCAATCAAGTCACAAACCCACTATGCGAGCGTTCCCAATCTAAGCGAGCTCGATGTGAATTCTGTGCAGGATAACGAACGAATTTAATAGAGTGCAAAACGCGACAGGGCCTAAAGCCAGCGTTGCAACCGATCCCGCTCGTTTCCCGACCGTCAGGTTAACATTGCCTCAGGGTTTCAGCCACGTATGTGATCCTGACCTTTAACGGTTATCATCTGCTGCTCGCTCTGCTCCGAACTGAAGACCAGTTCTGATAAATCCATATCGAAGTTGCACGTGTAATTTCCTGTTTGCTTGCTTTGGATGCTTGTAAGTGTGAAGTTCACCGTGTGTTCTTTCTCCGGCACCGGCATGGTCAAGACTGGAGCTTTTTCACCAACTTTAAACAGGAACATTCGGCTTCCGGTGTAGAAAGACGAGAACTCAGAATGGACTGTCACATTTTCCCCCTGCATAAAAACGCTCGGAGTCCGGAAGACAGAAATGGCTGGCTTGAGCGGTTGTTCTGAGGGGAAGCCAAGAGAATACGACATGTCGATCAAAACCAATCAAGAACAAGTAAAAATCGTTTCACGAAATCCCGACATCAACGCTTTCGAAAACGTAGGCAATCAAGACTGTTGCCCTCAGGAAACGGCTTTCATTCATGTTTGTCTTAATATGCCATACTATTTGGAGACGCCTCACTTTGTCTCCCTCGTTTGTTTCAGCTAGATAAGAACAGAGATAGGCCATTCAGCCCCTCCTGCCTGGCTCCTACATACAATTATGAGATGGTTGGACTGCACTTCAAATTCATTAATTCTTCAATCCATATCCCTTAACTGAATTATAGGATCGCCTGGGAGACCATTCAGCCCTTCGTGCCTGTGCTGGCTCTTTCAAAGAGCTCCCCAACCTGTCCGGCTCACGTGGTCTTTCCCAGCAACTCTGCACTTGCTTCCGTGTCAAGAGTCCATCAATTTTCCAATTGACTTTGGAATGTTATTGTTCAATCTGCGTCAACATCCGTTCAAGCCATGCACTTCAAATCACAACAGGAAGTTGCGTAAAAGACGCCCCTCATCGCCCCTTGGGTTATTTTGTCAATCGTCTTATATCTGTGGTCTCTGAATGAGTCTCCTTCCTTACTCTTCCAGAACTTCTCATAATTTTGCACTCCCCAATTAATGTTTATATGCTCTAAGGAGGACAATACCAGCGTTTATATTTCCCCCACATAACTAAAATCACTCATCCTTGCTGTCATTCTATTAAATCCTCCACAAGGCCTTGACATCCATCCTAAAGTGTGGTGGCGAGAATTGGAGACGATACTGTATTAGTAACTTAATAGTGGTTTATAGAGGCCTTATAATAGAACATATTGCATTGAATTACAGAATTCCAGGTGAATAGTATGGGAACAACCATGTATGTTTTCAGATGACTGTGCAACATTGCAGACTGGAGAACTGTTTTCGTGTCAGACAGTGAAAGGTTTAACGTACATGGCCTTTCAAAATGCACCAATATGAAACAAGAGCCATAAGCCCGCCCAAAAGGCAAGTTTTGAGATTGCGATGAAGTGGGAAACAGGGATTCAAGGAGGGAAACAACAAATTCAAGTTTTTTTTTCCATATAACTTTGGGATAATTGGGTCATGAGCTGAAAAGGTGATGTTCAATGCGGCTGAATTTGCGTGCAGTCTCCTGTAGTGCAGTACAGCGACAACGTCGACAGCTGCATTTATATATCGTGCGTTGAACGTAAGAAAACGTCCCAAGAAGCTTCACAGGAGCGCTTTGAAACCAATCCACATAAGGCACTATTAGGCAGATTGGCAAAAGCTTGATCGAAGGGATAAGTACGGGAGAGCGTCTTAAAGAGGAAAGAGAGAGCAGAGATTCGGATATATTTTTTAGATTAGAGATACAGCACTGAAACAGGCCCTTCGGCCCACCGAGTCTGTGCCGAACATCAACCACCCATTTATACTAATCCTACGCTAATTCCATATTCCTACCAAACATCCCCACCTGTCCCTATATTTCCCTTCCACCTACCTATACTAGTGACAATTTATAATGGCCAATTTACCTATCAACCTGCAAGTCTTTTGGCTTGTGGGAGGAAACCGGATCACCCGGAGAAAACCCACGCAGACACAGGGAGAACTCCACACAGGCAGTACCCGGAATCGAACCCGGGTCCCTGGAGCTGTGAGGCTGCAGAACGTAGGGTTTAGGCAGCTGAAGGCACGGCCGCCAATGGTGGAATAATCATAATCACGAATGCTCAAGTGGTCAGAATCAGATGAGAGCCAATATGGCAGAGGGTTGTGGGGTTGGAGGAGATTACAGAGATAGAGAGGCCAGAGGCCATGAAGGGATTAGAAAACACAGGTGAGAATGTTTAAATTGAGGCTTTGCTGGGCTGTGAGTCAATGGCGAAAACAGGGGTGATGGGTAAATAGGGCCTGTTATAAGTCAAGGTCCAGGCAGCAGAATTATGGAGGATCTCAAGTTTACCAAAAGTAGAATTTGGAAGGCTGGCCAGGAGTACATTGGAATAACCAAGGCATGGATGGGAGTTTCAAAAGCAGATGAGCTGCTACAGCGACATAGTAGGGAATCTTATGGAGATGGAAATAGGTAGTCTTGGTTTTGGATCAAATGTTTGGTCAAATGTACATGTTCGGGTCAGATTTTATGGAAGTGGTTCCATTTTGTGATAAAAACATTTTTGAGGAATTCATAGTCAAACTGAATAAATGTTGGACCAGTTTTCAAGAGAGCACTGCAATAACTAATTGGGCAACAATGTTTACTGGTTTCACTTGACTCAAGTGAAAAATAGAACAGAAACCCTGAGTGTGTTTTACCTTCTGGAGTGAGCGGCTGATAAAGTTAGCCCGAAGAAAAAGTGAAGGAAGGAGAGAAGATCACAACCCAGCTCGCTTTCCAGCACCTCTCTAAAAGACCCCGAGAAGTCCACTGTGTCAATTCATCTCATCTCCTGTCTTTGAAGAAAGCCTGCTAAAAAATAGTTCTCAATGCCCCCTGAAAAGAACATTTTTTTAAAAGATCTTGTGACCTGCCTATGTGTACTCGAAAACTAGACTGTATGCCAGTTTTGGAAGAACATGTCTCATCTGCTACTTTCTTCGAAAATGAGCAACTAATCAGCCCTGGTGTTTTTTTTTTGTTTTTTTTTTTTTGGGTCTGTAACAGAGCTCTGAATTTAAAAAAAAAGAAAAACTATTTTTCCAGTAAACCAGTGTATGCATGTGTATGTGTGTGTGAATGTGAGGGGTTAAGGTAAAAACGAGAACTTTAAAAAGAATTCAATCTCTGTGTTGATGCTTTACTTCATTACTAGTTAATACATGTTTTTATAATAAACTGATAATTTTGATGTTCATTAAAGTTAGTATGTTCTATTCTGGGGAAAATAGAGTATATGATTGACTGTATCAGTAAGTGGGAAAAATATATGCCGTGACCTGTGGAGAGGTGGGACCAGATTATACAGTACACTCCCCCCCGACCCGCCCCCACCCCCCGCCTCCATCGGAACACAAATATGACACCAAGGTTGCAAACAGTCTGTGTCAACCTCAGACAGTTGTCCGGGAGACGAAGAGGGAGTTATCGTATAGTTGTAGTATAGTATATAGTATAATATAGTTAGTATAGTACATTATAGTCCAGTTTAGAATAAATTATTGCCATATGAAGTATTATTATATAATATGGTACAGAATAGTATGGAACATAATTGAAAAGATAGCATTCTACAGTTGAATGGATTTTGCGGATGCAAATTGGCTTAGGCAGTTCGTGTATTATCGTAAATAATCACACGAACCCTTCATTCTGAGTCCTGAACTAAATCATAAAATGAAGCAATGAGTGAATGGTTTAAGCGATTTATGGCGCCCAGTCATAATATCAATTATAATTGAGTATTTCCAACACTCTCTGCTTCTGTTTCACATTATCCCAAGTATATTAATTTTGCATAATAATTATAGTGTTTTATTATGGAAAATATAGGGGAAGAAATTCATCTCGGGCGGTTGCACAAAGCGGGCGGTATCAGATCTGCCGCCCGTTCTACGCAGCACCTGCTTCGTAAGTCTGTTCACTGCAATGGAATTAAATATCAGCTTCCCCTATAACAGACAATTGCAAGTGTCGGACATTGTTTTCAAAAAGGGAATTCGTAGTAAGAGATATAGCATGCAAAATCCCTTCAACAACTTCATGATCACTACAGTACGTGACTACTAAAATGGTTGAAGGTGTAATAGGTGACCTCTGGGTCGGTGTTGTTATGTTGCTAAACTAGCCGTTCACTACTCTTCACAGACTTCCCCTCTGCATTTACCTGAGCATGCAACCTCAGCTCTGAAATTACTGAAGCATGTCACGTCATTCCAGGTTAACGGAGAGCACTTCCACAGCAGGGTTTCGGTACCCAGGCAGTGGACGTGGTTCAGCTGCACCGGGTCACGTCCAATTTGAAAGCGTTCACCTCGGGGGGTACTCTTGACAAACCCGCAGCCGAGATGCCTGCATGCAACCTGCCCTGCTGCAAGATTCCAGCTCCCGCCGCAGACTTTCCCCCAAGTACCGTTGTAGTATACCTCCACCATCCCAGCACAATCGGTCTCCTTGCTCACCAATCGGAGCTGCACGTCATCTGAAAGGTAGATTACACGTATAAAGACATCATGAATGGTGTGGCCTGCAGTAGTTGAACTCGTGCCCTTCAATAAATGCGCATTTGCGGCATAGCATAGAATAAAACGGGGAGAAATGTGAGGTCATCCCTGTTGGTAGGAGGAACAGATGTGCAGAGTATTTCTTAAATGGTAAGAGATTAGAAAGTGTAGATGTACAAAGGGTGTGCTCGTCAATAAGTCACTGAAAGCTAACATGCAGGTGCAGCAAGCAATTCGGAAGGCTAATGGTCTGTTAGCCTTTATTGCAAGAGGATTTGAGTACAATAGTAGTGAAGTCTTGCTTTAATTGTACAGAACCTTGGTTAGACCGCACTTGGTATACTATGTGCAGTTTTGGTCCCCTTACCTTAGAAAGGATATTATTGTCTTAGAGGGAGTGCAATGAATGTTCACCGGACTTGTTCCCAGGATGGCAGGACTGCCCTATGAAGAGACATTGTGGAAACTGGGCCTGTATTCTGTCTAGTTTCGACGAATGAGCGGTGATCTCATTGAAATCTCCAAAATACTTCAAGGGATCGACAGGATTTATGTAGCAAAGGTGTTGGGGAGTTTAGAACCAGGGGACATAATTTCAAAATAAGGGGAGAAGCCACTTAGGACAGAGATGAGGAGAAATGTCTTTACTCAGAGGGCTGTGAATCTTTGGAATTCTCTATCCCAGAGGGCTGTGGAAGCTCAGTCATTAAAGTATGTTTAAAGCAGAGCTTGACAGTGTTCTAAATACCGATGACATAAAGGGATAAGGGGATAGTGTGGGAAAAAGGCATTGAAGTGGACGATCAGCCATCATCATATTGAATGGCCTACTCCTGCTTCTGTATTCCGATGTTCCTACAGCATCCAGCTACAGAGCCTTCTGCAGGTACTTGCATGCAATACGTTTGTGACATCCCTCATGTCATGTGCATTCGATCGTTTGATGGGGTTACCAAGATGAATATATTGGGCAGAAAATCAATTGGCGGGATAGGGCAAAATGGGCTGAATTGCAGTAGCCGCCTGCTCTATGCCCCGCCCAATATTTAGCACCGGTGGTAAAAAGCGACCAAGCGTAGAACAGGCGGCCAATGTGACGTCACCCCTTTTGCCCTACCATCCATGCCGAATGTTTAACCCATAATGTGGAATTTGTGAGATATTTAAATCGGTATTCATGCGTTAGGGTGGCGCTGCCGTTTCGGCAAGGACGAACAAAATAGAAAATGAATAATGTTCGTGCAGCTTAAATTCAATTGACTGAGGCAAATCATGACGACTGCTCAGTAATAACCATATAAAAACACACACATATATATCGATATAGATATAGATATCTGCACATATCTATATATATATTTATATACTCTACATCTATATATATATATATATATATATATCTTTATATATCTACTTTCGACATTACTGAAGCGAAGTTACCCAAATCACAATGAGAGTTAATTTACAGAGATACTAAGTAACAGACCGTGTTGTATCCAATTCGGGGTCGTGAACCTCAAGAAGCCCAAACTGGCGATAAAGTGGGTGTTGCCCAGATTCATCAAAGTGATATGGGGCTAAAATTGATTAAATTCCGAGTGCTGGTTATACAGACTTGGCTTTTATCTCCTCGGATATAGGAGGTGAAGGGTTGATCTAATCGAGGTGTTTAAGGTGATTCGGGGATTGGATAGGGTGGACGGGGAGAAATCTTTAAATTCAGTGGCGGGATATACTAGGCAAATGCGACATGGAAGATGGTGAACATCAGGGTAACTTCCAGACTGTTTCTATCCTCTGTTCTCCCGGGGGATTCAGAGGGATTTTTGTTCATTGTTTGTCCACATTCAGGAGGTTCCAGATCCTCTGCAGCTGCTGTCCTGCAGAAATTAATTGCATTGCATTCAAAATCTTTCCCTCATTTTGGAGATATGAGGAGAGACTGTTTACACTAGTAGAGGGTTGAAACAAATAGGCAGGGAGTTATTATGGTCTGGAATTCACTGTCTGACAGGTTTCTGAAAGCAGATTCAATATTAACTTTCAAAGGTCAATTGGAGTAAAATTTCAACTACTCGTAGTTAAAGTAGAGAAGATACCAGCATAGAAAGAGAAGTGTGAGAGAGAGAGATTTCATAACGTAGGTGATCAAGAACTCAACACAACTTATATTGAGAGTTTTTATTTATAAATAACTGTTTCAGTTTTATTTGATCCTGTTGTTTTATTTATACATTACCTTTAATCACTCAATATAACTTTCCAAACAGGAACGAGTTTCATGTTACAAGTGTTCACACAGTAGAAAAATAGCCATTTTACAAAAGTTGCATTGAAATTATTTTATTCAGCATCTCAAGTTTACAATAAAGTAAATTCTTCAGACTTGTGGAAACTTTCAAACTCAGCAAGGGAATCTCCCATCAGTAATGGCTCAGCATCACCATCTGCTGGTGTCCCTGTGTCACTGCAGTTACTGCCCCCTCTCACCATCTCCATCTGCTGGTGTCCCTGTGTCACTTCAGTTACTGTCCTTTCCTCACCATCTCCATCTCCTGGTGTCCCTGTGTCACTGCAGTTACTGCCCCCTCTCACCATCGCCATCTCCTGGTACCCCTGCCTCACTGCGGTTACTGTCCACTCTCACCATCGCCATCTGCTGGTACCGCTGTCTTACTGCAGCTACTGGCCCACTCACCATCTCCATCTGCTGGTGTCACTGCCTCACTGCAGTTACTTCTCCCCTCTGTCTATCTCCATCTGCTGGTGTCCCTAACTCACTGCAGCTAATGTCCCTCCTCACCATCTCCATCTGCTGGTGCCACTGCCTCACTGCAGTTACTGCTCCCCTCTGTCCATCTCCATCTGCTGGTGTCCCTGACACACAGCAGTTAATGTCCCCCTCTCACCATCTCCATCTCCTGGTGTCCCTGTCTCACTGCAGTTAATGTCCCCCTCTCACCATCTCCATCTCCTGGTGTCCCTGTCTCACTGCAGTTAATGTCCCCCTCTCACCATCTCCATCTCCTGGTGTCCCTGTGTCACTGCAGTTACTGCCCCATCTCACCATCGCCATCTCCTGGTACCCCTGCCTCACTGCGGTTACTGCCCACTCTCACCATCGCCATCTGCTGGTATCGCTGTCTTACTGCAGCGACTGGCCCACTCACCATCTCCATCTGCTGGTGTCGCTGCCTCACTGCAGTTACTGCTCCACTCTGTCCATCTCCATCTGCTGGTGTCCCTAACTCACTGCAGCTACTGTCCCTCCTCACCATCTCCATCTGCTGGTGCCACTGCCTCACTGCAGTTACTGCTCCCCTCTGTCCATCTCTATCTGCTGGTTTCCCTGACACACTGCAGTTACTGCCCTGCTCACGACCTCACATTCACTCCGATTTGCAGCTTTGTCCACTGGCTGCTGTTGTTGACAACAGCAACCACGAGGTGGCGCTGCACTGGCACATGCGCAAATGTATCCTATTCCCGGAAACCATCAGGGTCTGCACCTTCATTCGCTGCCAGGACTAAAGATGGCGCCGGTCAAATAATCACAGAGGGTGGGAGGTGGAGCTGGGGATCTGGGAGGGGGGGAGGAGGGGGAATGGGATTTAGTTCCAGTGTTTGAAACCCTTCAGCTCTTTCTATGATTTCACTAATTTAACAATGAGATTGAGAGGGTATTTCACCCCCTTCTTCAGCTCCTGTCTGAATTTAGTCTGGGTCACAATGTAAATACATGTGTTGGTGCAGGAACTGAGAATCTGCAGCATCTTTGATGTGTGATCTGTGATGAAGAGAGGGTCAGTGTAGGAGGAATAATAATAAATATCTGTAATTCGAAGATAAATGTTAAACACAACCCGGGTCACCCATAACAGGATAAAACTGCCGGATATACTGAAGAGTAAAATAATTGATTTCCTGCGATTCTCCATCTCTGGGTCCTTGTGATTCTCTGCATTGCTGTGGCGCCGGAATCCCCTGCGGACTTTACTGGAGAATAAAATCCGTCTGACAGTCAGAACATTGAGCAGCAAAATCAGAAAGGCCGGGACACAAGGGGTTAAAATGAGGTCAAACAATTCAAATGCCCCCCATATGGGGGAAGTAAAGAAGCTCAGTTTAGTAACACAACCCATGGGAACATTATCAATAATGTATTCTTGTTCCTGTGTAAAGTACCAGGGGAGAGACTGTAAACAGCCCAGCACACTCACTGTTCCCACAACCACAGCCGCCCTTTTCTCGCTGCAATATTTTGTTTTCAGCTTCTCACAACAAATGGCCACAAATCGATCAAAGGTGAAAGTGACTGTGAGCCAGACAGAAACAATTGTGGATGCAGAAAGCAGAACGGTAATGAGAGAACACACAGGAGTAATGTACAGGAATGAATATGGGAAATAAATTGGAACAATTACACCCAATATTGGATTAGTGATAACGACCAGGAGATCAGACACTGCCATTCCCACCAGGTAGACACTGATACATTTGGAGAGACCGCACTTTCCTCGGGACAGGATCACAATCGCCACCAAGTTAACTGGAAGAGAGAGAGAAAAGGAAGCAGAGAAATTACTGATCAGACCTGGAGACAAAGCAGCAGTATTTCTGGATCTGGGCTGAAATTTCCAGCTTTGCTGCTGCATCGAGCAGTGAAAACTGATTCATTGACCCGGGCAGTGCTTTGTCACAGTGAAATGTTTGAAAACACAATTATTAATAATGAATTGTGAAATTGATGCAGAAAGTGAATAAAGTCAGCACCGGATCTACTGGAAGTACTGAGTGAGGATGCAGTGTCAGTGGGGAAATGAGAAGGGGTTTTACAGAGATGGAATCCAATGGGTTAATTGGGAGTTTGTCTCCAGACTGTTGATTGGGAAGGTTTGGGGAGAGCGGGATGTGTAGCTGGTTTGTTGCTCTGGGTTCAGGGAACCGACAGGAAATGTTATCAAATGGAAAAATGCAGAAAACCGCAGCGCTAAGTTTGAGTATCAGCCATGATCTAGAATGGTGGAGCAAGCTCGAAGGGCTGAATGGCCTCCTCCTGCTCCCATGTTACTGTATTCCTATCAGGTTGGACGAGGCAGCTGGAGGTGGAAACAATGAGTGAGATTGGGAGGGAGAGAAGGAAAAGGACATGTTGGAGCAGGAGGGGAGACTGGAGCAGATGGTTTGGGAAAGTGGATAAACTGAAGCAATGGATGAGGAGACTGAGGATTCAATACAGTGAGAGGAGAGGCTGAGATTCACAGGGAGAGACTGCAGCAGAGTGTTAGAGGAAATCTAATCTATAGATCCCAGTAATACAACTCAATTAATACATTCAAACAATAATCCCTGTGGTTATTGGTGTTGGAGAACAGTTCATTGTTTCTACAATATAGTCAATATATTTAGTTTGCACAGGCTATTAAATATAAATGTAAATATATTTCTGATATCAGCCTCGCTCTTTATTGAATTCAGAAGTCACAGAGATTTAAAAGTGCAATATTTAAATAATGAATTACCATCAGTGATGAACTGATTCTATTCTGTTTATTCAGTCACTAAGTAAGGAATAGGAACTTTCGACAAAACAAAATGAGCACCTGACAGAAATCAACACAGAGGATCAAGTCCAACAGGAAAATGAACACAATCTGACAACAGAGTGGATAAAGAACAAAGAAAATTACAGCACAGGAACAGGCCCTTCGGCCCTCCTAGCCTGCGCCGATCCAGATCCTCTATCTAAACATGTCGCCTATTTTCTAATGGTCTGTATCTCTTTGCTTCCTGCCCATTCATGTATCTGTCTAGATACATGTTAAAAGACTCCATCGTGCCCGCGTCTACCATCTGCGCTGGCGCCGCGTTCCAGGCACCCACCGCCCTCTGCGTAAAGAACTTTGCACGCATATCCCCCCTAAACATTTCCCCTCTCACTTTGATCTCGTGACCGCTAGTAATTGAATCCCCCACTCTGGGAGAAAGCTTCTTGCGATCCAACCTGTCGATACCTCTCATGATTTTGTACACCTCAATCAGGTCCCCCCTCAACCACCGTCTTTCTAATGAAAATAATCCTAATCTGCTCAACCTCTCTTCATAGCTAGCGCCCTTCATACCAGGCAACATCCTGGTGAACCTCCTCTGCACCCTCTCCAAAGCATCTACATCCTTTTGGTAATGTGGCGACCAGAACTGCACGCAGTATTTCAAATGTGGCCGAACCAAAGTCTTATACAACTATAACATGACCTGCCAACCGTTGTACTCAATACCCCGTCCAATGAAGGAAAGCATGCCGGATGCCTTCTTGAACACTCTAGATAGAGATAGAGGGAGGAAAGTAGAGAGATAAACTTGGAAAGTGAGTAACAGAGAGAAGAAATAGGGTTTCAGAGAGCAGAAGAGATGGGAAGAGAGAGATAGAGATGGAGAGAGATTACCAGCAAGAGTGTTTACCAGAGATTACCTCTCTCTCAGTCCCTATCACTCCTTTCCAATTTGTTACCATCTCCATCTATTTTTCTCCTTCTCCCCCGATGTTTCACACTCCATGCCTCTCGCTCATATGTCTGTGCATACTGCAGTGAAGGATTACATCAAATTATAATGTTTTACATTTGCTCTTTCAATCTAACTGAACAATCTCTCAGATTGTGAACAGAGGGGCCTTGGAGGGCATGTCCACTGATTCCTGAGGGTAACAGGACAGGTGGATAAGGTGGTTAAGAAGGCTTACGGAATACTTTCTTTTATTGGCCGATGTAGAGAATATAAGAGCAGGGAGGTTATGTTAGAAATGAATAAAACACTAGTTAGACCACAACTAGAGTACTGTGTACAGTTCTGGTCACCACATTACAGGAAGGATGTGATCACACTAGAGAGGGTACAGAGGAGATTTGCAGAGGATGTTGTCAGGAATGGAGTATATTAACGATGAGTAAAGATTGGATAGGCTGGAATTGTTTTCTTTGGAACAGAGAAGGTTGAAGGGAAGATTTAATTGAGGTGTATAAAATAATGACGGGCCTAGATAGAGTGGATTGGAAGGACCCATTTCCCTTAACAGAGCGGTCAATAACCATGGGCATAGATTACAAGATTTCCACACCAATATCATGAGGGTGTGATGGCTTTCATGGTGGAATACCTTGCTGGATGTTTACAACGGAGCGTTTTCCTTCCTGATCATTAAAACGCACCGCCTGAGCCCCAACTTCATCCACATTTCTCCCACTCGACCAATATTTAACTCTCCATACCGATCTTTCTCTGTTTGCGGACACAGCATTGAAGGATTACATCAAATGAATATATCTTACATTCTCCCTTTCAATCCACCCCAACAATCACACTATCTCCAACCTTATCCTTATCCACAGCCCTCTCTCTGCCTGCACATCTAAGCCTCTCTCCCTCTGTCTCCCTCGTAGTGTCAGAGATAGCAGGAGGGAGAGACAGAGAGAGACACAGAGAACAACCCCAGCTTCTCCAATATAATCCCGTAACTGAAGCAACTCATCCCTGGAACCACTCATGTGAATCTTTTCTGCACCCTCTCTAATGTCCCCACATTCTTCCCAAAATACGGTGACCAGAATTGGACAATTCTCCAGTTGAAGGCAAACCAGCGTTTTACAAAGGTCATATTTTCCTTGCTTTTGTATTCAATGTCTCTTTTTATAATCTCAGGGCCCCTTCTGCCGTTTAACCACTTTCTGAACCTGTCCTGACTCCTTCAGATATTGGTGCACAAATGCTCCCCTGATGTGTCTGTTCCTGCACCTCCTTTAGAATTGTATCCTTTACTTTATGTCTTCTCTCCTCCTTTTTCCTAACCGTGGAGGCGGAGGATGTGGGCATGGTTCTTAATGAATACATTGCAACTGTCTTCAAAAAATCGGGGATGACACAGACATTGTAGTCAATGAGGAGGGGCTTGAAATATTGAATGGGATAAATAGTGGAGCGGAAATATTCAGGGGATTAGCATCTTTGAAAGCTGATAATTCACCAGGCTCAGACTGTTTAGAGGTGCAAAGGAGGAAATAGCAGAGGCACTGACCCTCATTTTCCAAATCCTCTCTGGTTACAGTCGTGCTGCCAGAGGACTGGAGGACTGCGAGTGTTGCACTATTGATTAACAAGGGAGAAAGTAATAGACTGAGTAATTACAGGCCACCCAGCCTAATCACAGCAGAGGGCAATTCATTGGGCACAAGGGGATGATTAATTCCTTTCTCGTATTGTGTGTCTCAGTGTCTCCATGTCTGTGCCTCTGTCACAATTTGAGCACTACCCTCACATTGGTGAGGTGTCGGTCACTGGAATAAATGTCCCAGTGCTGTGGTAACATAAAATGGCCACCGAGAACCAGCCTAAAATGGCTGACTAATGTTTGTAGATTTCAACAGATGTTTGAGAGAGGAGAGAGAGAGAGACAGACAGACAGAAAGAGAGACAAAGAAAGAGGCACAGACCAAGACACAGAGAGTGACGGCAAGATTTTTGTCATTTGACAGAGGATGAGGAGGAGGCCATTTGGCCCCTCAACCCTCTTCTGTCATTCAATGAGCTCATGGCTGATGTGTGATCGAACACCATGTACCTATCTTTGCCCCTTAATACCTTTGATTAACAAAAATCTTATTATCTTGAAAACATTCATCAAATCACCCCACAACCTTCTAAATTCCAGGGAAAGGACATGTTGGAGCAGGAGGGGATACTGGAGCAGATGGTTTGTGGAAGTGAATAAACTGAAGCAATGGATGAGGAGACTGAGGATTCAATACAGTGAGAGGAGAGGCTGAGATTCACAGGGAGAGACTGCAGCAGAGTGTTAGAGGAAATCTAATCTATATATCCCAGGAATACAACTCAATTAATACATTCAAACAATAATCCCTGTGGTTATTGGTGTTGGAGAACAGTTCATTGTTTATACAATATAGTCAATATATTTAGTTTGTACAGGCTATTAAATATAAATTTAAATCTATTTCTGATATCAGCCTCGCTCTTTATTGAATTCAGCAGTCACAGAGATTTTAAAGTGCAGTATTTAAATAATGAATTACCATCAGTGATGAACTGATTCCATTCTGTTTATTCAGTCACTAAGTAAGGAATAGGAACTTTCTACAAAACAAAATGAGGACCTGGCAGAAATCAACACCGAGGATCAAGTCCAACAGGAAAATGAACACAATCTGACAACAGACAACTTCAGCTCACAGTTTCTCTCACTAATTGTTCTGGACATTCCAGCACTTTATGACAGAGAATTATTTACACTTCTGCTTCTTTCTCTTTCTCTTTACTTCTGCTTTTCTTTGTCCATCTGTTTCGTTCTCTCTGCTCCTTTTCTCCTTCCCTGTCTCTCTGGAGTACTCACACACTGTAAATTGTTACTTAATGCTGCTTTTCACATATGATTTATTCCGAACATTCTGCGTCTGTGTTCTGTTCAACAGCCCCAGGTTCAATGATTCTATTCTCAGAGTCAGTCTGTTTAATGGTGAAACCTCTGTGAATAATTTAATGTATCTACAGAACACCCAAGTCTCCACCTGTTCACCTACACTCTTCACTTCATCTACAATACATGGAATAAACAGGATCGAAAGCTACTTCCAGACAAACCTCACAATCATTGAAATTCCTTCTCCTGGAATTATAACGTAATCTGTTAGAATGTGGGATTGTTTAATTAATAAAACACCAACATCAGCGCTGCAGCTGATAATCTACAGATAAATGGAAAGAATCTTGATTCCAACTGATAGAGTGAAAACCAGTAAAACATCACATCAATACTTTCTATTTTACAATGTAGTCCAGTGACAGTGAAGGTCCACAGTGAAGCAGAGAAGGAGAAGTGAAAGTGTCAGCAGCAAACTCAGTTCAGTAGCCAGACTTCTGAAGCAGCGTCAGACACACACAGAGTGAAATAATATTTGATAACAGTGATAATCAATAAATACATTGGAATCCCAGTTAAACTGAGCCATGTTATTGGGGAGGGAGGACATTGTTCTGTCCCCTTGTGACACTGAGACCGTGAGATGTCTCATTATCAATCAAAAAAAAAATCATAAAAATATTCCAGGACTGGTTAGATCCACATCACGAAAATATTAAAAGTCCTACTGGTCTGATTATTGATCCTAACTGAAACATCTCATTCCAATACATTCAATACACAGAATAATCCAATAACAAAGCCACAGTTACTTAAACCAATACCATTAAATACATAACACAACTCCTACAAGAATGAAGGAGTGGACAATGAGGGGATTCCATCAGTAAATTGCTGGAAAAGAACAGGTGGCTGTGGAACACACACAGAGGGAAATAATACCGAGTACAGCAACATAGTTAACATCGATTTAGACCATTAACAGCGGAGATACTGCTTACCAGCAACTCCAATTGCTGCAAGTACAGGATAATAAATGCGTTCTGCATGATACATTACTGGATATCCCATTTCTATGAGAAGCAGAGACTTCTGTTAGCCTGGAATCTACAGCTCCACCAGGCACTCTGAGCTGATCCATTCCAATGGGTCCTGATTTATACAGGGGATAAGTTTCCACTGACACGGTTAAACCCCTGATCATTGCTATTAATTACACTCACCTGAACAAACACATTACATCAGCAGCTTTGACTCTGATGTAAATAATGTGGTGGATAAAACAAAATCAATTCAATGTCAATGACATTTTCTGAGTAAGACCTCTCTCGGGAATAAACCTGAAATCTGTACTCATACTGGACGGATGGCAATTATGAGAGGCGTCATTTACATTTTCCATATTATTGCATTGACCTTGTTCATTCCTGGCATTTCTATTGCAAATGTAACTGATCTGTCTGCACTGGACACTGAATCCAGGGACAAAAGCAATCCCGTTTCACTCTGTTCCTGCCTTTTCCCAGTTAAAATGCGAACTTTGAGTCTCTGATTCGGGACCATGGTCAGGGTTGCAGCCCAGAAACTACTGTGAGTGATATTACGGGACAGACACTGTCCGCATCCATTTGGGAGGCAGTTGGGTAGTGATAATATCACTATTCACGTAATCCAGAGGCCCAACCTGATGGCCTGGGGACAGGGGTTCAAATCCCACAACGGAAGCTGTATAAAACAGAGGGAGCTCCCTTTCTGTGTATAAAGTAGAGGGAGCTCCCTCTCTATGTATAAAGTAGAGGGAGCTCCCTCTTTATTTATAAAGTAGGGGGAGATGAAGGAAAGAGGAGAGAGGGAAACGAAAACAAATGGGGAAATGGAGAGAAAGTGGACAAAGTGGAAGACAGTGAGAGACAGAAGAGATAGTGAAATGAGACCTTGACGGAACCCCAGTAACAATCCCCATTGTCTGCCCAGTCCGGTATTTGGGGTTTAATGTGAGGGTTTTAGGGATCAGTGTTCGATGAGTGTTTGATATTTTCAAACTGCATTGCCATTCCCAACAAAAGCAAGAGTTAAAGATTCAAAATTAACCAAACAAATGGCTCAAAGCATTGCTGTCCATGTACAGAGGGACGGAGAGATGGAGGGAGACTGCAGCAGAGTGTGAGAGGAAATCTAATCTACAGATCCCAGTAATACAACTCAATTAATACATTCAAACAATAATCCCTGTTGTTATTGGTGTTGGCGAACAGTTCATTATTTATACAATATAGTCAATATATTTAGTTTGTACAGGCTATTAAATATAAATGTAAATATATTTCTGATATCAGCCTCGCTCTTTATTGAATTCAGCAGTCACAGAGATTTTAAAGTGCAGTATTTAAATAATGAATTACCATCAGTGAAGAACTGATTCTATTCTGTTTATTCAGTCACTAAGTAAGGAATAGGAACTTTCCACAAAACAAAATGAGGACCTGACAGAAATCAACACAGAGGATCAAGTCCAACAGGAAAATGAACACAATCTGACAACAGACAACTTCACCTCACAGTTTCTCTCACTAATTGTTCTGGACATTCCAGCACTTTATGATAGTGAATTATTTACACTGCTGCTTCTTTCTCTTTCTCTTTACTTCTGCTTATCGCTTTCCCTCGGTTTCGTTCTCCCTGCTCCTTTTCTCCTTCCCTATCTCTCTGGAGTACTCACACCCTGTAAATTGTTACTTAATGCTGCTTTCCACCTATGATTTAAACCTAACATTCTGCGTCTGTGTTCTGTTCAGCAGCCCCAGATTCAATGATTCTATTCTCAGAGTCAGTTTGTTCAATGGTGAAACCTCTGTGAATAATTTAATGTATCTACAGAACACTCAAGTCTCCACCTGTTCACCTACACTCTTCACTTCATCTGCAATGCATGGAATAAACAGGATCGAAAGCGACTTCCAGACAAACCTCACAATCATTGAAATTTCTTCTCCTGGAATTATAAAGTAATCTGTTAGAATGTGGGATTGTTTAATTAATAAAACACCAACATCAGCGCTGCATCTGATAATCTACAGATAAATGGAAAGACTCCTGATTCCAACTGACTGAGTGAAAACCAGTAAAACATCAGATCAATACTTTCTATTTTACAATGTGGTCCAGTGACAGTGAAGGTCCACAGTGAAGCAGAGAAGGAGATGTGAAAGTGTCAGCAGCAAACTCAGTTCAGTAGCCAGACCTCTGAAGCAGCGTCAGACACACACAGAGTGAAATAATATTTGATAACAGTGATAATCAATAAATACATTGAAATCCCAGTTAAACTGAGTCATGTTTTTCGGGAGGGAGGACATTGTTCTGTCCCCTTGGAACTCTGAGACTGTGAGGTGTCTCATTAGCAATCACTGAAAAAAAATCATAAAAATATTCCAGGACCGGTTAGATCCACCTAATGATAATGCTAATAACTCCTTATGGTCCGATTATAGATCCTAACTGAAACATCTCATTCCAATACATTCAATACACAGAATAATCCAGTAACAATGCCACATTTACTTAAAACAATACCATTAAATTCATAATACAGTTCCTGCAAGAATGCAAAGAGTAGACAATAATGAGATTCCATCAGTAAATTGCTGGAAAAGAACAGGCGGCTGTGTAACACACACAGAGGGAAATAATACCCAGTGCAGCAGCACAGTTAACATCGATTTACACCGTTAACAGCTGAGATACTGCTTACCAGGAACTCCAATTGCTGCTAGCACCGGATAGTAAATGCCTTGTATCTGATGCATTACTGGATATCCTATTCCTGTGAGAAGCAGAGTCTTCTGTGAGCCTGGAATCCACAAATCCACGAGGCACACTGAGCTGATCCATTCCAATGGGTCCTGATTTATACAGGGGATAAGTCTCCACTAAAACGGTTATACCCCTGATCATTGCTATTAATTACACTCACCTGAACAAACACATTACATCATCAGCTTTGACTCTGATGTAAATTATGTGATGGATAAAACACAATCATTTCAATGTCAATGACATTTTCTGAGCAGGACGTCTCTCGGGAATATACCTGAAATCTGTACTCATACTGGACGGATGGCAATTATGAGAGGCGTCATTTACATTTTCCATATTATTGCATTGACCTTGTTCACTCCTGGCATTTCTGTTGTAAATGTAACTGATCCATCTGCAGTGGACACTAAATCCAGGGACAAAAGCAATCCCATTTCACTCTGTTCCTGCCTTTTCCCAGTTAAAATGTACATTTTGAGTCTCTGATTCGGGACCATGTTCAGGGTTACAGCCCAGAAACTACTGTGAGTGATATTACGGGACAGACACTGTACGCATCCATTTGGGAGGCAGTTGGGTAGTGATAGTATCAATGGTCACGGAATCCAGAGGCCCAACCTGATGGCCTGGGGACAGGGGTTCATATCCCACCACAGCAGCTATATAAACCAGAGGGAGCTCCCTTTCTGTGCATAAATTAGAGGGAGCTCCCTCTCTATGGATATACTGGAGGGAGCTCGCTCTCCAGCTATAAAGTGGAAGGAGCTCCCTCTCTATGTATAAAGTAGAGGGAGCACCCTCTCTATGTATAAAGTAGAGGGAGCGCTCTCTCTATGTATATACTGGAGGGAGCTCCCTCTCTATGTATAAAGTGGAAGGAGCTCCCTCTCTATTTATAAAGTGGAGGGAGCGCCCTCTCTCTGTATAAAGTGGAGGGAGCGCCCTCTCTATGTATAAAGTAGAGGGAGCACTCTCTCTATGTATATGCTGGAGGGAGCTCCCTCTCTATGTATAAAGTGGAGGGAGCTCCTTCTTTATTTCTAACGTTGGGGGCGATGAAGGAAAGAGGAGAGAAGGAAACGAAAACAAATGGGGAAATGGAGAGAGAGGGACAAAGTGGAAGACAGTGAGAGACAGAAGAGATAGCGAAATGAGCCCTTAACGGAACCCCAGTAACGATCCCTATTGTTTGCCCAGACGGTATTTGGGGTTTAATGTGAGGGTTTTAGGGATGAGTGTTCGATGAGTGTTTGATATTTTCAAACTGCATTGACATTCCCAACAAAAGCAAGAGTTAAAGATTCAAAATTAACCAAACCAATGGCTTAAAGCATTGCTGTCCCTGTACAGAGGGATGGAGAGATGGAAGGAGTGAGACACAGATGGAGAGAGACACAGACAGACTGCGGACAGAGACAGAGGGAGAGAGAGAGAGAGAGAGACAGAGGTAGAATGATAGACGAAAAAGGAGAAACAGAGACAGAGGAAGAGAGACTGAAAGGGAGGCAGGCAAATGCAGAGTGAGACAGACAGAAAGGGAGGCAAGCAGATGCAGAGGGAGAGAGACAGATGCAGAGGGAGAAAGGGACAGAGAGAGAGAGAGAGAGAGGGAGACAAACAGAGGGAGAAACAGAAACAGCGGGAGAGACAGAGAGAGAGAGGGAGGGAGAGATTATAGGAAAAACATTGCATCTAACAATGTTGAAAGAAGATAGAATTAAAAAGTAAAACTGGCTGTGTGCAAGAGCTAATTTTGAAAGGAATGATCAAGGGTTTAGTGTGAGTGTTTTGGGGGTAAGTGTTGGATCAGTGATTGATATTTTCAAACTGAAGTAACATTTAATATTATTGAAAAAAATATTGTTTCACACTGACAAACTTTTTAGTTTTTTTTAGAGATACAGCACTGAAACAGGCCCTTCAGCCCACCGAGTCTGTGCCGACTAACAACCACCCATTTATACTACTCCTGCACTAATTCCATATTACTACCACATCCCCACCTGTCCCTATATTTTCCCTGCAACCTACCTATACTAAGGGCAATTTTTAATGGCCAATTTACCTATCAACCTGCAAGTTTTTGGCATGTGGGAGGAAACCGGAGCACCCGGAGGAAACCCAGGCAGACACAGGGAGAACGTGAACACTCCACTTGCAAACTCCACACAGGCAGTACCCGGAATTGAACCCGGGTCGCAGGAGCTGTGAGGCTGCGGTGATAACCACTGTGCCACTGTGCCAACCCTTGTTTTCGAAGCAGGGGAAATGGGATGCAGTGTGTGAGGGGACTTTGACAGAACCTCAGTAACAATCTCCATTATCTGCAGAGTCCTGTATTGGGGGTTTAGTGTGAGAGTTTAGGGGGCGAGTGTTGATCAGTGTTTGATATTTTCAAACTGCAGTGACGTTCCCAGCAAGAGCAAGATTTAAAGTTTCAAAATTAAGCAAGAAATGGATGAAAACATTTCTGTCCAAGGAGAGAGAGATGGTGTTAGAGACAGAGTCATGGAAAGAGGCAGAGAAAGAGGGAGAGGGTGAGGGAGAGAGAGAGAGAGAGAAAGATGGGAAGAAACAGACATGAGAGGGAGAGACAGAGAGAGGATGAGACAAGTTGTAACAATCATTAACAATCCTCATTATCTGCCCAGTCCTGTTTTTGGAGGTTAGTGTGAGTGTTTTTGGAGTGAGTGTTGGATCAGTGTTTCATATGTTCCAACTGCAGTGACATTCCCAACAAGGTTGTTAAAGTATATAAGAGCAGGGAGGTTATGCTGGAAGTGTATAACTCATTGCTTAAGTACCATAATGAGATCTCCCAGGGCAGGGACAGTGGGAGTTTAGATACAGAGTAAAGCAGTGGCTTTAGAGAAGGAGGGAAAGACGGGCAGAAAGAGTGAGGAGATACGGGGAGGAAGTCAGATTGCAGGAGAAACTTTACATCTAACCACGTGAAAAAAATGAATAATGAAAAATATAAATGGACTGCGCACTGAAAATACTGTCCGCACACAACAACTAAAGTCACACACCACCCTAACTTGAAACTATATCGCCATTCCTTCACTGTTACGGGGTCAAAATCCTGGAACTCCCTTTCTAACAGCACTGTGGGTGGACCTACCCCACATGGACTGCAGCGTTTCAAGAAGGAGGCTCAAAACCACCTTCTCAAGGGCAATTAGGAATGGGCAATAAATGCTGGCCTGGCCAGTAACGCACACATCCAACAAATAAATAAGGCAAATAAAAAGTTGACACCGAGTCACTTTAGGAGATATTACACTGGACGAACAAAAACTTGGTCAAAGAGGTTGATTTGAGGGAGCGTCTTCAAAGAGGAAAGTAAGTTAGTGAGACGGAGAGGTTTAGGAAAGGAATTCCAGAGTTAGGGTCTTGGCAGCTTGAAGGCACGGCCACCAATGGTGGAACGATTCAAATTGGGGATGCTCAAGAGGCCGGAATTAGAGGATCGCAGATATTGGGGGATTGTGGAGCTGGAGGAGATTGCAGAGATAGGGAGGGACCAAATGTGGAAGTCAGTTCCAAACTTCTACCACCCTTTGGATGCAGAAGTGTTTCTAAATTTCATCTTTGAAAGGGCTTTCGACTAATGTTTGATTTTTAGACAGTCCCCCCCCCGTCCCCATCGAATACTCACAGGACAGGTACAACACGGGGTCAGACACAGAGTAAAGATCCATTTACCAATGCCAGACTCAGTGTTCCTCTATCTCTTTCTCCTCACCTCTCACTGCCTGCAGCACCTTTTCTCAGCCTCTCCTTCTCCCTCTTCCCATCCTGAGAGCAAAAGGGAGAGATTGAGATAGTTCACAGAGGGAGATATAGATAGAGGGAGAAAAGTAGAGAGATAGACTTGAAAAGTGAGTAACAGAGAGAAGAAATAGGGTTTCAGAGAGTTGAAGAGATGGGAAGAGAGAGATAGAGATGGAGAGAGATTGCCAGCAACAGAGTTTACCAGAGATTCCCTTTCTCTCAGTCCCTATCACTCCTTTCCAATTTGTTACCATCTCCAACTAGTTTTCTCCTTCTAGCCCAATGTTTCACACTCCATGCGTCTCGCTCGGATGTCTGTGTCTGCTGCAGTGAAGGATTACATCAAATTATTATGCTTTGCATTTGTCCTTTCAATCTAACTGAACAATCTCTCAGACTGTGAACTTGGAGTGAATGTCCACTGGTTCCTGAGGGCAACAGGACGGATGGATAAGGTGGTTAAGAAGGCTTATGGAATACTTCCCTTTATTGGCCGATGTAGAGAATATAAGAGCAGGGAGGTTATGCTAGAACTGTATAAAACACTAGTGAGACCACAGCTGGAGTACTGTGTACAGTTCTGGTGACCACATTACAGGAAGGATGTGATCACACTAGAGAGGTTACAGAGGAGATTTGCAGAGGATGTCGTCAGGAATGGAGAATTTTAACGATGAGTAGAGATTGCATAGGCTGGAACTGTTTTCTTTGGAACACAGAAGGTTGAAGGGAAGATTTAATTATGGTGTATAAAATGATGATGGGCTGAGATAGAGTGGATAGGAAGGACCCATTTCCCTTAACAGAGGGGGCAATCACCAGGGGCAGAGATTTCCAGATTTCCACACCAATATCATGAGGGTTCCATGGTGGAATACCTTGCTGGATGTTTACATTGGAGCATTTTCCTTCCTGATCATCAAAACTGGCCACCTGGGCCCCAGCTCCATCCACATTTCTCCCACTCGACCACTATTTCACTCTACAAACCTATCGTCCTCTGTTTGCGTACACAGCAGTGAAGAATTACATTAAATGAATATTTCTGACATTCTCCCTTTCAATCCACCCCAACAATCTCTCTGTCTCCAACCTTGTCCCTCTCAACAGCCCTCTCTCTGCCTGCATATCTAAGCCTCTCTCCCTCTGTCTCCCTCTTAGTGTCAGAGACAGCAGGAGGGAGAGACAGAGAGAGGAAGACAGAGAGAGACGCAGAGAACAATCCCAGCTTCTCCAATCTATCCACGTAACTGAAGTCCCTCAACCCTGGAACCATTCTTGTGAATCTTTTCTGCACCCTCTCTAATGCCCCTAAAGTACGGTGTCCAGAATTGGACAATGCTACAGTTAAAGGCAAACCAGCGTTTTACAAAGGTCATATTTTCCTTGCTTTTGCATTCAATGTCTCTATTTATAATCTGAGGACCCCTTATGCCGTTTAATCACTTTCTGAAGGTGCCCTGCCACCTTCAGTGATTGGTGCACAAATACTCCCCAGATGTGTCTGTTCCTGCACCTCCTTTCAAATTGTATCCTTTACTTTATATCATCTCTCCTCCTTTTTCCTAACCGTGGAGGCGGACGATGCGGGCAAGGTTCTTAATGAATGCATTGCGACTGTCTTCACAAAAGAAGGGATGACAGAGACATTGTAGTCAATGAGGAGGGGTTTGAAATATTGAATGGGATAAACAGTGAGAGACGAAATATTCAGGGGTTTGGCATCTTTGAAAGCTGATAATTCACCAGGCTCAGACTGTTCAGAGGTGCAAGGGCGGAAATATCAGAGGGTCTGACCATCATTTTCCAATACTCTCTGGTTATCGTCATGCTGCCAGAGGACTGGAGGACTGCGTATGTTGTCCTGTTGATTAACAAGGGAGAAAGTAATAGACTGAGTAATTACAGGCCACGCAGCCGAATCAGTGTGGAGGGAAAATTATTGGGCACAATGGAATGATTAATACCTTTCTCGGACTGTGCGTCTCAGTGTCTCCATGTCTGTGTCTCTGTCACAGTTTGAGCACTACCCTTATATTGGTGAGGAGTCAGTCTCTGGAATAAATGTCCCAATGTTGTGGTAAGATAAAATGGCCACCGAGAACCAGCCTAAAATGGCTGACTAATGTTTGTGGATTTCCACAGATGTTTGAGAGAGGAGAAAGAGAGAGACAAACAGACAGAAAGAGAGACAAAGAGATGAAACACAGACCAAGACTCAAAGAGTGATAACAAGATATTTGTCATTGGACAGAGGAAGAGGAGGAGGCCATTTGGCCCCTCAACCCTCTTCTTTCATTCAATGAGCTCATGGCTGATGTGTGATCTAACTCCATGTACCTATCTTTGCCCCTTAATACCTTTGGTTAACAAAAATCCATCAAACTCAGATTTAAAAAGTAACAAGTGTCTCGGCATCAATTGCCGTTTGTGGAAGAGAGTTCCAAACTGATATCACACTTGGTGTGTTGAAGTGTTTGTTCATTTCACTCCTGAAAGGTTTTTAGACTACGTTTAGATTTTCAGAATATGCCCCCAAGTTCCTGACTCCGCAGCCAGTGGGAATTGTTACTCTCTGTCCACCCGTTCAGTTTCCCTTATTATCTTGAAAACATTCATCAAATCACCCCATAACCTTCTAAATTCCAGGGAAAGGACATGTTGGAGCAGGAGGGGAGACTGGAGCAGATGGTTTGGGAAAGTGGATAAACTGAAGCAATGGATGAGGAGACTGAGGATTCAATACAGTGAGAGGATAAGCTGAGATTCACAGGGAGAGACTGCAGCAGAGTGTTAGAGGAAATCTAATCTCCAGATCCCAGTAATACAACTCAATTCATACATTCAAACAATAATCCCTGTATTTATTGGTGTTGGAGAACAGTTCATTGTTTATAAAATATAGTCAATATATTTAGTTTCTACAGGCAATTAAATATAAATTTAAATATATTTCTGATATCAGCCTCGCTCTTTATTGAATTCAGCAGTCACAGAGATTGTAAAGTGCAGTATTTCTAATAATGAATTACCATCAGTGATGAACTGATTCTATTCTGTTTATTCAGTCACTAAGTAAGGAATAGGAACTTTCTCCAAAACAAAATGAGGACCTGACAGAAATCAGCACAGAGGATCAAGACCAACAGGAAAATGAACACAATCTGACTACAGACAACTTCAACGCAGTTTCTCTCACTAATTGTTCTGGACATTCCAGCACTTTATGACAGTGAATTATTTACACTGCTGCTTCTTTCTCTTTCTCTTTACTTCAGCCTATCAGTTTCCCTCTGTTTCATTCTCCCTGCTCCTTTTCTCCTTCCCGATCTCTCTGGAGTACTGACACCCTGCAAACTGTTAGCTGATGCTACTTTTCACATATAATTTATTCCTAACCTTCTGCGTCTGTGTTTTGTTCACCAGCCCCAGGTTCAATGATTCTGTTCTCAGAGTCAGTTTATTCAATGGTGAAACCTCTGTGAATAATTTAATGTATCTACAGAACACTCAAGTCTCCACCTGTTCACCTGCACTCTTCACTTCATCTACAATACATGGAATAAACAGGATCGAAAGCGACTTCCAGAAAAAAACCTCACAATCATTGACATTTCTTCTCCTGGAATTATAAAGTAATCTGTTAGAATGTGGGATTGTTTAATTAATAAAACACCAACATCAGCACTGCAGCTGATAATCTACAGATAAATGGAAAGACTCTTGATTCCAACTGATAGAGTGAAAACCAGTAAAACATCACATCAATACTTTCTATTTTACAATGTTGTCCAGTGACAGTGAAGGTTCACAGTGAAGCAGAGAAGGAGAAGTGAAAGTGTCAGCTGCAAACTCAGTTCAGTAACCAGAATTCTGAAGCAGTGTCAGACACACACAGAGTGAAATAATATTTGATAACACTGATAATCAACAAATACATTGATATCCCAGTTAATCTGAGCCATGTTATTGGGTAGGGAGGACATTGTTCTGTCCCCTTGCTACACTGAGACCTTGAGATGTCTCATTGTCAATCGTTGAAAAAAAATCATTAAAATATTCCAGGACCGGTTAGATCCACATCATGAAATTGTTGAAAACTCCTGATGGTCTGGTTATTGATCCTCACTGAAACATCTAATTCCAATACATTCAATGCACAGAATAATCCAGTAACAATACCACAGTTACTTAAAACAATACCATTAAATACATAATGCTGCTCCTGCAAGAATGAACGAGTAGACAATGAGGATATTCCATTAGTCAATTGCTGAAAAAGAACAGGTGGCTGTGTAACACACACAGTGAGAATTAATACCGAGTACATAGCACAGTTGACATAGATTTACACCATTAACAGCTGAGATACTGCTCACCAGGAACTCCAATTGCTGCAAGTACAGGATAATAAATGTCTTCTATCTGATAGATTACTGGATATCCCATTTCTGTGAGAAGCAGAGACTTCGATTAGCCTGGAACCCACAGCTCCACCAGGCACTCTGAGCTTATCCATTCCAATGGGTCCTGATTTTTGCAGGGGATAAGTCTCCACTGACACGGTTACACCCCTGATCATTGCTATTAGTTACACTCACCTGAACAAACACATTACATCAGCAGCTTTAACTCTGAAGTAGAAATGTGGTGGATAACGCACAATCATTGCTCCAGTTGCTCTAAACAGGCTCCAGAAGATGGCCGAGCGTGTCTACCCTGAGGCACAGTGTGGCGTTCTTGCAGAGTGATCGACCGTTGACATGCTGTTCTCCCTTCGTCAGATACAGGAGAAATGCCGTGAAAAACAGGTGCCCCTCTACATTGCTTTCATTGATCTCACCAAAGCCTTTGACCTCGTCAGCAGACGTGGTCTCTTCAGACGACTTGAAAAGATTGGATGTCCACCAAAGCTACTAAGTATCATCACCTCATTCCATGACAATATGAAAGGCACAATTCAACATGGCGGCACCTCATCAGACCCCTTTCCTATCCTGAGTGGCGTGAAACAGGGCTGTGATATCGCACCCACACTTTTTGGGATTTTCTTCTCTCTGCGGCTTTCACATGTGTTCAAGTCCTCTGAAGACGGAATTTTCCTCCACACAAGATCAGATGGCTGGTTGTTCAACCTTGCCCGTCTAAGAGCGAAGTCCAAATTATGGAAAGTCCTCATCAGGGAACTCCTCTTTGCTGACGATGCTGCTTTAACATCTCACACTGAAGAGTGTCTGCAGAGTCTCATCGACAGGTTTGCATCTGCCTGCAATGAATTTGGCCGAACCATCAGCCTCAAGAAAACGAACATCATGGGGCAGGACGTCAGAAATGCTCCATCCATCAATATTGGCGACCACGCTCTGGAAGCGGTTCAAGGGTTCACCAACCGAGACGCAACTATCACCAGTAACCTGTCTCTAGATGCAGAAATCAACAAGCGCATGGGAAAGGCTTCCACTGCTATGTCCAGACTGGCCAAGAGAGTGTGGGAAAATGGCGCACTGGCACAGAACACAAAAGTCCGAGTGTATCACGCCTGTGTCCTCAGTACATTGCTCTCTGGCAGCGAGGCCTGGACAATGTATGTCAGCCAAGAGTGACGTCTCAGTTCATTCCATCTTCGCTGCCTCCGGAGAATACTTGGCATCAGGTGGCAGGACCATATCTCCAACACAGAAGTCCTCGAGGCGGCCAACATCCCCAGCTTATGCACACTACTGAGTCAGCGGCGCTTGAGATGGCTTGGCCATGTGAGCCGCATGGAAGATGGCAGGATCCCCAAAAACACATTGTGCAGCGAGCACGCCACTCGTATCAGACCCACTGGCCGTCCATGTCCCCGCTTTAAAGACGTCTGCAAAAGCGACATGAAGTCCTGTGACATTGATCACAAGTCGTGGGAGTCAGTTGCCAGCGTTCGCCAGAGCTGGCGGGCAGCCATAAAGGCGGGGCTAAAGTGTGGCGAGTCGAAGAGACTAAGCAGTTGGCAGGAAAAAAGACAGAGGTGCAAGGGGAGAGCCAACTGTGTAACAGCCCCGACAGACAAATTTTTCTGCAACACCTGTGGAAGAGCCTGTCACTCTAGAATTGGCCTGAATCGCTACTCCAGGCGCTGCTCCACAAACCACTTACCACCTCCAGGCGCTTCCCCATTGTCTCTCCAGATAAGGAGGCCAAAGAGATTTCAATGTCAATGACATTTTCTGAGTAAGACCTCTCTCGGGAATAAACCTGAAATCTGTACTCATACTGGACGGATGGCAATTATGAGAGGCGTCATTTACATTTTCCATTTTATTGCATTGACCTTGTTCACTCCTGGCATTTCTATTGTAAATGTAACTGATCTGTCTGCAGTGGTCACTCAATCCAGGGACAAAAGCAATCCCGTATCACTCTGTTCCTGCATTTTCCCAGTTAAAATGTGAACTTTGAGTCTCTGATTCCGGACCATGTTCAGGGTTACAGTCCAGAAACTACTATGAGTGATATTACGGGACAGACACTGTACGCATCCATTTGGGAGGCAGTTGGGTCGTGATAATATCACTGGTCATGTAATCCAGAGGCCCAACCTGATGGCCTGGGGACAGGGGTTCAAATCCCACCACGGCAGCTTTATAAAACAGAGGGAGCTCCCTTTCTCGTTTGGCAGGGGGATGGGAACCGGAGCTACGGATCAGTGGATGGGGCAGCTGTTGAACAGGCAGATACAGAGTGCAGAGAGTCTGTGAGGAAGGTTAGACAGCTCACAGGGCAAAGTTGCAGCCAGTATGATGGGTTGAATTGTGTCTATTTTAACGCAAGTAGTGTCAGGAATAAGGGTGATGAACTTAGAGCATGGATCAGTACTTGGAGCTACGATGTTGTGGCCATTACGGAGACATGGATAACACAGGGGCAGGAATGGATGTTGGATGTTCCAGTGTTTAGATGTTTCAAAAGGAATAGGGAGGGAGGTAAAAGAGGTTAGGGAGTGGCATTGCAAATCAGGGATAGTATCACAGTTGCAGAAAGGGAGGTCGTCGAGGAGGTTTTGTCCACTGAGTCATTATGGGTGGAAGCCAGAAACAGGAAAGGAGCAGTCACTTTGTTGGGAGTTTTCTATAAACCCCCCAATAGCAGCAGAGACATGGAGGAACAGATTGGGAGGCAGATTTTGGAAAGGTGCAGAAGTAACAGGGTTGTTGTCATGGGTGACTTCAACTTCCCTACTTTTGATTGGAACCTCCTTAGTGCAAATAGTTTGGATGGAGCAGATTTTGTCAGGTGTGTCCAGGAAGATTTCCTGACTCAATATGTGGATAGGCCGACGAGAGGGAGACTATTTTGGACTTGGTGCTTTTCAACGAACCAGGCCAGGTGGCAGATCTCTCGGTGGGAGAGCATTTCGGTGACAGTGATCATAACTCCCTGACCTTTACGATAGTCATGGAGAGGGACAGGAGCAGATGGGATGGGAAAATATTTAATTGGGGGAGGGGGAATTACAATGCTATTAGGCAGGAACTGGGGAGCATAAATTGGGAACAGATGTTCTCAGGGAAATGCACGACAGAAATGTGGAGGTTGTTTTGGGAGCACTTGCTGCGACTGCTGGATCGGTTTGTCCCGATGAGGCAGGGAAGGGATGGTCGGGTAAAGGAACGTTGGATGACAAGAGATGTGGAACAGCTAGTCAAGAGGAAGAAGGAAGCTTACTTCAGGTTGAGGAAGCAAGGGTCAGACAGGGCTCTAGAGGGTTACAAGGTAGCCAGGAAGGAACTGAAGAATGGACTTAGGAGAGCTAGAAGGGGACATGAAAAAGTCTTGGCGGGTAGGATTAAGGAAAATCCCAAGGCGTTCTACACTTATGTGAGGAATAAGAGGATGGCCAGAGTGAGGGTAGGGCCGATCAGGGATAGTGGAGGGGACATGTGCCTGGAGTCGGAGGAGGTAGGGTAGGTCCTAAATGAATACTTTGCTTCAGTATTCACTAGTGAGAGGGACCTGGTCGTTTGTGGGGACAGCGTGGAACAGGCTGATACGCTTGAACAGGTTGAGGTTAAGAGGGAGGATGTACTGGAAATTTTGAATGATATAAGGATAGATAAGTCCCCGGGGCGAGACGGGATATACCCAAGGATATTATGGGAATCGACGGAAGAGATTGCTGCTCATTTGGCGATGATCTCTGCGTCTTCACTGTCCACTGGAGTAGTAACGGATGATTGCAGGGTGGCAAATGTTGTTCCCTTCTTCAAGAAAGGGAATAGGGATAACCCTGGGAATTATATACCAGTTAGTCTTACGTCGGTAGTGGGCAAATTATTGGAGAGGATTCTGAGAGACAGGATTTATGATTACTTGGAAAAGCATGGTTTGATTAGAGACAGTCAGCATGGCTTTGTGAGGGGCAGGTCATGCCTCACAAGCCTTATTGAATTCTTTGAAGATGTGACAAAACACATTGATGAAGGAAGAACACTGGATGTGGTGTATATGGATTTTAGCAAGACGTTTGATAAGGTTCCCCATGGTAGGCTCATTCAGAAAGTAAGGAGGCATGCGATTGAGGGAAAGTTGGCTGTCTGGATAAAAATTGACTGGCCCATCGAGGTCAGAGTGTGGTAGTGGATGGAAAGTATTCAGTATGGAGCTCGGTGACCAGTGGTGTTCCACAAGGATCTGTTCTGGGACCTCTGCTCTTTGTGATTTTTATAAATGACTTGGATGAGGAAGTGAAAGGCTGGGTTAGCAAGTTTGCCGATGACACGAAGGTTGCTGGAGTTGTGGATAGTGTGGAAGGCGGTTGTAGGTTGCAACGGGACATTGACAGGATGCAGAGCTGGGCTGAGAAGTGACAGATGGAGTTCAACCTGGAAAAGTGTGAAGTGATTCATTTTGGAAGGTTGAATTTGAATGCGGAATACAGACTTAAAGACAGGATTCTTGGTAGTGTGGAGGAACAGAGGGATCTTGGGGTCCATGTCCATAGATCGCTCAAAGTTGCCACCCAATTTGATAGGTTTGTTAAGAAGGCGTATGGTGTGTTGGCTTTCATTAACAGGGGGATTGAGTTTAAGAGCCGCGAAGTTATGCTGCAGCTCTATAAAGACCTGGTTAGACCACACTTGGAATATTGTGTTCAGTTCTCGTCGCCTCATTATAGGAAGGATGTGGAAGCTTTAGAGAGAGTGCAGAGGAGATTTACCAGGATGCTGCCTGGACTGGAGGGCACGTTCTACGAAGAAAGATTGAGGGAGCTAGGGCTTTTCTCATTGGAGCGAAGAAGGATGAGAGGTGACTTGATAGAGGGGTACAAGATGATGAGAGGCATAGATAGAGTGGATAGTAAGAGACTTTTTCCCAGGGTGGAAAGGGCTATCACCAGGGAGCATAATTTTAAGGTGATTGGAGGAATGTTTCAGGGAGATGTCAGAGGTAGGATCTTTACACAGAGAGTGGTGGGTGCTTGGAATCCGCCTACTGCGGTGGTTGCAGAAGCAGATACATTAGGGGCATTTAAGCGACTCTTGGATAGGTACATGGATGATAGTAGAATGAAGGGTAGGTAGTTAGTTTGATCTTAGAGTAGGTTAAAGGTTCGGCACAACATCGTGGGCCGAAGGGCCTGTACTGCTCGATGTTCTATATTAATTCTGAGTGACAGTTTTTCCTGTCTCTCAGAATATATTCCAATCATTTGCCCACTACTGAGGTTACACTGACTCCTTCGCTCCCTTTTTAAACAGAGCTACAATGTCAGCTGTTCTCCAATCCTACAGCACCACACCTGTGTCCAGTGAGCACCCAATCTCCCCATCTCTGTCACCTCCTCCAACCCATAAAACCCTCCCTATTTCTGTAACCTCCTCCATACCCTACAACCCTCCTCGCTCTGTTACGTCCTCGGCACCCCATCTCTCCCTACGTCTTTTACCTCCTCAGCCCCTACAACACTCCCTATGTCTATGACCTCCTCCAGCCCCTACTAACTTCCCTATCTCTGTCACCTCCTCCAGTCGCTACAACCCTCCCCATCTCTGTTACCTTCTCAGCACCTCAACACTCACTACCTCTGTCACCTCCTCCAGCCCGGACAGCACTCCCTTATCTCTGCAACCTGATCCAGACGCTACAACCATCCCTTGCTCTGTTAACGCCTTAGCCCCCCAACACTCGCCATCTTTGTAACTTCCTCAGCAGCTACAACCTTCCATACGTCTGCAAACTCCTCCCTCCCCTCTAACCCTCCTTATCTTTATCACTTCCTCTAGTCCCGACAACTATCCCAATCTTGTCACATCCTCCAGCCACGACAACCCTCCCTATCTCTATGACCTCTTCCTGCACCTACAAACCTCCCTACCCCTGTAACCTCCTCCAGCCCCTACAGCCCTCTCCAGCTCTGTCACCTTCTCAAACCCTGGCAACCCTCTCTAACTCTGTAACCTTCTCATCCCCAACAAACCTCCCTAACCCTGTTACATCTTCCAGCCCCTGCAACCCTCCCTGGCTCTGTCATATCCTCCAGGTCCTACAACCCTACCTACCTCTGTCACATCCTACAGCCCCGACAACCCTCCCTATCTCTGTAACCGCCTTGAGCCCATATCACCCTCCCTATCACTGTAACCGCCTCCATCCCTCCCTAGCTCTGTAACCTCTTCCAAACGCTACAACACTCCCCATCTCTGGCCCCTACTCCAGCCCCAACAACGCTCCCTATCGCTGTAACCTCCTCCAGAGCAACAACCCTGCCTCACACTCTAACCTCCTCCAGCCCCTAAAACTACTCGCAAATCTGTAACATCCTCCAGCATCTAAAACTATCCCTATCTCTGTAACTCGATCCAGCCTCTACATCCCTTCCTATCTCTCAAAACTTCTCCTGCCCCAACAACCCTCAATATCTCTGTAAACCCCTCTACCCGCTGCAACCCTCCTTATCTCTGTAATCTCCTCCAGCCCCTACAACCCTCCCTTGCTCTGTAATCTCCTCCACCCCATGAACACTCCCCATCCATGTAACATCGTCCATCCCCTAGAACCCTCCCGGGCTCTGTCACATTCCCCAGCCCCTACAACCCTCCTTATCTCTGTAATCTCCTCAAGCCACTACAACCCTCCCTAGCTCTGTAACCTCCTCCACCCCATCAACACTCCCCATCCCTGTAACATCGTCCATCCCCTAGAACCCTCCCGGGCTCTGTCACATTCCCCAGCCCCTACAACCCTCCTTATCTCTGTAATCTCCTCCAGCCCCTACAACCCTCCTTATCTCTGTAATCTCCTCCACCCCATCAACACTCCCCATCCCTGTAACATCGTCCATCCCCTAGAACCCTCCCGGGCTCTGTCACATTCCCCAGCCGCTACAACTCTCCCTACTTCTGCAACCCCCTCCAGCCCATACATCTCTTTGAATCTTTGTGACCTCCTGCAGGCCCTCCAAACCTCCCTATCTCTGCAACCTCTTCCAACCGCACAACCCTCCCGAGCTCTGTCACCTACTCCAGCCTCGGCAATCCTCCGTATCTCTGTACCCTCCTCAGCTCCTGCAACCCTCCCTAACTCTGTCGCATCTTCCAGCCCAACAGCCCTCCCCAGGTCTATCACCTTCTCCCGCCTCTGCAGCTCTCCCTATGTCTCAACACCGCCAGCCCCGACTACCCTCCAAATCTTTGTAACCTCTTACATCCCCTACAACCCTCCATATCTCTGTAACCTCCTCAGCCCCGACAACCCTCCCAATTTCTCTAAACCACTCCAGCCCCGACAACACTCCCTATCTCTGTAATCTCCTCCAGCCGTGACAACACAACATTTCTCTGTAACCTCCTCCGGGCCCGACAATCCTCCCTATCTCTGTCACCTCCTCCAGCACCACAACCTTCCCCATCTCTGTAACCACCTCCACCCCTACAGCCCTCCCTATCTCTGCTGCCTCCTCTAGCCCCGATAACTTGTCCTATCTCTGTCACCTCCTCCAGGCCCGACAACCTTCCCGAAATCTGTCACCTACTCCAGGCTCTGCAACCCTCCCTCTCTCTGTAACGTCCTCAGCCCTACAACCCTCATGATCTCTGTAAACCTCCTCCACCCATACAACCTTCCCTGTCTCATGCTTCAGGTCAATGATGCAGGTTCTGATGAGGGGTCACCGTCATGCAAATTTAACTCTGCTTCTCTCTCCAAAGATACTGCCAGACCTGCTGAGTATTTCCTGCATTTCCTGTTTTTGTTTCACTTTACATCTATGACACCTCGTCACTGACCTCTCTGCGAAGGTAAATAGGCCCATCATGTACACTCTAGCCGGGCTCCTCAAAACTTTGGAAATTTCAATCAAACCTCACCTCAGACTTCTCTGTTCCAGCATAACAGTCCCAGCCTATTCAATATTTCCGCATAGCAGCATTTTTCCAGACCTGGCAACATCCTCGTAAATTTGCTCTGTACCCTCTCTAGTGCAATTAAATCCTTTCTGTAATGTGGTGACCGGAACTGCACAAAGTACTCACGGTTCAGCCCAACCAATGACTTATATAGTTAGAGCATAACCTCTTTCCTATTCTGCACCTCGGCTAATAAAGGAAACGTATTCCCTATACTTCTTAACTCTCTTAGCGAGCTGCCCTGCTATCTTCATGGATCTGTGAACATCCACTCCAAGATCCCACACTTCTTCTACACCTTGAAGGATTCTACCATTAATTGTGTATTACTTTGCCGAGCTCGACCTCCCCAAATTCATCACCTCACACGTCTCTGCGTTGAATACCATTTGCCACTTGTCTGCCCACCTGGCTAGTCCATTAACATCTTCCTGCCGTCCACAGGTATTCTTCTGTCCATCAACCAAGGTGCCATTTTTTTTGTATCGCCTGAAATCTTTTTGATCATTTCCCCTACATTTACGTCCAAAATCCTAAATATATCGCACAAAAAGCAATGGATCTATTAACGAGCCCTGTGGAACGTCACTGGAAACAGCCTAACAGTCGATATATCAGCATGAAAAGAGGATTAGCTAAATAACAGGAAGCAGAGAGTCGGGATTAGTGGATTATTTTCAGGGTGAAAAGCTGCAACTAGTGGAGTACAACAGGGATCAGTGCTGGAGCCTCAAACTTTTACAATCAATAATAATGACTGGGATGAAGTCCTGCAGCCAAATTTGTTGAGGAGGCGAAGATTGGTAGGAAGGCAAGTTGTGATGAGGGTAAACATAGTCTGCAAAGGGAAATATATAAGTTAAGTGAGTGGAGAAAAAGTGGCAGATGGAGTATAACGTGGAGTACGATGTGAGGTTGCCACTTCGGTGGGAATCACAGAAAAGAGGACTATTATTTATGTGGTGGGAGACGGCAGAATGCTGCGGTATGAGAAACCTGGGTGTCCATGTACAGGAATCAGAAAATGTCAGCATGCAAATACAGCAAGTAATTCGGATGGTAAATGGATTGTTGGTATTCTTTGCAAGGAGAATGAAGTATAAAAGTAGTGAAGCATTGCTACAGTTGTACAGGTCATTTATGAGAAGGCAGCTGGAGCATTGTCTGCAGTTTTGGTCACCTTATTTAAGGAACGATATACTTGTAATGGAATCAGATCAGAGAAGGTTCATTGGGTTAAATCCTGGGATGAGAGGTTTCTCTAATGAGGAAATGTTAGACCAGTTGTATCCATACTCAACGGAGTTTGAAGATTGAGAGTTGATCTGACTGCGAAGTAAAGGATTCTGAGGAGACCTGACAGGATAGAAGTTGAGAGGAAGCATCTCCTCGTGGGGAAATCTACAACTAGGGATCACAGTTTCATATTAATGTGTCTACCATTTAAGTCAGACGTGAGGAGGAATTTCCTCTCTCAGACTGTTGTTAATATTTGAAATTCTCCACCCGAGCGAGCAGTGGAGCTGAGTCATTGAATATATTCAAGGCTGAGATCGACAAATATCGATTAACATGAGAGACAACGGTTATGTTGTGGGGGAGAGTGCGGTGGGGTTTGCAAGGAGGGACGTGGACTCAAGGTCGCGATTAGATCATGCATGATTTTATTGAATGGAGGAGCAGGTTCGAAGGGCCGAATGGCCTACTCCTTCTGCTAGAGGGAGCAGTGCAGAAGAACTACTGTACTATTGGAGGGAGCAGTACTGAGAGAGTGCTGCACTGTTGGATGGGCAGTACTGAGAGAGTGATTCACTGTTGAAGGGGCAGTATTGAGGAATCACTGCATCGCCAGTGGGCCAATAGGGTGGGAAACCACACTGTTGGAGGGGCAGCAATGTGGGAGTGATGCCCTGTTTGAGGTGAATTACTAATAGCATGCTACACAGTTGTTGGGTAAGTACAGAGACAGTACTGTACTGTGGGAAGGTCAGTATTCAAGAGGTACCGGACTGTCGGTGAGATATTACTGGGGGAACTCGGCCCTGTCAGCAGAGACAGTACTGGAGGAATGCTGCACTGTCAGAGGGGCAGTACCTTTGGGGCCCTGCACTGTCAGCGGGGCAATATTAGTGGAGGGCTGCATTATCCGATCTTCAATACTACGGGAGCACTGCACTGTTGAAGGGCAAGTACTGATGAAGTGCTGCACTATCAAAAGTTCATTTTTGGGGATGACACGTTAAATTGAACCCCCTTTGCCTTTTTGCAGATAAAAGATTACAAAGTACTATTTGGAAGGAGAGCGGGGCCTTATCTGCGGTGTCCCAGCCAATATTTTGCCCTCAATGATGATCTGTGATGATCTGTTTATTATCACCTTGCTGTTTGTGATATATTACTGTGTGTCAATTAACTGCTCTGTTTTCCACATTCCAGCAGTGACCCCATGTCAGAAACATTTACATGGCAGTAAGGCACTTCGATACGTCCCGTGGTGCTAAACAACGCAATGCAAGTGCAAGCCTTTCCTTCTTTTCTTTCCTTCATGCCACTAAAGATAACTGCAGCAAATATCACTTCAACTGACCACCGCAAATATCTCTTAAAATTGCCACAGCAAACATCAAAATATGATTTTAAATTACCAATAGGCATATCACATAAAATGGACTCAGGGCACATCACTGAAAATTGCCAGAGCAAATATCTTGTCATTTCATTGACCAATATATAATGAAAACAGTCACAGAAAATATCAATTTAAATGACCTCAGCATATTTCACTGAAAATGACAACTATACCTGTCAATTGAAATGGCTACAGGTGATATCACTTAAAATGGCCGCAGTGCTTAGCACTTAATATCTGTACCTTGTATGCCACTTAAAATGGCTGCAACGCATATAACATAAAATGGCAACCATACAAGAAACTTAAATGACAACTGTGCTTGTCATTTAAAAGAACCAATCGGCATGTCACATAAAATCACAGCTGTAGTCATAAATCACTTCAAATGGCACGGTGGATCAAACGAATTTAAAATGGCTGCTGTGCATTTCACTTAACCATGGAATTCATTGCATTGCCCGGAAAACAGGCATTGTCCTGGAATTATCAGAAATATTCGCACTTCTCATTGATCGCTCATAGGATTACAGAAATAGGAGCAGGAGTATGCAATTCGGCTGGCGAGCCTGCTCTGTCATTCTAACAGTGTCGTTCAAACAGATCATGGCTGATCATCTACCTCTACACCATTTTTACCCACTATCTCCATATCCCGAAATGTCATTAATATCCAGAAATCTATAGCTTTCTGTCTTGAACATGCTCAGTGATTGAGCTTCCTCATCCCTATGGGGTTCGGAATTCAACAAATTCACCACCATCTGAGGAAAGAAATTCCTCCTCATCTCAGTCTCAAATGGCCTGTCCCTTATTCTGAGACTGTGTCGCTTGGTTCCAGACTCACCAGCCAGAGAAACATCCGACCCACATCTACCCTGTCACAACCTGTAAGAATGCAGTAACTTTCAATGAGATCAACTTTCATTCTTCAAAACTCTAGCGAATACAGGCCCAGTTTCTGCAATATCTCCCAATAAGATTATCCCGCCATTCCAGGGTTAATCTGCTGAACCTCTCTCTATGGCAAGTATACACATCTTAACATCAGGAGACCACAACTGTATAGAATACTCCAAGTGAGTCTCACCAAGGCTTTTTACAATTGCAGCAACATATCTTTATAACCTGTATTCAAATGCCGTTGCAATGAAGGCCAGCATACCATTTGACTTCCTAAATGCTTTTTGCATCTGCATACTAGCTTTTAGTGACTGATGAACCAGGACACCCAGATCCCTTTGGACATCAACACTTCACAGCCTCTCACCATTTAAGAAATACTCTGCCTTTCTGTTTTTCTACCAAAGTAGATCACTCTCTGGAACTGGTTCAAGAGTTCACCTACCTAGGCTCAACTATCACCGGTAACCTGTCTCTCGATGCAGAAATCAAGAAGTGCATTGGAAAGGCTCCCGCAGCTATGTACAGACTGGGCAAGAGAGTGTGGGAAAATGGTGCACTGACACGGAACACAAAAGTCCGAGTGCATCAAGCCTGTGTCCTCAATACCTTGCTCTATGGCAGCCAGGCCTGGACAACTTATGTCAGCCAAGAGTGACGTCTCAATTCATTCCATCTTCGCTGCCTCCAACGAATCCTAGACATCAGGCGGCAGGACCGTATCTCCAATGCAGAAGTCCTCGAGGCAGCCAACATCCCCAGCATATACACCCTACTGAGCCAGTGGTGCTTGAGATGGCTTGGCCATGTGAGCCACATGGAAGATGGTAGGATCCCCAAGGACACATTGCACAGCGAGCTCGTCACTGTTATCAGACCCACCGGCCGTCCATGTCTCCGCTTTAAAGACGTCTGCAAATGCGACATGAAGTCCTGTGACATTGATCACAAGTCGTGGGAGTCAGTTGCTGGTGATCGCCAGAGCTAGGGGACAGCCATAAAGGTGGGGCTAAAGTGTTGCGAGTGGAAGAGACTTAGCAGTTGGCAGGAAAAAAGACAAAAGCGCAAGGGGAGAGCCAACTGTGTAACAGCCCCGACAACCAGCGCCGGTGGAAGAGTCTGTCACTCCAGAATTGGACTTTAGAGCCACACCAGGCGCTGCTTCACAAACCACTGACCACCTCCAGGCACTTATCCATTGTCTCTCGAGACAAGGAGACGAAAGAAAGAAAGAAAGAACGAGAAAGAAAGAAAGAAGGAAGGATCACTCCACACTTACTCACATTATATTCCATCTGCCATGTTCTTGCACATTCACTAAGCCTGTCCAAATCCCCTTAAAGCCTCCTTGCATCCTCCTTACAACTTAATTTCCCAGCTAGTTGTGTGTCATCAGCAAATTTGGAAATATTCCCGTTGACCCCCACGTCCAAACCATTTTATTTTATATTTGTTTCGAGATACAGCACTGAATCAGGCCCTTCGGTCCACCGATTCTGTGCCGAGCAACAACCACCCATTTATACTAATCCTGCATTAACCCCATATTCCCTGCCACATCCCCACCATTATAATGGCCAATTTACCTATCAACCTTCAAGTCTTTGGCTGTGGGAGGAAAGCGGAGCACCCGGCGGAAAACCACATGGTCATTGGGAGAACTTGCAAATCTCGGACAGGCAGTACCCAGAACTGAACCCGGGTCGTTGCAGCTGGAAAGCTAACCACTGAGCCACTGTGCCACCCATTTAGATCGATTGTGAACAGCTGTGGCTGAAGCACTGATCCTTGTGGTACCCCATTACTAACAGACTGCCATCTTGGCAATGACTCATTTATTCCTACTCTCTGCTTTCTTTCTGTTAACCATTTCTCAATCCATAGTAGTATGTTATTCCCAATCCCATGTGCTCTAATTCTGTTTATTCATCTCCTGTGCGGCATCTTATCAAAAGCCGTCTTAAAATCCAAAGACAGCACATCCACTGGTTTTCCTTTCGATATGCTACAAGGAACATCCTCAAAAAATAAACTCCAACAGGTTCGTCAAACATGATTTCCGTTTCATAAATCCACATTGACTGAGCCCGATCATATCATTTGTTCCAAGTGCTGTGATATCTCATTCTTCTTAATAGATTCTAACATTTTCACTGCTACTGACATCAAATTAACTGGTTTATAGTTCTCTGTTTCTCTTTCGCTCTCTTCTTAAAAATTGGGGTGACATTTGCTAATTTGCAGTGTGCAGGAACCCTTCCAGAATCTATAGAATTTTGAAAGATAACCACGGATGCATCTACTATTTTATAGCCACTTCCTTCAATACTCTGGGATGTAGCTCATCTAGTCCAGGGGATTTATTAATTTACAATACAATTATTTTTTCAATAACTACCTCTTTATTTATACTAATTGATTTCAGTTCCTCATTTTTACAAGTCCCATGTTTCCCTAGAATTACTTGAGGATTTTCTGTATCTTCCTCCGTGAAGATAGATACAAAGTAATTGTTTAGTCTCTCCGCCATTTCCTCATTCTCCATCACAAACTCTCCTATCACCGCTTGCAATGGACCCACATCCGTCCTTGCTAATCTATTCCTTTTCAAATACATAAAGAAGCATTAAGTTTCTGGCTAGTTTACATTCCAGATTTATTTTCCCTTTCCCGATTAGTTTATTGGTTCTCCTTTGTTGGTTTCTAAATCGCTCCCAATCCTCGGGCTTGCCAAGTTTCCTGGTGACCTTGCAAGGCTTACAAGTTTGACCGAATGCAATCTTGTTTCGCCAGGGATGATTCACCTTTCCTGTTGGGTTTTAGGTCCTTCGAGGAATGCACATTTCTTGTCAACCGTGAAATAGCATCTTTAACTGCAGCCATTGTCTGTCAACTGTCAAATCGTTCAGTGCATTTTCCCAACACACCACAGGCAATTTGCCCTTCATATCTGCATAATTTCCTTTGTTCAGATTTACACGCCTCGTTTCAGAATGAACTATAACATTCTTTCAAATGTAAAATACTATCATATTGTGGTCACGATTTCATAATGGCTCCTTTACAGAAAGGTTATTAATTAGCCCTTTCTCATTGCAAAATACAAAACCTGAAATAGCTCAATCCCTAGTTGGTTCTTCAACATACTGCTCCAGTCATCCATCTCATACACATACTAGAATTCATCCTCCACAGAATTAGTGCTAATTAGCATGAGGCAATCTATCTGTAAATTGAAGATGTCCATTGTTACTGGATTGCCCATGTTACATACAGCTGTAATTTCCTGGTGTTTCCCATGTCCAACATTACCACTGTAGTTTGGTGGTCTACAAAACATCTCCCACCAATGTTTGCTGCCTCTTGCTGTTTCTTAACTCCACCCAAACTGATTCTACATCTTGCTCCTTTGATCTAAGATGCTGTCTCACCAATGTACTCTCTCGTCCTGCATCAACAGCACTATCACACCTCCTTTTCCCCTCCACCTATCCTTCCAAAATGACTGCATCGAGGATTAACATGTTCGTGTCGTAATGACGGGCCAGGCCTAAATTAACCAAAACTTTAATGCATTTTAAAAATCAAGGACCACAATCCAACAGGCACATGTTGAAATGAGGGATCAAAAGACTGACACAAATGTAGGTAGACACATTGAATCCTGCCTCTGGGTGAAGGACACTGTCCAAGGCGGATGGACAGCCTGTCCAATAATATTCCTCATCCCAAAACTCTCTGGGACTCCTTTCCACCCAGACACAACCCAGCTCAGCAGTTTGCTTCACCAGTGAATATGTTTTAATTTAAAGCTAGTCTAATGATGGCCATGAAACCATTGTTAATTGTTGTAAAAACCCATCTGATTCACTAATGTCCTTTAGGGAAGGAAATCAGCTGTCCTTACCTGGTCTGGCCTACATGTAACTCCAGATCCACAGCAATGTGGTTAACTCTTACATGCCCTTGAAATGGCCTCGCAAGCCACTCAGTTCAAGGGCAATTAGGGATGGACAATAAATGCTGGCCTGGCCTGCGACGCCCACATCCTATGAAAGAAGTTTTAGAATGTTACCGTTGGGATGTTGTTCAATATGTTCCTTGGGGTCCTGTCCATTGACATGTTAATTCAGCACAATGAGGACAGAACCGGTTTGACCAGTGGACCTGTTTTCTTGATGTGAAACATTTAACTCAAAGCCCTTGTTGGGAACATTACTGTAGTTTAAAAATGTCTGATCCCCCTTATAGGTCCCACACAGGGATTGAAAAATGTTCGGGAGTCAGTGACACATGTCAATTCCAACCTCAGCTCAAAACTCACGTTGAACAAATTCAGATCCATCTGTCTGACTTTCTCTCTGTATCTGTCTGTCTCTCTCCCCTGCTCTGTCTGTCTCACTGTCACTCCCCCTCTCTCTCACTCGTTCGATTTCTGTCTCTCTCCGTGTCTGATTTACTCTCTCATTCCACGTTCATCTCTTTCTCTTTATTTCATGCTGTACCTGTCCAAACTTTCGTTCACCCTCTTTCTCTCCCTCTCATTCTCCCTCACTCTTTCTCATCTCTCTTTCTCATTTTCTTTGCCAACCTGTCTCTCTCAAACTATGACTCTCCCGACTGTCAGTCTGTCTGCTTCCAAGTCAGCCTCTCTCTTTCTCTGTCTCATTCTCTCTCACTTTCCCTCTTTCTCTGTCTCATTCTCTCTCACTCACCTTCTCTTTCTCTCCAGCACTCTATCTATCTCTCTAGCCGACTGGCTCTTGCTCTCTCTCTCTCTCGGATTTTGCTCTTTATGACTCTCTCTCACTTCCGTTCTCATTTTTTCTCTCTCTCTCTCTCATTCCCTGTCTGTCTCTCGTGCACATTCCGTCTGCCTAACAGTCTTTTTCATTCCTCTCCCCACGTCTCTACCTCACTCTGTTTGGTGCTCTGTACGTTTCTTTTCTCTCTCTCTCTACAATCCTTTTTCTCACTCCCTGTCTGTATTTCCGTATCAATCTGTCTGCTTCCTTTATCTCACTCTCTGTCACCTCGTCTCTTTCGTTCATGTGGTCTGGCAACCTGTCTCCTTCGTCCAGACAGTCTGCAACCCGGCTCTTTCGTCTCGCTCTCTCTCTCTCTCAATTTTTTTGTTATCCATACTTTGCCACATTGTAGCTCTGCCTTTTATCTGGGCCAGCGAGAGGATCTCCCATTGTACAATACACACTGTAGAATTTCGTCATTCACCTTTTGGAACTGCGTGTTTTCTGGGCCAGAGAGTGCAGGTTGCATAGTTAAATGGAGTTCTGATATATGTTCATTCACACATTGCAGAATTGCTATGTTACTGGACAAGATAAAGAGAGAGAGAGAGAGTGAGAGAGAAGCTGGGGTTGATCATTGGAGATGGCGAAGTTTTGTGTTGTTCATTTCCGAATTGTGGAACTGTCTGTTATCTGGACCAGAGAAAGGAGCTGGAACTGATCATTGGAATTCGATGCTGCGTTTATTGTAGCAAAGGTATTATTCTGGCTGGAGGGCTAAATATTAATCAGAGATCGTCAGTTCTTGGCTAATTGAAATGAAACGTTATATCATAGAAAGAGAAACATAGAACGTTTAATGCTCAGAAAGAGGCCACTTGGCCCATTGTGTCTGTGCCAGCCCAAAAACGATCCACCTATTCTCATCCCACCTTCCAGCATTTGGTCCGTAGCCCTGCAGATTACGGCACTTGAGGTGCATATCCAGACTCCTTTTGAATGACTTGAGGATCTCTGCCTCAACTACCTTTTCAGGCAGCGAGATCAAGACCCACATCAGCCTCTGGGTGAAAACATTTTGCCTCATCTCCCCTCTGATTATTTTGGAAATCACTTTACATCTATTCCCCCTAGTCACTGAACTCTCTGCTGAGGAGAATTGAACCTTTACCTCCACTCAACATCCTGTACATTTCAATCAGATCTGTTCCAAGGAGAACAAACCCAGCCTATCCAATCTTTCCTCATAGCTGCATTTTTCCTGTCCTGGCAACATCCTCGTAAATTCCCTCTGTACCCTCTCCAGTGCAGTTACATCCTATCTCAGTGACGTGACCAGAACTGCACACAGTACTCAAGTTGTGACCTAACTAATGAATTATACTGTTCCAGCATAACCTCCCTGCTCTTATATTCTATACGTCGGTTAATAAAGGAAAGGATTCCATATGCCTTCTTAACCACCTTATCGATCTGTCCTTCTACCTTCAGGGATCTGTGGACATTCACTCCAAGGTCCCTCACTCCCTCTGTACTTCTCAATATTTCCCCATTAATTGTACATTCAGTTGTCTTGTTTGACCTCCCCAAATGCATCACCTCACAATTCTCTGAGTTGAACTCCATTTGCCACTTTTCTGCCCATCTTACCAGATCATCAATATCTTCCTTCAGCCTACAACTATACTCCTCGCTATCTACTACAAGGCCAATCTTTGTGTTGTCTGAAACCTTCTTGATCATGCCCCCTACATTTCCATCGAAAACGTTCATATAGACCACAAAAAGCAGGGGACTCAGTACTGAGGCCTGCAGAAGGCCACTGGAAACATCCTTCCATTCGCTAATGCACCCGTTACCAATTACCCTTTGTGTCCTGCCACTGAGACACTTCTGCATCCACCTTGCTGCATTTCCCCCGATCCCATGGGATTTTAGTTTTTTAACCAGTCTGTCCTGTGGGACCTTATCAAAAGCCTTGCTAAAATTCTTGTAGACCACATGAACGAATCAATCAGGTTGGTCAATCAAGATCTTCCCTTAACGAATCCATGCTGACTACCTTGCATTTACTTGTGGCTTTCTAAGTGACAGTTTATCCTGTCTCCCAGAAACTATTTCAATAATATGTCCACTATTGAGGTTATATTGACTGGTCTGCAATCCTTCACTCCCTTTTTAAACAGAGGTACAATGTCAGCTGCTCTCCAATCCTGCAGCACCACACCTGTATCCAGTGAGCACCTAAACTCCCTATCTCTGTCACCTCCTCCAGCTCCTATAACTCTCTCAATCACTGTCACTTCCTCCAGCCCCTACAACTATCCCTATATCTGTAACCTCCTCAGCCATTACAACCCTCCCTATCTATGTCACCTCCTACAGCCCCTAGAACCCTCTCTGGCACCGTCACATCCTCCAGCCCCTACAACCCTACCTATCACTGTAACCTCCTCCAGCCCCTACAACCCTCCCCAGCTCTGTCACCTGCTGCAGGCCCTACAAGGATCCCTATCTCGGAGACCTCCTCAGCCCCTGCAACCCTCCCTAACTATGTTACCTCTTCCAGCCCCGACAGCCCTCTCTAGCTCTGTATCTTTCTCCTGCCGCGAAATCCCTTCCTTTCTCTGTACCCAACTCCAGTCCAACAGCCTTCCCTAGTTCTGTAACCTCCTCCATCCCCTGCAACACTTCCTATCTCATTAAACTCCTCCAGACCCTATAGACTTCTCTAGTTCTGTCACCTTCTCAAACTCTGGCAAACCTCCCTAACTCTGTAACCTTCGCAGCCCCAACAAACCTCCCTAACCCTGTTACATATTCCAGCCACGACAACCTTCCCTAGCTCTGTCATATCCTCCAGCCACTGCAACCCTACCTATCTCTGTAACTTCCTCCAACCCTTATCTCTGTAACCAACTCAAGTCAAACAGCCCTCCCTAGCTCTGTAACCTTCTCCTGCCCCTCCAACCCTTCCTAGCTCTGTCACCTCCTCCAGCCCCGACAAACCTCCCTATCTCTGTAACCTCCTACTGCCCAGATCACCCTCCCTATCACTGTAAACTCCTCCATCCCTCCCTATCTCTGTAACCTCATCCAACCGCTACAACTCTCCCCATCTCTGGCCCCTACTCCGGCACCTACAATGCTCCCTATTGCTGTAACCTCCTCCAGAGCTACAACCCTCCCGAACACAGTAACCTCCTCTAAAACTATCCCCAACTCTGTAACAAGCTCCGGCTTCTAAAATCATCCCTATCTCTGTAAACTCCTCCAGCCTCTACATCCCTTCCTATCTCTCAATACTTCTCCGGCCCCAACAACCCTCAATATCTCTGTAAACCCCTCCACCCGCTCCAACTCTTCCAATCTCTGTAATCTCCTCCAGACCGACAACCCTCCCTATCTCTGTAGCCTCCGCCAGCCCCTAAAAACCTCCTTATCTCTGTAACCTCCTCCACCCCAACAACACTCACCATCCTTGCAACATGCTCCATCCTCTAGCACCCTCCTTTGTTATGTCACATTCCCCATCCCCTACAACCCTCCCTACTTCTGCAACCTCCTCCAGTCCCTACAACCTTCTGTCGCTAAATCACCTGCTCCAGCCCCTACAACCCTCCCAATCTTTGTGACCTCCTCGAGGCCCTCCAAATCTCCCTATCTCTGTAACCCCTTCCCGCCCCACAACATTCCCTAGCTCTATTACCTAGTTCAGCCCCTCCGTCCCTCCCTATCCCTGTAACCTCCTCCAGCCGCTACAATCCTCCCGATCTCTCTAACATCCTCCAACCCCTACAATCTTCACTATCTCTGAAACCTCCTCCAGCCCCTTCAACCATCCCTATCTCTGTCACCTATTCCAGCCTCGGCAATCCTCCGTATCTCTGTACCCTCCTCAGCCCCTGCAACGCTCCCTAACTCTGTCGCATCTTCCAGCCCAACGGCCCTCCCCAGCTCTATCACCTTCTCCCGCCTCTACAGCCCTCCCTATCTCTCTCACTACCTCCAGCCCCTACAACTCGACAAATATCTGTAACCTCTTCCATCCCCTACAACCCTCCATATCTCTGTAACCTCCTCAGCCCCGACAACCCTCCCAATCTCTCTAACCTCCTCCAGCCCCGGGAACACCCCCAATCTCTCTAACCTCCTCCAGCCCCGGGAACACCCTCCCTATCTCTGTCACCTCCTCCAGCACCACAACTTTCCTATCTCTGTAACCACCTCCATCCCCTACAGCCGTCCCTATCTCTGCTGCCTCCTCCAGTCTCTATAACATGTCCTATCTCTGTCATCTCCTCCAGGCCCGACAACCTTCCCTAACACAGGCACCTACTCCAGGCTCTACAACCCTCCCTCTCTCTGAATCGTCCTCAGTCCTACAAACCTCCCCATCTCTGTAAACTCCTCCACCCCTACAACATTCCCTGAAACATGGGTCTCATGGGTCTCATGTCGGTGGGATATTACTGGGGGAACTCGGCCCTGTCAGCAGAGACAGTACTGGAGGAATGCTGCACTGTCAGAGGGGCAGTACCTTTGGGGCCCTGCACTGTCAGCGGGGCAATATTAGTGGAGGGCTGCATTATCCGATGTTCAATACTGCGGGAGCGCTGCACAGTCAAAGGACCGTTACTGATGAAGTGCTGCATTGTTGAAGGTGCATTTTTGGGGATGAGACGTTAAACCGAGCCCCCTCTGCCCTCTCTCTGGAGATACAAGATCCCAAAGTACTATGTGCAAGGAGAGCAGGGGCTTATCTGTGGTGCCCTGGCCAATATTTTGCCCTCAATGATGATCTGTGATGATCTGTTTATTATCACCTTGCTGTTTGTGATATATTACTGTGTGTCAATCAGCTGCTCTGTTTTCAACATTCCAGCAGTGACTCCACATCAGAAACATTTACATGGCAGTAAGTCACTTCGAGACGTCCCTTGGTTCTAAACAACACAATGCAAGGGCAAGCCTTTCCTTCTTTTCTTTCCTTCATGCCACGAAAAATAACTGCAGCAATAATCACTTCAACTGACCACCGCAAATATCTCTTAAAATGGCCACAGCAAGTTTCAAAATATGATTTTAAATGACCAATAGGCATATCACATAAAATGGACTATGGTACATCATTGAAAATTGCCACAGCAAATATCTTGCCATTTCATTGAACTATCTATAATTAAAACAGTCACAGAAAATATCACTTAAAATGGCCTCACCATATTTCACTTAAAATGACCTCTATGTCTGTCAGTTGAAATGGCTACAGGTGATATCACTTAAAATGGCCACAGTGCTTATCACTTAATATATGTACCTTGCATGCCACTTAAAATGGCTGCCATGCATATCACATAAAATGGCAGCCATACATTTAACATAAACGACTACTGTGCTTATCATTTCAAAGAACCAATCGGCATATCACATAAAATCACAGCTGCGGTCATAAATCACTTAAAATGGCACGGTGGATCGAACGAATTTTAAAATGGCTGCTGTGCATTTCACTTAACCATGGAATTCATTGCATCGCCCGGAAAACAGGCATTGCCCTGGAATTATTGGGTAGGCAGTGGCGTAGTGGTATTATCACTGGACTAGTAACCCAGAGACACAGGAGATTTCTCTGGGGACATGGGTTCGAATCCTATCACAGCATTAGGTGGAATCTGAATTTAATTAATAAATCTGGAATTAAATGCTAGTCGAATGATGGCCATGAAACCATTGTCGATTGTTGTAAAAACCCATCTGGTTCACTAATGACCTTCAGGGAAGGAAATCTGCTCTCCTTACCTGGTCTGGTCTACATGTGACTCCAGACCCACAGCAATGTGGTTAACTCTTACATGCATGCTGAAATGGCCTAGCAAGCCACTCAGTTGTACCTAACTGCTACGATGTCAATAAAAAGGAATGAAACCGGACGGACCACCCGCCATCGACCTTGGCACTGGAAACGACAACGGAAAACCCAGCCCTGTCAACCCTGCAAAATCCTCCTTACGAACATCTGGGGGCTTATGCCAAAGTTAGGCGAGCTGTCCCACAGACTAGTCAAGCAACAGCCTGACATAGTCATACTCACGGTATCATACCTAACAGACAATGTCCCAGAGACTGCCATCACCATCCCCGGGTATGTCCTGTCCCACGGGCAGGACAGACCCACCAGAAGCGGCAGGACAGTGGTATACAGTAAGGAGGGAGTTGCCCTGGGAGTCCTCAACATCGACTCCGAACCCCATGAAGTCTCATGGCATCAGGTCAAACATGGGCAAGGTAACCTCCTACTGATTACTAACTACCCCCCTCCCTCAGCTGATGACTCAGTACTCCTCCATGTTGAACACCACTTGGAGGAAGCACTGAGGGTGGTTAGGGCACAAAATGTGCTCTGGGTGGGGGACTTCAATGTCCATCACCAAGAGTGCCTCGGTAGCACCACTACTGACCGAGCTGGCCGAGTCCTAAATGACATAGCTGCTAGACTGGGTCTGAAGCAGGTGGTGGGGGAAACCAACACGAGGGAAAAAACATATTTGACCTCGTTCTCAACAATCTGCCTGCGGAAAATGCATCTGTCCATGACAGTATTGGTAGGAGTGACCACCGCACAGTCCTTGTGAAGACGAAGTCCCACCTTCACATTGAGAATACCGTCCATCGTGTTGTGTGGCACTATCACCGTGCTAAATGGGATAGATTTTGAACAGATCTAGCAATGCAAAACTGGACATCCATGAGGCGCTGTGGGCCATCAGCAGCAGCAGAATTGTACTCAACCACAATCTGTAACTTCATGGCCCGGCATATCCCCCACTCTACCATTACGATCAAGCCAGGAGACCAACCCTGGTTCAATGAAGAGTGCAGGAGGGCATGCCAGGAGCAGCACCAGGCATACCTCAAAATGAGGTGTCAATCTGGTGAAGCTACAACCCAGGACTACTTGCATGCCAAACTGTGCAAGCAGCATGCAATAGACAGAGCTAAGCAATCCCATAACCAACGGATCAGATCTAAGCTCTACAGTCCTGCCACATCCAGCCGTGAATGGTGGTGGACAATTAAACAACTAACTGGAGGAGGTGGCTCCACAAATATCCCCAACCTCAATAATGTGGGAGCCCAGCACATCAGTTTGAAAGATAAGGCTGAAGCATTTGCAACAATCTTCAGCCAGGCGTGCCGAGTTGATGATCCATCTCGGCCTCCTCCTGAAGTCCCCAGCATCATAGATGCCAGACTTCAGCCAATTCGATTCACTCCACGTGATATCAAGAAACGACTGAAGGCACTGGATACTGCTAGGACTATGGGCCCTGACAATATTCCGGCAATAGTACAGAAGACCTGTGCTCCAGAACTTGCCGCGCCCCTAGCCAAGCTGTTCCAGTACAGCTACAACACTGTCATCTCCCCTGCAATGTGGAAAATTGCTCAGGTATGTCCTGTACACAAAAAAACAGGACAAGTCCAACCCGGCCAATTACCGCCCCATCAGCCTACTCTCAATCATCAGTAAAGTGATGGAAGGTGTCATCAACAATTTCATCAACCGGCACTTGCTTAGCAATAACCTGCTCAGTGACGCTCAGTTTGGGTTCCGCCAGGGCCACTCAGCTCCTGACCTCATTACAGCCTTGGTTCAAACATGGGCAAAAGAGCTGAACTCAAGAGGTGAGGTGAGAGTGACTGCCCTTGACATCAAGGCAGCATTTGACCGAGTATGGCATTAAGGAGCCCTAGCAAAACTGAGGTCAATGGGAATCAGCCGGAAACCATTCACTGGCTGGAGTCATACCTAGCACAAAGGAAGATGGTTGTGGCTGTTGGAGGTCAATAATCTGAGCTCCAGTGCATCACTGCAGGAGTTCCTCAGGGCAGTGTCCGGGGTCCAACCATCTTCAGTTGCTTCATCAATGACCTTCCTTCAATCATAAGGTCAGAAGTAGGGATGTTCGCTGATGATTGCACAATGTTCAGCACCATTTGTGACTCCTCGGATACTGAAGCAATCCGTGTAGAAATGCAGCAAGACCTGGAAAATATCTAGGCTTGGGTTAATAATTGGCAAGTAACATTGGCGCCACACAAGTGCCAGGCAATTACCATCTCCAACAAGAGAGAATCTAACCATCTCTCCTTGACATTCAACGTTATTACCATCGCTGAATCCCCCACTATCAACATCCTAAGGGCTACCATTGACCAGAAACTGAACTGGAGTAGCCAAATAAATACCGTGGCTACATGAGCAGGTCAGAGGCTAGGAATCCTGAGGCGAGTAACTCACCACCCGACTCCCAAAGCCTGTCCACCATCTACAAGGCACAAGTCAGGAGTGTGGTGGAATACTCTCCACTTGCCTGGATGGGTGCAGCTCCAACAACACTCAAGAAGCTCGACACCATTTAGGACAAAGCAGCCCGCTTGATTGGCACCCCATCTACAAACATTGAGTCCCTCCACCACCAACGCACAGTGGCAGCAGCATGTACCATCTACAAGATGCACTGCAGCAATGCACCAAGGCTCCTTAGACCGCACCTTCCAAACCTGCGACCTCTCCCAACTAGAAGGACAGTAGCAGCAAATACATGGGAACACCACCACCTGCAAGTTCCCCTCTAAGTCACACACCATCCTGACTTGAAACTATATCGGCCGTTCCTTCACTGTCACTGGGTCAAAATCCTGGAACTCCCTTCTTAACAGCACGGTGGGTTTACCTACCCCAAATGGACTGCACCAGTTCAAGAAGACAGCTCACCACCACCTTCTCAAGGGCAATTAGGGATGGGCAATAATTGCTGGCCTGGCCAGTGTCGCCCACATCCCATGAATGAATTTAAAAAAATATCCCTGCTACCCTTCTTGAATAATGGTACCACATTCTCTGTCTTCCAGTCCTCTTGCATCTGTCCTGTGGCCAGAGATGATTTGAAACTCTGTGTCAAAGCCGCTGCTATCTCCTCCGAAGCCTCACATAACAGCCTGGGCTTCATCCCATCTGGGCCTGAGGATATATCCACTTTTAAGACCGCTAAAACAGCTAATATTGCCTCCCTTTCAATGTTAATATGTTAAAGTATATCACAATCCCCCTGCCTGATCTCAACATCTACATCGCCCTTCTCCTTCGTGAACACCAATGAATAGTAATCATTTAAACCTCACCTATGTCCTCTGGCTCCACACAAAGATTTCCACGTTGGTCCTTAATGGACCCTACTCATTCCCTGGTTATCATATTACCCTTAATAGTCTTAGAAAACGCCTTGGGATTTTCCTTTATCTTGACCGCAAGTGTTTTTCATGCCCTCTCTTCACTCTCCTAATGACCTTTTTTCTGTGCCACCCTACACTTCTATATTCCTTTAGTGCCTCCTCTGTTTTCAGTACTTGGGATCTGCCATAACCCTTCTTTTTATCCTGATCCAATGCTCTATATTCCTTGACATTCAGGGTTCCCTGGGTCTGTTATTCCTACCCTTTACTTTAACGGGTACATGTTAGCACTGGACTCTCTCTATTTCCTCATTTAATGACTCCCACTGATGTGATGTACACTTTCCGACAAGTAGCTGCTCCCAGTCCACTTCGGAAAGATCCTGTTTTGTCATATTGAAATCGGCCTTCTCCTAATTCAGTACCTTTATTTCTGGTCCATCCTTGTCCTTTTCCATAATTACCTTAAACCTTACAGAGTTGTGGTCACTATTCCCGAAATGATCCCCCACTGACACTTCTACCACTTGTCCGCCTTCATTCCCTAGGATTAGGTCTGGTACTGCCCCTTCCCCTGTTGGACTTCCGACATACTGGCTCAAAAAGCTCTCCTGTATGCATTTTAGTAATTCTGCCCCTTTTAAGCCTTTTGCACTAAGACTATCCCAGTTAATATTGGAGAAGTTGAAATCCCCTACTATTATTACCCGATTATTATTATACCTCTTAGAGATTTGCCTACATATCTGCTCCTCTATCTCTTCCTGCCTGTTTGGAGGCCTGTAGTACACTCCCAGCCAAGTGACTGCCCTCTTTTTTTTTAAGTTCCACCCATGTTGCTTCATTTGAGGAACCTTCTGCAGTAATTGACTCCTTGATCAACAGTACAATGCCACCTCCTCTTTTATCCCCTCCCCTGTCGCGCCTGAAGATTCTATACCCTAGAATATTGAGCTGCCAGTCCAGTCCCTCCCTCAACCATATCTCTCTGATAGCAATAATATCATAATGCCATATGCTAATCAACGCCCTCAGTACATCTGCCTTACTGGTAAGACTTCTTGCATCGAAATAGATGCAATACAATCTTGCATTTTCCCTTTGTGCCTTACCAGGTCTATATTTGATGTGCCTTCCAGGCAGACTCACTTTCTGCTCTACGTTGCCCCCTACTGTACCTCCACTCCGTATTTCATCCCACTGACAAATTAGTTTAACCCCCCCTCCCCCACACAACCCCTCCCCCCTCCTGCACTATCTCCTCAGCCACGCATTCATCTGCTCTATCCTCATATTTCTAAACTCACTAACACGTGGCACCAGGAGTAATACAGAGATTACAACCTTAGAGGTCCTGTTTTTTAATCTGCTACCGAGCTCCCTAAATTCTTGTTATAGAACCTCATCTATTTTTCTACTTATGTCGTTGGTACCAATGTGTACCACGAACTCTTGATGCTCACCCTCCCACTTCAGAGTGTCCTGCAGTCGCTCCGTGACATCCTTGACCCTAGCACCAAGGAGGCAACATACCATCCTGGTGTCACGTTTGTGGCCACAGAAACGCCTATCTGTACCACTTACGATAGAAAGCCTAATCATTATAGCTCTTCCACTCATTTATGCCCCCTGCTGTGCAGCAGAGCCATCCTTGGTGCCATAGACCTGGCTGTTGCTGCTTTCCCCTGGTAGGTCATTCCACACCCCCCCCCCCCCCCCACCCCCCCAGTTTTATCCAAAGTGGTCTATCTGTTTGAGAGGGGGATGGCCACAGGGGACTCCTGTACTACCTGCCTGCACCTACTATCCCACCCAGTGGTCACCCATCCCTTTCCTGCCTGTGCTGCCATTACTTGCGGTGTGACCACGTCTGTATACGTGCTATTAACTACGTCCTCAGCATCACGGATGCTCCACAGTGAATCCACCCACAGCTCTAGCTCCATAATGTGGGTAGTCAGTAGCTGCAGATGGATACACTTACTGCACACATGGTTGTCCGGGACACTGGAAGCATCCCTGATCTCCCACATACTGCAGGAGGAGCAGATCACAGGGACAAGCTTTCCTGCCATGACTTACCTCTAAATTAATTTAGTTACTCCCTTTAAAAAATAGTAATTAGACTAGGCGTCTTGTTCTACTCCAAACACTAACCAGTGCAATCTAAAGTCCTTAATAAATTACTCTAATTTAAGCAGCACTACTCACCTTATCAGCTGAGTTTTTTTTTAAATCTTCACCATTTTCAGCAATTTAAATGCATTAACAGCTGTTACTTACACAAGCAATCACCTTGCAGAATTCCCATGATGTCACTGTAATTTTTCCCTCTTTTTTGAGTCTCAGTGTGATCCGGATCAGGTTCCATGCAGGTTCGCGAGCTGCCTCTCCGCTCTGCTCCCAGTGTTTGTGTGTTTTTACAATGAGGCAGAAACAGATGTAGAGACACACAGAGAAACAGAGGGAGAGCGAGAGAGAGAGAGAGGGAAATGACAGGGTAAACACAGAGGGAGACACATAGGCTCTGGAGGGGTGTGCAGTGCCTCGTCACTGCCTAACTCCCACCCTCTGTAGAGAAGTTCCCCACCACACCATGCCCAAGCGCATGTCTAACCCTTGAGTGTGTCTTGATTTTTAGTTAAATTAAACAAAGTGATTCTTGACAATGCAGCTGGTGGGAGACGTCATCCGACTGCACCAATCTACACACATGCGCAAACGGGCACCTGCACTCTGTGCGTGCGCTGTGTTCCAATTTGCCAGAAGCGGTTGGAGCATGCGTGGATGCCAGTTGACGCCATCTCATAACCCAGCAGAGAGAGCAAGCAGAGAAGCGCGGAGAGAGCGGGGTGTGGGAGAGAGAGTGGGGCAAGGGAGGAGTGTCAGGGAGAGAGTGGGATGTGGGGGAGAGAGTGGGGCAAGGGCGGAGTGTCAGGGAGAGAGTGGGATGTGGGGAGAGAGCGGGATGTGAGGGAGAGATTGGGGAGCGAGTGGGGTGTGAGGGAGAGAGTGGGATTGTGGGAGAAGGGGGGTGTGAGGGAGACAGTCGGGAGAGAGCGGAGTGTCAGGGAGAGAGCGAGATGTGAAGGAGAGAGCAGGGAAAGAGCGGGGTGTGAGGGAGAGAGTGGGATGTGAGGGAGAGAGTGGGGCAAGGGCGGAGTGTCAGGGAGAGATCGGGATGTGGGGGAGAGAGCGGGATGTGAGGGAGACAGTCGGGAGAGAGCGGAGTGTCAGGGAGAGAGTGGGATGTGAGGGAGAGAGCGGGGAATGAGCGGGGTGTGAGGGAGAGAGTGGGATGTGAGGAAGAGAGTGGGATGTGAGGTAGAGAGCAGGATGTGAGGGAGAGAGCGGGGAATGAGTGGGGTGTGGGGGAGAGAGTGGGATGTGAGGGACAGAGCGTGGAAAGAGTGGGGTGTGGGGGAGAGAGTGGGGCAAGGGCAGAGTGTCAGGCAGAGAGGAGGATGTGAGGGAGACAGTCGGGAGAGAGCGGGAAGTGAGGGAGACAGTCGGGAGAGAGCGGAGTGTCAGGGAGAGAGTGGGATGTGAGGGAGAGAGCGGGGAATGAGCGGGGTGTGAGGGAGAGAGTGGGATGTGAGGGAGAGAGTGGGATATGAGGTAAAGAGCAGGATGTGAGGGAGAGAGCGGGGAAAGAGTGGGGTGTGGGGGAGAGAGTGGGATGTGAGGGAGAGAGCGGGGAAAGAGTGGGGTGTGAGGGAGAGAGTGGGGCAAGGGCAGAGTGTCAGGCAGAGAGCAGGATGTGAGGGAGACAGTCGGGAGAGAGCGGGGTGTGGGGGAGAGAGTGGGATGTGAGGGAGAGAGCGGGGACAGAGTGGGGTGTGGGGGAGAGAGTGGGATGTGAGGGAGAGAGCGGGGAAAGAGTGGGGTGTGGGGGAGAGAGTGGGATGTGAGGGAGAGAGCGGGGAAAGAGTGGGGTGTGGGGGAGAGAGTGGGATGTGAGGGAGAGAGCGGGGAAAGAGTGGGGTGTGGGGGAGAGAGTGGGATGTGAGGGAGAGAGCGGGGTAAGAGTGGGGTGTGGGGGAGAGAGTGGGATGTGAGGCAGAGAGCAGGGAAAGAGTGGGGTGTGGGGGAGAGAGTGGGGCAAGGGCGGAGTGTCAGGCAGAGAGCAGGATGTGAGGCAGAGAGCGCGGAGAGAGCGGGGTGTGGGGGAGAGAGTGGGGCAAGGGCGGAGTGTCAGGCAGAGAGCAGGAGGTAAGGCAGAGAGCGCGGAGAGAGCGGGGTGTGCGGGAGAGAGTGGGATGTGAGGGAGACAGTCGGGAGAGAGCAGAGTGTCAGGGAGAGAGCGGGATGTGAGGGACAGTCGGGAGAGAGCAGAGTGTCAGCAAGAGAGCGGGATGTGAGGGAGACAGTCGGGAGAGAGCGGAGTGTCAGGGAGAGAGCGGGATGTGAGGGAGACAGTCGGGAGAGAGCGGAGTGTCAGGCAGAGAGCAGGATGTGAGGGAGACAGTCGGGAGAGAGTGGAGTGTCAGGGAGAGAGTGGGATGAGAGAGAGGGGTGTGAGGGAGAGATTGGGGAGCGAGTGGTGTGTGACGGACAGAGGGTGGAGAGAGCGAGGTTTGGGGGGAGAGTGAGAAATAGCGGAGTGTCAGGGAGAGAGCGGGATATGGGGGAGAGAGCGGGGAGAGAGCAGGGTCTGGGGGAGAGAGTGGGGAAAGAGCGCAGTGCCAGGGAGAGAGCAGGATGTGCGGGAGAGATTGGGGAGAGAGTGGGGTGTGAGGGAGAGAGCGGGGAGAGAGCGGGGTGTGGGGGAGAGCGTGGGGAAAGAGCAGAGTGTCAGGGAGAGAGCGGGGTGTGAGGTGGAGTGCTGGGAGAGATAGGGATGTGGGGGAGTGAGTGGGGAAATAGCAGAGTGTCAGGGAGATAGCGGGTTGTGAGGGAGAGAGTGGGGAGAGAGCGGGGTGTGAGGGAGAGATTGGGGATAGTGTGGGGTGTGAGGGAGAGAGCAGGAAGAGAGCGGGGCGTAGGGAAGAGAGTGGGGAGAGAGCAGGGTGTGAGGGAGAGATTGGGAATAGAGTGGGGTGTGAGGGAGAGAGCAGGAAGAGAGCGGGGTGTGGGAGAGAGAGCGGGGTGTGAGGAAGAGAGCGGCGGAGAGAGCGGGGTGTGAGGGAGAGAGTGGGGAGAGAGCGGGGTGTGAGGGAGGGAGTGGGGAGAGAGCGGGGTGTGGGAGAGAGAGCAGGGAGAGAGCGAGGTGTGGGGGATTGAGTGGGGAGAGAGCGGGGTGTGAGGGAGAGATTGGGGAAAGAGCAGAGTGTCAGGGAGAGAGCAGGGTGTGAGGGAGAGAGCGGGGTGTGGGGGAGAGAGCAGGGTGTGAGGGAGAGAGCGGGGTGTGAGGGAGAGAGCGTGGTTTGAGGGAGGGAGCAGGGAGAGAGCAGAGTGTGGGGGAGATAGTAGGGTGTGGGGGAGAGAGCGAGGAGATAGCTGGGTGTGGGGGAGGCAGCGGGGTGTGGGGGAGAGAGCAGGGTTTGAGGGAGGGCGCAGGCAAAGAGCGGGGTGTGGGGGAGAGAGTGGGGTGTGAGGGAGACAGTGGGGAGAGAGTGGGGTGTGAACGAGAGTATGGGGAGAGAGCTGGGTTTGGGGTGAGAGTGTTGTGTGAAGGAAAGAGTGGGGAGAGAGCCGGGTCTGAGGGGGAGAGCGGGGAGATATCGGGTTGTGACGGAGGGAGCAGGGAGAGAGAGGAGCAGGGAGAGAGCGGAGTATATGGAGAGAGCAGGGTGTTGGGGAGAGCGTGGGGAGAGAGGTAGGTATGGGGGAGAGAGCGGGGCGTGGGGGAGAGAGCGGGGTGGGGGAGAGTGAGCGGGGAGAGAGCAGGGTGTGAGGGAGGGAGCAGGGTGCGGGGGAAAGAGCAGGGTGTGAGGGAGAGTGTGGGGAGAGCACAGGTTGTGGGGGAGAGAGTGGGGTGTGAGAGAGAGAGCGCGGTGTCGGGGAGAGAGCAGGGTGTGAGGGAGAGAGCGGGGCGTGGGCAGACAGCCATGTGTGCGGGAGAGATTGGGGAGAGATCGGGGTGTGAGGGAGGGAGCAGGGAGAGAGCGGGTTGTGTGTGAGAGAGCGGGGTGCCCGGGAGAGAGCGGGGGCGTGGCCGCGAAAAGGGAGCGGCCAATGACCTTTGTGACGCTGGGTGCGATCTCCTCCTGCTCCCCCCACCCGCTCTCACTGGGCATTCTCCCGCCTCCTCACCCGCACTCCGGCCATTCCCCAGTCAGCCGATCTCTCCGGCCTTTGTGAGCTGCCATGTGTTTACGTTGCCTTTGTGTGATTATTTGAGCAGCACCATTTCTTGTCCTGGCAGCTGCTTGAACGCCACTGACTGTGAGATAGTGGGTAAAAATGGTGTAGAGGTAGATGATCAGCCATGATCTGTTTGAACGACACTGTTAGAATGACAGAGCAGGCTCGCCAGCCGAATTGCATACTCCTGCTCCTATTTCCGCTAATCCTATGAGCGATCAATGAGAAGTGCGAATATTTCTGATAATTCCAGGACAATGCCTGTTTTCCGGGCAATGCAATGAATTCCATGGTTAAGTGAGATGCACAGCAGCCATTTTAAATTCGTTTGATCCACCGTACCATTTTAAGTGATTTATGACTACAGCTGTGATTTTATGTGACATGCCGATTGGTTCTTTTAAATGACAAGCACAGTTGTCATTTAAGTTTCTTGTATGGCTGCCATTTTATGTTATATGCGTTGCAGCCATTTTAAGTGGCATACAAGGTACATATATTAAGTGATAAGCACTGCGGCCATTTTAAGTGATATCACCTGGAGCCATTTCAATTGACAGACATAGAGGTCATTTTAAGTGAAATATGGTGAGGCCATTTTAAGTGATATTTTCTGTGACTGTTTTAATTATAGATAGTTCAATGAAATGGCAAGATATTTGCTCTGGCAATTTTCAGTGATGTGCCCTGAGTCCATTTTATGTGATATGCCTATTGGTAATTTAAAATCATATTTTGATGTTTGCTGTGGCAAGTTTAAGAGATATTTGCGGTGGTCAGTTGTAGTGATATTTGCTGCAGCTATCTTTAGTGGCATGAAGGAAAGAAAAGAAGGAAAGGCTTGCACTTGCATTGCGTTGTTTAGCACCACGGGACGTATCGAAGTGCCTTACAGTCATGTAAATGTTTCTGATGTGGGGTCACTGCTGGAATGAGGAAAACAGAGCAGTTAATTGACACACAGTAATATATCACAAACAGCAAGGTGATAATAAACAGATCATCACAGATCATCATTGAGGGCAAAATATTGGCTGGGACACCGCAGATAAGGCCTGCTCTCCTTCCAAATAGTACTTTGTAATCTTTTATCTGCAAAAAGGCAAAGGGGGTTCAATTTAACGTCTCATCCCCAAAAATGCACCTTTGATAGTGCAGCACTTCATCAGTACTTGCCCTTCAACAGTGCAGCGCTCCCGTAGTATTGAAGATCGGATAATGCAGCCCTCCACTAATATTGCCCCGCTGACAGTGCAGGGCCCCAAAGGTACTGCCCCTCTGACAGTGCAGCATTCCTCCAGTACTGTCTCTGCTGACAGGGCCGAGTTCCCCATTAATATCCCACCGACAGTCCGGTACCTCTTCAATACTGACCTTCCTACAGTACAGTCCTGTCTCTGTACTTACCCAATAACTGTGTAGCATGCTATTAGTAATTCACCTCAAACAGGGCATAACTCCCACATTGCTGCCCCTCCAACAGTGTGGTTTCCCACCCTATTGCCCCACTGGCGATGCAGTGATTCCTCAATACTGCCCCTTCAACAGTGAATCACTCTCTCAGTCCTGCCCATCCAACAGTGCAGCACTCCCTCAGTACTGCTCCCTCCAATAGTACAGTAGTTCTTCTGCACTGCTCCCTCTAGCAGAAGGAGTAGGCCATGCAGCCCATCGAACCTGCTCCTCCAGTCAATAAGATCATGCATGATCTAATCGCGACCTTGAGTCCACTTCCCTCCTTGCAAACCCCACCGCACTCTCCCCCACAACATAACCATTGTCTCTCATGTTAATGGATATTTGTCGATCTCAGCCTTGAATATATTCAATGACTCAGCTCCACTGCTCGCTCGGGTGGAGAATTTCAAATATTAACAACAGTCTGAGAGAGGAAATTCCTCCTCACGTCTGACTTAAATGGGAGACACATTAATATGAAACTGTGCTCCCTAGTTCTAGATTTCCCCACGAGTTAAAGCTTCCTCTCAACTTCTACCCTGTCAGGTCTCCTCAGAATCCTTTACTTCGCAGTAAGATCAACTCTCAATCTTCAAACTCCGTTGAGTATGGATACAACTGGTCTAACATTTCCTCATTAGAGAAACCTCTCATCCCAGGATTCAACCTAGTGAACTTTCTCTGATCTGCTTCCATTGCAAGTATATCGCTACTTAAATAAGGTGACCAAAACTGCAGACAATGCTCCAGCTGCCTTATCACATATGGCCTGTACAACTGTAGCAATGCTTCACTACTTTTATACTTCATCCTCCTTGCACAGAATACCAACAATCCATTTACCATCCGAATTACTTGCTGTACTTGCATGCTGACATTTTCTGATTCCTGTACATGGACACCCAGGTTTCTCATACCGCAGCATTCTGCCGTCTCCCACCACTTAAATAATAGTCCTCTTTTCTGTGATTCCCACCGAAGTGGTAACCTCACATCGTACTCCACGTTATACTCCATCTGCCACATTTTCTCCACTCACTTAACTTATATATTTCCCTTTGCAGACTATGTTTACCCTCATCACAACTTGCTTTCCTACCAATCTTCGCCTCCTCAACAAATTTGGCTACAAGTCTGGATGTCACATCATCTAAGTCATTAATATTGATTGTAAAAGTTTGAGGCTCCAGCACTGATCCCTGTTGTACTCCACTAGTTACAGCTTTTCACCCTGAAAATAATCCATTAATCCCGACTCTCTGCTTCCTGTTATTTAGCCAATTCTCTTTTTCTGCTGATATATCGACTGTTAGGCTGTTTCCAGTGGCGTTCCACAGGGCTCGCTAATAGATCCACTACTTTTTGTGCTATATATTTAGGATTTGGACGTAAATGTAGGGGAAATGATCAAAATGATTTCAGGCGATACAAAAAAAATGGCACATTGGTTGATGGACAGAAGAATACCTGTGGACGGCAGGAAGATGTTAATGGACTAGCCAGGTGGGCAGAAAAGTGGCAAATGGTATTCAACGCAGAGACGTGTGAGGTGATGAATTTGGGCAGGTCGAGCTAGGCAAAGGAATACACAATTAATGGGAGAATTCTTCCAGGTGTAGAAGAAGTGTGGGACCTTGGAGTGAATGTTCACAGATCCATGAAGATAGCAGGGCAGCTCGCTAAGAGAGTTAAGAAGTATAGGGAATACGTTTCCTTTATTAGCCGAGGTGCAGAATAGGAGAGAGGTTATGCTGTAACTATATAAGTCATTGGTTGGGCCACACCGTGACTACTTTGTGCAGTTCCGGTCACCACATTACAGAAAGGATTTAATTGCACTAGAGAGGGTACAGAACAAATTTACCAGGATGTTGCCAGGTCTGGAAAAAATGTTGCTGTGAGGAAATATTGGATAGGCTGAGGCTATGAGGTGACCCCTCATCAGAACCTTCATCATTGACCTGAAACATGAGACAGGGAAGGTTGTAGGGGTGGAGGAGGTTACAGAGATCAGGAGGGTTGTAGGGCTGAGGACGTTAGAGAGAGAGGGAGGGTTGTAGAGCCTGGAGTTAGTGACAGAGATAGGGAAGGTTGTGGTACTGGAGGAGGTGACAGAGATCGGGAGGATTGTGGGGCCTGCAGGAGGTTACAGAGACAGGACATGTTATCGGGGCTGGAGGAGGCAGCAGATATAGGGAGCTCTGTAGGGGGGTGGAGGTGGTTACAGAGATAGGGAAGGTTGTGGTACTGGAGGAGGTGACAGAGATAGGGAGGATTGTAGGGCTCGGAGGTGGTTACAGAGAAAGGTTGCGCTGTTACGGCTGGAGGAGGTTACAGTGATAGGGAGAGTGATCTGGGCAGTAGGAGGTTACAGAGACAGCGAGGGTTGTCGGGGCTGGAGGAGGTGACAGAGCTAGGGAGGGTTGCAGGGGATGGAGAAGGTTGCAGAGATAGGTAGGTTTGTCGGGGATGGAGGATGTGACAGAGCTAGGGAGGATTGTATGGGCTGGAAGATGTAACAGGGTTAAGGAGGGTTGTAGGGGCTGGAGAAGGTTGCAGAGATAGGTAGGTTTGTAGGGGCTGGAGGATGTGACAGAGCTAGGGAGGATTGTATGGTCTGGAAGATGTAACAGGGTTAAGGAGGGTTGTAGGGGCTGAGAAGGTTACAGAGTTAGGGAGACTTTCCAGCGTTTGAGAAGGTGACAGAGCTGGGGAGGGCTGCAGGGGCTGGAGGAGTTTAGTGAGATGTGAAGTGTTGTGGGGGATGGAGGCGGTTACAGAAGTAGGGAAGGCTGTTGGACTGGAGTTGGTTACGGAGATAGGGAGGGTTGTCGGGCCTGGAGCAGGTGACAGAGCTAGGGAGGGTTGTAGGGGTTTGTGGAGGTTACAGTGATCGGGAAGCTTGTAGGGGCTGGAGTAGGTGACAGAGGTAGTGAGGGATCTAGGGGTTGGAGTAGGTGACAGAGGTAGGGTGGGTTGTCGGGTCTGGCAGATGTGACAGGATAGGGATAGATGTAGGGGCTGGAGAAAGTGACAGAGATAGGGACGTTTATAAGAGCTGGAGGAGGGTAGAGAGAAAGAGAGGATTGTAGGGGCTGGTGGAAGCCACCGAGATAGGGGGTGCTGTGGTGCTGAAGGGGCAACTGAGCTAGGGAGGGTTGTCGGGGCTGGAGGATGTTACTGAAATAGGGAGAGTTTGAGGGGCTGGAGGAGATAACAGAGATAGGAAATGTTGTGGGACTGAGGAGATAACAGAGATAGAGAGGGTTGTAGTGGATGGAGGGGGTTACAGAAAAACGGAGGGTTGTAGGGACTTGAGGAGGTGACAGAGATAGGAAGAGTTGTCGGGGCTGGAGGAGGTCACAGCAATATGGAGTGTTGTGGGGCAGAGGACGCAACTGAGCAAGCGAGGGTTGTTGAGGCTGGAGGAGGTTACAGGAACAGGGAGGGTTGTAGGGGCTGGAGGAAGTCACCGAGATAGGGAGTGTTGCAGGGGCTGGAGGAAATGACAGAGATAGGGATAGTTGTAGGGGCTGAGGAGGTTACAGAGATAGGGAGGGTTGCAGGTGCAGGAGGAGGTCACCGAGATAGGGAGTGTTGTAGGGACTGGAGGAAATGGCAGAGATAGGGATAGTTGGAGGGGCTGAGGAGGTTACAGAGATAGGGAGGGTTGTAGGTGCAGGAGGAGGTCACAGAGATAGGGATAGTTGGAGGGGCTGAGGAGGTTACAGAGATAGGGAGGGTTGTCAGGTTTGCAATACGTGTAGAGTTCGGGAGGGTTGTATGTGCAGGAGTAGGTCATAGAGATAGGGCGGTTTGTAGGGGCTGGAGGATGTGACAAGATAGGGCGAGTCATAGGGGAGGCAGGAGTTTACAGATGTATCGAAGGTTGTAGCTGCTGAGGGGGTAACAGAGATAGGGAGTGTTGGGGTGCCGAGGAGGTAACAAAGCTAGGAGGGTTGTAGAGGATGGAGGAGGTTACAGAAATAGGGAGGGTTGTAGGGGATGGAGGAGGTTACAGAAATAGGGAGGGTTGTAGGGGATGGAGGAGGTTCCAGAAATAGGAAGGGTTGTAGTGGATGGAAGAGGTTACAGAAATAGGGAGGGTTGTAGGGGATGGAGGAGGTTACAGAAATAGGGAGGGTTGTCGGGGATGGAGGAGGTTACAGAAATAGGGAGGGTTGTAGGGGATGGAGGAGGTTACAGAAATAGGGAGGGTTGTAGGGGATGGAAGAGGTTACAGAAATAGGGAGGGTTTTTTGGGTTGGAGGAGGTTACAGAGATGGGGGGATTGGGTGCTCACTGGACACAGGTGTGGTACTGGAGGATTGGAGAACAGCTGACATTGTACCTCTGTTTAAAAAGGAAGCGAAGGATTGCAGACCAGTCAGTATAACCTCAGCAGTAGGAAAATGATTGGAATATTTTCTGAGAGACAGGATAAACTGTCACTTCGAAACGCACAAGTAAATGAAGGGTAGTCAGCATGGATTCGTTAAGGGAAGGTCTTGCTTGACTAATTTGATTGATTTTTTTGAAGAAATAATAAGAAAGATAGATGAAGGCAGTTCAGTTGATGTTGTCTGCATGGATTTTAGCAAGGCATTTGAGGACAGACTGGTTAATAAAAATAAAATCCCTGGGATTGAGGGAAATGCAGCAATGTGCATCCAAGTATCTCAGTGGCAGGACACAAAGGGTAATTGTTGACGGGTGTTTAGCGACTGGAGGGCTGTTTCCACTGGCCTTCTGCAGGTCTCAGTACTGAGTCCCCTGCTTTCTGTGGTCCATATGAACGTTTTGGATGTAAATGCTGGGGGCATGATCAAGAAGTTTGCAGACAACACAAAGATTGGCCATGTAGTAGATAGCGAGGAGTATAGTTGCAGGCTGCAGGAAGATATTGATGATATGGTAAAATGGGCAGAAAAGTGGCAAATGGAGATCAACTCAGAGAATTGTGAGGTGATACAAGACAACTGTATGTACGATTAATGGGGAAATATTGAGAAGTACAGAGGGAGTGTGGGACCTTGTAGTGAATGTCCACAGGTCCCTGAAAATAGCTGGACAGGTTGATAAGGTGGTTAAGAAGGCATATGGAATCCTTTCCTTTATTAGCCGAGGTATAGAATATAAGAGCACGGAGGTTATGTTGGAACTGTATAATTCATTAGTTAGGTCACAACTTGAGTACTGTGTGCAGTTCTGGTCACGTCACTAAGAAAGGATGTAACTGCACTGGAGAGGGTACAGAGGGAATTTACGAGGATGTTGCCAGGACAGGAAAAATGCAGCTATGAGGAAAGATTGGATAGGCTGGGTTTGTTCTCCTTGGAACAGATCTGATAGAAATGTACAGAATATTGAGGGGCCTGGAGAGTGGAGGTGAAGGTTCTATTGTCCTTAGCAGAGAGTTCAGTGACTAGGGGGAATAGATGTAAAGTGATTGCCAAAATAATCAGAGGGGAGATGAGGAAACATGTTTTCACCCAGAGGCTGATGTGGGTCTGGAACTCGCTGCCTGAAAAGGTAGTTGAGGCAGAGACCCTCAACTCATTCAAAAGGAGTCTGGATATGCACCTCAAGTGCCGTAATCTGCAGGGTTACGAACCAAATGCTGGAAGGTGGGATTAGAATAGGTGGATCGTTTTTTCGGCTGGCACAGACACAATGGGCCAAGTGGCCTCTTTCTGTGCATTAAACTTTCTCTGATTCTATTTCTATGATATAACGTTTCAGATCAATTAGCCCAGAACTGACGATCACTGATTAATATTTAGCCCTCCAGCCAGAATAATACCTTTGCTACAATAAACGTAGCATCGAATTCCAGTGATCAGGTCCAGCTCCTCTCTCTGGTCCAGATAACAGACAGTTCCACAATTCGGGAATGAACAACTCAGAACTCCCCCATTTCCAATGATCAACCCCAGCTTTCTATCTCTATCTTGTCCAGCAACAGGGCAATTCTGCAATGTGGGAATGAACATATCCCAAAACTCCATTTAACTATGCAACCTGCTCTCTCTCTGGCCCAAAAAACACGCAGTTCCAAAAGGTGGATAACAAAATTCTACAGTGTGTATTGTACAATGGTAGATCCTCTCTCTGGCCCAGGTAAAAGGCAGAGCTACAGTGTGGCAAAGTATGGATAACAAAAAAATGAGAGAGAGAGACGAAAGACACAGGGGGACAGACCGCATGAACGAAAGAGACGAGGTGACAGAGAGTGAGATAAAGGAAGCAGACAGATTGATACAGAAATACAGACAGAGAGTGAGAGAGAGGATTGAAAAGAGAGATAGAGATAGAAGAAAAGTACAGAGCATCAAACAGAGTGAGATAGAGACGTGGGGAGAGGAATGAAAAAGACAGTTAGGCAGACGGAAAATGTACGAGAGACAGACATGGAATGAGAGAGAGAGAGAGAAAAAACGAGAACTGAAGTGAGAGTGAGTCAGACAGAGCACAAAACCAAGAGAGAGAGAGATAGATAGATCGAGATAGAGATATAGAGAGCGAGAGCGTAAGTTAGACAGGTACAGCATGAAATAAAGAGAAAGAGACTGACGTGGAATGAGAGAGTAAATCAGACACAGAGAGAGACAGACATAGAACGAGTGAGAGAGAGGGGGAGTGACAGTGGGACAGAGAGAGCATGGGAGAGAGACAGACAGACACAGAGAGAAAGTCAGTCTGATGGATCTGAATTGGTTCAACGTGAGTTTTGAGCTGAGGTTGAAATTGACATGTGTCACTGCCTCCCGAACATTTTACAATCCCTGTGTGAGGTCTGTCAGGGGGATCAGACATTTTCAAACTGCAGTAACGTTCCCGACAAGGGCTTAGAGTTGAATGTTTTACATCAACAAAACAGGTCCACTGGTCAAACTGGTTCTGTCCTCATTGTGCTGAATTAACATGTCAGGGTGGATAGCAAGAAGCTTTTTCCCAGAGTGGGGGATTCAATTAAAAGGGGACACGAGTTCAAAGTGAAAGGGGAAAAGTTTAGGGGGGATATGCGTGGAAAGTTCTTTACGCAGAGGGTGGAGGGTGCCTGCAACACATTGCCAGCGGAGGTGGTAGACGCGGGCACGATGGAGTCTTTTAAGATGTATCTAGACAGATACATTAATGGGCAGGAAGAAAAGAGATACAGAACCTTAGAAAATAGGCGAGAGGTTTAGATAGAGGATTTGGATCGGCGTCGGCTTGGAGGGCCGAAGGGCCTGTTCCTGTGCTGTAATTTTCTTTGTTCTTTGTTCTTTGTTCATTCGCGGAAGCTTCCGACATTCTCACAGTCGAATCAAAGACACAGTTACTTGTTTTTACTATAAAACATTCCTATCTTTAAAACACATATTTACCGTGGCGCTTCTGTGTCTCCTTCGAGGGGGCAAACGGACGCGGGTGTCCTTTCTCCAGAGGACATGGTTTACTTGTCCCCGGGGGCAACCCTTCCTTCTTGGAAGCCGTTGAGTCCACTCTTACTTCTACTTTCTCAAAACCTTCTAAATTTACGAGTTCTTTTCTATGAATCAAGTAGCATTAAAACAAAGGAAAACAAACAAGACACAACAAACAAATAGACACAAGGATACGAACAGGCGCAGTTAATGTTAAATTCTCAAGGTCAGCTAACCGGAACACCCCTGTCTCTCAGGCCAACGCTCTTTCGTTCTCCCTCCGTCCCACAGGCTCTCTCTCTAGGGCCAGATTCCGGCTCGTGTACTCAGGAGCAACGATCACGTGCCTGTCGGGTCAATTTGGTAGTTTAGTTACAGCCCCAGTCGTTCACCGTCCCAGACGGTTGTCCTAACTTCTTTTGTCACACAGCCTCTTCACTCCACCCAGTGGAGGAACAGCTCGTGCAAACTCAAATTAGGATCACCAAATTCCCGGAATCTGGTACTACTACTACACCGAATTCGCCACATTTTACTGGATTTTCTACTTATCTCCTTTTCAACTTCCCTTCGCGGAATTTTAGATCTTTTCTGATCAAGTTTCAGCCAATTCTTCCTTGACCCCTTTAGTCCCCCTCGCCCAGTTATCTGGCCTTCACGTGGGGCCCAGTCGCCCTCTTAATTCCGGCTCAGGCTGGGTGATTGAGACACGAGGGTCGCAGAAAAGTTGACTTACCCCTGATCCTGTCGAGTAGTTTTTTTCACTAGATTCTTTTGGATCCCGTGAACTCAGGGATCCTGTCGACTACGACAAACTGTTGGAGAAAATCCAGATTGCGCCCAATTGTTGAACAAATTCTCCGGACTCAGACGTTGAGAATCAAACCCTTTATTGCATGATATCATGGGGGATAACACCTTACCTAAATGTGGTTCAGTGCTACTCCCAAACAGCTACAGATCGCCGTGGACTTATATAGTATAAAAAAGGTAGAGCTAACAGTTTCACAATTCGATAAGCACCCACAAGACTGCCTATGTAACGGTGCACCATGCCCCTCAACCCTGTTCCAGCATTCATTGAGATCAGGGCTGATCTGTGATCTTACTATCACAATATACCCCACCTTTGCCACTTATCTCTACATACCTTTGGTTAACAGGAATCTATCAATCCCAGATTTAAAAATTAACAGTTCAGCCAGCACGAACTCCTGTTTTCAGAAGAGAGTTCCAAAACTGCAAAGAAATCCAAAGGAACGATTGGACAGGCTGGGGTTGTTTTCTTTGGAACAGAGGAGGCTGAAGGGAGATTGAGCTGAGGTGTATAAAATTATGAGGGGCCTCGATAGAGTGGATAGGAAGGATCTATTTCCCTTAGCACAGAGGTCCATAAGCGGGGATATAGATTTCAAATTGTCCACAACAAATATCATGATGGTGTGATGGCTCCCACAGTGGAACAGCTTGATGGATGTTTAAAATTGAAGATATTCCCTCTGGTTCTCTCCTGATTTTTCTCTCTCCATACCTATCTCTTTTCTGTCTGTGCACACAGCAGTGAAGGATTATATCAAATTAATATATCTTACATTCTCCCTTCAATCCATGCCATCAATCTCTCTCTCTCCAACTTGTCTCTCTCTACAGCCCTCTCTCTGTCTGAATATCTAACCCTCTCTCCCTCTGGGAGAGAGACAAATTTTACATTTCTAATAGACAGATAGAATTGGACAAATTAACCCATTGGGCTCAGGGGCAGAGCCACAATGGATTCTTTTCAAGCAGGTGACGGCAGGTTCCAAGGCCACATGAGAACTGATGCCGCAACAAGAGATCCAGCAGCTTAGAGAATTTAAAACTTAATTGCAGACATCAAATATCATAGCATCTTTATCAATGAGACAAAATGCTTGAGAAGGAAAGATAGTTGCAAGCATTTCTGTCCTTAACGTACAAAAAGTACAACCAAGTCTGGGTATAAGAAATTGGAATCAATAAACAAAATTTAACTGATATGAGTGGTTATTTTAAAGCACTAAATAGGAAATTTATCTGATATTTAATAGGACAATCAAAGTTTTAGAAAATAACAAATCAGTGGTTTACTGTGTTGGACATTAGCAATGGGTTCTGGTCCATACAGTTGGCACAAGAGTGTCAAAATAAATTTGCATTTACGTTCAAGGGACAACAGTACATCTGGACGTGTCTCTCCCAGGGATTTTATAATAATCCATCGATATTCCACCTTCCTTCAGAAGGTTAGAGTGAAAGCTAAGCTGAAAATGGCACCGAGAATGAAGGAAAAGGTTTCTTATTTGGGAATAATAATAACACAGGGAAAGCATGAGACAGAGCAAAAGTGAGTGCAGACAATCCTCGAACTCCCCTCGCGCAAGAGATTAAAGCTGTAAGATTAAAAAAAGGACAGTTCCTATTTCAGGTTGTGAGATTAAACAGACAAGAAGCACCAACCCCCGCAGTTAACCCCACATCCGAATTACCGACGAGTAAGGTTACGACCCAACAGCCCCAAGTGACTGGTCTCCCTTGCCCGGTCTTGACTACAGGACTAGAAAATAGACATGTGATAATAAAACCAGTAAAATTGTGTATGACAATATAAAGCTTGAGTTGGTACCGGTAATATTGATTTTCTCAGATATCCAGCTACCTGACTGGTGCCCTGAGAAGACCCGAGAGTTGTACAAGGTATTACTGTAACAATTGTTGAGACAGGAATTTGGTAATGAGAAAATAATAAAGGGAAAGAGCCATAAACGCAGTTTAGTGAATGACGGAGCCACAGTCCTTAATACAGGAACTTCAATTGTCAATACTATAGATTTGGAAAATGTGGACCAGTCAGCTAGTAAAGGATATTTTTTTAAAAAAAGGAACAAAAGGCACAGAAGTGGTGTAGCTAAAGTAGGACAGGATCTGTAAAAAAAAAAACAGTGACAGGATTGGTGAGAGTACGGGAAGGTCATGCTCATACTATTAATGATATCATAGAAAAGGTAAAGGAGGTCCACGACATTTCAAATAATGAAAGTGTTTGTAGTACATATGGTCCGTGGATGTTAGAACAAACGAAGGAAAATTGGAGGCAAATTGATGCAGGACAGGTACCAGTTTGGATCAATTACACCCAGTTGGAGGACTTAGCTAGTCACACAAATGATAAAATTATCAGGTGCCAACTCAGAAAACTTAAGGTATGGAAAGGTCAGGAATGTGTAAATACAGGATCTATGAGTATTGGAGTAGTGTTGGGAATACCTGTAATTCTGAGAGATAAGTTAGCGATACAATTACATGAAGTAGAAAATATAGGAGTGATAAGGGGAAAAGATTATTAAAATACAATGATATTTTACCATATGTTGTGGAAATTGGAAAAGAGGTAATTGGAACAACATTGTCCATTGTCTAAGTGTAGTCTGGAAAACCAGGTGATCATATGTCCTCATCCTATATATAAAACGGCAGAATCAAAATGTGGATTTAATGCCACTGTAAATTGCACCATGGAAACTAGGAAAGCATTGTCAGGACTAACCCATGTGGCCTATCTGGGAAAGGGGAGATATCGCTTAACCACCACAGCGAAGGAGTACCAGTATGGACATAAACGGACTTGTCCGGTGAGCAACAGTACATTTTGGTTCAACCCACAAATACCAACCCGAGTAGGGAAAATGGAGTTGGTACAGATGCATGAACAAAAGACAGAAAGTATTAAGGAGGATTTGACAAATTACCTCCGGGACGATGAATATACTATTCAGCCATTGCTCACACGCTTGGGTAAAGAGAGACAGCAGCTGGAAGCCATTGCAAGCTGGAACAACAGTCGAAGATGCGACAAGATGAGATTGACAAGATAAATGATTCGACCTGGCAGGAGGACTTATGGAACTGGGGGTCAGATGTGCAGATACACCCCTGGTTTAGAATTATCTCCCATGTCCTGATAGTGGTTTTGGGTATCATGGTGTTAGATGTGACATACTTAATTTGGCAACTTAAGAAATTAATTAGGCAATGCAAGAGGATGTATGAACACAGGTTGGACAGCAATTAGTGTTCGAACTTGCTCTGTCAAAGGAGGGACATTTAGTTATGCCATAAAAGGGTAATTGGATAACCTTTGCATATATTCTTCAAGTGAGCAAATGAATGATCAATGTACTTAATGAAATTGTATTATGTTTGTACAATCGATTATGTAACAATGATGTTTAAATGAGATGGTAATTGTACAAGTGTACCACCTTTTATGTTGTAAACAAGTGATTGAAGCCCCTGCAAAACTTATGCCTTCACAGAGTTTCCGCTGCCCCCTTGTGATATAAGCAGGCGACGTATTGAGTGCGACCCCTCCGGGTGTTGAAGGCTGTTTCTAGACAATAGAGACCATTAAAGGTATCAAGGGAAGGATTCTGAAAAGGGTTGTAGAAGAGTAGAGAGGGGACTGTGAGAACAGAATTTTACAATTTTAAGAACAGAGATTATGGGAACATTTAAGCTGAGATTAATCAATCATGTATTGCTCGCTTGACCTTGCGGCTGGTACAGAGCGATGGTAGGAAAGATATTATGCTGCAATGACTACTTTAAATACCTCTCCCCTCCACATCCGATGATATTGTGTTGTCATGGGATGATAAAAGGAGGGATTGTTGGAGAACTTTTCTTAGCTTTGCTTATTATTACTTAACTTTGCAGAAGCAGAAAAGCAGGAGACAGCTTGTAGCTAATCTAACCACAAACAACGGTCATAAATTGTAGACAGAGCAGTTAACCACAATCAGACATTACGGCCAGATATGTAGTCTGGAGTGGGCATTGAATTAAGGAACTAGCTTGTTATTGTTGAAACTGATGTTTCGCTGACCGTTATGTAGGCATTCTTGTGGGTGCTTATCTAATTGTGAAACTATTAGCTCTGCCTTTTTTATACTATATAAGTCCGCGGCGATCTGTAGCTCTTTGGGAGTAGGGCAGGACCGCATTTAGGTAAGGTGTGCTCCCCCATGATATCATGCAATAAAGGGTTTGATTCTCAACGTCTGAGTCCGGAGAATTTGTTCAACAATTGGGCACAATCTGGATTTTCTTCAACACAGATGGAGGGATAGAGAGAGAGAGACAGGGAGAGAAATGGAGTGACAGGGAGGGAAGGACAGATGGTGGGATAGAGAGAGACAGACAGAGATAGGAGAGAGATGGAGTGATGGGGTGGGGGTGGGAAGACAGATGGAGGGACAGAGAGAGAGGCACAGATGGAATTAGAGAGAGGGAGTGATGGGGAGGGAAAGACAGATGGAGAGACAGAGAGAAAGACAGAGATAGAAGGAGAGAGAGGGAGGGAAAGGCAGACGGAGGGACAAAGTAAGAGACAGAGAGAGAAGGAGAGAGAGAGAGAGACAGAGAGGGACAGACAGATGGAGAGACAGTGACAGAAGGAGAGAGAGGGAGAGACAGAGATTGAAGGCGAGAGAGGGAGTGACTGGGAGGGAAAGAGAGATGGAGAGATAGAGAGAGAGAGACAGAGATAGAAGGAGAGAGAGGGAGAGACAGAGAGGGAAAGACAGATGGAGAGACAGAGACAGAGACAGAGAGAGGAGAGATTGGGACAGACAGAGAGGGAAAGGCAGTTGGAGAGACAGAGAGAGAGTGAGTGGCAGAGATGGAAGGAGAGAGAGGGTGTGACATGGAGGGAAAGACAGATGGAGGGAAAGAGAGAGAGTCAGAGAGAGAAGGAGAGAGAGGGAGTGTCAGGGAGGGAAGGACGGATGGAAAGACAGAGGGAGAGAGACAGTGAAAGAAGGAGTGAGAGGGAGACACAGAGAGGGAAAGACAGATGGAGAGACAGAGAAAGAGGCAGAGATGGAAGGAGAGAGAGGGAGTGTCAGGGCGGGAAAGACAGATGGAGGGATAGAGAGAGACAGAGAGAGAGGCAGAGACAGAGAGATTGGGAGAGACAGAGAGGGAAATGCGGTTGGAGAGACCGAGAGAGAGTTGGGCAGAGATGGAAGGAGAGAGTGGGAGTGACAGGGAGGGAAAGACAGATGGAAAGACAGAGAGAGAGAGACAGTGATAGAAGGAGAGAGAGGGAGAGACAGAGATTGAAAGAGAGAGAGGGAGTGACTAGGAGGGAAAGAGAGATGGAGAGATAGAGAGAGACAGACAGAGATAGAAGGAGAGAGAGGGAGAGACAGAGATTGAAAGACAGATGGAGGGACAGAGAGAGACAGAGAGGGAATGGCAGTTGGAGAGACAGAGAGAGAGAGAGAGGGGCAGAGATGGAAGGAGAGAGGGAGTGACAGGGAGGGAAAGACAGATGGAAGAACAGAGAGAGAGAGAGAGTGAAAGAAGGAGAGAGAGGGAGAGACAGAGAGGGAAAGACAGATGGAGAGACAGAGAAAGAGGCAGAGATGGAAGGAGAGAGAGGGAGTGTCAGGGAAGGAAAGACAGATGGAGGGATAGAGAGAGAGACAGAGAGAGAGGCGGAGACAGAGAGAGAAGGAGAGATTGGGAGAAACAGAGAGGTAAAGACAGATGGAGAGACAGAGAAAGAGGCAGAGATGGAAGGAGAGAGAGGGAGTGTCAGGGAGGGAAAGAGAGATGGAGAGATAGAGAGAGAGACAGAGATAGAAGGAGAGAGAGGGATAGACAGAGATGGAAAGACAGATGGAGGGTCAGAGTGAGAGCGACAGAGAGGGAATGGCAGTTGGAGAGACAGAGAGAGAGGGGCAGAGATGGAAGGAGACAGGGAGTGGCAGGGAGGGATAGACAGATGGAAAGACAGAGTGAGAGAGACATTGATAGAAGGAGAGAGAGGGAGAGACAGAGAGGGAAGGACAGATGGACGGATAGAGAGAGAGAGACAGAGATAGGAGAGTGAGGGAGTGACAGAGAGAGAGGCAGAGATGGAAGGAGAGAGAGGGAGTGTCAGAGAGGGAAGGACAGATGGAAAGACAGAGAGAGAGAGACAGTGAAAGAAGGAGAGAGAGGCAGAAACAGAGATTGAAAGAGAGAGAGGGAGTGACTGGGAGGGAAAGAGAGATGGAGAGACAGAGAGAGAGGCAGAGACAAATAGAGAAAGAGAGATTGCAAGAGACAGACAGGGAAAGGCAGTTGGAAAGACAGAGAGAGAGAGAGGGCAGAGATGGAAGGAGAGAGAGGGAGTGACAGGGAGGGAAAGACAGAGAGAGAGGCAGAGATGGAAGGAGAGAGAGGGAGTTTCAGGGAGGAAAAGACAGATGGAGGGATAGAGAGAAAGACAGAGCGAGAAGGAGAGAGAGGGAGTGTCAAGGAGGGAAAGACAGAAGGAGGGATAGAGAGAGAGAGACAGGGAGAGAAATGGAGTGACAGGGAGGGAAGGACAGATGGTGGGATAGAGAGAGAGAGACAGAGATAGGAGACAGATGGAGTGATGGGGTGGGGGTGGGAAGACAGATGGAGGGACAGAGAGAGAGGCAGAGATAGAAGGAGAGAGAGGGAGTGACAGGGAGGGAAAGACAAACGGAGGGACAAAGTGAGAGACAGAGAGAGAAGAAGAGAGAGGGAGAGACAGAGATGGACAGACAGATGGAGAGACAGAGATAGAAGGAGAGAGATGCAGAGACAGGGAGGGAAGGACAGATGGACGGATAGAGAGAGAGAGAAAGAGATAGGTGAGTGAGGGAGTGACAGAGAGGGAAAGACAGACAGAGAGACAGAGACAGAGAAAGAAGGAGAGAGTGGGAGTGACAGGGGGGAAAGACAGATGGAGGGACAGAGAGAGAGACAGAGATAGAAGGAGAGAGAGGGAGTGACAGAGAGTGAAAGACAGATGGAGGGACAGAGAGAGAGAGACAGAGAGAGAGGCAGAGAGAGAAGGAGAGAGAGGGAGAGACAGAGAAGGAAAGACAGATGGAGGGACAGAGAGAGAGACAGAGAGAGAGCGGGAGTCACAGAGATAGAAGGAGTGAGACGGAGAGACAGAGAGGGAAAAACAGATGGAGTGACCGAGAGGGAGACAGAGAGAGTGGCAGAGACAGAGAGAGTAGGAGAGAGAGGAAGTGTCAGGAAGGGAAGCCAGTTGGAGGGACACAGTGAGAGACAGAGATAGAAGCAGAGAGGAGGAGTGACAGAGAGGGAAAGACAGATGCAGGGACAGAGAGAGAGACAGAGAGATTGGCAGAGACAGAGATAGTTGGAGAGAGAGGGAGTGACAGAGAGGGAAAGACAGATGGAGGGACAGAGAGAGAGACAGAGAGAGAGAGACAGAGAGTGAGACAGAGAGAGACAGAGAGAGTGGGAGAGATGGTGTAAGGGAGGCACAAATGGAGTCATGGATAGAGACAGAGAGTGAGACAGAGAGAGACAGAGTGAGTGGGAGAGATGGTGTAAGGGAGGCACAAATTGAGTCATGGATGGAGACAGAGAGAGAGAGAAAGAGATAGGCAGAGACAGAGAATGAGAGAGATGCAAACTGAGTCATGGACAGAGGGTGAGAAAGAGAGATATCGAGAGACAAAGTAAAAGAAGGAGAGAGAGAGACAGAGAGATGGAGAGGCAGAGAGAGGGAGAGACAGAGAGAGAAAGCAGATACAGAGAGGGAGAGACAGAGAGGGAGAGGGAGATACATAGAGAGATAGGGAGAGACAGAGTGAGTGGGAGTGATGGTCTTAGGGAGGCACAAATGGAGTCATGGAAAGAGACAGAGTGAGAGAGAGAGAGAGAGAGATGTAAACAGAGTCATGGACAGAGGGTGAGAAAGAGAGATAGGGAGAGACAAAGTAAATGAAGGAGAGAGAGAGAGATGGAGAGGCAGAGAGAGGGAGAGACAGAGAGAGGGAGGGCGAGATGGAGAGAGAGAGACAGAGGCATGGACAGAGGCAGAGAGAGAGAGAGGGCGAGACACTGAGAGACAGAGAGAGCCAGAGGGAGAGAAAGAAACAGAGAGGGAGGGAGAGAGAGACAGAGAGGGAGAGACTGGGATTCAGAGGGTAACAGAGAGGGAGAGACTGGGATTCAGAGGGTAACAGAGAGGGAGAGACTGGGATTCAGAGGGTAACAGAGAGGGAGAAACTGTGATTCAGAGGGTAACAGAGAGGGAGAGACTGGGATTCAGAGGGTAACAGAGAGGGAGAGACTGGGATTCAGAGGGTAATGGAGAGGGAGAGACTAGGATTCAGAGGGTAACAAAGAGGGAGAGACTGGGATTCATAGGGTAACGGAGAGGGAGAGACTGTGATTCAGAGGGTAACAGAGAGGGAGAGACAGGGATTCAGAGGGTAACAGAGAGGGAGAGACTGGGATTCAGAGGGTAACAGAGAAGGAGAGACTGGGATTCAAAGGGTAACGGAGAGGGAGAGACTGGTATTCAGAGGGTAACGGAGAGGGAAAGACTGTGATTCAGAGGGTAACAGTGGGAGAAGTAGAGATGAAGAGTGAAGATGGGAGAAAGACAAAGTCCAGTGTTCGTAACACATGGATAAAGAGGAACAGAGAGGTGAGACAGGGCTTGAGAGAGTAAAAGACAGAGGAAGGAGAGATAGAGATGGAGAGATTACCAGGAACATAAATCTCCAGCAGTCTCTTCATGCTGATCACTCCTTTTCTCTGGATGTGGCAGGATTGCAGAGCTTAGATCTGATCCGTTGGTTATGGGATCACGTAGCTCTGTCTATCGCATGCTGCTTATGCAGTTTGGCACGCAGATAGTCCTGGGTTGTAGCTTCACCAGGTTGACACCTCATTTTGAGGTATGCCTGGTGCTGCTCCTGGCATGCCCTCCTGCACACTTCACTGAACCAGGGTTGGTCTCCTGGCTTGATGGTAATGGTAGATTGGGGGATATGCCGGGCCATGAGGTTACAGATTGTCTTTCTTTCTGTCTGTCTGTCTGTCTCTCGTTCCCTCCTCTCTCAGAACATCAGTCAGCCATTTTAGGTTTGTTCACGGTGGCCATTTTATGTTACAGCAGCACTGGGACATGTATTTCAGAGACTGACTCCTCAGTAATGCAAGGTCAGTGCTTTCAACGTGAGAGAAACGGGTCCTGGGGTTCAGTTGAATGTAGCTTCTCATCCCGAAAAGTGTTAGCAAACGTGTTTTTCAAATCAATTCCGCAACAACCTCAACAGGAGGAAAAACACCAACAAATGCAACAACAACTTCAACATGAGAAAAAACCACCAACAAATGCAACAACAACCTCAACAGGAGAAAAAAAACACCAGCAAATGCAACAACAACCTCAACATGAAAAAAAAGCACCAACAAATGCAACAACAACCTCAACAGGAGAAAAACACCAACAAATGCAACAACAACCTCAACAGGAGAAAAAAACACAAACAAATGCAACAATTTCAACAGGTAAAGAACAGCTTCCCGAGGACTAAAAAAACCTAACAAATGCAACAACTTCAGTAGGAGAAAAGCCACTAACAAATTCAAGATCATCAGAAGGGGAAAACACACCGATAAATCGGGCAGTGGCACAAGCTGTTGGAGGGACAGGAAATGGTTTACGAAGGGACAGAGTATCTGATCACACCCGGGATGGTGGAATTGAGTATTTATTAAATGGTAAGAGATTAGAAAGCGTAGATGTACAAAGCGACCTGGGTGTCCCCGTCAATAAGTCACTGAAAACTAATATGCAGGTGCAGAATGCAATTCAGAAGGCTAATGGGATGTTCGTCTTTATCACAAGAGGATTTGAGTACAGGAGTAGTGAAGTCTTGCTTCAATCACATAGAACCTTGGTTAGACAGCACCTGGAGTACTGTGTGCAGTTTTGGTCCACTTACCTTAGGAAGGATATTATTGCCAGAGAGGGAGTGCAATGAAGGTTCACCAGACTTGTTCCCGGGATGACGGGACTGTCCTATGGTGAGAGATTGGGGAAACTGAGAGACAGAGAGAGAGATAGAGACAGGGAGAGGCAGAGAGACAGAGGCAGAGAGAGAGAAATGGTGTGAGAGAGACACAAACCGAGTCATGGACAGAGAAAGAGAGGAGAGACAGAGAGAGAGCAACAGAGAGACACAAAGAGAGAGAGAAACAGAAAGAGAGAGACAGGAAGAGGTAGAGAGAGGCAGAGAGAGAGGATAATGAGATAGAGGGGGAGTGTGAGATAGAGGGGGAGAGTGAAATAGAGGGGGAGAGTGAGATAGAGGGGGTGTATGAGATAGAGGGGGTGTATGAGATAGAGGGGGAGTGTGATATAGAGGGGGAGTGTGAGATCGAGGGGGAGTGTGAGATGGAGGGCGAGTGTGAGATAGAGCGGGAGTGTGAGACAGAGGGGGAGAGGCAGATAGAGGGGGAGAGGCAGATAGAGGGTGTGTATGAGATAGAGGGGCTGTATGAGATAGAGGGGGAGTGTGAGATAGAGGGGGAGTGTGAGATAGAGGGGGAGAGGCAGATCGAGGGGGAGAGTGAGATGGAGGGGGAGAGTGAGATAGAGGGGGAGAGTGAGATAGAGGGGAAGCGTGAGATAGAGGGGAAGCGTGAGATAGAGGGGATGTGTGAGATAGAGGGGGTGTGTGAGATAGAGGGGGAGAGGGAGATAGATGGGTAGAGGGAGATAGAGGGGGAGAGGGAGATAGAGGGGGAGAGGGAGATAGAGGGGAGAGGGAGATAGAGGGAGAGAGTGAGATAGAGGGAGAGAGTGAGAGCGAGGGGAACAGTGAGATCGAGGAGAGGGAGAGACAGAGAGGAGGAGATTTGGAGTGACAGCGAGGGAAAGACAAATGGTGGAACAGAGAGAGAGACAGAGATAGAAGGAGAGAAAAGGAGTGACTGGGAGGGAAAGGCAGATGGAGGGACAGAGAGAGAGAGAGAGACAGAGAGAGAGACAGCGAGAGAGTCATAGAGAGAGGCAGAGAGAGAGAGAGAAGGAGAGTGTGGGTGAGACAGAGAGGGAAAGGCAGTTGGAGAGACAGAGAGAGAGAGAGGCAGAGATGGAAGGAGAGAGATGGAGTGACAGGAAGGGAAAGAAATATGGAAAGACAGAGAGAGAGAGACAGAGATAGATGGAGAGAGAGGGCGAGACAGAGAGGTAAAGACAGATGGAGGGACAGAGAGAGGCAGAGATGGAAGGAGAGAGAGGGAGTGAGAGAAAGGGAAAGACAGATGGAGAGAGCGAGAGAGAGACAGAGATAGAAGGAGAGAGATGGAGTGACAGGGAGGGAAGGACAGATGGAGGGATAGTGAGTGAGAGGCAGAGATAGAAGGAGAGAGAGGGAGTGACAGAGAGGGAAAGACAAATGGAGGGACAGAGAAGAGAGGAGAGAGATGGACAGACAGAGAGAGGAAAGACAGGTGGAGAGACAGAGATAGAGAGAGGCAGAAATGAACGGAGAGAGGGAGTGACAGGGAGAGAAAGACAGATGGAAAGACAGAGAGCGAGAGAAAGGGAGAGAAGGAGAGAGATGGAGTGACAGAGAGGAAAGGATAGATGGAGGGATAGAGAGCGAGAGACATAGATAGAAGGAGAGAGAGGGAGTGACAGGTGGTGGGGGGGGATACAGATGGAGGGAACGAGAGAGAGATAAGGAGAGACTGGGAGAGAGAGAGAGGGTAAGTCAGTTGGAGGAACAGAGATCGAGACAGAGATAGAAGGAGAGAGAGGGAGTGACCGAGAGGGAAAGACAGATGGAGGGACAGAGAGAGAGACAGAGAGAGAGGCAGAGACAGAGAGAGAAGGAGAGAGAGGGAGAGACCGAGAGAGAGGCAGAGACAGAGAAAGAAGGAGAGAGAGGGAGTGACAGAGAAAGAGGCAGAGACAGAGAGAGAAGGAGAGAGAGGGAGAGACAGAAAGGGAAAGACAGATGGAGAGACAGAGAGAGAGAGACACACAGATAGAAGGAGAGAGGGAGAGACAGAGAGAGAGGCAGAGACAGAGAGAGAAGGAGAGAGAGGGAGAGACAGAAAGGGAAAGACAGATGGAGAGACAGAGAGAGAAGGAGAGAGAGGGAGAGACAGAGAGAGACAGAGAGAGAGGCAGAAACAGAGAGAGAAGGAGAGAGAGCGAGAGACAGAAAGGGAAAGACAGATGGAGAGACAGAGAGAGACACACACACAGATAGAAGGAGAGAGAGGGAGAGACAGAGAGGAAAAGGCAGATGGACGGGCAGAGAGAGAGAGATTAAGAGAGAGAGAGATAGAAGGAGAAAGATATAGAGACAGAGAGGGGAAGACAGAAGGAGGGACAGAGAGAGAGACAGAGAGAGTGGCAGAGACAGAGATGGAAGGAGAGGGAGTGTCAGGAGGAGGGGGAGAGGGAGATAGAGAGGGGAGAGACAGATAGAGGGAGAGAGACAGATAGAGGGAGAGACAGACAGATAGAGGGAGAGACAGACAGATAGAGGGGGATATAGACAGATAGAGGGGGAGACAGACAGATAGAGGGGGAGAGTGAGATAGAGGGGGAGAGTGAGATAGAGAGGGAACGTGAGATAGAGGGGCAGAGGGAGATAGAGGGGCAGAGGGAGATAGAGGGGGAGAGGGAGAGAGAGGTGGGTAGAGGGAGATATAGGGGGAGAGGGAGAGAGAGCGGGAGAGGGAGAGAGTGAGATAGAGGGCGAGAGACAGATCGATGGGGAGAGTGAGATAGAGGGGAGAGAGGAAGATAGAGGGGGGATAGAGTGAAGAGAGGGAGATAGAGTGGGGAGAGGGAGAGAGAGCGGGAGAGGGAGAGAGAGCGGGAGAGAGAGAGAGGGAGAGAGAGGGGGAGAGACAGAAAGAGGGAGAGAGTGATATAGAGGGCGAGAGACAGATAGAGGGCGAGAGAAAGATAGTGGGCGAGGGACAGATAGAGGGGGAGAGTGAGGTAGAGGGGAGAGTGAGATAGAGGGGGTTTGGGAGATAGAGGGGGAGAGGGAGAGAGAGGGGGTGTGTGAGATAGTTGGGGTGTGTTAGATAGTGGGGGTGTGTGAGATAGTGGGGGGAGAGACAGATAGAGGGGGAGAGTGAGATAGAGGGGGAGAGGGAGATAGAGGGGGGAGAGACAGATAGAGGGGGAGACAAATAGAGGGAGAGAGTGAGATAGAGGGAGAGAGTGAGATAGAGGGGGCGAGTGAGATAGAGGGGAAGAGTGAGATCGAGGGGATGTGTGAAATAGAGTGGGAGAGGGAGATAGAGGGTGGAGCGGGTGATAGAGGGGGGTGAGGGAGAGAGAGTGGGAGAGGGAGATAGAGGGGGATTGGGAGATAGGGGGGAGAGGGAGATAGAGGGGGAGAGTGAGATAGAGGGGGAGAGGGAGATAGAGGGGGTGAAGGAGATAGAGGGGGGTGAGGGAGATAGAGGGTGGAGAGGGAGATAGAGCGGGAGAGGGAGATAGAGGGGAGAGGGAGATAGACGGGGTGAGGGAGAGAGAGCAGGAGAGGGAGATAGAGGGGGATTGGGAGATAGAGGGGGAGAGGGAGATAGAGGGGGAGAGGGAGATAGAGGGGGAGAGGGAGATAGAGGGTGGAGACGGAGATAGAGGGGGAGAGATGGATGGGGTAGAGGGTGGTGATCCTGTGGAATTCTCTACCGCAGAAGGCAGTGGAGGCCAAGTCATTAAATATATTCATGGAGGTGAGAGATATATTTCTTAATGTCAAAGGGATCAAGGGGTATGGGGAGAAAGTGGGAACAGGGTACTGAATTAGACCATCGGTCATGATCTTTATTGAATGACGGAGCAGGCCCAAAGGGCCGAATGGCCTGCTCCTGCTCCTATTTTCTATGTTTCTATGAGAGAGGCGGATTGAGAGAGGGAGAGAGAAGGAGAAACAGAGAGAGAAGGAGAGATAGAGATGGAGCGAGGTGACCCTGATATTCTCTCTCTCTCACACACACACATCCAGACACACACAGACACATACATAAAGGGACGCACAGAGACACACACACAGCCACACAGATTTTACAATCCACACTGTGTCTCGGTTACACACTCTCCATCGCCACTTCAACCTTTAATAAAGAAAAATAAACGTACCACACACAGCAATGTGATTTGTCGTTATTTGAAATGGTGAGACAGAATCAGCAGTTTGTTCCCAGTTTAAAGAGGGAATTTCACCCTTTCTAGGGACTGAACTCTGGCGATTATCACATTGCTGCTTGTGGGATCTTGCTGTGCATCTAGTGGCCTGCAGCATTCCTACATGACAACAATGAGGACACTTCCCTCCCTGTCACACCATTTTAGAAGTGAATTCATTTTGTGTAAAGCTCCCCTGAAGGCCTGGAATTAAAGTCCTGAGCTTGGAGCCGGTATAATTCCAGAGTGATGCTGGTATTTAGGGCAGTGACGTGAATTTGAGGGTGAAATAAATTGTGGGATCTTGCTGTGCACATATGGCATGCAATGTTTCCAACATTGCAATAGTGACGAGCACTTAAACAGTTCACTGAGTGTCAAATGTTCCCGATTCAAACAATTCAGTTTACTGAAGTTCTGAGTTTCGAATTCTCTCTGTATTTCTGCAGAATTATTTCCCCCTGTCTCTCTATTTAAACCTTTAATAGTTAAAAACACACACAGCTGTGTGATTTGTTGTTGGTTTAAATGGTGAGACAGAAATATTTCACAGCTATTTTCAGTCAAGATTACATATGAGATAGAGGGACAAAAACAGATATGGACGGAGAGAGAGAGACAGGGGGGAGAGATACAGAGACAGGGGAGAGAAATACACAGACAGGGGAGAGAGATACATAGACAGGGGAGAGAAATACAGAGACAGGGGAGAGAAATACACAGACGGGGAGAGAAATATAGAGACAGGGAGAGAGATACAGAGACAGAGGAGAGAAATAAAGAGACAGGGGAGAGAAATACAGAGACAGGGGAGAGAAATACAGAGACAGAGGAGAGAAATACACAGACAGGGGAGAGAGATACAGAGACAGGGGAGAGAGATACAGAGACGGGGAGAGAGATACAGAGACAGGGGAGAGAGATACAGAGACAGGGAGAGAGATACAGAGACAGGGGAGAGAGATACAGAGACAGACACAGAGAGGTGGAGGTTGCTGTCTGAACCCTTTTATCCTTTGGTTTATTAACTGTGATTTGCCTGTATTTGGGTGTTGCTGAGAGAGTGTCTGTGTCACTGAGGGCAATTCCTGGGCTCTTGCTGTGCTATTTTGCTTAACAATGCCTTTTAATCAATTGTGGGATCCTGCTGTGCATCAATTCCCTGCATCAATTCCTACATTACAACACTGAGGCAGAAACAGATGGAGAGAAAAAGAGGGAGAGTGAGAAACAGCTGGAGGTGGCAGGTTAAATGCAGGGAGAGAGAGAGACAGGTGAGTGAGGGAGGGAAGGCAGAGAAAGATGGACAGAGACAGAGAGATAGGGAGAAAGAAATCTACACTCAAAACCTTGGTAAACTGAATATTGAAGTGTCACCATTGCTGGGATCTTGCTGTGCACAGCTTGCAGGCTGTTCTCACACTGCTGCTTGTGGGATCTTGCTGTGTACCAATGACCTGCAGCATTTCGAACATTGCAACAGTGACGAGCACTTTAAAAATTAATTCATTGAGTGTTAAATACTTCTGTGAATCAGCAATGAAATGGGTGAAATGTGACGGTTTGTTAAGGCTTGTTCTCATTCCCGAATATTGCTGGTGTTTTAGGCTGTGGGCTGAATTTGACAGTGAAATGAAACACCGGGGGACCATTTGAATTCAGATTTTCAGGGATGGGAATGTGGATTTCTCTCTCTATCCTTCTACAGGAGAGGGGATGGGGGTCTCCAGTGTTTGTGTGCTTTTACAATGAGGCAGAAACAGATGTCGAGACACACAGAGAGAAATAGAGAGAGAGAGAGAGGAGGAAATGACAGGGTAAACACATCCACACTTCCCAGTCTCTGGCTCTGTGTCGGGGGATGTGTTTGTAAGTCACTGAGAGATTGTTTTATGTCAGTGAGTTTGAGAGTGAGTCCTGGGCTCTCGCTGCGTTTTATTTCTGTTCAAAAATGCTTTGCTTTGTTTGAATCAATTTTATTTCTCTTATTCCCAAGGAGAATCTTTTCGGAAGCTGCAGCTGTGATGATGCAGAGGGAGAATCTTTTGGCCACGTGGAATTCACAGACAAGAGCTTTAACCGGAGAGGGAAAATAATAATACATATATATTTGCCATTGTCAAGTTCATTTCGAAATACAGAAAAGAAGACTGTGTGATTTCGGGCCTGATAGAAAAACAAAGTGCTGGAAATGCTCAGTATTTCCAGAACAGTTTTTATTTCAGATTTCCAGCATCCTCAGTATTTTGATTTTGTGTTTTCGGGGGTCTATGGATTTTTTTACCACAAGGGAGGGGGCTGGATGGTGCTCCAAAGGGAATAGTTTGGGAATTGCTGCTCCAGAACAGTCAATGTAATCCCATAGATGTACCTCTCTCCATCTCTTGCTGCAACTTGTTCCCTGCACCTTCCTCCTTGTTCCGAGCTCTGTTTCTTCACATCTTTAAATCTCTATCTCTGTATCTCTCAACATCCTTTCTATCTCTTCCTCTCTCCAGAGGCTCACAGGTTTCCATTGAAACTCTCTTTCTGTGACTGTCTGTATCTTTATCTGTCCCTCTCTCACTCCATTTCTTCTCTCACTCACTTCCAAATCCCTGAATCTTTCCATCGCTGCTCCTCCTTTCCTGCAAGATTATCTCTGCATTTCCCCCATCCCGCAGCATCCCTCTCTATTCTGTAAACGCATCTTACTTTGTATCTCTGACCCTCCACATCTTTCTGTCTCTGCGTCTCTCTCTTTGTCTGCTTTCTTTCTCAATATCTACATCTCTGTGCATTTCTCCATTTCTCTCTCTCTCTGCCCTTCTCAGTATTTCTGACCCTCTGTTCTCAGTTTCTCTCACTGGTTTCGGACTCCCTGCATCTCATTCTCCATCTCCCTTTCCATTTATTTTTCTCTCTCTCTGTTCTGTCCTAATCCCGGGATCTGTTTTCTGTGTCTCTGTCCCTCTGTCAGGTGGTGGATTTGAACTCACAGCCTTTGTGTTGGACAGGGTGATTGTGAAGTGGGATCCTGCTTTCCATCTCTGCCCAGTTTTGCTCCCATTGAGGTAAAAACAGGGTAGAGATTCTGAACGGACAGCCGATACACAACCACCCTCCTCCCCTCCACCCTGGTTTACACCATTGGCACCAAGTCCGAGTCCAGCCCAGTGTTTCTTTGACTCTCTGTGTATCTGCTCCCAGACTGTCTCTGCCTGTCTCCTTGTGGTTCAATGGGGGAAGGGGCAAGTCAGCCATTATCTAACATGGGTGGGACAGGATCAAAGGGCTGAATAGCCTCTTCCCGTCCCTGTGCAAAATCAATGTGTGAGTGTTTGTGTGTGTCTCCCTCTGTTTGATTCCCTGAAGCCAATGGGGAGAGCAGGTGAAAGACCTTTCTGCAGAGAGGGCTGTGTCCTGGAAGTTAAAGGCTCAGAATGCCAGTTAGCCTCTGAAGGTCCTTGCTCGATGCCCGGCCCTGATTTTGGCCGGACAGGAGTTAAAGGTGCCGGGGATCTGGGAGCAAGTTGTTGGAATTCCAGTGGCTTATCCAGATCTGGAATTAAAATGAACGAAAGATTGTCGGGAGATGGAGCCAAACCCAGGAAAGTGATGGACGTGGGAATAACACGGTGGGGAGTGAGGGGGGTGAGGGGGGTAGGGGGCTGTTCACGGGGGTGATGATGCAGGGTGGGAATTAGTAGAGGGGGGCTTTTACAGGACAGGGAGGGTACTTAGAAACCGGGAGAGTTAACAGTGGAGAGCGGGGGGAGAATTAGATTGGGTTCAGTTAATGGGGGGTATTTAGATGGGAGACTGTTCACAGAACGGTGGGTATTTAGATGGGGGTCTGTTGCGGGCGGGTATAAAGATGGGAGTCTATTCCCAGGGGGTATTTAGATGGGAGTTTGTTCCTGGAGCGTTATTCAGAGGGGAGTTTGTTCCAGGAGGGTATAGAGATGGGAGTCTATTCCCGGGGGGTATTTAGATGGGAGTTTGTTCCTGGAGGGTTATTCAGAGGGGAGTTTGTTCCAGGAGGGTTTTGAGATGGGAGTTTGTTCCTGCAGGGTTATTCAGAGGGGAGTTTGTTCCCGGGGGGTATTTAGATGGTAGTTTGTTCATGGGAAGGTATTTAGATGGGAGTTTGTTCCTGGGGGGTTATTCAGAGGGGAGTTTGTTCCCAGGGGGGGAGGTATTTAGATGGTAGTTTGTTCATGGGGAGGTATTTAGATGGGAGTTTGTTCCTGGGGGGTTATTCAGAGGGGACTTTGTTCCCGGGGGGTTATTTAGATGGAGGTTTGTTCATGGGGAGGTATTTAAATGGGAGTTTGTTCCTGGGGGTGTATTTAGATGGGAGTTTGTTCTGGGGATGTATTCACTTGGGCGTTTGTTCCCGGGGGGTATTTAGATGGCAGTCTGTTCCGGGGTGGGGGTATTTAGATGGGAGTTTGTTCCTGGGAGGGTATTTAGATGGGAGTTTGTTCCTGGGGTGTAGTTAGATGGCAGTTTGTTCTGGGGGGTGTATTTAGATGGCAGTCTGTTCCGGGGTGGGGGTATTTAGATGGGAGTTTGTTCCTGGGGGGTTATTCAGAAGGGAGTTTGTTCCCGGGGTTGTATTTACATGGGAGTTTGTTCGGGGGATGTATTCAGTTGGGTGTTTGTTCCCGGGGGGTATTAAGATGGGAGTTTGTTCCCGGGGGGTATTTAGATGGGGGTCTGTTCCGGCGTGGTGGTATTAAGATGGTAGTTTGTTCCCGGGGGGTATTTAGATGGGAGTCAGTTACTGGGGGTGTATTCAGATGGGAGTTTGTTCCCGGGGGCGGGGGGGGGAATTTAAATGGGTGTTTGTTCCCGGGGTCTATTTAGATGTCAATCTGTCCTGGGCGGGTGGTAGTTTGGTGGGTTGTCTTGTGACAGAGGGAAGGGAATAATTAGATGGGGGTCTGTTGATAATGAGGGTATTAGATGGGGGTCATTTAACAGGGGATATCAGACAGTTGTCTGCAGATGAGGATTATTTAGATCGGGGGTGTCTGTACAAGGGGGGGGGATGTTTTCTGGCGGGGGGAATTGCAGGAAGAAGATTTGCATGGTGGATAAAAATTGCGGGCGGTGGATAAATTGAGGGCAGTGGATAAATTGAGGGCAGTGGATAAATTGAACGCGGTGGATAAATTGAGCTCGTTGGATAAATTGAGGGTGGTGGATAAATTGAGCATGGTGGATAGGGTCAGGAAAAGACAGAAAAATTTGGAAAGAGAGAGCGAAATAATAGAAAGAGAAATAGAGAAGACAGAAAGATACAAAGAAAGAGAGAGAGAAAGAGAAGGGAAAAAAGTGGAGGGAAATAACAGAGACACAAAGAAATTGAAGGCACCAAAGAGACAGACAGAAAGCCAGTGAGAAAGTCACAGAGAATCACAGAGAGATTGAGAGAGAGGACAGAGAAACACAGAGAAATTGAGAGCGAGGACAAAGAATCACAGCGAGATTGAGAGAGAGGGCAGAGAATCACAGAGAGATTGAGAGAGAGGACAGAGAAACACAGAGAGATTGAGAGAGAGGACAGAGAATCACAGAGAGATTGAGAGAGAGGACAGAGAATCACAGAGAGATTGAAAGAGAGGACAGAGAATCACAGAGAGATTGAGAGAGATGACAGAGAATCACAGAGAGATTGAGAGAGAGGACACAGAATCACAGAGAGATTGAGAGAGAGGACAGCGAATCACAGAGAGATTGAGAGAGAGGACAGAGAAACACAGAGAGATTGAGAGAGAGGACAGAGAATCACAGAGAGATTGAGAGAGAGGACAGAGAATCACAGAGCGATTGAGAGAGAGGACAGAGAATCACAGAGAGATTGAGAGAGAGGACACAGAATCACAGAGAGATTGAGAGAGAGGACAGAGAATCACAGAGAGATTGAGAGAGAGGACAGAGAATCACAGAGAGATTGTGAGAGAGGACAGAGAAAGCCATTGAGACAGAAAGACGCACAATCACTCAGAAAGAGAGAAACACAAAGTGAGGGAGAGAGAGAGAGATGGAGGAACAGAGAGATAGTGAGAAAAACAGAGACAGAAATACAAGGTGAGGGAGAGATTCAGAAATAGAGAGAGTGAGAGAGAGATTCAGTGCGAGAGAGATTGAGAGAGAGAGAGATTGAGAGAGAGAGAGAGAGAGATTCAGTGAGTGAGAGATTGAGTGGGAGAGAGATTGAGTGAGGAGAGATTGTGTGAGGAGAGATTGAGTGAGGAGAGATTGAGTGAGGAGAGATTGAGTGAGGAAAGATTGAGCGAGAGAGATTGAGTGCGAGGGAGATTGAGTGCGAGGGAGATTGAGGGAGAGAGAGATTGAGAGAGAGAGAGAGAGAGATTCAGTGAGTGAGATATTGAGTGGGAGAGAGATTGAGAGAGGAGAGATTGTGTGAGGAGAGATTGAGTGAGGAGAGATTGAGTGAGGAGAGATTGAGTGAGGAAAGATTGAGTGAGGAGAGATTGAGTGCGAGGGAGATTGAGTGCGAGGGAGATTGAGTGCGAGGGAGATTGAGTGCGAGGGAGATTGAGTGCGAAGGAGAGTCTGTGAGAGGGAGATTGAGTGAGAGGGAGATTGAGTGAGAGGGAGATTGAGTGAGAAGGAGATTGAGTGCGAGGGAGATTGAGTGCGAGAGAGATTGAGTGCGAGAGAGATTCAGTGAGAGAAAGATTCAGTGAGAGGGAGATTCAGTGAGAGAGAGAGTTTCAGTGAGAGAGTGTTTCAGTGAGAGAGAGATTGAGGGAGAGAGAGTTTGAGTGAGAGAGACATTGAGTGAGAGAGAGTTTGAGTGAGAGAGAGTTTAAGTGAGAGAGAGATTGAGTGAGAGAGAGATTGAGTGAGAGAGAGATTGAGTGAGAGAGTTTCAGTGAGAGAGAGATTGAGTGAGAGAGAGATTGAGTGCGAGAGAGTTTGAGTGAGAGAGAGATTCAGTGAGAGAGAGATTCAGTGAGAGGGAGATTCAGTGAGAGAGAGAGTTTCAGTGAGCGAGAGTTTCAGTGAGAGAGAGATTCAGTGAGAGAGAGAGTTTCAGTGAGAGAGAGATTGAGTGAGAGAGTTTGAGTGAGAGAGAGTTTAAGTGAGAGAGAGATTGAGTGAGAGAGAGAGATTGAGTGAGAGAGATATTGAGTGGGAGAGAGATTCAGTGGGAGAGAGATTCAGTGGGAGAGAGATTCAGTGGGAGAGATTCAGTGAGAGAGAGATTCAGTGAGAGAGAGATTCAGTGGGAGAGCGATTCAGTGGGAGAGAGATTGAGTGAGAGAGAGATTGAGTGAGAGAGAGATTGAGTGCGAGAGAGATTGAGTGCGAGAGAGATTCAGTGAGAGAGAGATTCAGTGAGAGAGAGATTCAGTGAGAGGGAGATTCAGTGAGAGAGAGAGTTTCAGTGAGAGAGAGTTTCAGTGAGAGAGAGATTCAGTGAGAGAGAGTTTCAGTGAGAGAGAGATTGAGTGAGAGAGAGTTTGAGTGAGAGAGAGTTTAAGTGAGAGAGAGATTGAGTGAGAGAGAGAGATTGAGTGAGAGAGAGATTGAGTGAGAGAGTTTCAGTGAGAGAGAGATTGAGTGCGAGAGAGTTTCAGTGAGAGAGAGATTCAGTGAGAGAGAGATTCAGTGAGAGAGAGTTTCAGTGAGAGAGAATTTCAGTGAGAGAGAGATTGAGTGAGAGAGAGATTGAGTGAGAGAGAGATTGAGTGGTAGAGAGATTGAGTGAGAGAGTTTCAGTGAGAGAGAGGTTGAGTGAGAGAGAGATTGATTGAGAGAGAGATTGGGTGAGAGAGAGATTGAGTGAGAGAGCGACTCAGTGTGAGAGTGATTGAGTGGGAGAGAGATTGAGTGGGAGAGAGATTGAGTGGGAGAGAGATTCAGTGGGAGAGAGATTCAGTGGGAGAGAGATTCAGTGAGAGAGAGATTGAGTGAGAGAGAGATTCAGTGGGAGAGCGATTCAGTGCGAGAGAGATTCAGTGAGAGAGAGATTGAGTGAGAGAGAGATTGAGTGAGAGAGAGATTGAGTGAGAGAGAGATTTAGTGGGAGAGAGATTCAGTGAGAGAGAGATTCAGTGAGAGAGAGATTGAATGAGAGAGAGATTCAGTGAGAGAGACTTAGTGAAAGAGACTGAGTCAGAAGAAAGGAGAAAAGCAGAAACAGACAATAAAGATGTGATACTCACCATCCCACACCGTCTGCTTTCCATCGTTGGACTCCAACACCTTCCCGCCATCAGCTCATCCATGGGGAAGAGATCCTGGAGAGGGGCATTGTGGTGGGATTGGAGACAAGCGTCAGGACAGGGACAGAGAGTGTGGGGGATTCAGACCGGATTCTCTCACACACACACTGTAATCAGTTCCAATTCACATGGGCACAGAGATTGAGACACAGAAACTCACCTTCAGAAACCAGCCGCATGGAAGGAAAGAATGTGGTCTGATGTTGTCCTAAAATATCCCAGAACCTGTCACTCAAAACAGTCAGTGTACCCAAAATGCAGCTTCACCAACCAGCTCTCAGCTTCCTCCATCTGGACACTCCCTCCCAGGTATGGGACAGTCCAAGGTGAGTCTCTGTGTAAACAGCGAATGGGGGAGAGAGGGATATTCCAGACATATCCCAAATGGACCATTCCAGAGAGAAACCTGTCTGCCTCTCTCTCTCACTCTCCCTCCCCCAAAAGCGTCATTAACAGAAGAGAAAAACTGCTGTAATTTAAAACCTGGAGGGGCCGGTTTGGTTAATAACCATTTAACACAGATTGTATTAAATGTCTTTCACTATTCACCTCCACTAAACAGAAAGTTCAGAAAATGACTCATTGCAATTGCCTTGAAATTCTGACAAAGTGTTATTGCTGGAGAGGCCTGTTTGACTGCAGGACAAACATGCGGTTTTTATTCGGTTTTTCATTTCCACTGTGTGACAAAGACTGAAACTAGAGCCAGGTTAATGAGGCAGCGAAGAGAACTTTTATAACCAGTGACATTTCACAGAACAATTCTTACCCATATTTACTGTTGTTTTAGTCAATGATTCTTTGCCCTGTATTTGATGCTGCTGTATTTATGTATTAGCTGTAATCAATCAATAAAACCTTCTTAACATTCACCAGTTTAATGTTACAAGGGTTCACAAAGCTGGGAAATGGCCATTTAACACAAATGGTATTAAAGATCTTCCACTTTTCACCTCCAGTTTATATAAAGTTCAGCAATAAAGACCTCTACTTCTGACAAAGAGTTTTTACTGCTGTAATAAAGTGTCACTTGTTTCCATTTGCTTCCTGACTGTTTCTATCCTCTGCTCTCCTGAGGGATTCAGAGGGATTTTTGTTCATTGTTTGTCCACGTTCAGGAGGTTCCAGCTCCTCTGCAGCTGCTGTCCTGGAGAAATTAATTGCATTGCATTCAAAATCTTTCCCTCATTTTGGAGATATGAGGAGAGACTGCTTACACTAGTAGAGGGGTGAAACAAATAGGCAGGGAGTTATTATGGTCTGGAATTCACTGTCTGACAGGTTTCTGAAAGCAGATTCAATATTAAATTTCAAAGGTCAATTGGAGTAAAATTTCAACGACTCTTAGTTATGGTAGAGAAGATAGGGGCGGCACAGTGGCGGAGTGGTTAGCACCGCAGCCTCACAGCTCCAGGGACCCGGGTTCGATTCCGGGTACTGCCTGTGTGGAGTTTGCAAGTTCTCCCTGTGTCTGCGTGGGTTTTCTCCGGGTGCTCCGGTTTCCTCCCACAAGCCAAAAGACTTGCAGGTTGATAGGTAAATTGGCCATTATAAATTGTCACTAGTATGGGTAGGTGGTAGGGAAATATAGGGACAGGTGGGGATGTTTGGTAGGAATATGGGATCAGTGTAGGATTAGTATAAAATGGGTGGTTGATGTTCGGCACAGACTTGGTGGGCCGAAGGGCCTGTTTCAGTGCTGTATCTCTAATCTAATCTAATCTAATACCAGCATAGAAAGAGAAGTGTGAGAGAGAGAGATGTCATAACAAAGGTGATCAAGAACTCAACACAACTTATATTGAGAGTTTTTATTTATAAATGACTGTTTGAGTTTTATTTGATCCTGTTGTTTTATTTATACATTACCTTTAATCACTCAAAATAACTTTGCAAACAGGAATGAGTTTCATGTTACAAGTGTTCACACAGTAGAAAAATAGCTATTTTACAAAAGTTGCATTGAAATTATTTTATTTAGCATCTCAAGTTTACAATAAAGTAAATTCTTCAGGCTTGTGGAAACTTTCAAACTCAGCAAGGGAATCTCCCATCAGTAATGGCTCACCACCTCCATCTGCTGGTGTCCCTGTCTCACTGCAGTTACTGTCCCCCTCTCACCATCTCGAAAGGCTGGTACCCCTGTCTCACCGCAGTTAATGTCCCTCTCTCACCATCTCCATCTGCTGGTGTCCCTGTCTCATTGCAGTTACTGTCCCCCTCTCACCATCTCGATAGGCTGGTACCCCTGCCTCACTGCAGTTACTGTCCCCCTCTCACTATATCCATCTGCTGGTGTCCCTGTGTCACTTCAGTTACTGTCCTTTCCTCACCATATCCATCTCCTGGTGTCCCTGTGTCACTTCAGTAACTGCCCCATCTCACCATCTCCATCTGCTGGTATCCCTGTCTTACTGCAGCTACTGGCCCACTCACCATCTCCATCTGCTGGTGTCACTGCCTCACTGCAGTTACTGTCCCCCTCTCACCATCTCCATCTGCTGGTGTCCCTGTCTCATTGCAGTTACTGTCCCCCTCTCACCATCTCGATAGGCTGGTACCCCTGCCTCACTGCAGTTACTGTCCCCCTCTCACCATATCCATCTGCTGGTGCCCCTGTGTCACTTCAGTTACTGTCCTTTCCTCACCATCTCCATCTCCTGGTGTCCCTGTGTCACTGCAGTTACTGCCCCCTCTCACCATCGCTATCTGCTGGTATCCCTGTCTTACTGCAGCTACTGGCCCACTCACCATCTCCATCTGCTGGTGTCACTGCCTCACTGCAGTTACTGCTCCCCTCTGTCCATCTCCATCTGCTGGTGTCCCTGACAAACTGCAGTTACTGCACTGCTCAAGACCTCAAATTTACTCCGATTTGCAGCTTTGTCCACTGGCTGCTGCTGTTGACAACAGCAACCACGAGGTGGCGCTGCACTGGCACATGCGCAAACGTATCCTATTCCCGTTAACCATCAGGGTCTGCACGTTCATTCACTGCCAGGACTGAAGATGGCACTGGTCAAATAATCACAGAGGCGGGTGGAGGGTGAGAGGTGGAGCTGGGGGTCTGGGGAGGAGGAGGGGGAATGGGATTTAGTTCCAGTGTTTGAAACCCTTCAGCTCTTTCTATGATTTCACTAATTTAACAATGAGATTGAGAGGGTATTTCACCCCCTTCTTCAGCTCCTGTCTGAATTTAGTCTGGGTCACAATGTAAATACATGTGTTGGTGCAGGAACTGAGATTCTGCAGCATCTTTGATGTTTGTTCTGTGATAAAGAGAGGGTCAGTGTAGGAGGAATAATAATAATTATCTGTAATTCTCCTATAAATGTTAAACACAACCCGGGTCACCCATAACAGGATAAAACTGCCGGATATACTGAAGAGTAAAATAATTGATTTCCTGCGACTCTCCATCTCTGGGTCCTTGTGATTCTCTGCATTGCTGTGGCGCCGGAATCCCCTGCGGACTTTACTGGAGAATAAAATCCGTCTGACAGTCAGAACATTGAGCAGCAAAATCAGAAAGACCGGGACACAAGGGGTTAAAATGAGGTTAAACAATTCAAATGCCCCCATATGGGGGAATTAAAGAAGCTCAGTTTATAAACACAACCCATGGGAACATTATCAATAATGTATTGTTGTTTCAGTGTAAAGTACCAGGGGAGAGACTCTAAACAGCCCAGCACACTCACTGTTCCCACAACCACAGCAGCCCTTTTCTCGCTGCAATATTTTGTTTTCAGCTTCTCACAACAAATGGCCACAAATCGATCAAAGGTGAAAGTGACTGTGAGCCAGACAGAAACAACTGTGGATGCACAAAGCAGAACGATAATGAGAGAACACACAGGAGTAATTCTCAGGAATGAATATGGGAAATAAATTAAAACAATCCAGTACAATATGGGATCAGTGATAACGACCAGGAGATCAGACACTGCCATTCCCACCAGGTAGACACTGATACATTTGGAGAGACCGCACTTTCCTCGGGACAGGATCACAATCGCCACCAAGTTAACTGGAAGAGAGAGAGAAAAGGAAGCAGAGAAATTACTGATCAGACCTGGAGACAAAGCAGCAGTTTGACAGGATCTGGGCTGAGATTTCCAGCTTTGTTGCTGCATCGAGCAGTGAAAACTGATTCATTGACCCGGGCAGTGCTTTGTCACAGTGAAATGTTTGTAAACACAGTTATTAATAATGAATTGGGAAATTGATGCAGAAAGTGAATAAAGTCAGCACCGGATCTACTGGAAGTACTGAGTGAGGATGCAGTGTCAGTGGGGAAATGAGAAGGGGTTTTACAGAGATGGAATCCAATGGGTTAATTGGGAATGTGTCTCCAGACTGTTGGTAGGGAAGGTTTGGGGAGAGCGGGATGTGTAGCTGGTTTGTTGCTCTGGGTTCAGGGAAAAGACATAGACTGTCATCAAATGGGAAAACTGCAGCACTGTGTTAGAGCATCAGCAAAGATCAAGAATGGCAGAGCAGGCTCTAAGGGCTGAATGGCCACCTCCAGCTCCCATGTTACTGTATTCCTATCAGGTTGGACAAAGGACATGGAGGTGGAGCCAGTGAGTGAGATTGGGAGGGAGAGAAGGAAAAGGACATGTTGGAGCAGGAGGGGAGACTGGAGCAGATGGTTTGGGAAAGTGGATAAACTGAAGCAATGGATGAGGAGACTGAGGAATCAATACAGTGAGAGGAGAGGCTGAGATTCACAGGGAGAGACTGCAGCAGAGTGTTAGAGGAAATCTAATCTATAGATCCCAGTAATACAACTCAATTCATACATTCAAACAATAATCCCTGTGGTTATTGGTGTTGGAGAACAGTTCATTGTTCATACAATATAGTCAATATATTTAGTTTGTACAGGCTATTAAATATAAATGTAAATATATTTCTGATATCAGCCTCGCTCTTTATTGAATTCAGCAGTCACAGAGATTTTAAAGTGAAGTATTTAAATAATGAATTACCATCAGTGATGAACTGATTCTATTCTGTTTATTCAGTCACTAAGTAAGGAATAGGAACTTTCTACAAAACAAAATGAGGACCTGACAGAAATCAACACAGAGGATCAAGTCCAACAGGAAAATGAACACAATCTGACAACAGACAAATTCAACTCACAGTTTCTCTCACTAATTGTTCTGGACATTCCAGCACTTTATGATAGTGAATTATTTACACTGCTGCTTCTTTCTCTTTCTCTTTACTTCTGCTTTTCTTTGTCCATCGGTTTCGTTCTCCCTGCTCCTTTTCTCCTTCCCTATCTCTCTGGAGTACTCACACCCTGTAAACTGTTACTTAATGCTGCTTTTCACATATGATTTATTCCTAACATTCTGCTTCTGTGTTCTGTTCACCAGCCCCAGGTTCAATGATTTTATTCTCTGAGTCAGTTTGTTCAATGGTGAAACCTCTGTGAATAATTTAATGTATCTACAGAACACTCAAGTCTCCACCTGTTCACCTACACTCTTCACTTCATCGACAATACATGGAATAAACAGGATCGAAAGTTACTTCCAGACAAACCTCACAATCATTGAAATTCCATCTCCTGGAATTATAAAGTAATCTGTTTGAATGTGGGATTGTTTAATTAATAAAACACTATCATCAGCGCTGCAACTGATAATCTACAGATAAATGGAAAGACTCTTGATTCCAACTGATAGAGTGAAAACCAGTAAAACATCAGATCAATACTTTCTATTTTACAATGCAGTCCAGTGACAGTGAAGGTCCACAGTGAAGCAGAGAAGGAGAAGTGAAAGTGTCAGCAGCAAACTCAGTTCAGTAGCCAGACCTCTGAAGCAGCGTCAGACACACACAGAGTGAAATAATATTTGATAACTGTCATAATCAATAAATACATTGAAATCCCAGTTGAACTGAGCCATGTTATTTGGGAGGGAGGACATTGTTCTGTCCCCTTGTAACACTGAGACCGTGAGATGTCTCATTATCAATCAAAAAAAAATCATAAAAATATTCCAGGACCGGTTAGATCCACATCACGAAAATATTAAAAGTCCTACTGGTCTGATTATTGATCCTAACTGAAACATCTCATTCCAATACATTCAATACACAGAATAATCCAATAACAAAGCCACAGTTACTTAAAACAATACCATTAAATACATGATACAATTCCTGCAAGAATGAAAGAGTGGACAATGAGGGGATTCCATCAGTAAATTGCTGGAAAAGAACAGGCGGCTGCGTAACACACACAGAGGGAAATAATACCGAGTACAGCAGCACAGTTAACATTTATTTACACCATTAACAGCTGAGATACTGCTTACCAGCAACTCCAATTGCTGCAAGTACAGGATAGTTAATGAATATGAACTGAACGAATACTGGATATCCCATTTCAATGCGAAGCAGAGACTTCTATTAGCCTGGAATCCACAGCTCCAGCAGGCACTCTGAGCTGATCCATTCCAATGGGTCCTGATTGAAACAGGGGATAAGTCTCCACTGACACGGTTATACCCCTGATCATTGCTATTAATTACACTCACCTGAACAAACACATTACATCAGCAGCTTTGACTCTGATGTAAATAATGTGGTAGATAAAACACAATCATTTCAATGTCAATGACATTTTCTGAGTAAGACCTCTCTCGGGAATAAACCTGAAATCTGTACTCATACTGGATGGATGGCAATTATGAGAGGCGTCATTTACATTTTCCATATTATTGCATTGACCTTGTTCACTCCTGGCATTTCTATTGTAAATGTAACTGATCTGTCTGCACTGGACACTGAATCCAGGGACAAAAGCAATCCCGTTTCACTCTGTTCCTGCCTTTTCCCAGTTAAAATGCGAACTTTGAGTTTCTGATTCGGGACCATGTTCAGGGTTGCAGCCCAGAAACTACTGTGAGTGATATTACGGGACAGACACTGTCCGCATCCATTTGGGAGGCAGTTGGGTAGTGATAATATCACTGGTCACATAATCCAGAGGCCCAACCTGATGGCCTGGGGACAGGGGTTCAGATCCCACAACGGAAGCTATATAAAACAGAGGGAGCTCCCTTTCTGTGTATAAAGTAGAGGGAGCTCCCTTTCTATGTATAAAGTAGAGGGAGCTCCCTCTTTATTTATAAAGTTGGGGGAGATGAAGGAAAGAGGAGAGAGGGAAACGAAAACAAATGGGGAAATGGAGAGAAAGTGGACAAAGTGGAAGACAGTGAGAGACAGAAGAGATAGTGAAATGAGACCTTGACGGAACCCCAGTAACAATCCCCATTGTCTGCCCAGTCCGATATTTGGGGTTCAATGTGAGTGTTTCAGGGATGAGTGTTAGATGAGTGTTTGATATTTTCAAACTGCATTGACATTCCCAACAAAAGCAAGAGTTAAAGATTCAAAATTAACCAAACAAATGGCTCAAAGCATTGCTGTCCATGTACAGAGGGACAGAGAGATGGAGGGAGTGAGACACAGATGGAGAGAGACACTGACAGATTGGGACAGAGACAGAGGGAGAGAGAGAGACAGGGGTAGAATGATAGAGGAAAAAGGAGAAACAGAGACAGAGGGGGAGAGACAGAAAGGGAGGCAGGTAAATGCAGAGTGAGACAGACAGAAAGGGAGGCAAGCAGATGCAGAGGGAGAGAGACAAATGCAGAGGGAGAAAGGGACAGAGAGAGAGAGAGGGAGGGAGAAAAACAGAGGGAGAAACAGAGACAGAGGGACAGACAGACAGAGAGAGAGGGAGAGAGGGTGGGCGAGATTATAGGAAAAACTTTACATCTAATAATGTTGAGAAAAGATAGAATTAAAAAGTAAAACTGGCTGTGTGCAGGAACTAATTTTGAAAGGAGAGATCAGAGGTTTAGTGTGAATGTTTTGGGGGTGAGTGTTGGATCAGTGATTGATAGTTTCAAATTGAAGTGACATTTAAAATAATTCCAAAAAATATTATTAAACACTGACAAACTTTAGAAGCAGGGGAAATGGGATACAGTGTGTGAGGGGACTTTGACAGAACTTCAGTAACAATCCCCATTATCTGCAGAGTCCTGTATTGGGGGTTTAGTGAGAGAGTTTAGGGGGCGAGTGTTGATCAGTGTTTGATATTTTCTAACTGCAGTGACGATCCCAGCAAGAGCAAGATTTACAGGTTCAAAATTAACCAAGAAATGGATAAAAACATTTCTGCCCAAGGAGAGAGAGATGGTGTCAGAGACAGAGTCATGGAAAGAGGAAGAGAAAGAGGGAGAGGGTGAGGGTGGGGGGGGGGGGGGAGAGAGAGAGAGAGAGAAAGATGGGAAGAAACAGACATGAGAGGGAGAGACAAATAGAGAGGATGAGACATGTTGTAACAATCATTAACAATCCTCATTATCTGCCCAGTCCTGTTTTTGGAGGTTAGTGTGAGTGTTTTTGGGGTGAATGTTGGATCAGTGTTTCATATTTTCAAACTGCAGTGACATTCCCAACAAGGCTGTTAAAGTATATAAGAGCAGGGAGGTTATGCTGGAACTGTATAACTCATTGCTTAAGCACCATAATGAGACCTCCCAGGGCAGGTAAAGTGTGAGTTTAGATACAGAGTAAAGCAGTGGATTTAGAGAAGGAGGGAGAGACGGGCAGAAAGAGTGAGGAGATATGGGGAGGCAGGTGAAGTGTTTATTTTGTCTGTCATTTAACTCAACCCCCAATGATAACCAACATGGTGGGAGCGAGTGATAGACAGAGAGAGTGGAACAGAGGTAGAGTAACAGAGAGATAGGGAGAGATAGAAATGGAGAGAGAACAGAGAGATAGTGAGGGATAGAGACAGAAGCAGAGAGATAGAAAGTGCCAGGAGACCCTGAGACACTTTAGAAGCAGGGGGACGGGGAGACAGGCTGTGTGGAGACCCTGGGGTAACGTTACAGATAGACAGGGTAGATGTAGGTAAGATGTTTCTCCTGGTTGAGGAGTCTAGAACCAGGGGATACATTTTCAAAATAAGGGGGAAGCCACTTGGGACAGAGATGAGGAGAAATGTCATTACTCAGAGGGTTGTGAATCTTAGGAATTCTCTATCCCAGAGGGCTGCGGAGGCTCAGTCATTGAGTATGTTTAAAGCAGAGATTGACAGATTGCTGAATACCAATGACAGAAAGGGTATGAGGATAGTCTGGGAAAAACACATTGAAGTGGATGATCAGTCATGATCGTCTTGAATGGCGGAGAAGGCTCGATGGGCTGAATGGCCTACTCCTGTTCCTATATTCCAAAGCTGCCGAAATAGTTTCTCTCAAACTACCCCATCAGTTCCCCTTAATATCTCAACAACTTTGATCAAATCACCTTGATCCTCCTAAATTCCAGGTAATAAATCCCCAGTTTGTGTAATATCACCTTGTAATTTAACCCTTGGAGTCCAGTTATCATTCTGGTAAATCTACACTGCACTCAAATGGACATGGACCCCTCAAGTCTCTTTGGACCTCCAGTGTTTCTATCTTTTCACCATTTATAAAGTACTCTGTTCTAATCTTTTTAACTGACATTGAAATCTATCTCGCACAGTTTTAACCATTCACTTCAGATATCTCTTTGCATTGTTCTGCTTCCAGCTACACTGCTTACAATGCTGACTGTTTCTGTGTCATTGGTAAACTTGGGTATGTTGCATTCTCCCACATCATCTTAAATCGTTAATAAATACAGCAAAACTGAGACACACACGGGCTTTGCACTAGTAGACAGGAGTGAATCATTCCATCCTAGAGGTTTTTCAATTCCAGATTTATGTTTATTTTTAGAAAAAACAAAATTCAAATTCACAACAGCCCTGTGTGGGATTTGAACTCCTACTTTTTCAATCATCAGCTCAGGCCTTCAAATTAAAACCCATAAAAAGAGATTCATTTTCCGACTGCAGTTGTGTGACTGACTGAGGTTTTGTATGTTGTTCCCTTCTACTCTTCTTCCATGTGTTTGAAGTCTTTGAAGTTTGTCAGACATTGGTAAACTACTTCATGTGGTGTTTTGTAAATACCTTCAATTCTGTGTATCTGGAAGGGACACAATTCAAATTCTCACCTTATTGCATCAACTAAAACCTGCAGGTCCATTCAAACAACTCTATTTCCTGTCTCTGCAAAGATAGCTCGCACTTCCACAATGCAGGAATGTCTGAATGGAAACAGCTTTTGACACATTTCCCAACACGTTTGCTAACACTTTTCAGGATGAAGCTAAATTCAACTCACAGATTCCAAGCGCCAAATTGAGCTTTTGCGTAGAACAGGGAACATTGATGAAATCCCAGATCTCTCTGTTCTGTCACCCATTTTAACATTGTACCATTTAGTTTATATCACTCAGTCTTCCTTCCAAAATGCATCACTTCACATTTCTCAGCATTGAAGTTAACCTGCCCTGTGTCTGTCCAATGATAGGTTGGATAGTAAGCTGTCAAGAGGACATAAAGTGTCTATAAAGAGATTTCCATAGGTTAAGTGAGTGAGGAAAAAATTGGGAGATGGAGTACAATGTGGGAAAATGTGAGCTTGTCCACTTTAGCAGGAAGAATAAAAATCAGTATATTATTGAAATGGAGAGAGACTGCAGAACTGTATGGTACAGAGGGATCTGGGTGTCCTGGTACATGAATCACAAAATGTTACCGTGTAGCTACAGCGAGTGATTAGGAAGGCAAATGGAATGTTGTTGTTTATTGCAAGGTGAATAGAATATCAAAGTAGGGAAGTGTTGCTACAGCTGTACAGGGCATAAGTTAGACGACGTCTGCAGGATTGTGGACACTTTTGGTCTCCTTACTGAAGAAATTATATAATTGCATTCGAAGTAGTTCAGAGAAGGTTCACTGGGCTGATTCCTGGGATGAAGGGGTTATCTTATGAGGAAAGGTTGAACAGGTTGGGTCTATACCCACTGGAGTTTAGAGGAATGAGAGGTGATCTGAGTGAAACATCTCAGGTCCCGAGGGGACTGGACAGGGTGGATGCTGAGAGGATGTTTCCCCTTGTTGGGGAGACTAGAACTAGGGGACACAGTTTAAAAATTAGGGACATCCCATTTAAAACTGAGATGAGGAGAAATGTGTTTCTCTCAGAGGGGGGTCAGTCAGTGGAATTCTCTTCTCCAGAGACCAGTGGAGGCTGGATCATTGAATATATTCAAGGCTGAGTTAGATAGATTTTTGATCAGTTAGGGAGTCAAGGGTTATGGAACGCAGACAGGAAAGTGGAGTTGAGCTCACAATCAGATCAGCCATTGAATGACAGAGCAGGCTCGAGGGGCCGAATGGCCTACTCCTGCTCCTAATTCATTTGTTCGTGTGTGTTCCATTTCACCAGACTGCCTCGCTCCTCCTGAAGTCTGCTACTAGTCCCTTCCCTGTTTATTACATTGCAGATGTCACAAACATTGGCAAACATTGAAGTTATGCCCTGTAAACACAAGTCCAAGTCATTAGTATATATCAAAAAGAGCAGTGGTCCTAATATAAACCTCCACTGTATACCTCCCTCCAGTCTGAAACAACCATTGTCCACTCTCTCAGCCAATGTCGTATCCACTCAGCCAATGTCCCTTTCATCCCTGGAGCACCAATATTGCTAACTGGTCAATTAGGAGGCACCATTAAGTCCTCCCCATGAGGACCCTGGTCCCAGACCTCTCTGTTTGCTCTCTCCCATCAACATTCCCCAGACAGGTACAGCATGGATTAGATACAGAGTAATGCTCCTTCTGCACTGTCCCATCCAACAGTCCCAGGACAGGAACATCATGGGGTGGTGACAGAGTGAATCTCACTCTACACTGTCCGAAACAGAGAGAGAGAGAGAGATAATGAGAGAAATAGAGAGAGACACAGACAGACAGGGTGACTGAGAGTGAAAGAAGGATATTTAACATCAGACATCGGAAGATGAGGAGGCAATTTAACCCCTCGACCCTGTTCCAGCATTCAGTGAGATCAGGGCTGATCTGTGATCCAACTAACACCATATATCCCACCTTTGCCCCTTATCTCTTAATACCTTTGGTTAACAACAATCTATCAATCACAGGTTTAAAAATTAACCAATAAGCCAGCATGAAAATTCCACAAACAACATCATGAGGGTGTGCTGGCTCCCACAGTGGAATAGCTTGCTGAATATTTAAAATGGAGACAGAGAGAGAGAGAGACAGAGATAGGAGAGAGAGGGAAAGACAGATGGAGGAACAGAGAGACAGAGATGGAAGGAGAGAGAGGGAGTGACAGGGAGGGAAAGACAGACGGAGAGACAGAGAGAGAGAGACGGAGATAGAAGGAGAGAGAGGGATAGACAGAGAGGGAAAGACAGACGGAGAGACAGAGAGAGAGAGGGGAAGATGGAAGGAGAGAGATGGAGTGTTAGGGAGGGAAAGACAGATGGAGGGACAGAGAGAGAGAGAGACAGGGAGAGAGATGGAATGACAGGGAGGGAAGGACAGATGGAGGGATAGAGAGAGAGGGGCAGAGATGGAAGGAGAGAGAGAGAGAGACAGAGAGGTAAAGACAGATGGAGGGACAAAGTGAGAGACAGAGATAGAAGGAGAGAGATGGTGTGACAGGGAGGGAATGATAGATGGAGGGATAGACAGAGAGAGACAGAGATAGAAGGACCGAGAGGGAGTGACAGAGAGGGAAAGACAGTTGGAGGGACAGAGAGAGAGACAGAGAGAGAAGGAGAGAGAGGGAGTGTCAGGGAGAGAAGGAGAGAGAGGGAGAGACAGAGAGGGAAAGGCAATTGGAGAGAGAGAGAGCGAGACAGAGAGAGAGGCAGAGACAGAGATAGAAGGAGAGAGAGGGAGAGACAGAAAGGGAAGGACAGATGGAGGGACACAGAGAGAGGCAGAGACGGAGATAGAAGGAGAGTGACGGAGAGACAGAGAGGGAAAGACGGATGGAGTGACAGAGAGAGAGACAGAGAGAGTGGCAGAGACAGAGATAGAAGGAGAGAGAGGGAGAGACAGAAAGGGAGAGGCTGTTGGAGAGACAGAGAGAGCGAGACAGAGATCGAAGGAGAGAGAGGAAGTGACAGGGAGAGAAAGACAGATGGAGGGACAGAGTGAGAGACAGAGAGAGAATGAGCGAGATGGAGTGACAGGGAGGGAAGGAAAGATGGATGGATAGATGGAGAGAGACAGAGATAGAAGGAGAGAGAGGGAGTGACATGTGGGAAGGACAGATGGAGGGACAGAGAGAGAGGCAGAGATGGAAGGAGAGAGAGGGAGTGTCAGGGAGGGAAAGACAGATGGCGGGACAAAGTGAGAGACAGAGAGAGAAGAAGAGAGATGGAGTGACAGGGAAGGAAGGACAGATGGAGGGATAGATGGAGAGAGACAGAGATCGGAGAGAGAGGGAGTGACAGAGAGGGAAGGACAGATGGAGGGACAAAGTGAGAGACAGAGAGAGAAGGAGAGAGAGGGAGTGTCAGGGAGGCAATGACAGATGGAGGGACAAAGTGAGAGACAGAGAGAGAAGGAGAGAGATGGAGTGACAGGGAAGGAAGGACAGATGGAGGGATAGATGGAGAGAGACAGAGATAGGAGAGAGAGGAATGACAGAGAGGGAAAGGTAAAATGGATACAGAACTGGCTGCAAGATGGATACAGAACTGGCTCAGTCACAGAAGACAGAGGGTAGCAGTGGAAGGGTGTTTTTCTGAATGGAGGGATGTGACTAGTGGTGTTCCGCAGGGATCAGTGCTGGGACCTTTGCTGTTTGTAGTATATATAAATGATTTGGATGAAAATGTAGCTGGTCTGATTAGTCAGTTTGTGGATGACACAAAGGTTGGTGGAGTTGCGGATAGTGATGAAGATTGTCAGAGAATACAGCAGGATATAGATCGGTTGGAGACTTGGGCGCAGAAATGGCAGATGGAGTTTAATTCGGACAAATGTGAGGTAATGCATTTTGGAAGGTCTAATGCAGGTGGGAGGTATACAGTAAATGGCAGAACCCTTTGGACTATTGACAGGCAGAGAGATCTGGGCGTACAGGTCCACAGGTCACTGAAAGTGGCAACGCAGGTGGATAAGGTAGTCAAGAAGGCATACGGCATGCTTGCCTTCATCAATCGGGGCATAGAGTATAAAAATAGGCAGGTCATGCTGCAGCTGTACTGAACTTTAGTTAGGCCGCACTTAGAATATTGCGTGTAATTCTGGTCGCCACACTACCAGAAGGACGTGGAAGCTTTGGAGAGGGTACAGAAGAGGTTTACCAGGATGTTGCCTGGTCTGGAGGGCATGAGCTATGAGGAGAGGTTGGATAAACTCGGATTGTTTTCACTGGAATGACGGAGGTGGAGGGGCGACATGATAGAGGTTTACAAAGTTATAAGCGGCATGGACAGAGTGGATAGTCAGAAGCTTTTTCCCAGGGTGGAAGAGTCAGTTACTAGGGGACAGAGGTTTAAGGTGAGAGGGTCAAAGTTTAGAGGGGATGTGCGAGGCAAGTTCCTTACACAGAGGGTGGTGAGTGCCTGGAACTTGTTGCCGGGGGAGGTGGTGGAAACAGGTACCATAGAGACGTTTAAGAGGCATCTTGACAAATACATGAATAGGATGGGAATGGAGGGATACGGACCCCGGAAGTGGAGAAGGTTTTAGTTTAGGCAGGCATCAAGATCGGCGCAGGCTTAGAGGGCCGAATGGCCTGTTCCTGTGCTGTACTTTTCTTTGTTCTTTGACAGATGGAGGGACAGAGAGAGAGGTGGAGACAGAGCGAGAAGGAGAGAGAGGGTGAGTCAGGAAGGGAAAGACAGATGGAGAGACAGAGAGAGAGAGACAGAGATAGAAGGAGAGAGAGGGAGAGACAGAGAGGGAAAGACAGATGGAGTGACAGAGAGAGAGACAGAGAGAGAAGGAGAGAGATGGAGTGACAGGGAGGGAAGGATAGATGGAGAGACAGAGATAGAGACAAAGAGAGAAGGAGAGAGATGAAGTGACGGGGAAGGAAGGATAGATGGAGGGATAGAACGAGAGAGAGAGATAGAAGGAGAGAGAGGGAGTGACAGGGAGGGAAAGACAGATGGAGAGACAGAGATAGAGACAAAGAGAGAAGGAGAGAGATGAAGTGACAGGGAGGGAAGGATAGATGGAGGGATAGAACGAGAGAGAGAGATAGAAGGAGAGAGAGGGAGTGACAGGGAGGGAAAGACAGATGGAGAGACAGAGATAGAGACAAAGAGAGAAGGAGCGAGCTGAAGTGACAGGGAGGGAAGGATAGATGGAGGGATAGAACGAGAGAGAGAGATAGAAGGAGAGAGAGGCAGTGACAGAGAGGGAAAGACAGATGGAGGGACAGAGAGAGACAGAGAGAGAGGCAGAGACAGAGATAGAAGGAGAGAGAGGGAGAGTGTCATGGAGAGAAAGACAGATGGAGGGACAGAGAGAGAGACAGAGAGAGAAGGCGAGAGATGGAGTGACAGGGAGGGAAGGACAGATGGAGGGATAGAGAGGAAGAGACAGAGATAGAAGGAGAGAGTGGTAGTGACAGAGAGGGAAAGACAAATGGAGGGACAGAGAGAGAGACAGAGATACAAGGAGAGAGAGGGGTAGTGTCAGGGGGGGATAGACAGATGGAGGGACAGAGAGAGAGAGAAATAGAGAGATGGAGAGAGATGGAGTGGCAGGGAGGTATATACAGATGGAGAGACAGAGAGAGAGAGACAGCGATAGAAGGAGAGAGAGGGAGTGACAGAGGGAAAAACAGATGGTGGGACAGAGAGAGAGACAGAGAGAGAAGGAGAGAGAGGGTGTGACAGAGAGGGGAAGACAGATGGAGGGACAGAGAGAGAGGCAGAGATGGAAGGAAAGAGAGGGAGTGACAGGGAGGGAAAGACAGATGGAGGGACTGAGAGAAAGACAGAGATGGAAGGATAGAGTGGGAGTGTCAGGGAGGGACAGACAGATCTGGGGATAGATGGAGTGGGAGAGAGTTAGAAGGAGAGAGAGGGAGTGACAGGGGGAGAAAGACAGATGGAGGGACAGAGAGAGAGAGAAGGAGCGAGAGGGAGAGAAGGAGAGAGGGAGAGATGGAGTGACAGAGAGGGAAGGACAGATGGAGAGACAGAGAGAAAGACAGAGATAGAAGTAGAGAGAGGGAGAGACAGAGAGGGCAATAGAGATGGAGAGACAGAGAGAGAAGCAGAGATGGAAGGAAAGAGAGGGAGTGACAGGGAGGGAAAGACAGATGGAGAGACAGAGAGAGAGACAGAGATAGAAGGAGAGAGAGGGAGTGACACGAGAGGGAAAGACAAAATGGATACAGAACTGGCTGCAAGATGGATACAGAACTGGCTCAGTCATAGAAGACAGAGGGTAGCAGTGGAAGGGTGTTTTTCTGAATGGAGGGATGTGACTAGTGGTGTTCCGCAGGGATCAGTGCTGGGACCTTGCTGTTTGTAGTATATATAAATGATTTGGAGGAAAATGTAGCTGGTCTGATTAGTCAGTTTGTGGACGACACAAAGGTTGGTGGAGTTGCGGATAGTGATGAAGATTGTCAGAGGATACAGCAGGATATAGATCGGTTGGAGACTTGGGCGTAGAAATGGCAGATGGAGTTTAATTCGGACAAATGTGAGGTAATGTATTTTGGAAGGTCTAATGCAGGAGGGAAGTATCCAGTAAATGGCAGAACCCTCAGGAGTATTGACAGGCAGAGAGATCTGGGCGTACAGGTCCACAGGTCACTGAAAGTGGCAACGGAGGTGGATAAGGTAGTCAAGAAGGCATACGGCATGCTTGCCTTCATCGGTCGGGGCATAGAGTATAAAAATTGGCGAGTCATGTTGCAGCTGTACAGAACTTTAGTTCGGCCACACTTAGAATATTGCGTGTAATTCTGGTCGCCACACTACCAGAAGGACGTGGAAGCTTTGGAGAGGGTACAGAAGAGATTTACCAGGATGTTGCCTGGTCTGGAGGGCATTAGCGATGAGGAGAGGTTGGATAAACTCGGATTGTTTTCACTGGAACGACGGAGATGTAGGGGCGACATGATAGAGGTTTACAAAGTTATGAGCGGCATGGACAGAGTGGATAGTCAGAAGCTTTTTCCCAGGGTGGAAGAGTCAGTTACGAGGGGACAGAGGTTTAAGCTGAGAGGGGCAAAGTTTAGAGGGGATGTGCGAGGCAAGTTTTTTAGACAGAGGGTGGTGAGTGCCTGGAACTTGTTGCCGGGGGAGGTGGTGGAAACAGGTACTATAGAGACGTTTAAGAGACATCTTGACAAATACATGAATAGGATGGGAATAGAGGGATACGGACCCCGGAAGAGCAGAAGGTTTTAGTTTAGGCAGGCATCAAGATCGGCGCAGGCTTAGAGGGCCGAATGGCCTGTTCCTGTGCTGTACTGTTCTTTGTTCTTTGACAGATGGAGGGACAGAGAGAGAGGTAGAGAGAGAAGGAGAGAGAGGGTAAGTCAGGGAGGGAAAGACAGATGGAGAGACAGAGAGAGAGAGAGACAGAGATAGAAGGAGAGAGATGGAGTGACAGGGAGGGAAGGATAGATGGAGAGACAGAGATAGAGACAAAGAGAGAAGGAGAGAGATGAAGTGACGGGGAGGGAAGGATAGATGGAGGGATAGAACGAGAGAGAGAGATAGAAGGAGAGAGAGGGAGTGACAGGGAGGGAAAGACAGATGGAGAGACAGAGGTAGAGACAAAGAGAGAAGGAGAGAGATGAAGTGACAGGGAGGGAAGGATAGATAGAGGGATAGAACGAGAGAGAGAGATAGAAGGAGAGAGAGGGAGTGACAGGGAGGGAAAGACAGATGGAGAGACAGAGATAGAGACAAAGAGAGAAGGAGAGAGATGAAGTGACAGGGAGGGAAGGATAGATGGAGGGATAGAACGAGAGAGAGAGATAGAAGGAGAGAGAGGCAGTGACAGAGAGGGAAAGACAGATGGAGGGACAGAGAGAGAGACAGAGAGAGAGGCAGAGACAGAGATAGAAGGAGAGAGAGGGAGAGTGTCATGGAGAGAAGGACAGATGGAGGGACAGAGAGAGAGACAGAGAGACCGAGAGAGAGGGAGTGACAGGTTGGGAATGACAGATGGATGGATAGAGAGAGAGAGAGAGAGAGAGAGAGAGACAGAGACAGAGACAGAGAAAGAAGGAGAGAGTGTGAGTGACAGAGAGGGAAATACAGATGGAGGGACAGAGAGAGAGACAGAGAGAGATGCAGAGACAGAGATAGAAGGAGAGAGAGGGAGTGTCAGGGGGTGGGGAAGACAGATGAAGAGACAGAGAGAGAGAGACAGAGAGAGAAGGAGAGAGCGGGAGCGACAGGGAGGGAAGGACAGATTGAGGGTTAGAGAGAGAGGCAGAGATAGAAGGAGAGAGAGGGAGTGATCGGGGGTAGACTGATGGAGAGACAGAGAGAGAGAGAGAGAGAAAGAGAGAGAAGGAGAGAGTGGGAGCGACACAGATCGAAAGACAGATGGAGAGACAGAGAGACAGAGATGGACGGAGAGAGAGCGAGTGACAGGGAGGGAAAGACAGATGGAGAGGCAGAGAGAGATCGGAGAGAGAGGGAAAGACAGATGGAGGGACAGAGGGAGACAGAGAAAGAAGGAGAGAGTGGGACAGAGACTGAGGGTTAAAGAAAGAAGGAAAAATGTTTGAAACCATTGCTATCCTGGGAGCGAGGGAGGAAGGGAGAGATGCTGTCATAGAGACACAGACAGAGTTATGGGCAGAGGCAGAGAAAGAGAGGGAGAGAGAGAGATAGAATTAGAGAGAGACGGTGACAGGGAGGGAATGATAGATGGAGGGACAGAGAGAGAGAAGGAGAGAGAGGGAGAGACAGAGTGAAGGAGAGAGGGAGTGACAGAGAGGGAAAGACAGATGGAGGGACAGTGAGAGAGACAGAGATACAGAGTGAGGGAAAGGCAGAGAGTGTGTGAGAGAGACACAGTAGAGTCATGGACAGAGGCACAGAGAGAGAGAGAGAGTAACAGAGAGAGAGACAGACAGACAGAGAGAGAGAGAGACAGACAGAAAGAGAGAGATAGAGACACAGAGAGAGAAACAGAGAGAGTGGGAGCGGCAGTGAGAGAGAGAGAGAGACAGAGACAATGACAGCGAAAGACAACGAGAGAGAGATGGGGAGAGAGAGATAGAGGGGGGAGAGAGAGATAGAGGGGGAGAGAGAGATAGAGACACAGAGAGAGAAACAGAGAGAGGGAGCGGCAGTGAAAGAGAGAGAGAGACAGAGACAATGATAGCGAAAGACAACGTGAGAGAGAGATGGCGAGAGAGATAGAGGGGGTAAAGAGAGATAGAGGGGGTATAGAGAGATAGAGGGGGGAGAGAGATAGACGTGGAGAGAGAGAGAGGGGGGAGAGAGAGAGGGGGGGAGAGAGAGAGATGGGGGGAGAGAGAGAGGGAGAGAGAGAGAGAGAGAGAGGGAGAGAGAGAGAGGGAGTGTGAGGGGGAGAGGGAGATAGAGGGGTGAGCCAGATAGAGGGGGGAGAGTGAGATAGAGGGGAGAGAGTGAGATAGAGGGGGAAGAATGAGATAGAGGGGGGAGAGTGAGATAGAGTGGGAGAGTGAGATAGAGGGGGTGTGTGAGATAGAGGGGGTGTGTGAGATAGAGGGGGTGTGTGAGATAGAGGGGAAGAGTGAGATAGAGGGGAAGAGTGAGATAGAGGGCGTGTGTGAGATAGAGGGGGGGTGTGAGATAGAGGGGGTGTGTGAGATAGAGGGGGTGTATGAGATAGAGGGGGTGTGTGAGATAGAGGGGGTGTGTGAGATAGAAGGGGTGTGTGAGATAGAGGGGGTGTGTGAGATAGAGGGGGTGTGTGAGATAGAGGGGGTGTGTGAGATAGAGGGGGGAGAGACAGATAGAGGGAGAGAGTGAGATAGAGGGGGAGAGACAGATAGAGGGGGAGAGTGAGAGAGGGGAAGAGTGAGAGAGGGGAAGAGTGAGATCGAGGGGATGTGTGAGAGGGGGAGAGGGAGATAGAGGGGGGAGACGGAGATAGTGGGTGAGAGAGAGCAGGAGAGGGAGATGGGGGGTGGGGAGAGGGAGAGAGAGCGGGAGAGGGAAATAGAGGGGGTGTGTGCGATGGAGGGGGGAGAGACAGATAGAGGGAGAGAGTGAGATAGAGGGAGAGAGTGAGATAGAGGGAGAGAGACAGATAGAGGGGGAGAGACAGATAGAGGGGGAGAGACAGATTGAGGGGGAGAGTGAGAGAGGGGAAGAGTGAGATCGAGGGGATGTGTGAGCGGGGGAGAGGGAGATAGAGGGGCAGAGGGAGATAGAGGGGGGAGACGGAGATAGAGGAGGGAGAGGGAGAGAGAGCAGAGAGGGAGATAGAGGGGGATTGGGAGATAGAGGGGGATTTCGAGATCGAGGGGGAGAGGGAGATAGAGGGTGGAGACGGAGATAGAGGGGGAGAGATGGATGGGGTAGAGGGTGGTGAACCTGTGGAATTCTCTACCGCAGAAGGCGGTCATGTGATATATCGGTCATGATCTTTATTGAATGACGGAGCAGTCCCAAAGGGCCGAATGGCCTACTCCTGATCCTATTTTCTATGTTTCTATGAGAGAGGTGGATTGAGAGAGGGAGAGATAGAGAGAGGAGAAACAGAGAGACAAGGAGAGATAGAGATGGAGCGAGGTGACCCTGATATTCTCTCTCTCTCTCTCACACACACATCCAGACACACACAGACACATACATAAAGGGACACACAGACACACACACAGACACACAGACAGATTTTACAATTCACACTGATGTCAGTAAAAATGACCAACAGAACGTCACTAACAATCCCCAGTGTCTGCCCAGTCCTGTAGAGAGACAGAGAGAGAGATAGGGCAGTGACAGAGAAAGACAGTGAAAGAGGGCGGCACAGTGGTGCAGTGGTTAGCACCGCAGCCTCACAGCTCCAGGGACCTGGGTTCAATTCTGGGTACTGCCTGTGTGGAGTTTGCAAGTTCTCCCTGTGTCTGCGTGGCTTTTCTCCGGGTGCTCCGGTTTCGTCCCACAAGCCAAAAGACTTGCAGGTTGGTAGGTAAATTGGCCATTATAAATTGTCACTAGTATAGGTAGGTGGTCGGGAAATACAGGGGGCAGGTGGGGATGTTTGGTAGGAATATGGGATTAGTGTAGGATGAGTATAAATGGGTGGTTGATGGTCGGCACAGACTCAGTGGGCCGAAGGGCCTGTTTCAGTGCTGTATATCTAATCTAAAACAGCTTGCAGGAGAAACTTTACATTTATTTGTGTTCCACAGATTTTATTAAAAGTTGAAAGGGACTGGACACTGGAAAAGCTGTCAACACAACAACAACACTGAGAGACTTTAGATGTGTGGGAAGGGGAGATACACTTTAAAATCCACACTGATGTCAGTAAAAATCCCCAAACACAACCTCAGTAACAATCCCCATTATCTGCCCAGTCCTGTATTGTGGGTTTCTTCTTTGGCCTCCTTATCTCGAGAGACAATGGGTAAGTGCCTGGAGGTGGTCAGTGGTTTGTGAAGCAGCGCCTGGAGTGGCTATAAAGGCCAATTCTAGAGTGACAAGCTCTTCCAAAGGTGCTGCAGAGAAATGTGATTGTCGGGGCTGTTACACAGTTGGCTCTTCCCTTGCGCCTCTGTCTTTTTTGTGGGTTTAGTGTGAGGGTTTGAGGGGGGAGGGTTGGATCAGTGTTTGATATTTTGAAAATGCAGGCAAAGAATTAAAGGTTTAAAATGAACTAAGAGATGTCTGAAAGCATTGCTGTGCTGGGAATAACATATCAATGGACTGTAAAAGTCAGAAATGTCCTGCACTGGGATTAACATATCAATGGACAGGAAGAGTCAGGAAGGTCCTGTCCTGGGATTAACATATCAATGGACAGGCCCCCTCCCCCGCCCCCCAGGCAGGAGATTGAGAGACAGCCCAACATGTCAGAGGCTCAAGGGGTGGAGTTTGCAAACAGCTCACTCAGGATATAAACTGGGTTTGAAGATCTCAGTTCCAATCACAAAACCCACCTTTCACTCTCTCTCTGGAGACAGTGGACACATTCCCCAGTCTGATTCAGTGTGTGTGTCTGTGTATCTGTGTGTGTGCTCTCTCTGTCTCAATCTGGTTTATAACTGTGATTTGATTGTATTTGAATATTGCTGATTGTCTGTGTAACTGAGAGAGGAAACACTGGGCTCTTGATGTGCAATTTTGTTTGAAAATGTCCTCGCTTTGTATTTTAATCCAATTTTTTTCTCCTTCTTTCCCCTGAGGAATTTTCATTCTGAAAACTGCACGGTGAAGGTGAAAAGAGGGAAAGTTTGGGACGAGGAATCCTTGGACAGGAGCTTCCTCCAGAGGGGATGGATTGAGGCCTTGTCCACAGGCTGCACCCAAAGGGCCCACGTGAGTTGCGTCTGTATATTAGCCTGAGGTTTAATTTCCTCTCTGGGGCCCTGGGTTAACCATTTCATGTTGGATTGGGGCTCCTGGTGTTTTATACAGATTGAAAGCCTGGGGTTAACGGAGCAGCCCCAGGAGGGAGTCCCATTTGCCCCTTGATCCTTCCAAACCTGTCTGTGAGGTTTGCTGGTGTTTTGGTCAATGCTAGGAAGCTGACAGTGTAATGAGATGCACGGTGCCCATTTTAATTCATTTTACTGTAGTTCTGAGGTTAGCTTTCTCTATGTCTCCACATTCTTTCCCTGTGTCTCTATCTCCACCCATGCTTTCTCTTCTCTGTCTCTGTTTCAAACTCTCCTTCTCCAATTAAACCTTTAATAAATAAAAAAAACATGCCACACACAGCAATGTGATTTGTCGTTATTTGAAATGGTGAGACAGAATCAGCAGCTTGTTCCCAGTTTAAAGAGGGAGTTTTGCCCTTTCTGGGGACTGAAATCTAGCAATTATCACATTGCAGCTTGTGGGATCTTGCTGTGCATGTAGTGCCCAGCAGCATTTTTCTGCACAACAATGAGGACACTTTAAAATTCAGCTTCCTGAGGGTCAGATTGTAGATTTCTCTGTGTTTTCTCTCCATCTTCCTCTGCTTTTCTCTCCCCCGCACTTTCTCTATTTTAACCATTAATCAATAGGTGCCACAATGTGCGCACAGCAAGTTCCCACAGGCAGCAATATGATAATATGCAGATAATGTGTTTTCAGTGCTGTAAGTTTCGGGGTCGCAGAGGGAGGGACTTTCCTGCAGTGGCTAAGTGGTTAGTACCGCAGCCTCACAGCTCCAGCAACCCAGGTTGGGTTCTGGGTACTGCCTGTGCAGAGTTTACAAGTTCTCCGTGTGGGTTTCCTCCGGGTGCTCTGGTTTCCTGCCACATGTCAAAGACTTGCGGGTTGATGGGTAAATTGTCCATTATAAAAATTGCCCCTCGTGTAGGTAGGTGGTGGGAGAATTGAGGGAAGGTGGGGATGTGAGAGGGAGAAAAATGGCATGAATTTCGGATTAGCATAAATGGGTGGCTGATGGTCAGCGTTGGGCCGAAGGGCCTGTTTTACTGCTGTATCTCTCTATGAATCGAATGTGATGTGTGGTTATTTTAAACGGTGACAGAAACATTTCAGCGGATTTTCAATCTAGATTAAATGCCAGATCGAGAGAAAAAGAAACAGATGTGGATGGGGTGCAGGGGAGAGGGAGCAGGAGAAAGACAGGGAGAGGGGTGTTTGAGATTTTCAAACTGCAGGAATGTCCCTCCCTCTGGGATCTCGAAACTTACGTCACTGAAAACAGATTATCTGCATATTAGCATATTGTTGCCTTTGGGATCTTGCTGTGCACAGATTGCCTACATGTTTCCTGCATTGCAACAGTGAGGACCACTTTAAAAATTAGTTCATTGATTCTCAACTGCTCCTGAGGGCCAATAATTACAAGAGCTGAACGTGAAGCTGTATAAAGACATGTGAAAAGTTTAAAGATGGAGTTCAGCATTTTCAGAGGACTGTGATAGGATATCTGGCTATGATCACATTGTGGGATCCTGCTGTGCATACATTCCCTGCATCAGTTCTTACATTACAACACTGAGGCAGAAACAGATGGAGAGAAAAAGAGGGAGAGAGAGAAACAGCTGGAGGGGGCAGGTTAAACAGAGAGAGAGAGAGAGAGAGACAGGAGGAGTGTGGATGAGGGAGGGAAGGCAGAGAAAGATGGAGAAAGACAGAGATAGAGAGAAATCCACACTCAAAATCTTGGTAAACTGAATTTTGAAGTGTCACCATTGCTGGGATCTTGCTGTGCCCAGCTTGCCTGCAGAATTCCCTGCATTGTGACAGTGAGTGCATTTTAGAAGTGAATTCATTGTGTGTAAAGCTCTCCTGAAGGCCTGGAATTTAAGTCCGGAGCTTGAAGCCGGTATAATTCCCAAATAATGCTGGTGTTTTGGGCAGTGCCGTGAATTTCTGTCTCTCTCTCCATCTGTCTCTCTGAATGAGAGTAACAGGAGGGAGAGAGATGCAGGAGAGTGAGGGAATGAGAGACACAGAGAGAAATAGAGAGAGAGAGAGAGAAACAGCAGGAAATGACAGGGTAAACACATCTACACTTCCCAGTCTCTGGCTCTGTGTCAGGGGATGTGTTTGTAAGTCACTGAGAGATTGTTTTATGTCAGTGAGTTTGAGAGAGAGTCCTGGGCTCTCGCTGTGTTTTATTTCTGTGCAAAAATGCTTTGCTTTGTTTGAATCAATTTTATTTCTCTTATTCCCAAGGAGAATCTTTTCGGAAGCTGCAGCTGTGATGATGCAGAGGGAGAATCTTTTAGCCACGTGGAATTCTCCGACAAGAGCTTTAACCGGAGAGGGAAAGTAATAATAAAAATATATTTGTCATTGTCAAATTAATTTCTAGATCCAGAAAAGAAGACTGTTTGATTTCGGGGCTGATAGAAAAACAAAGTGCTGGAAATGCTCAGTATTACCAGAACAGTTTTTATTTCAGATTTCCAGCATCCTCAGTATTTTGATTTTGTGTTTTCGGGGGTCTGTGGATTTTATTTTAACCACAAGGGGGGGGGGGCTGGATGGTGTCCAAAGGGAATTGTTTGGGAATTGCTGCTCCAGAACAGTCAATGTAATCCCGTAGATTTCCCTCTCTCCATCTCTTGCTGCAACTTGTTCCCTGCACCTTCCTCTTTGTTCCTAACTCTGTTTCTTCACATCTTTAAATCCCTATCTCTGTATCTCTCAACATCCTTTCCATCTTTGCCTCTCTCTGGAGTCTCACAAGTTTCCATTGTCACACTCTTTCTGCGACTCCCTGTATCTTTATCTGTCTCTCTCAGTCCATTTCTTCTCTCACTCACTTACAAATCCCTGAATCTTTCCATCTCTGCTCCTCCTTTCCTGCAAGATTATCTCTGCATTTCCCTCCCACCTGTCCCGGGACACCCCTCTCTATTCTGTGAACACATCTTACTTTATATCACTGCCCCTCCACCTCTTTCTGTCTCTGCATATTCAGATGGTATTTAGATGGGGGTCTGTCCCCGGGGGGGATTTAGATGGGGGTCTGTCCCCGGGGTTAGTATTTAGATGGGGGTCTGTCTCCAGGGTTAGTATTTAGATGGGGGTCTGTCCCCGGGGTTAGTATTTAGATGGGGGGTCTGTCCCTGGTGATGTATTTAGATGGGGGTCTGTCCCCGGGGGGGATTTAGATGGGGGTCTGTCCCCGGGGTTAGTATTTAGATGGGGGTCTTTCTCCAGGGTTAGTATTTAGATGGGGGTCTGTCCCCGGGGTTAGTATTTAGATGGGGGTCTGTCCTCGGGGATGTATTTAGATGGGGGTCTGTCCCCGGGGTTGGTATTTAGATGGGGGTCTGTCCCCGGGGATCTATTTAGATCGGGGTCTGTCCCCGGGGTTAGTATTTAGGTGGGGTTCTGTCTCCGGGGTTAGTATTTAGATGGGGGACTGTCCCCAGGGTTAGTATTTAGATGGGGGTCTGTCCCTGGGGTTAGTATTTAGATGGGGGTCTATCCCCGGGGTTAGTATTTAGATGGGGGTCTGTCCCTGCGGGGGATAGGTAGATGGGGTTCTCTTCCCGGGTGGGCTATCAAAATCGGGGTCTGTCCCCGGGGATCTATTTAGATCGGGGTCGGTCCCCAGGGTTAGTATTTAGATGGCGGTCTGTCCCCGGGGATCGATTTAGATGGCGGTCTGTCCCCGGGGGGTATTTAGATGGCGGTCTGTCCCCGGGGGGGGGGGGTATTTAGATGGGGGTCTGTCCCCGGGGGGATAGTATTTAGATGGGGGTCTGTTCCAGTCAGGTATTTGTAATAGGGGTATTATAAGGGCATATTTAGATGGGGGTCTGTCCCCGGGGATGTATTTAGATGGGGGTCTGTCCCCAGGGATGTATTTAGATGGTGGTCTGTCCCCAGGGATGTATTTAGATGGGGGTCTGTCCCCGGGGATGTATTTAGATGGGGGTCTGTCCCCAGGGTTAGTATTTAGATGGGGGTCTGTCCCCGGGGATGTATTTAGATGGGGGTCTGTCCCCAGGGATGTATTTAGATGGGGGTCTGTCCTCGGGGTTAGTATTTCGATGGGGGTCTGTCCCCGGGGTTAGTATTTCGATGGCGGTCTGTCCCCGGGGTTAGTATTTAGATGGGGGCCTGTCCCCGGGGATGTATTTAGATGGCGGTCTGTCCCCGGGGTTAGTATTTAGATGGGGGTCTGTCCCCGGGGATGTATTTAGATGGCGGTCTGTCCCCGGGGTTAGTATTTAGTTTGGGGTCTGTCCCCAGGGTTAATAGTTAGATGGGGGTCTGTCCCTGGGGGGGATAGTTAGATGGGGTTCTCTTCCCGGGTGGGCTATCAAAATGGGGCTCTGTCCCCGGGGATCTATTTAGATCGGGGTCTGTCCCCAGGGTTAGTATTTAGATGGGGGTCTGTCCCCGGTGGGGGGGTATTTAGATGGGGGTCTGTCCCCGGGGTTAGTATTTAGATGGGGGACTGTCCCGGGGGGGGTATTTAGATGGGGGTCTGTCTCAGGGGGGGGTATTTAGATGGGGGTCTGTCCCAGGGGGGTGCTATTTAGATGGGGGTCTGTCCCTGGGGTTAGTATTTAGATGGGGGTGTGTCCCGGGGGTGGGTATTTAGATGGCGGTCTGTCCCCAGGGATGTATCTAGATGGGGGTCTGTACCCGGGGATGTATTTAGATGGGGGTCTGTCCCCGGCGGGGTATCTAGATGGGAGTCTGTTATTGGCGGGGTATTTCGATGGGAGTCTGTCCCTGGGAGGGGGTATCTAGATGGGACTCGGTCCTGGTGGGGTATCTAGATGGGACTCGGTCCTGCCGAGGTATCTAGATGGGACTCGGTCCTGGGGGGGGTATCTAGATGGGCCTCGGTCCTGGTGGGGGGGGGGTATTTAGATGGGTTGTCTTGTAACAGGGGGAAGGGGATAATTAGATGGGGGTCTGTTCCTGGGGGGGTATTTAGATGGGACTCGGTCCTGGGGGGGTATCTAGATGGGAGTCTGTTCCTGGGGGAGGTATCTAGATGGGACTCGTTCCTGGGGGGGTATCTAGATGGGAGTCTGTTCCTGGGGAGGTATCTAGATGAGAGTCTGCTCCTGGGGGTGTATACATATGCGACTCGGTCCTGGGGGGGTATCTAGATGGGACTCTGTCCTGGGGGGGTATCTAGATGGGTTGTCTTGTAACAGGGGGAAGGGGATAATTAGATGGGGTTCTGTTCCTGGGGGGGGTGGGGTCTGTTCCTGGGGGGGTGGAGTCTGTCCCTGGGGGGGATATTTAGATGGGAGTCTGTTCCTGGGGGGGATATTGAGATGGGAGTCTGTTCCTGTGGGGGGTTATCGAGATGGGACTCGGTCCTGGGGAGGTATCTAGATGAGACTCGGTCCTGGGGGGTTATCTAGATGGGACTCGGTCCTGGGGGGGTATCTAGTTGGGACTCGGTCCTGGGGGGGTATCTAGATGGGAGTCTGTTCCTGGGGGGGGCATCTAGATGGGACTCGGTCCTGGGGGGGTATCTAGATGGGAGTCTGTTCCTGGGGGGTATCTAGATGGGACTCGGTCCTGGGGGGGTATCCAGATGGGACTCGGTCCAGGGGGGTATCTAGATGGGAGTCTATTCCTGGGGGGGTATCTAGATGGGACTCGTCCTGGGGGGGGTATCCTAATGGATTGTCTTGTAACAGGAGGATGGGGATAATTAGATGGGGGTCTGTTCCTGGGTCTGTTGATAGTGAGAGTATTAGATGGGGGTCAGTTAACTTGAGATATCAGATAGGGGTCTGTAGATGAGGATTACTAAGATTGGGTGGGGGTCTGTACAAAAGGGGAATGTTATCCGGGGTGGGGGGGGGAAATATTGCAGGGGATAAAATTTACATCGTAGATATAAATTGCGGTTGGAGGAAATTTTGCAGGCGGGCGGGGGTGGGGTGAAATTGCGGGGGGATAAAATTGCGGAGGGGGGATTTGCGGGAGGGGGAAATTGACAGGGGGGAAATTGCGGGGGGGAATAAATTGCGGGAGGGGGGATAAATTGCGGGGGGGGATAGATTGCGGGGGGGGATAAATTGCGTGGGGGGGATAAATTGCGGGGGGGGATAAATTGCGGGGGGGGATAAATTGCCGGGGGGGGGATTTGCCGGGGGGGAAATTGCGGGGGGGCGGAAATTGCGGGGGGGGGGATAAATTGCGGGTCCATTTAGATGGGAATCTGTCCTGGGCGGGTGGTGGTTTGATGGGTTGTCTTGGAACAGAGGGAAGGGGATAATTAGATGGGGGTCTGTTGATAATGAGGGTATTAGATGGGGGTCATTTAACAGGGGATATCAGACAGTTGTCTGCAGATGAGGATTATTTAGATCGGGGGTGTCTGTACAAGGGGGGATGTTTTCTGGCGGGGGGAATTGCAGGAAAAAGATTTGCGTGGTGGATAAAAATTGTGGGCGGTGGATAAGTTGAGGGTGGTGGATAAATTGAGCGTGGTGGATAGGGTCAGGAAAAGACAGAAAAATTTGTCAAGAGAGAGAGAAATGATAGAAAGAGAAATAGAGAAGACAGAATGATACAAAGAAAGAGAGAGAAAAAGAGAAAGGAAAAAAGTGGAGGGAAATAACAGAGACACAAAGAAATTGAAGGCACCAAAGAGACAGACAGAAAGCCAGTGAGAAAGACAAAGAGAATCACAGAGAGATTGAGAGAGAGGACAGAGAATCACAGAGAGATTGAGAGAGAGGACAGAGAAAAACAGAGAGACTGAGAGAGAGGACAGAGAATCACAGAGAGATTGAGAGAGAGGACAGAGAAACACAGAGAGATTGAGAGAGAGGACAGAGAAACACAGAGAGATTGAGAGAGGGGACAGAGAATCACAGAGGGATTGAGAGAGAGGACAGAGAAAGCCATTAAGACAGAAAGACGCACAATCACTCAGAGAGACAGAGAAACACAAAGTGAGGGAGAGAGAGAGAGATGGAGGAACAGAGAGATCGTGAGAAAAACAGAGACAGAAATACAAGTTGAGGGAGAGATTCAGAAATAGAGAGAGTGAGAGAGAGATTCAGTGTGAGAGAGATTGAGAGAGAGAGAGAGATTGGGAGAGAGAGAGATTGAGTGGGAGAGAGATTGAGTGGGAGAGAGATTGAGTGGGGGATAGATTGAGTGGGGAGAGAGATTGAGTGAGGAGAGATTGTGTGAGGAGAGATTGAGTGAGGAGCAATTGAGTGAGGAGCGATTGAGTGCGAGGGAGATTGAGTGCGAGGGAGATTGAGTGCGAGGGAGATTGAGTGCGAGGGAGAGTCTGTGAGAGGGATTTTGAGTGCGAGGGAGATTGAGTGCGAGGGAGATTGAGTGCGAGGGAAATTGAGTGCGAGGGAGATTGAATGCGAGAGAGATTGAGTGCGAGAGAGATTGAATGCGAGAGAGATTGAGTGCGAGAGAGATTGAGTGCGAGAGAGTATCAGTGAGAGAGAGTATCAGTGAGAGAGATTGAGTGAGAGAGAGATTGAGTGAGAGAGTTTCAGTGAGAGAGAGATTGAGTGAGAGAGAGATTCAGTGAGAGAGAGATTGAGTGAGAGAGAGTTTGAGTGAGAGAGAGTTTGAGTGAGAGAGTTTGAGTGAGAGAGAGATTGAGTGAGAGAGAGATTGAGTGAGAGAGACTTAGTGAAAGAGACTGAGTCAGAAGAAGGGAGAAAAGCAGAAACAGACAATAAAGATGTGGTACCCTCCATCCCACACCGTCTGCTTTCCATCGTTGGACTCTAACAGCTTCCCTCCATCAGATCATCCATGGGGAAGAGATCCTAGAGAAAGGCATTGTGGTGGGATTTGGAGAAAAACGTCAGGACTGGGACAGAGAGAGCGGGTGATTCAGACTGGACTCTCTCACACACACACACTGTAATCAGTTCCAATTCACCTGGGCACAGAGATTGAGACACAGAAACTCACCTTCAGAAACCAGCCGCATGGAAGGAAAGAATGTGGTCTGATGTTGTCCTAATATATCGCAGAACCTGTCACTCAAAACAGACATTCTACCCAAAATGCAGCTTAACCAACCAGCTCTCAGCTCCCTCCATCTGGACACTCCCTCCCAGGTACAAGAACAAAGAACAAAGAACAAAGATAATTTACAGCACAGGAACAGGCCCTTCGGCCCTCCAAGCCTGCGCCGATCCAGATCCTCTCTCTAAACATGTCGCCTATTTTCTAAGGTTCTGTATCTCTTTTCTTCCTGCCCATTCATGTATCTGTCTAGATACATCTTAAAAGACTCCATCGTGCCCGCATCTACCACCTCCGCTGGCAATGCGTTCCAGGTGCCCACCACCCTCTGCGTAAAGAACTTTCCACGCATATCCCCCCTAAACTTTTCCCCTTTCACTTTGAACTCGTGTCCTCTAGTAATTGAAACCCCCACTCTGGGAAAAAGCCTCTTGCTATCCACCCTGTCTATACCTCTAATGTTTTTGTACACCTCAATCAGGTCCCCCCTCAACCTCCGTCTTTCTAATGAAAATAATCCTAATCTGCTCAACCTCTCTTCATAGCTAGCGCCCTCCATACCAGGCAACATCCTGGTGAACCTCCTCTGCACCCTCTCCAAAGCATCCACATCCTTTTGATAATGTGGCGACCAGCACTGTACGCAGTATTCCAAATGTGGCCGAACCAAAGTCCTATACAACTGTAACATGACCTGCCAACTCTTGTACTCAATGCCCCGTCCGATGAAGGAAAGCATGCCGTATGCCTTCTTGACCACTCTATTTACCTGCGTTGCCACCTTCAGGGAACAGTGGACCTGAACACCCAAATCTCTCTGGACATCAATTTTCCCCAGGACTTTTCCATTTACTGTATAGTTCACTCTTGAATTGGATCTTCCAAAATGCATCACCTCGCATTTGCCCTGATTGAACACCATCTGCCATTTCTCTGCCCAACTCTCCAATCTATCTATATTCTGCTGTATTCTCTGACAGTCCCTTTCACTATCTGCTACTCCACCAATCTTAGTGTCATCTGCAAACTTGCTAATCAGTCCACCTATACTTTCCTCCAAATCATTAATGTATATCACAAACAACAGTGGTCCCAGCACGGATCCCTGTGGAACACTACTGGTCACACGTCTCCATTTTGAGAAACTCCCTTCTACTGCTACTCTCTGTCTCCTGTTTCCCAGCAAGTTCTTTATCCATCTAGCTAGTTCACCGTGGACCCCAAGCGCCTTCACTTTCTCCATCAGCCTGCCATGGGGAACCTTATCAAACGCCTTACTGAAGTCCATGTATATGACATCGACAGCCCTTCCCTCATCAATCAACTTTGTCACTTCCTCAAAGAATTCTATTAAGTTGGTAAGACATGACCTTCCCTGCACAAAACCATGTTGCCTATCACTGATAAGCCCATTTTCTTCCAAATGGGAATAGATCCTATCCCTCAGTATCTTCTCCAGCAGCTTCCTACCACAGACGTCAGGCTCACCGGTCTATAATTACCTGGATTATCCCTGCTACCCTTCTTAAACAAGGGGACAACATTAGCAATTCTCCAGTCCTCCGGGACCTCACCCGTGTTTAAGGATGCTGCAAAGATATCTGTTAAGGCCCCAGCTATTTCCTCTCTCGCTTCCCTCAGTAACCTGGGATAGATCCCATCCGGACCTGGGGACTTGTCCACCTTAATGCCCTTTAGAATACCCAACACTTCCTCCCTCCTTATGCCGACTTGACCTAGAGTAATCAAACATCTGTTCCTAACCTCAACATCCGTCATGTCCCTCTCCTCGGTGAATACCGATGCAAAGTACTCGTTTAGAATCTCACCCATTTTCTCTGAGTCCAAGCATAACATTCCTCCTTTGTCCTTTAGTGGGCCAATCCTTTCTCTAGTTACCCTCTTTCTCCTTATATATGAATAAAAGGCTTTGGGATTTTCCTTAACCCTGTTTGCTAAAGATATTTCATGACCCCTTTTCGCCCTCTTAATTCCTCGTTTCAGATTGGTCCTACATTCCCGATATTCTTTCAAAGCTTCGTCTTTCATCAGCCGCCTACACCTTATGTATGCTTCCTTTTTCCTCTTAGCTAGTCTCACAATTTCACCTGTCATCCATGGTTCCCTAATCTTGCCATTTCTATCCCTCATTTTCACAGGAACATGTCTCTCCTGCACGCTAATCAACCTCTCTTTAAAAGCCTCCCACATATCATATGTGGATTTATCTTCAAACAGCTGCTCCCAATCTACATTTCCCAGCTCCTGCCGAATTTTGGTATAGTTGGCCTTCCCCCAATTTAGCACTCTTCCTTTAGGACCACTCTCGTCTTTGTCCATGAGTATTTTAAAGCTTACGGAATTGTGATCACTATTCCCAAAGTAGTCCCCTACTGAAACTTCAACAACCTGGCCGGGCTCATTCCCCAACACCAGGTCCAGTATGGCCCCTTCCCGAGTTGGACTATTTACATACTGCTCTAGAAAACCCTCCTGGATGCTCCTTACAAATTCTGCTCCATCTGGACCTCTAACACTAAGCGAATCCCAGTCAATGTTGGGAAAATTAAAATCTCCTATCACCACCACCCTGTTGCTCCTACATCTTTCCATAATCTGTTTACATATTTGTACCTCTATCTCACGCTCGCTGTTGGGAGGCCTGTAGTACAGCCCCAACATTGTTACCGCACCCTTCCTATTTCTGAGTTCTGTCCATATTGCCTCACTGCTCGAGTCCTCCATAGTGCCCTCCTTCAGCACAGCTGTGATATCCTCTTTGACCAGTAATGCAACTCCTCCACCCCTTTTACCTCCCTCTCTATCCCACCTGAAGCATCGATATCCTGGGATATTTAGTTGCCAATCATGCCCTTCCCTCAACCAAGTCTCAGTAATAGCAATAACATCATACTCCCAGGTACTAATCCAAGCCCTAAGTTCATCTGCCTTACCTACTACACTTCTTGCATTAAAACAAATGCACCTCAGACCACCAGTCCCTTTATATTCATCATCTGCTCCCTGCCTGCTCTTCCCCTTAGTCACACTGACTTCATTATCTAGTTCCTTACAGGCTTTTGTTACTACCTCCTTACTGTCAACTGACCTCAATTGGTTCCCATCCCCCTGCCACATTAGTTTAAACCCTCCCCAACAGCGTTAGCAAAAGCACCTCCAAGGACATTGGTTCCAGTCCGGCCCAGGTGTAGACCGTCCAATTTGTAATAGTCCCACCTCACCCAGAACCGGTCCCAATGTCCCAAAAATCTGAACCCCTCCTTCCTGCACCATCTCTCAAGCCACGCATTCATCCTGACTATTCTTTCATTTTTACTCTGACTATCACGTGGCACTGGTAGTAATCCTGAGATTACTACCTCTGAGGTCCTACTTTTTAACTTGGCTCCTAACTCCCTAAACTCTGCTTGTAGGACCTCATCCCGTTTTTTACCTATATCATTAGTGCCTATGTGCACAATGACAACTGGCTGTTCACCCTCCCCCTTTAGAATGTTCTGCAGCCGATCTGAGACATCCCTGACCCGTGCACCTGGGAGGCAACATACCATTCGGGAGCCTCGTTTTCGACCACAGAACCGCCTATCTACTCCCCTCACAATCGAATCCCCTACGACTATAGCCCTTCCACTCTTTTTCCCGCCCTTCTGAACAGCAGAGCCAGCCACGGTGCCATGGACCTGGCTACTGCTGCCTTCCCCTGGTGAGCCATCTCCCTCAACAGTATCCAAAACGGTATACTTGTTTTGGAGGGAGATGACCGCAGGGGACTCCTGCGCTGCCTTCCGGCTCTTTCTCTGCCTTTTGGTCACCCATTCCCTTTCTCCCTCAGCAATCCTAATCTGCGGTGTGACCAATTCACTAAACGTGCTATCCACGACCTCCTCAGCATCGCGCATGCTCCAAAGTGAATCCATCCGCAGCTCGAGAGCCGTCATGTGGTCTAACAAGAGCTGCAGTTGGACACACTTCCTGCACGTGAAGGAGTCAGGGACATCAGCCATGTCCCTGAGCTCCCACATTGAGCAAAAGGAGCATGACACGGGTCTGAGATCTCCTGCCATTTTTAATCTTAAGCTTAACTTAGTTAAATGAAAAAGGAACGAAAAGTTTTTACCAATCACAATAAAACCAGAGAAATCGAAAAAGCCTTACCTTATAAACACCCCACCGAGTCCTTTTTTTTTGGTTAGAGGAGGAGGGCGGGTGGGAGACACGACAAGTGTGGTGTCTCGGGTTCAGAAACCGCCCAAATATATAGTGTTTTACTTACCCAGCAGCCCCCTGGCCTCCGCCAAAAACAAAAGGAAATTAAATTTTCTTTCAAACTGACCTTCCCAGCTGCTCACTCGCTCACACTCTGCTCCCGAAAAAGCTGCTTCCCAGCTGCTCACTCGCTCACACTCTGCTCCCGAAAAAGCTGCTTCCCAGCTGCACACTCGCTCACACTCTGCTCCCGAAAAAGCTGCTGCAATGTATGGGGCAGTCCAAGGTGAGTCTCTGTGTAAACAGCGAATGGGGGAGAGAGGGATATTCCAGACATATCCCAAATGGACCATTCCAGATAGAAACCTGTCTGTCTGTCTCTCTCTCTCTCTCCCTCCCCCAAAAACCTCATTAACAGAGCAGAAAAGCTGCTGTAATTTAAAACCTGGAGGGGCCGGTTTGGATAATAACCATTTAACACTGATTGTATTAAATCTCTTTCACTATTCACCTCCACTTAACAGAAAGTTCAGAAAATGACTCATTGCAATTACCTTGAAATTCTGACAAAGAGTTATTGCTGGAGTGGCCTGTTTGACTGCAGTACAAACATGCGGTTTTTATTCGGTTTTTCATTTCCACTGTGTGACAAAGACTGAAACTAGAGCCAGGTTAATGAGGCAGCCAAGAGAACTTTTATAACCAGTGACATTTCACACAACAATTCTTACCCATATTTACAGTTGTATTCGTCAATGATTCTTTGCCCTGTATTTGATGCTGCTGTATTTATGTATTAACTGTAATCAATCAATAAAACCTTCTTAACATTCACCAGTTTAATGTTACAAGGGTTCACAAAGCTGGGAAATGGCCATTTAACACAAATGGTATTAAAGATCTTCCACTTTTCACCTCCAGTTTATATAAAGTTCAGCAATGAAGACCTCTACATTCTGACAAAGAGTTTTCACTGCTGAAATAAAGTGTCACTTGTTTCCATTTGCTTCCAGACTGTTTCTATCCTCTGCTCTCCTGAGGGATTCAGAGGGATTTCTGTTCATTGTTTGTCCACATTCAGGAGGTTCCAGATCCTCTGCAGCTGCTGTCCTGGAGAAATTAATTGCATTGCATTCAAAATCTTTCCCTCATTTTGGAGATATGAGGGTAGACTGTTTACACTAGTAGAGGGGTGAAACAAATAGGCAGGGAGTTATTATGGTCTGGAATTCACTGTCTGACAGGTTTCTGAAAGCAGATTCAATATTAACTTTCAAAGGTCAATTGGAGTAAAATTTCAACTACTCTTAGTTATAGTAGAGAATATACCAGCATAGAAAGAGAAGTGTGAGAGAGAGAGATGTCATAACGTAGGTGACCAAGAACTCAACACAACTTATATTGAGAGTTTTTATTTATAAATAACTGTTTGAGTTTTATTTGATCCTGTTGTTTTATTTTTACATTACCGTTAATCACTCAATATAACTTTCCAAACAGGAACGAGTTTCATGTTACAAGTGTTCACACAATAGAAAAATAGCCATTTTACAAAAGTTGCATTGAAATTATTTTATTCAGCATCTCAAGTTTACAATAAAGTAAATTCTTCAGACTTGTGGAAACTTTCAAACTCAGCAAGGGAATCTCCCATCAGTAATGGCTCACCATCTCCATCTGCTGGTGTCCCTGTCTCACTGCAGTTAATGTCCCTCTCTCACAATCTCCATCTGCTGGTATCCCTGTCTTACTGCAGCTACTGTCCTCCTCTCACCATCTCCATCTGCTGGTGTCCCTGTCTCACTGCAGTTACTGACCTCCTTTCACCATCTCCATCTGCTGGTGCCTCTGCCTCACTGCAGTTGCTGCCCCCGCTCACCATCTCCATCTGCTGGTGTCCCTGTCTCACTGCTGTTACTGTCCCACTCACCAGCTCAAAATCCTTTGCAGTTTTGTCCACTGGCTGCTGTTGTTGACAAAGCAACCACAAAGTGGCGCTGCACTGGCACATGCGCAAACGTACACTATTCCAGTGAAACGTCAGGGTCTACCCACGCTCAGGCAGCTGTCAGGACTAAAGATGGCGCCGGTCAAATAATCACAGAGGCGGGTGGAGGGTGGGAGGTGGAGCTGGGGGTCTGGGGGAGGAGGGGGAATGGGATTTAGTTCCAGTGTTTGAAACCCTTCAGCTCTTTCTATGATTTCACTAATTTAACAATGAGATTGAGAGGGTATTTCACCCCCTTCTTCAGCTCCTGTCTGAATTTAGTCTGGGTCACAATGTAAATACATGTGTTGGTGCAGGAACTGAGAACCTGCAGCATCTGTGATGTTTGATCTGTGATAAAGAGAGGGTCAGTGTAGGAGGAATAATAATAAATATCTGTAATTCGAGTATAAATGATAAACACAACCCGGGTCACCCATAACAGGATAAAACTGCCGGATATACTGAAGAGTAAAATAATTGATTTCCTGCGATTCTCCATCTCTGGGTCCTTGTGATTCTCTGCATTGCTGTGGCGCCGGAATCCCCTGCGGACTTTACTGGAGAATAAAATCCGCCTGACAGTCAGAACATTGAGCAGCAACATCAGAAAGACCGGGACACAAGGGGTTAAAATGAGGTCAAACAATTCAAATGCCTCCCATATGGGGGAAGTATAGAAGCTCAGTTTATAATCACAACCCATGGGAACATTATCAATAATGTATTCTTGTTCCAGTGTAAAGTACCAGGGGAGAGACTCTAAACAGCCCAGCACACTCACTGTTCCCACAACCACAGCCGCCCTTTTCTCGCTGCAATATTTTGTTTTCAGCTTCTCACAACAAATGGCCACAAATCGATCAAAGGTGAAAGTGACTGTGAGCCAGACAGAAACAACTGTGGATGCAGAAAGCAGAACGAGAATGAGAGAACACACAGGAGTAATGTTCAGGAATGAAAATGGGAAATAAATTCCAACAATCCGGTACAATATGGGTTCAGTGATAACGACCAGGAGATCAGACACTGCCATTCCCACCAGGTAGACACTGATACATTTGGAGAGACCGCACTTTCCTCGGGACAGGATCACAGTCGCCACCAAGTTAACTGGAAGAGAGAGAGAAAAGGAAGCAGAGAAATTACTGATCAGACCTGGAGACAAAGCAGCAGTTTGACAGGATCTGGGCTGAAATTTCCAGCTTTGTTGCTGCATCGAGCAGTGAAAACTGATTCATTGACCCGGGCAGTGCTTTGTCACAGTGAAATGTTTGAAAACACGATTATTAATAATGAATTGGGAAATTGATGCAGAAAGTGAATAAAGTCAGCACCAGATCTACTGGAAGTACTGAGTGAGGATGCAGTGTCAGTGGGGAATGAGAAGGAGATTTACAGAGATGGAATCCAATGGGTTAATTGGGAATTTGTCTCCAGACTGTTGGTTGGGAAGGTTTGTGGAGAGCGGGATGTGTAGCTGGTTTGTTGCTCTGGGTTTAGGGACAGACAGTGACTGTTCCCACATGGGAAAAGGCTGAAAAATGCAGCGCTGAGTTTGAGTATCAGTCGTGATTTCGAATGGTGGAGCAGGCTAGAAGCGCTGAATGGCCTCCTCCTGCTCCTATGTTACTGTATTCCTATCAGGTTGGACGAGGCAGCTGGAGGTGGAGCCTCAATACATTGAAATCCCAGTTAAACTCAGCCATGTTATTGGGGAGGGAGGACATTGTTCTGTCCCCTTGTAACACTGAGATTGTGAGATGCCTCATTATCAATCACTGAAAAAAATCATTAAAATATTCCAGGACCGGTTAGATCCACATCATGAAACTGTTAAAAGCTCCTGATGGTCTGATTATTGATCCTCGCTGAAACATCTCATTCCAATACATTCAATACACAGAATGATCCAGTAACAATGCCACAGTTACTTAAAACAATACCATTAAATACATAATACAGTTCCTGCAAGAAAGAAAGAGTCGACAATGAGGAGATTCCATCAGTAAATTGCTGGAAAAGAACAGGCGGCTGTGTAACACACACAGAGGAAAATAATACCGAGTACAGCAGCACAGTGAACATTGATTTACACCATTAACAGCTGAGATACAGCTTACCAGCAACTCCAATTGCTGCAAGTACAGGATAATAAATGTCTTCTATCTGAAACATTACTGGATATCCCATTTCTGTGAGAAGCAGGGTCTTCGATTAGCCTGGAATCCACATCTCCACCAGGCACTCTGAGCTGATCCATTCCAATGGGTCCTGATTTATACAGGGGATAAGTCTCCACTGACACGGTTATACCCCTGATCATTGCTATTAGTTACACTCACCTGAACAAACACATTCCATCAGCAGCTTTGACTCTGATGGAAATAATGTGGTGGATAAAACACAATCAATTCAATGTCAATGACATTTTCTGAGTAAGACCTCTCTCTGAAATAAATCTGAAATCTGTACTCATACTGGATGGATGGCAATTATGAGAGGCGTCATTTAGTTTAGTTTAGTTTAGTTTAGACATACAGCACTGAAACAGGCCCTTCGGCCCACCTTGTCTGTGCCGACCATCAACCACCCATTTATACTAACCCTACACGAATCCCATATCCTTACCACATCCCCACCTGTCCCTATATTTCCCTTCCACCAATCTATACTAGGGGAAATTTATAATGGCCAATTAACCTATCAAGCTGCAAGTCTTTGGCATGTGGGAGGAAACCGGAGCACCCGGAGGAAACCCACGCAGACACAGGGAGAACTTGCAAACTCCACACAGGCAGTACCCAGAATTGAACCCGGGTCGCTGGAGCTGTGAGGCTGCGGTGCTAACCAGTGCGCCACTGTGCCGCCCATTTTCCATATTATTGTATTGACCTTGTTCACTCCTGGCATTTCTATTGTAAATGTAACTGATCTGTCTGCAGTGGGCACTGAATCCAGGGACAAAAGCAATCCTGTTTCACTCTGTTCCTCCCTTTTCCCAGTTAACATGTGAAATTTGAGTCTCTGATTCGGGACCATGTTCAGGGTTACAGCCCAGAAACTACTGTGAGTGATATTACGGGACACACACTGTACACATCCATTTGGGAGGCAGTTGGGTCGTGATAATATCACTGGTCATGTAATCCAGAGGCCCAAACTGATGGCCTGGGGACAGGGGTTCAAATCCCACCACGGCAGCTATATAAACCAGAGGGAGCTCCCTTTCTGTGTATAAAGCAGAGGGAGCACACACTCTATTTATAAAGTTGGGGGCGATGAAGGATAGAGGTGAAGAGGGAAACGGAAACAAATGGGGAAATGGAGAGAGAGGAACAAAGTGGAAGACAGTGAGAGACAGAAGAGATAGTGAAATGAGACCTTGACAGAACCCCAGTAACAATCCCCATTGTCTGCCCAGTCCGATATTTGGGGTTTAATGTAAGGGTTTTCGGGATGAGTGTTAGATGAGTGTTTGATATTTTCAAACTGCATTGACAATCCCAACAAAAGCAATAGTTAAAGATTCAAAATTAACCAAACAAATGGCTCAAATCATTGCTGTCCATGTGAAGAGGGACAGAGATATGGAGGGAGTGAGACACAGATGGAGAGAGACACAGAGTGGGACAGAGACAGAGGTAGAGAGAGAGAGACGGAGCTAGAATGATTGAGGAAAAAGGAGAAACAGAGACAGACGGGGACAGAGGGAAAGGGTGTCAGGCAAATGCAGAATGAGACAGACAGAAAGGGAGGCAGACAGATGCAGAGGGAGAGAGACAGGGAGAAAGCGAGTGAGACAGATACAGAGGGAGAGAGACAGATACAGAGGGAGAGAGACAGATGCAGAGGGAGAAAGGGACAGTGATAGAGAGAGGGAGAGAGACAAACAGAGGGAGAAACAGAGACAGAGAAAGAGAGACAGACAGGGAGAGAAGGGGACGGCGAGATTATAGGAAAAACATTATATCTAATAATGTTGACAAAAGATAGAATTAAAAAGTAAAACTGGCTGTGTGCAAGAACTAATTTTGAAAGGAAAGATCAGGGGTTTTGTGTGAGTGTTTTGTGGGTGAGTGTTGGATCAATGATTGATATTTTCAAACTGAAGTGACATTTAATATTATTAAAAAAGATATTATTAAACACTTACAAACTTTAGAAGCAGGGGAAGTGGGATAGTGTGTGAGGGGACCTTGACAGAATCTCAGTAAACAATCCCCATTATCTGCTCAGTCCTGTATTGGGAATTTAGTGAGAGAGTTTAGGGGGCGATTGTTGATCAAAGTTTGATATTTTCAAACTGCAGTGACGTTCCCAGCAAGGGCAAGATTTACAGGTTCACAATTAACCAAGAATTGGATAAAAACATTTCTGTCCAAGGAGAAAGAGATGGTGTTAGAGACAGAGTCATGGAAAGAGGCAGAGAAAGAGGGAGAGGGTGAGGGAGAGAGAGATAGAGAGAGAAAGATGGGAAGAAACAGACATGAGAGGGAGAGACAGAGAGAGGATGAGACAAGTTGTAACAATCATTAACAATCCTCATTATCTGCCCAGTCCTGTTTTTGGAGTTTAGTGGGAGTGTTTTAGGGGTGAATGTTGGATCAGTGTTTCATATTTTCAAACTGCAGTGACAGTCCCAACAAGGCTGTTAAAGTATATAAGAGCAGGAAGGTTATGCTGGAACTGTATAACTCATTGCTTAAGCACCATAATGAGACCTCCCAGGGCAGGTACAGTGTGAGTTTAGATACAGAGTAAAGCAGTGGATTTAGAGAAGGAGGGAGAGACGGGCAGAAAGAGTGAGGAGATACGGGGAGGCAGGCAGATTGTAGGAGAAACTTTACATCTAACCACATGAAAAAATAAATAATTAAAAATATAAATGGACTGCACACTGAAAATACTGTCCGCACACAACAACTAAAGTCACACACCATCCTACCTTGCAACTATATCGTTATTCCTTCAGTGTTACTGGGTCAAAATCCTGGAACTCCCAACCTAACAGCTCTGTGGGTATACCTACACCACATGGACTACAGTGGTTCAAGATGGAGGCTCAACACCACCTTCTCAAGGGCCATTAGGAATGGGCAATAAATGCTGGCCTGGCCAGGAACGCACACATTCAACAAATAAATAAGGCAAATAAAAAATTGACACTGAGTCACTACACTACACGAGACGAACAAAAACCTGGTCAAAGAGGTTGGTTTGAGGGAGCGTCTTCAAAGCGGAAAGAGAGTTAGAGAGACGGAGAGGTTTAGGAAAGGAATTCCAGAGTTAGGGTCCTGGCAGCTTGAAGGCACAGACACCAATGGTGGGACCATTCAAATTGAGGATGCTCAAGAGGCCAGAATTAGAGGATCGCAGATATTGGTGGATTGTGGAGCTGGAGGAGATTGCAGAGATAGGGAGGGGTCATTTGTGGAAGACAGTTCCAAACTTCTACCACCCTTTGTATGTAGAAGTGTTTCTGAATTTCATCTTTGAAAGGGCTTTCGACTGATTTCTGATTTTTAGACTGTCCCCCCCGTCTGAGACTGTCCCCATTGAATACTCACAGGGCAGTACGAACGGGGTCAGATACAGAGTAAAGATCTATCTACCAATGCCAGACTCACTGTTCCTCTGTCTCTTTCTCCTCATCTCTCACTGCCTGCAACACCCTTTCTCTGTCTCTCTTTCTCCCTCTTCCCATCCTGAAAGCAAGAGGGAGAGATTGAGATAGTGTACAGATGGAGACAGAGATAGAGGGAGAAAAGTTGAGAGATAGACTTGGAAAGTGAGTAACAAAGAGAATAAATAGGGTTTCAGAGTAGAAGAGAGGGGAAGAGAGAGATAGAGATGGAGAGAGATTACCAGCAAGAGAGTTTACCAGAGATTACCTCTCTCAGTCCCTATCACTCCTTTCCAATTTGTTACCATCTCCATCTATTTTTCTCCTTCTCCCACGATGTTTGAAACTCCATGCATCTCGCTCGTATGTCTGTGTATACTGCAGTGAAGGGTTACATCAAATTATTATGGTTTACATTTTCTCTTTCAATCTAACTGAACAATCTCTCAGACTGTGAACAGAGGGGCCTTGGAGTGACTGTCCACTGGTTCCTGAGTGTAACAGGACAGGTGGATAAGGTGGTTAAGAAGGCTTAAGGAATACTTTCCTTTATTGGCCGATGTAGAGAATATAAGAGCAGGGAGGTTATGCTAGAACTGTATAAAACACTAGTTAGACCACAGCTAGAGTACTGTGTACAGTTCTGGTCACCACATTACAGGAAGGATGTGAACATACTAGAGAGGGTACAGAGGGGATTTACAGAGGATGTTGTCAGGAATGGAGAATTTTAACGATGAGTAAAGATTGGATAGGCTGGAATTGTTTTCTTTGGAACAGAGAAGGTTGAAGGGAAGATTTAATTGAGGTGTATACAATAATGACGGGCCTAGATAGAGTGGATAGGAAGGACCATTTCCCTTAACAGAGGGGTCAATAACCATGGGCATAGATTACAAGATTTCCACACCAATATCATGAGGCTGTGATGGCTTCCATGGTGGAATACCTTGCTGGATGTTTACAATGGAGCGTTTTCCTTCCTGAATATCAAAACTGGCCGCCTGGGCCCCAACTTCATCCACATTTCTCCCACTCGACCAATATTTCACTCTACATACCTATCCTTCTATGTTTGTGTACACAGCAATAAAGGATTACATCAAATGAATATATCTTACATTCTCCCTTTCAATCCACCCCAACAATCTCTGTCTCCAACCTTGTCCCTCTCAACAGCACTCTCTCTATCTGCATGTCTAAGCCTCTCTCCCTCTGTCTCCCTCTTAGTTTCAGAGATAGCAGGAGAGAGAGAGAGAGAGAGAGGAAGACAGAGAGAGACACAGAGAACAAACCCAGCTTCTCCAATCTATCCATGTAACTGAATTCCTTCATCGCTGGAAACATTCTTGTGAATCTTTTCTGCACCCTCTCGAATGCTGCCACATTCTTGCTAAAGTACGGTGTCCAGAATTGGACAATGCTCCAGTTGAAGGCAAACCAGCGCTTTACAAAGGTTATATTTTCTTGCTTTTGTATTCAATGTGTCTATTTATAATCTCACGATCCCTTTTGCCATTTAACCACTTTGCAGGAATGCCTGAATGGAAACAGCTTTTGACACATTTCCCAACACGTTTGCTAACACTTTTCAGGATGAAGCTAAATTCAACTCACAGATTCCAAGCGCCAAATTGAACTTTTGGGTAGAGCAGGTAACATTGATGAAATCCCAGATCTCTCTGTCCTGTCACCCATTCTAACATTGTACCATTTAGTTTATATCACTCAGTCTTCCTTCCAAAATGCATCACTTCACATTTCTCAGCATTGAAGTTAACCTTCCCTGTGTCTGTCCAATGATAGGTTGGATAGCAAGCTGGCAAGAGGACATAAAGTGTCTGCAAAGAGATTTCCATCAGTTCAATGAGTGAGCAAAAAATTGGCAGATGGAGTACAATGTGGGAAAATGTGAGCTTGTACACTTTAGCAGGAAGAATAAAAATCAGTATATTATTGAAATGGAGAGAGACTGCAGAACTGTACGGTACAGAGGGATCTGGGTGTCCTGGTACATGAATCACAAAATGTTACCGTGTAGCTACAGCGAGTGATTAGGAAGGCAAATGGAATGTTGTTGTTTATTGCAAGGTGAATAGAATATCAAAGTAGGGAAGTGTTGTTCCAGCTGTACAGGGCATAAGTTAGACGACGTCTGCAGGATTGTGGACACTTTTGGTCTCCTTACTGAAGAAATAATATAATTGCATTCGAAGTAGTTCAGAGAAGGTTCACTGGGCTGATTCCTGGGATGACGGGGTTATCTTATGAGGAAAGGTTGAACAGGTTGGGTCTATACCCAAGACAGAGAGAGAGACAGAAAGGGAGAAACAGAGAGACATAGACTGACAGGGTGACTGACAGAGAAAGTAGGATATTTGACAGGGGATATTGGAAGAGGAGGATGCAATTTAACCCCACAATTCTGTTCCTGCATTCAATGAGATCATGGCTGATCTGTGATCAATCTTTCACCATATATCCTGCCTTTGCCCCTTATCTCTTAATACCTTTGGTTAACAAGAACCTATCAATCACAGGTTTAAAAATTAATCAATAAGCCAGCATGAAATTTCCACAACCAACATCATGAGGGTGTGATGGATCCCACAGTGGAAGAGTTGGCTGAATATTTAAAATGGAGGCTATTCCTTCTGGATCATCAAAAGTGTCTGCCTGGGCCCCAACTTCATCTGCATTCCTCCCTCTCGGGATGTTTTTTTTCTCTCCATACCTATCTCAAATATGCTTGTGTACACAGCAGTGAAGGATTAAATCAAGTTAATATATCTTACATTATCCTCTTCATCCAACTCAACAATCTCTCTCTCTCTCCAAGTTTGTCCCTCTCTACAGCCCTCTCTATGCCTTCATATCTAACCCTCCATCCCTCTGTCTCTCTCCCTGTGTCAGTGATAGCAGAGAGAGAGACAGAGATAGAAGGAGAGGGAGGGAGTGACAGAGAGGGAAAGACAGATGGAGGGACAGAGAGAGAGAGACAGAGAGAGAGAGGGAGAGACAGAGTGAGTGGGAGAGATGGTGTAAGGGAGGCACAAATGGAGTCATGGAAAGAGACAGAGAGAGAGAGAGAGAAATGTAAACAGAGTCATGGACAGAGGGTGAGAAAGAGAGATAGGGAGAGACAGAGTAAAAGAAGAAGAGAGAGAGAGATGGAGAGGCAGAGAGAGGGAGAGACAGAGAGAGGGAGGGTGAGATGATGTGAGAGAGACAGAGGCATGGACAGAGGCAGAGAGAGAGAGAGGGAGAGACACTGAGAGACAGAGAGTGCCAGAGAGAGAGAAAGAAACAGAGAGGGAGGGAGAGAGAGAGAGAGAGGCAGAGACTGGGATTCAGAGGGTAACAGAGAGGGAGAGACTGGGATTCAGAGGGCAACAGAGAGGGAGAGACTGGGATTCAGAGGGTAACGGAGAGGGAGAGACTGGGATTCAGAGGATAATGGAGAGGGAGAGACTGGGATTCAGAGGGTAACAGAGGGAGAAGTTGAGATGAAGAGTGAAGATGGGAGAAAGACAAAGTCCAGTGTTCGTAACACATGGATAAAGAGGAACAGAGAGGTGAGACAGGGCTTGAGAGAGTAAAAGACAGAGGAAGGAGAGATAGAGATGGAGAGATTACCAGGAACATAAATCTCCAGCAATCTCTTCATGCTGATCACTCCTTGTCTCTGGATGTGGCAGGATTGCAGAGCTTAGGTCTGATCCATTGGTTATGGGATCGCTTAGCTCTGTCTATCGCATGCTGCTTACGCAGTTTGGCACGCAGATAGTCCTGGGTTGTAGCTTCACCAGGTTGACACCTCATTTTGAGGTATGCCTGGTGCTGCCCCTGGCATGCCCTCCTGCACACTTCACTGAATCGGGGTTGGTCTCCTGGCTTGATGGTAATGGTAGAGTGGGGGATATGCCGGGCCATGAGGTTACAGATTGTCTTTCTTTGTGTCTGTCTGTCTGTCTCTCGTTCCCTCCTCTCTCAGAACATCAGTCAGCCATTTTAGGTTTGTTCACGGTGGCCATTTTATGTTACAGCAGCACTGGGACATTTATTTCAGAGACTGACTCCTCACTAATGCAAGGTCAGTGCTTTAAACGTGACAAAGAAACGGGTCCTGGGGTTCAGTTGAATGTAGCTTCTCATCCCGAAAAGTGTTAGCAAACGTGTTTTTCAAATCAATTCCGCAACAACCTCAACAGGAGAAAAAAAACACCAACAAATGCAACAACAACCTCAGCAGGAGAAAAACACCAACAAATGCAACAACAACCTCAACGGGAGAAAAAAACACCAACAAATGCAACAACAACCTCAACGGGAGAAAAAAACACCAACAAATGGAACAATTACAACAGGAAAAGAACAGCTTCCCAAGGACTAAAAAATCCTAACAAATACAACAACTTCAGTAGGAGAAAAGCCGCTAACAAATTCAACATCATCAGAAAGGGAAAACACACCGATAAATAGGGCAGTGGCACAAGCTGTTGGAGGGACAGGAAATGGTTTACGAAGGGACAGAGTATCTGATCACACCCGGGATGGTGGAATTGAGTATTTACTAAATGGTAAGAGATTAGAAAGCGTAGATGTACAAAGCGACCTGGGTGTCCCCGTCAATAAGTCACTGAAAACTAACATGCAGGTGCAGAATGCAATTCAGAAGGCTAATGGGATGTTAGTCTTTATCACAAGAGGATTTGAGGACAGGAGTAGTGAAGTCTTGCTTCAATCACATATGACCTTGGTTCGATCGCACCTGGAGTACTGTGTGCAGTTTTGGTCCCCTTACCTTAGGAAGGATATTATTGCCAGAGAGGGAGTGCAATGAAGGTTCACCAGACTTGTTCCTGGGATGACGGGACTCTCCTATGGTGAGAGATTGGGGAAACTGAGACACAGAGAGAGAGATAGAGACAGGGAGAGGCAGAGAGACAGAGGCAGAGAGAGAGAAATGGTGTGAGAGAGACACAAACAGAGTCATGGACAGAGACATAGAGGAGGGACAGAGAGAGAGAGAGCAACAGACAGAGAGACACAAAGAGAGAGAGAAACAGAGAGAGAGAGACAGGAAGAGGTAGAGAGAGAGGCAGTGAGAGAGACAGAGAGAGAGGGAGAGGGAGACAGAGGGGGAGAGTGAGATAGAGGGGGTGTATGAGATAGAGGGGGAGTGTGAGATACAGGGGGAGTGTGAGATAGAGGGGGAGTGTGAGATAGAGGGGGAGTGTGAGATAGAGGGGGAGAGGCAGATCGAGGGGGAGAGTGAGATAGAGAGGGAGAGTGAGATCGAGGGGAAGAGTGAGATAGAAGGGGTGTGTGAGATCGAGGGGTGTGTGAGATCGAGGGGGTGTGTGAGATCGAGGGGGTGTGTGAGATCGAGGGGGTGTGTGAAATAGAGGGGGTGTGTGAAATAGAGGGGGTGTGTGAGATAGAAGGGAAGAGTGAGATAGAGGGGGAGAGTGAGATAGAGGGGGAGAGTGAGATAGAGGGGGTGTATGAGATAGAGGGGGTGTATGGGATAGAGGGGGAGAGTCAGATAGAGGGGGTGTGTGAGATAGAGGGGGAGAGGGAGATAGAGGGGGAGAGGGAGATAGAGGGGGTGAGGGAGATAGAGGGGGAGAGGGAGATAGAGGGGGAGAGGGAGATAGAGGGGGTGAGGGAGATAGAGGGGGTGAGGGAGATAGAGGGGGTGAGGGAGATAGAGGGGGGAGAGGGAGATAGAGATAGAGGGTGTGTGTCAGATAGAAGGGAAGAGTGAGATAGAGGGGGAGAGGGAGATAGAGGGGGAGAGTGAGATAGAGGGGGAGAGTGAGATAGAGGGGGTGTATGAGATAGAGGGGGAGAGTGAGATAGAGGGGGAGAGTGAGATAGAGGGGGTGTGTGAGATAGAGGGGGAGAGGGAGATAGAGGGGGGAGAGTGAGATAGCGGGGGAGAGGCAGATAGAGGGGGAGAGGGAGATAGAGGGGGAGAGGGAGATTGAGGGGGAAAGGGAGATAGAGGGGGGAGAGGGAGATAGAGATAGAGGGGGAGAGGGAGATAGAGGGGGGAGAGGGAGATCGAGGGGTAGAGACAGATAGAGGGAGAGAGCGAGATAGAGGGGGAGAGTGAGATAGAGGGGGAGAGACAGATAGAGGGGGAGAGACAGATAGAGGGGGAGAGACAGATAGAGGGGGAAAGTGAGAGAGGCAAAGATTGAGAGAGGGGAAGAGTGAGATCGAGGGGATGTGTGAGCGGGGGAGAGGGAGATAGAGGGGGGAGAGGGAGAGAGAGGGTGGAGACGGAGATAGAGGGGGAGAGATGGATGGGGTAGAGGGTGGTGAACCTGTGGAATTCTCTACCGCAGAAGGCAGTGGAGGCCAAGTCAATAAATATATTCATGGAGGAGAGAGATATATTTCTTAATGTCAAAGGGATCAAGGGGTATGGGGAGAAAGTGGGAACAGGGTACTGAATTAGACCATCGGTCATGATCTTTATTGAATGACCGAGCAGTCCCAAAGGGCCGAATGGCCTGCTCCTGCTCCTATTTTCTATGTTTCTGTGAGAGAGGCGGATTGAGAGAGGGAGAGATAGAGAGAGAAGGAGAAACAGAGAGACAAGGAGAGATAGAGATGGAGCGAGGTGACCCTGATATTCTCTCTCTCTCTCTCACACACACATCCAGACACACACAGACACATCCATAAAGGGACACACACACACACACAGACACACAGACAGACAGATTTTACAATCCACACTGATGTCAGTAAAAATGACCAACAGAACCTCAGTAACAATCCCCAGTGTCTGCCCAGTCCTGTAGAGAGACAGAGAGAGAGATAGGGCAGTGACAGAGAAAGACAGTGAAAGAAGGAGGACAAAACAGCTTGTCGGAGAAACTTTACATTTATTTGTGTTCCAACGATTTTATTAAAAGTTGAAAGGGACTGGACACTGGAAAAGCTGTCAACACACAACAACAACACTGAGAGACTTTAGATGTGAGGGAAGGGGAGACACACTTTAAAATCCACACTGATGTCAGTAAAAATCCCCAAACACAACCTCAGTAACAATCCCCATTATCTGCCCAGTCCTGTATTGTGGGTTTCTTCTTTGGCTTCCTTATCTCGAGAGACAATGGGTAAGTGCCTGGAGGTGGTCAGTGGTTTGTGGAGCAGCGCCTGGAGTGGCTATAAAGGCCAATTCTCGAGTGACAAGCTCTTCCACAGGTGCTGCAGAGAAATGTGATTGTCGGGGCTGTTACACAGTTGGCTCTTCCCTTGCGCCTCTGTCTTTTTTGTGGGTTTAGTGTGAGGGTTTGAGGGGGGAGGGTTGGATCAGTGTTTGATATTTTGAAACTGCAGGGAAAGAATGAAAGGTTTAAAATGAACTAAGAGATGTCTGAAAGCATTGCTGTGCTGGGATTAACATATCAACGGACTGGAAAAGTCAGGAAGGTCCTGTCCTGGGATTAACATATCAATGGACAGGAAGAGTCAGGAAGGTTCTGTCCTGGGATTAACATATCAATGGACAGGCTCCCTCCCCCGCCCCCGAGGCAGGACATTGAGAGACAGCCCAACAAGTCAGAGGCTCAAGGGGTGGAGTTTGCAAACAGCTCACTCAGGATATAAACTGGGTTTGAAGATCTCAGTTCCAATCACAAAACCAACCTTTCACTCTCTCTCCAGAGAGAGTGGACACATTCCCCAGTCTGATTCAGTGTGTGTGTCTGTGTATCTGTGTGTGTGCTCTCTCTGTCTCAATCTGGTTTATAACTGTGATTTGATTGTATTTGAATATTGCTGATTGTCTGTGTAACTGAGAGAGGAAACTCTGGGCTCTTGCTGTGCTATTTTGTTTAAATATGTCCTCGCTTTGTATTTTAATCCAATTTGTTTCTCCTTCTTTCCCCTGAGGAATTCTCATTCTGAAAACTGCACGGTGAAGGTGAAAAGAGGGAAAGTTTGGGACGAGGAATCCTTGGACAGGAGCTTCCTCCAGAGGGGATGGACTGAGGCCTTGTCCACAGGCTGCACCCAAAGGGCCCACGTGAGTTGTGTCTGTTTATTAGCCTGAGGTTTAATATCCTCTCTGGGGCCCACCTCGCAAGACTAAATGAAACATCGGAAAGGTGTAGCTGTATAAAGGCTTGTTATAATTCCCGAGTAATGCTGGTGTTTTGGGCAGTGCCGTGAATTTGAGGGTGAAATGAAATGTGCAGCAGTCATTTGAATTGACAGTGAGGTTCTGAGAATGGATTTCTCTGTCTCTCTGAATGAGAGTAATAGGAGGGAGAGAGACGCAGGAGAGTGAGGGAAACATGGAGGGAATCAGAGGGGGAGAGGAGGGGTTAGCCGGCTGTTATCACACTGCTGCTTGTGGGATCTTGCTGTGCACCAATGGCCTGCAACATTTCCAACATTGCAACAGTGACGACCACTTTAAAACATTAACTCTGAGCTTCAAAAGCTAGGAATTAAGTCACAAATGTGATAGTTTCTAAAGGCTTGTATTAATTCTAGAATAATCTGTGTGCTTTGGACAATGTTCTGAAGCTTTGCTGTTAAATAAAATGGACGGAGCCCATTTCAATTCATTTTACTGAAGTTCTGAGTTGAGATTTCTCTCTCTGTCTCTCTCCAGCTTTCTTTCCCTCTGTCTCTCTATTTAAACCTTTAATAGTTAAAAACATATCACACACTGCAATATGATTTGTTGTTGTTTTAAATGGTGAGACATAAATATTTCATAGCTTATTTCAACTAAGATCAGATACAAAATTGAGGGAAAAAAGCCCGATATGGACAGAGAGAGAGAGAGAGCAAGAGAGAGGGTCACAGGGGTGACTGAGATAGGAAGAGAGAGAGAGATACAGAGACACGGAGAGAGATAAAGAGACAGACACACAGACACACACTGGTGGAGGGAACTGTCTGAACCATTTTAGCCTCTGCTTTATTAACTGATTTGTTTGTATTTGGGTGTTGCTGAGAGATTATCTGTGTAACCGAGGGAAATTGCTGGGCTCTTGCTGTGCTATTTTGTTTAACAATGCCTTTTAATCAATTTTCTCTCTCTCCCTCTTGCCTTCAGGAATTTTCATTCTGAAAACTGCACCGTGAAGGTGAAAAGAGGGAAAGTCTGGGACGAGGAATCCTTGGACAGGAGCTTCCTCCAGAGGGGATGGACTGAGGCCTTGTCCACAGGCTGCACCCAAAGGGCCCACGTGAGTTGTGTCTGTTTATTAGCCTGAGGTTTAATTTCCTCTCTGGGGCCCTGGGTTAACCATTTCATGTTGGATTGGGGCTCCTGGTGTTTTATACAGATTGAAAGCCTGGGGTTAAAGGAGCAGCCCCAGGAGGGAGTCCCATTTGCCCCTTGCTCCTTCCAGCCCTGTCTGTGAGGTTTGCTGGTGTTTTGGTCAATGCTTTGAAGCTAACAGTGAAATAAGATGCACGGTGCCCATTTTAATTCATTTTACTGTAGGTCTGAGCTTTCTCTCTGTCTCCACATTCTTTCCCTGTGTCTCTATCTCCCCCCATGCTTTCTCTTCTCTGTCTCGGTTTCACACTCACCTTCTCCAATTAAACCTTTAATAAATTTTAATAAAAACATGCCACACACAGCAATGAGATTTGTCGTTATTTGAAATGGTGAGACAAAATCAGCAGCTTGTTCCCAGTTTAAAGAGGGAGTTTAGCCCTTTCTGGGGACTGAAATCTAGCTATTATCACATTGCAGCTTGCGGGATCTTGCTGTGCATCTCGTGCCCTTAAGCATTTTTCTGCACAGCAATGAGGACACTTTAAAATTCAGCTTCCTGAGGGTGTAGTATGGATTTCTCTGTTTTCTCTCCATCTTCCTCTGCTTCTCTCTCCCCTGCACTTTCTCTATTTTAACCATTAATCAATAGGTGCCACAATGTGTGCACAGCAAGATCCCACATATGATAATATGCAGATAATGTGTTTTCAGTGATGTAAGTTTCGGGATCGCAGAGGGAGGGACTTTCCTGCAGCGGCTAAGTGGTTAGTACCGCAGCCTCACAGCTCCAGCAACCCAGGTTGGGTTCTGGGTACTGCCTGTGCGGAGTTTGCAAGTTCTCCGTGTGGGTTTCCTCCGGGTGCTCTGGTTTCCTGCCACATGTCAAAGACTTGCGGGTTGATGGGTAAATTGGCCATTATAAAAATTGCCCCTCGTGTAGGTAGGTGGTCGGAGAATTGAGGGATGGTGGGGATGTGAGAGGGGGAAAAATGGCATGAATGTAGGATTAGGATAAATGGATGGCTGATAGTCAGCGTTGGGCCGAAGGGCCTGTTTTAGTGCTGTATCTCTCGATAAATCGAATGTGATGTGTGGTTATTTTAAACGGTGACAGAAACATTTCAGCGGACGTTTCAATCTAGATTAAATCCCAGATCGAGAGAAAAAGAAACAGATGTGGACGGGGTGCAGGGGGGAGGGAGCAGGAGAAAGACAGGGAGAGGGGTGTTCGAGATTTTCAAACTGCAGGAATGTCCCTCCCTCTGGGATCTCAAAACTTACGTCACTAAAAACAGATTATCTGCATATTAGCATATTGTTGCCTTTGGGATCTTGCTGTGCACAGATTGCCGACATGTTTCCTGCATTGCAACAGTGAGGACCACTTTAAAAATTAGTTCATTGATTCTCAACTGCTGCTGAGGGCCAATAATTACAAGAGCTGAACGTGAAGCTGTATAAAGGCTTGTGAAAAGTATAAAGATGGAGTTCAGCATTTTCAGAGGACTGTGAGAGGATATCTGGCTATGATCACATTGTGGGATCCTGCTGTGCATACATTCCCTGCATCAATTCTTACATTACAACAGGTGGAGAAAGAGAAACAGCTGGAGGTGGCAGGTTAAACAGAGAGAGAGCGAGAGAGAGAGAGAGAGAGACAGGAGGAGTCTGGATGAGGGAGGGAAGGCAGAGAAAGATGGAGAAAGACAGAGAGAGAGCGAAATCCACACTCAAAATCTTGGTAAACTGAATTTTGAAGTGTCACCATTGCTAGGATCTTGCTGTGCACAGCTTGCCTGCAGAATTCCCTGCATTGTGACAGTGACTGCATTTTAGAAGTTAATTCATTGTGTGCAAAGCTCTCCTGAAGGCCTGGAATTTAAGTCCGGAGCTTGAAGCCGGTACAATTCCCGAATAATGCTGGTGTTTTGGGCAGTGCCGTGAATTTCTCTCTCTCTCTCTCCATCTGTCTCTCTGAATGAGAGTAACAGGAGGGAGAGAGATGCAGGAGAGTGAGGGAATCAGAGGGGGAGAGAGGGGTAGCCGGCTGTAAGCACACTGCTGCTTGTGGGATCTTGCTGTGCATCAATGGCCGACAGCATTTCCAACGTTGCAACAGTGACGACCACTTTAAAAATTAATTCATTGAGTGTCAAATACTTCTGTGAATCAGCAATGAAATGGGTGAAATGTGAAGGTTTGTAAAGGCTTGTTCTCATTCCCGAATATTGCTGGTGTTGGAGGCTGTGGGCTGAATTTGACAGTGAAATGAAACACCGGGGGACCATTTGAATTCAGATTTTCAGGAATGGGAATGTGGATTTCTCTCTCTATCCTTCTACAGGAGAGGGGATGGGGGTCACCAGTGTTTGTGTGCTTTTACAATGAGGCAGAAACAGATGTCGAGAGACACACAGAGAAATAGAGAGAGAGAGAGAGAGACAGCAGGAAATGACAGGGTAAAAACATCTACACTTCCCAGTCTCTGGCTCTGTGTCAGGGGATGTGTTTGTAAGTCACTGAGAGATTGTTTTATGTTAGTGAGTTTGAGAGAGAGTCCTGGGCTCTTGCTGTGTTTTATTTCTGTGCAAAAATGCTTTGCTTTGTTTGAATCAATTTTATTTCTCTTATTCCCAAGGAGAATATTTTCGGAAGCTGCAGCTATGATGATGCAGAGGGAGAATCTTTTAGCCACGTGGAATTCTCCGACAAGAGCTTCAACCGGAGAGGGAAAGTAATAATAAAAATATATTTGTCATTGTCAAATTAATTTCTAGATCCAGAAAAGAAGACTGTGTGATTTCGGGACTGATAGAAAAACAAAGTGCTGGAAATGCTCAGTATTTCCAGCACGGTTTTTATTTCAGATTTCCAGCATCCTCAGTATTTTGATTTTGTGTTTTTGGGGGTCTGTGGATTTTATTTATACCACAAGGGAGGGGGCTGGATGGTGCTCCAAAGGGAATAGTTTGGGAATCGCTGCTCCAGAACAGTCAATGTAATCCCATAGATTTCCCTCTCTCCATCTCTTGCTGCAACTTGTTCCCTGCACCTTCCTCTTTGTTCCTAACTCTGTTTCTTCACATCTTTAAATCCCTATCTCTGTTTCTCTCAACATCCTTTCTATCTCTGCCTCTCTCTGGAGTCTCACAAGTTTCCATTGTCACTCTCTTTCTGCGACTCTCTATATCTTTATCTGTCTCTCTCTCACTCCATTTCTTCTCTCACTGACTTCCAAATCCCTGAATCTTTCCATCTCTGCTCCTCCTTTCCTGCAAGATTATCTTTGCATTTCCCTCCCACCTGTCCCGGGACAACCCTCTCTATTCTGTGAACACATCTTACTTGGTATCTCTGCCCCTCCACATCTTTCCGTCTCTGGAGGGAGGGAAATGCAGGGAGGGAAATGCAGAGATAATCTTGCAGGAAAGGAGGAGCAGAGATGGAAAGATTCAGGGATTTGGAAGTCAGTGAGAGAAGAAATGGAGTGAGAGAGAGACAGAGATAGATGGAGAGAGAGGGTGTGACAGAGAGACAGAGAGAGAAACAGAGAGAGAAGGACAGAGAGGGAGTGACAGACAGGGAAAGGCAGTTGGAGGGACAGAGACAGAGACAGAGAGAGAAGGAGAGAGATGGACTGACAGGGAGGAAAAGACAGATGGAGGGACAGAGTGGGAGACAGAGAGAGAAGGAGACAGATGGAGTGACAGGGAGGGAAGGACAGATGTAGATTTGGAGGGTTAGAGAAAGAGACAGAGATAGAAGGACAGAGAGGGAGTGTCAGAAAGGGAAAGAGAGATGGAGAGATAGAGGGATAGAGAGAGAGACAGAGATAGATGGAGAGAGAGGGTGTGACAGAGAGACAGAGAGAGAGGCAGAGACGGAGAGAGAAGGAGAGAGTGGGAGAGAAACAGAGGCAAAGGCAGTTGGAGAGACAGAGAGAGAGAGAAGCAGAGATGGAAGGAGAGAGAAGGAGTGACAAGGAGGGAATGACAGATGGAAAGGCAGAGAGAGGGAGAGACAGAGAAAGAAGGAGAGAGAGGGAGAGACAGAGAGGGAGAGACAGAGAGGGAAAGACAGATGGAGGGATAGAGAGAGAGACAGAGATAAAAGGAGAGAGAGGGAGAGATAGAGGGAAAGACAGATGGAGGGACAGAGAGAGAGACAGAGAGAGAGGGAGAGACAGAGAGAAGGAGAAAGGGAGTGACAGAGAGGCAAAGACAGATGGAGGGACAGAGAGAGAGACAGAGATAGAAGGAGAGAAATGGAGAAACAGAGAGGGAAAGACTGATGGAGGGACAGAGAGAGAGACAGAGAGAGAGAGACAGAGATAGAAGGACAGGGAGGGCAGGACAGATGGAGGGACAGACAGAGAGACAGAGATAGAAGGAGAGAAATGGAGAAACAGACAGGGAAAGACTGATGGAGGGACAGAGAGAGAGACAGAGTGAAGCAGAGACAGAGATAGAAGGACAGAGACAGAGAGGGAAAGACAAATGGAGGAACAGAGAGAGAGACAGAGAGAGAGAGAGACAGAGATAGAAGGACATGGAGGGCAGGACAGATGGAGGGACAGACAGAGAGACAGAGATAGAAGGAGAGAAATGGAGAAACAGACAGGGAAAGACTGATGGAGGGACAGAGAGAGAGAGACAGAGTGAAGCAGAGACAGAGACAGAAGGACAGAGACAGAGAGGGAAAGACAAATGGAGGAACAGAGAGAGAGACAGAGAGAGAGACAGACAGAGATAGAAGGACATGGAGGGCAGGACAGATGGAGGGACAGACAGAGAGACAGAGATAGAAGGAGAGAAATGGAGAAACAGACAGGGAAAGACTGATGGAGGGACAGAGAGAGAGACAGAGTGAAGCAGATAGAAGGACAGAGACAGAGAGGGAAAGACAAATGGAGGAACAGAGAGAGATACAGAGAGAGAGAGACAGAAACAGAAGGACAGGGAGGGCAGGACAGATGGAGGGACAGACAGAGAGACAGAGAGAGAGAGACAGGGATAGAAGGAGAGAGAGGGAAGGACAGATGGAGGGACAGAGTGAGGGACAGAGAGAGAAGGAGAGAGATGGAGTGACAGGGAGGGTCGGATAGATGGAGGGATAGAGCGACAGAGACAGAGATAGAAGGACAGAGAGGGAGAGACAGAGAGGGAGGCAGAGACAGGGAGAGAAGGAGAGAGAGGGAGAGACAGAAAGGGAAAGGCTGTTGGAGAGACAGAGAGAGCGAGACAGAGGGAGAGGCAGAGACAGAGATAGAAGGAGAGAGAGGGAGTGTCAGGGGGTGGGGAAGGCAGATGAAGAGACAGAGAGAGAGACAGAGAGAGAGGGAGAGAGAGGGAGCGACAAGGAGGGAAAGAGAGATGGAGGGACAGAGTGAGAGACAGAGAGAGAAGGAGAGAGATGGAGTGACAGGGAGGGAAGGATAGATGGAGGGATAGAACGAGAGAGAGAGATAGAAGGAGAGAGAGGGAGTGACAGGGAGGGAAAGAGAGATGGAGGGACAGAGTGAGAGACAGAGAGAGAAGGAGAGAGATGGAGTGACAGGGAGGGAAGGACAGAAGGAGGGATAGAGAGAGAGTGGCAGAGATAGAAGGAGAGAGAGGGAGTGATCCGGGGGAGACTGATGGAGAGATGGAGAGAGAGAGAGACAAAAAGAGAGAAGGAAAGAGTGGGAGCGACATAGATAGAAAGAGAGATGGAGAGACAGAGATGGACGGAGAGAGAGCGAGTGACAGGGAGGGAAAGACAGATGGAGAGACAGAGAGAGATAGGAGAGAGAGGGAAAGACAGATGGAGATTCAGAGATAGAAGGAGAGAGAGGGAGTGACAGAGAGGGAAAGACAGATGGAGGGACAGAGGGAGACAGAGAAAGAAGGAGAGAGTGGGACAGAGAGGGAGGGTTAAAGAAAGAAGGAAAAATGTTTGAAACCATTGCTATCCTGGGAGTGAGGGAGGAAGGGAGAGATGGTGTCATAGAGACACAGACAGCGTTATGGACTGAGGCAGAGAAAGAGAGGGAGAGAGGGAGAGAGAGAGATAGAATTAGAGAGAGACGGTGACAGGGAGGGAATGACAGATGGAGGGACAGAGAGAGAGAAGGAGAGAGGGAGTGACAGAGAGGGAAAGACAGATGGAGGGACAGTGAGAGAGACAGAGATACAGAGTGAGGGAAAGGCAGAGATGGTGTGAGAGAAACACAGTAGAGCCATGGACAGAGGCACAGAAAGAGAGAGAGTAACAGAGAGAGAGACAGACAGACTGAAAGAGAGAGAGAGAGAGAAAGAGAGAGATAGAGACACAGAGAGAGAAACAGAGAGAGAGGGAGCAGCAGTGTGAGAGAGAGAGACAGAGACAATGATAGCGAAAGACAACGAGAGTGAGAGATGGGGAGAGAGAGATAGAGGGGGGAGAGAGAGATAGAGACACAGAGAGAGAAACAGAGAGAGAGGGAGCGGCAGTGAGAGAGAGAGAGACAGCGACAATGATAGCGAAAGACAACGAGAGAGAGAGATGGCGAGAGAGATAGAGGGGGTAAAGAGAGATCGGGGGGTAAAGAGAGATCGAGGGGGAGAGAGATCAACGTGGAGAGAGAGAGAGGGGGGAGAGAGAGAGGGGGAGAGGGAGTGTGAGGGGGAGAGGGAGATAGAGGGGTGAGACAAATAGAGGGGGGAGAGTGAGATAGAGGGGTGAGAATGAGATAGAGGGGGTGTGTGAGATAGAGGGGGTGTGTGAGATAGAGGGGGTGTGTGAGATAGAGGGGGTGTATGAGATAGAGGGGGAGAGGCAGATAGAGGGGGAGAGGCAGATAGAGGGGGAGAGGGAGATAGAGGGGGAGAGTGAGATAGAGGGGGAGAGTGAGATCGAGGGGGAGAGTGAGATCGAGGGGGAGAGTGAGATCGAGGGGGTGTGTGAGATAGAGGGGGTGTGTGAGATAGAGGGGGTGTGTGAGATAGAGGGGGTGTGTGAGATAGAGGGGGTGTGTGAGATAGAGGGGGTGTATGTGATAGAGGGGGTGTGTGAGATAGAGGGGGTTTGTGAGATAGAGGGGGTGTGTGAGATAGAGGGGAAGAGTGAGATATAGGGGGTGTGTGTGAGATAGAGGGGGCGTGTAAGATAGAGGGGGCGTGTGAGATAGAGGGGGTGTATGAGATAGAGGGGAAGAGTGAGATAGAGGGGAAGAGTGAGATAGAGGGGAAGAGTGAGATAGAGGGGGTGTGTGAGATAGAGGGGGTGTGTGAGATAGAGGGGGTGTGTGAGATAGAGGGGGGAGAGACAGATAGAGGGAGAGAGTGAGATAGAGGGAGAGAGTGAGATAGAGGGGGAGAGACAGATAGAGGGGGAGAGTGAGAGAGGGGAAGAGTGAGAGAGGGGAAGAGTGAGATCGAGGGGATGTGTGAGAGGGGGAGAGGGAGATAGAGGGGCAGAGGGAGATAGAGGGGGAGATGGAGATAGGGGGGGAGAGAGAGCAGGAGAGGGAGATAGAGGGGGAGAGGGAGAGAGAGCGGGAGAGGGAAATAGAGGGGGTGTGTGAGATAGAGGGAGTGTGTGAGATAGAGGGAGTGTGTGAGATAGAGGGGGTGTGTGAGATAGAGGGGGTGTGTGAGATAGAGGGGAAGAGTGAGATAGAGCGGGTGTGTGAGATAGAGGGGGTGTGTGAGATAGAGGGGATGTGTGAGATAGAGGGGAAGAGTGAGATAGAGGGGGTGTGTGAGATAGAGGGGAAGAGTGAGATAGAGCGGGTGTGTGAGATAGAGGGGGTGTGTGAGATAGAGGGGGGAGAGACAGATAGAGGGAGAGAGTGAGATAGAGGGAGTGAGTGAGATAGAGGGGGAGAGACAGATAGAGGGGGAGAGACAGATAGAGGGGGAGAGTGAGAGAGGGGAAGAGTGAGATTGAGGGGAAGAGTGAGATCGAGGGGATGTGTGAGAGGGGGAGAGGGAGATAGAGGGGCAGAGGGAGATAGAGGGGGAGACGGAGATAGGGGGGAGAGAGAGCAGGAGAGGGAGATAGAGGGGGGAGAGGGAGAGAGAGCGGGAGAGGGAAATAGAGGGGGTGTGTGAGATGGAGGGGGGAGAGACAGATAGAGGGAGAGAGTGAGATAGAGGGAGAGAGACAGATAGAGGGGGAGAGACAGATAGAGGGGGAGAGACATATAGAGGTGGAGAGTGAGAGAGGGGAAGAGTGAGAGAGGGGAAGAGTGAGATTGAGGGGATGTGTGAGCGGGGGAGAGGGAGATAGAGGGGCAGAGGGTGATACAGGGGGGAGACGGAGATAGAGGGGGGGAGAGGGAGAGAGAGCGGGAGAGGGAGTGAGAGCGGGAGATAGAGGGGGGAGAGGGAGATAGAGGGGGATAGGTAGATAGAGGGTGGAGATGGAGATAGAGGGGGAGAGATGGATGGGGTAGAGGGTGGTGAACCTGTGGAATTCTCTACCGCAGAAGGCAGTGGTGGCCAAGTCATTTAATATATTCATGGAGGAGAGAGATATATTTCTTAATGTCAAAGGGATCAAGGGGTATGGGGAGAAAGTGGGAACAGGGTACTGAATTAGACCATCGGTCATGATCTTTATTGAATGACGGAGCAGGCCCAAAGGGTCGAATGGCCTACTCCTGCTCCTATTTTCTATGTTTCTATGAGAGAGGTGGATTGAGAGAGGGAGAGATAGAGAGAGAAGGAGAAACAGAGAGAGGAGAGATAGAGATGGAGCGAGGTGACCCTGATATTCTCTCTCTCTCTCTCTCACACACATCCAGACACACACAGACACATACATAAAGGGACACACACACACACACACACACAGATTTTACAATCCACACTGATGTCAGTAAAAATGACCAACAGAACCTCAGTAACAATCCCCAGTGTCTGCCTTGTCCTGAGAGAGACAGAGAGAGAGATAGGGCAGTGACAGAGAAAGACAGTGAAAGAAGGAGGACAAAACAGCTTGTCGGAGAAAATTTACATTTCTTTGTGTTCCACAGATTTTATTAAAAGTTGAAAGGGACTGGACACTGGAAAAGCTGTCAACACACAACAACAACACTGAGAGACTTTAGATGTGAGGGAAGGGGAGACACACTTTAAAATCCACACTGATGTCAGTAAAAATCCCCAAACACAACCTCAGTAACAATCCCCATTATCTGCCCAGTCCTGTATTGTGGGTTTCTTCTTTGGCCTCCTTATCTCGAGAGACAATGGGTAAGTGCCTGGAGGTGGTCAGTGGTTTGTGGAGCAGCGCCTGGAGTGGCTATAAAGGCCAATTCTAGAGTGACAAGCTCTTCCACAGGTGCTGCAGAGAAATTTGATTGTCGGGGCTGTTACATAGTTGGCTCTTCCCTTGCGCCTTTCTTTTTTGTGGGTTTAGTGTGAGGATTTGAAGGGGGAGGGTTGGATCAGTGTTTGATATTTTGAAACTGCAGGGAAAGAATTAAAGGTTTAAAATGAACTAAGAGATGGCTGGAAGCATTGCTGTGCTGGGATTAACATATCAATGGACTGCAAAAGTCAGAAAGGTCCTGTCCTGGGATTAACATATCAATGGACAGGCCCCCTCCCCCGCCCCCGAGGCAGGAGATTGAGAGACAGCCCAACATGTCAGAGGCTCAATGGGTGGAGTTTGCAAACAGCTCAGTCAGGATATAAACTGTGTTTGAAGATCTCAGTTCCAATCACAAACCCACCTTTCACTCTCTCGAGAGAGAGAGTGGACACATTCCCCAGTCTGATTCAGTGTGTGTGTCTGTGTATCTGTGTGTGTGCTCTCTCTGTCTCAATCTGGTTTATAACTGTGATTTGATTGTATTTGAATATTGCTGATTGTCTGTGTAACTGAGAGAGGAAACTCTGGGCTCTTGCTGTGCAATTTTGTTTAAAAATGTCCTCGCTTTGTATTTTAATCCAATTTGTTTCTCCTTCTTTCCCCTGAGGAATTTTCATTCTGAAAACTGCACGGTGAAGGTGAAAAGTGGGAAAGTTTGGGACGAGGAATCCTTTGACAGGAGCTTCCTCCAGATGGGACGGACTGAGGCCTTGTCCACAGGCTGCACCCAAAGGGCCCACGTGAGTTGTGTCTGTTTATTATCCTGAGGTTTAATATCCTCTCTGGGGCCCACCTCGCAAGACTAAATGAAACATCGGAAAGGTGTAGCTGTATAAAGGCTTGTTATAATTCCCGAGTAATGCTGGTGTTTTGGGCAGTGCCGTGAATTTGAGGGTGAAATGAAATGTGCAGCAGTCATTTGAATTGACAGTGAGGTTCTGAGAATGGATTTCTCTGTCTGTCTGAATGAGAGTAATAGGAGGGAGAGAGACGCAGGAGAGTGAGGGAAACATGGAGGGAATCAGAGGGGGAGAGGAGGGGTTAGCCGGCTGTTATCACACTGCTGCTTGTGGGATCTTGCTGTGCACCAATGGCCTGCAACATTTCCAACATTGCAACAGTGACGACCAATTAATAAAATTAACTCTGAGCTTCAAAAGCTAGGAATTAAGTCACAAATGTGATAGTTTCTAAAGGCTTGTAATCATTCTAGAATAATCTGTGTGCTTTGGACAATGTTCTGAAGCTTTGCTGTTAAATAAAATGGACGGAGCCCATTTCAATTCATTTTACTGAAGTTCTGAGTTGAGATTTCTCTCTCTGTCTCTCTCCAGCTTTCTTTCCCTCTGTCTCGCTATTTAAACCTTTAATAGTTAAAAACATATCACACAATGCAATATGATTTGTTGTTGTTTTAAATGGTGAGACAGAAATATTTCATAGCTTATTTCAACTAAGATCAGATACAAAATTGAGGGAAAAAAGCCCGATATGGACAGAGAGAGAGAGAGAGCAAGAGAGAGGGTCACAGGGGTGACTGAGATAGGAAGAGAGAGAGAGATACAGAGACACGGAGAGAGATAAAGAGACAGACACACAGACACACACTGGTGGAGGGAACTGTCTGAACCATTTTAGCCTCTGCTTTATTAACTGATTTGTTTGTATTTGGGTGTTGCTGAGAGATTATCTGTGTAACCGAGGGCAATTGCTGGGCTCTTGCTGTGCTATTTTGTTTAACAATGCCTTTTAATCAATTTTCTCTCTCTCCCTCTTGCCTTAGGAATTTTCATTCTGAAAACTGCACGGTGAAGGTGAAAAGAGGGAAAGTCTGGGACGAGGAATCCTTGGACAGGAGCTTCCTCCCGAGGGGATGGACTGAGGCCTTGTCCACAGGCTGCACCCAAAGGGCCCACGTGAGTTGTGTCTGTTTATTAGCCTGAGGTTTCATTTCCTCTCTGGGGCCCTGGGTTAACCATTTCATGTTGGATTGGGGCTCCTGGTGTTTTATACAGATTGAAAGCCTGGGGTTAAAGGAGCAGCCCCAGGAGGGTGTCCCATTTGCCACTTGCTCCTTCCAGCCCTGTCTGTGAGGTTTGCTGGTGTTTTGGGCAATGCTAGGAAGCTAACAGTTAAATAAGATGCACAGTGCCCATTTTAATTCATTTTACTGTAGGTCTGAGCTTTCTCTCTGTCTCTGCATTCTTTCCCTGTGTCTCTAGCTCCCCCCATGCTTTCTGTTCTCTGTCTCGGTTTCACACTCTCCTTCTCCAATTAAACCTTTAATAAATAAAAAACATGCCACACACAGCAATGTGATTTGTCGTTATTTGAAATGGTGAGACAGAATCAGCAGCTTGTTCCCAGTTTAAAGAGGGAATTTCACCCTTTCTGGGGACTGAAATCTAGCTATTATCACATTGCAGCTTGTGGGATCTTGCTGTGCATCTCGTGCCCTTAAGCATTTTTCTGCACAACAATGAGGACACTTTTAAAATTCAGCTTCCTGAGGGTCAGATTGTGGATTTCTCTGTGTTTTCTCTCCATCTTCCTCTGCTTCTCTCTCCCTCGCATTTTCTCTATTTTAACCATTAATCAATAGGTGCCACAATGTGTGCACAGCAAGATCCCACAGGCAGCAATATGATAATATGCAGATAAAGTGTTTTCAGTGATGTAAGTTTCGGGATCGCAGAGGGAGGGACTTTCCTGCAGTGGCTAAGTGGTTAGTACCGCAGCCTCACAGCTCCAGCAACCCAGGTTGGGTTCTGGGTACTGCCTGTGCGGAGTTTGCAAGTTCTCCATGTGGGTTTCCTCCGGGTGCTCTGGTTTCCTGCCACATGTCAAAGACTTGCGGGTTGATAGGTAAATTGTCCATTATAAAAATTGCCCCTCGTGTAGGTAGGTGGTCAGAGAATTGAGGGAAGGTGGGGATGTGAGAGGGAGAAAAATGGCATGAATGTAGGATTAGCATAAATGGATGGCTGATGGTCAGCGTTGGGCCGAAGGGCCTGTTTTAGTGCTGTATCTCTCGATGAATCGAATGTGATGTGTGGTTATTTTAAACGGTGACAGAAACATTTCAGCGGATATTCAATCTAGATTAAATCCCAGATCGAGAGAAAAAGAAACAGATGTGGATGGGGTGCAGGGGAGAGGGAGCAGGAGAAAGACAGGGAGAGGGGTGTTTGAGATTGTCAAACTGCAGGAATGTCCCTCCCTCTGGGATCTCGAAACTTACGTCACTGAAAACAGATTATCTGCATATTAGCATATTGTTGCCTTTGGGATCTTGCTGTGCACAGATTGCCTACATGTTTCCTGCATTGCAACAGTGAGGACCACTTTAAAAATTAGTTCATTGATTCTCAACTGCTCCTGAGGGCCAATAATTACAAGAGCTGAACGTGAAGCTGTCTAAAGGTTTGTGAAAAGTTTAAAGATGGAGTTCAGCATTTTCTGAGGACTGTGATAGGATATCTGGCTATGATCACATTGTGGGATCCTGCTGTGCATACATTCCCTGCATCAATTCTTACATGACAACACTGAGGCAGAAACAGATGGAGAGAAAAAGAGGGAGAGAGAGAAACAGCTGGAGGTGGCAGGTAAATGAGAGAGAGAGAGAGAGAGACAGGCGGAGTGTGGATGAGGGAGGGAAGGCAGAGAAAGATGGAGAAAGACAGAGAGAGAAATCCACACTCAAAATCTTGGTAAACTGAATTTTGAAGTGTCACCATTGCTGGGATCTTGCTGTGCACAGCTTGCCTGCAGAATTCCTTGCATTGTCACAGTGACTGCATTTTAGAAGTGAATTCATTGTGTGTAAAGCTCTCCTGAAGGCCTGGAATTTAAGTCCGGAGCTTGAAGCCGGTATAATTCCCAAATAATGCTGGTGTTTTGGGCAGTGACGTGAATTTCTCTCTCTCTCTCCATCTGTCTCTCTGAATGAGAGTAACAGGAGGGAGAGAGACGCAGGAGAGTGAGGGAAACATGGAGGTAATCAGAGGGGGAGAGAGGGGTAGCCGGCTGTAAGCACACTGCTGCTTGTGGGATCTTGCTGCGTATCAATGGCCGACAGCATTTCCAACTTTGCAACAGTGACGAGCACTTTAAAAATTGATTCATTGAGTGTCAAAGACTTCCGTGAATCAGCAATGAAATGGGTGAAATGTGAAGGTTTGTAAAGGCTTGTTCTCATTCCCGAATATTGCTGGTGTTTGAGGCTGTGGGCTGAATTTGACAGTGAAATGAAACACCGGGGGACCATTTGAATTCAGATTTTCAGGGATGGGAATATGGATTTCTCTCTCTATCCTTCTACAGGAGAGGGGATGGGGGTCACCAGTGTTTGTGTGCTTTTACAATGAGGCAGAAACACATGTAGAGAGACACACAGAGAAATAGAGAGAGAGAGAGAGAGACAGCAGGAAATGACAGGGTAAACACATCTACACTTCCCAGTCTCTGGCTCTGTGTCAGGGGATGTGTTTGTAAGTCACTGAGAGATTGTTTTATGTTAGTGAGTTTGAGAGAGAGTCCTGGGCTCTCGCTGTGTTTTATTTCTGTGCAAAAATGCTTTGCTTTGTTTGAATCAATTTTATTTCTCTTATTCCCAAGGAGAATCTTTTCGGAACCTGCAGCTGTGATGATGCAGAGGGAGAATCTTTTAGCCACGTGGAATTCACAGACAAGAGCTTTAACCGGAGAGGGAAAGTAATAATAAAAATATATTTGTCATTGTCAAATTAATTTCTAGATCCAGAAAAGAAGACTGTGTGATTCCGGGGCTGATAGAAAAACAAAGGTTTTTATTTCAGATTTCCAGCATCCTCAGTATTTTGATTTTGTTTTTTTCGGGGATCTGTGGATTTTATTTTAACCACAAGGGAGGGGGCTGGATGGTGCTCCAAAGGGAATAGTTTGGGAAGCGCTGCTCTAGAACAGTCAATGTAATCCCGTAGATTTCCCTCTCTCCATCTCTTGCTGCAACTTGTTCCCTGCACCTTCCTCTTTGTTCCTAGCTCTGTTTCTTCACATCTTTAAATCCATTTCTCTGTATCTCTCAACATCCTTTCCATCTTTGCCTCTCTCTGGAGTCTCACAAGTTTCCATTGTCATTCTCTTTCTGCGACTCTCTGTATCTTTATCTGTCTCTCTCTCAGTCCATTTCGTCTCTCACTCACTTCCAAATCCCTGAATCTTTCCATCTCTGCTCCTCCTTTCCTGCAAGATTATCTCTGCATTTCCCTCCCACCTGTCCCGGGACACCCCTCTCTATTCTGTGAACACATCTTACTTTGTATCTCTGCCGCTCCACTTCTTTCTGTCTCTGCATATTTTGATGGTATTTAGATGGGGGTCTGTCCCGGGGTGGGGTTAGTATTTAGATGGGGGTCTGTCCCCGGGGTTACTATTTAGATGGGGGTCTGTCCCGGGTGGGGTATTTAGATGGGGGTCTGTCCAGGGGGTTACTATTTAGATGGGGGTCTGTCCCGGGGGGGGTATTTAGATGGGGGTATGTCCCTGGGGTTAGCATTTAGATGGGGGTCTGTCCTGGAATGGGTATTTAGATGGGGGGTCTGTCCCCGGGGTTAGTATTTAGACGGGGGTCTGTCCCCGGGGGGGGGTGGTATTTAGATGGGGGTCTGTCCCCGGGGGGGGGGGTGGTATTTAGATGGGGGTCTGTCCCTGGGGTTAGTATTTAGATGGGGGTCTGTCCCGGGGGTGTGCATTTAGATGGGGGTCTGTCCCTTGGGTTAGTATTTAGATGGGGGTCTGTCCCTGGGGTTAGTGTTCAGACGGGGGTCTGTCCCGGGGGGGTGGTATTTAGATGGGGGTCTGTCCCTGGGGTTAGTATTTAGATGGGGGTCTGTCCAGGGGGGGTATTTAGATGACGGTCTGTCCCCGGAGTTAGTATTTAGACGGGGGTCTGTCCCGGGGGGGGGTGGTATTTAGATGGGGTTCTGTCCCTCGGGTTAGTATTTAGATGGGGGTCTGTCCCTGGGGTTAGTGTTCAGACGGGGGTCTGTCCCGGGGGGGGGGTGGTATTTAGATGGGGGTCTGTCCCGGGGGGGGGTATTTAGATGACGGTCTGTCCCCGGAGTTAGTATTTAGATGGGGGTCTGTTCCTGTCAGGTATTTCTAACAGGGGTATTATAAGGGTATAATTAGATGGGGGTCTGTCCCCGGGTGGGGTATTTAGATGGGGGTCTGTTCCTGTCAGGTATTTCTAACAGGGGTATTATAAGGGTATAATTAGATGGGGGTCTGTCCCCGGATGGGGTATTTAGATGGGGGTCTGTCCCCGTATGGGGTATCTAGATGAGAGTCTGTCCCCGGGGATGTATTTAGATGGGGGTCTGTCCCCGGGGATATATTTAGATGGGGGTCTGTCCCCGGGTGGGGTATTTAGATGGGGGTCTGTTCTCGGGCATGTATTTAGATGGGGGTCTGTTCGCGGGCATGTATTTAGATGGGAGTCTGTCCCGGGGGGTGTATTTAGATGGGGGTCTGTTCCCGGGCATGTATTTAGATGGGAGTCTGTCCCCGGGTGGGGTATTTAGATGGGGGTCTGTTCCCGGGCATGTATTTAGATGGGGGTCTGTCCCCGGGTGGGGTATTTAGATGGGGGTCTGTTCCCGGGCATGTATTTAGATGGGGGTCTGTCCCGGGGGGGTATTTAGATGGGGGTCTGTTCCCGGGCATGCATTTAGATGGGAGTCTGTCCCGGGGGATGTATTTAGATGGGGGTCTGTTCCGGGGGGGTATTTAGTTGGGGGTCTGTCCCCGGGGATGTATTTAGATGGGGGTCTGTCCCCGGGTGGGGTATTTAGATGGGGGTCTGTCCCCGGGGATGTATTTAGATGGGGGTCTGTCCCGGGGGGGGGGTATTTAGATGGGGGTCTGTTTCCGGGGGGGTATTTAGATGGGGGTCTGTTCCCGGGCATGTATTTAGATGGGAGTCTGTCCCGGGGCATGTATTTAGATGGGGGTCTGTTCCGGGGGGGGTATTTAGTTGGGGGTCTGTCCCCGTGGTTAGTATTTAGATGGGGGTCTGTCCCCGTGGTTAGTATTTAGATGGGAGTCTGTCCCGGGGGGGTGTACTTAGATGGGGGTCTGTTCCGGGGGGTATTTAGATGGCGGTCTGTCCCCGGAGTTAGTATTTAGATGGGGGTCTGTCCCGGTGGTTAGTATTTAGATGGGGGTCTGTCCCGGGGGGGTATTTAGATGGCGGTCTGTCCCCGGAGTTAGTATTTAGATGGGGGTCTGTCCCGGTGGTTAGTATTTAGATGGGGGTCTGTTCCCGTCAGGTATTTGTAACAGGGGTATTATAAGGGTATAATTAGATGGGGGTCTGTCCCCGGGTAGGGTATTTAGATGGGGGTCTGGTCCGGGGGGGTATCTAGATGGGAGTCTGTCCCCGCGGATGTATTTAGATGGGGCTCTGTTCCCGGGCATGTATTTAGATGGGGGTCTGTTCCCGGGGGGTGTATTTAGATGGGGGTCTGTTCCCGGGGGATGTATCTAGATGGGGGTCTGTTCCCGGGGGGTGTATCTAGATGGGGGTCTGTTCCCGGGCATGTATTTAGATGGGAGTCTGTCCCGGGGGGTGTATTTAGATGGGGGTCTGTCCCCGTGGTTAGTATTTAGATGGGGGTCTGTTCCCATCAGGTACTTGTAACAGGGGTATTATAAGGGTATAATTAGATGGGGGTCTGTCCCTGGGGTTAGTATTTAGATGGGGGTCTTTCCCCGGGGGGTAGATAGATGGGGGTCTGTCTCCGGGGGGGGGGGTGTATTTAGATGGCGGTCTGTCCCCGGAGTTAGTATTTAGATGGGGGTCTGTTCCCATCAGGTATTTGTAACAGGGGTATTATAACGGTATAATTAGATGGGGGTCGGTCCCCTGGTGGGGTATTTAGATGGGGGTCTGTTCCCGGGCATGTATTTAGATGGGGGTCTGTCCCCGGGGATGTATTTAGATGGGGGACTGTCCCCGGGGATGTATTTAGATGGGGGACTTTCCCCGGGGATGTATTTAGATGGGGGTCTGTCCCTGGGGTTAGTATTTAGATGGGGGTCTGTCCCTGGGGTTAGTATTTAGATGGGGGACTGTCCCTGGGGTTTGTATTTAGATGGGGGTCGGTCCCCTGGTGGGGTATTTAGGTGGGGGTCTGTTCCCGGGCATGTATTTAGATGGGGGTCTGTCCCCGGGGATGTATTTAGATGGGGGACTGTCCCCGGGGATGTATTTAGATGGGGGTCTGTCCCCGGGGTTAGTATTTAGATGGGGGTCTGTCCCGGGGGGGTAATTTAGATGGGGGTCTGTCCCCGGGGATGTATTTAAATGGTGGTCTGTCCCCGGGGATGTATCTAGATGGGGGTCTGTCCCCGGCGGGGTATCTAGATGGGAGTGTGTTATTGACGGGGTATTTCGATGGGAGTCTGCTCCTGGGGGGGTATTTAGATGGGAGTCTGTCCCTGGGGGAAGGGAATAATTAGATGTGGGTCTGTTCCTGGGGGGGTATCTAGATGGGACTCGGTCCTGGGGGGGTATTTAGATGGGACTCGGTCCTTGGGGGGGGGGTATTTTAGATGGGACTCTGTGCTGGGTCTGGTGATAGTGAGGGTATTAGATGGGGGTCAGTTAACAGGAGATATCAGATGGGGGTCTGCAGATGAGGATTATTTAGATTGGGTGGGGGTCTGTACAAAAGGGGAATGTTATCCGGGGGTGGGGGGGGGGGGAAATATTGCAGGGGATAAAATTTACATTGGGGAAATAAATTGCGGTTGGAGGAAATTTTGCAGGCGGGTGGGGGGGGGGGAAATTGCAGGGGAGGGGGAACTAATTGCGGGGGGGGAAATAATTGCGGGGGGGATATAATTGCGGGGGGGATAATTATTGTGGGGGGGAATAATTATTGCGGGGGGAATAATTATTGCGGGGGGGATATAATTGCAGGGGGGATAATTGCGGGGGGGATAATTGCGGGGGGGTATAATTGCGGGGGGGGAAATAATTGCGGGGGGAATAATTATTGCGGGGGGATATAATTGCGGGGGGATATAATTGCGGGGGGGATAATTGCGGGGGGGAATAATTGCGGGGGGGAAATTAATTGCGGGGGGGATATAATTGCGGGGGGGGATATAATTGCGGGGTGGGGATATAATTGCGGGGGGGATATAATTGCGGGGGGGATATAATTGCGGAGGGGATATAATTGCGGGGGGGGAATATAATTGCGGGGGGGGGATATAATTGCGGGGGGGGAATATAATTGCGGGGGGGGGATATAATTGCGGGGGGGGGATATAATTGCGGGGGGGAATTATTGCGGGGGGGAATTATTGCAGGGGGGAGTTTGTTCCCGGGGGGTATTTAGATGGGGGTCTGTCAGGGTCCTCCCATGCTCAGGCAGCTGCCAGGACTAAAGATGGCACCGATCAAATAATCACAGAGGTGGGTGGAGGGTGGGAGGTGGAGCTGGGGGTCTGGGGGGGAGGAGGGGGAATGGGATTTAGTTCCAGTGTTTGAAACCCTTCAGCTCTTTCTATGATTTCACTAATTTAACAATGAGATTGAGAGGGTATTTCACCCCCTTCTTCAGCTCCTGTCTGAATTTAGTCTGGGTCACAATGTAAATACATGTGTTGGTGCAGGAACTGAGAATCTGCAGCATCTTTGATGTTTGTTGTGTGATAAAGAGAGGGTCAGTGTAGGAGGAATAATAATAAATATCTGTAATTCTCCTATTAATGATAAACACAACCCGGGTCACCCATAACAGGATAAAACTGCCGGATATACTGAAGAGTAAAATAATTGATTTCCTGCGATTCTCCATCTCTGGGTCCTTGTGATTCTCTGCATTGCTGTGGCGCCGGAATCCCCTGCGGCCTTTACTGGAGAATAAAATCCGTCTGACAGTCAGAACATTGAGCAGCAAAATCAGAAAGACCGGGACACAAGGGGTTAAAATGAGGTTAAACAATTCAAATGCCCCCCATATGGGGGAAGTAAAGAAGCTCAGTTTATAAACACAACCCATGGGAACATTATCAATAATGTATTCTTGTTCCAGTAAAGTACCAGGGGAGAGACTCTAAACAGCCCAGCACACTCACTGTTCCCACAACCACAGCCGCCCTTTTCTCGCTGCAATATTTTGTTTTCAGCTTCTCACAACAAATGGCCACAAATCGATCAAAGGTGAAAGTGACTGTGAGCCAGACAGAAACAACTGTGGATGCAGAAAGCAGAACGGCAATGAGAGAACACACAGGAGTAATGTTCAGGAATGAATATGGGAAATAAAATGAAACAGTCATGTACAATATGGGTTCAGTGATAACGACCAGGAGATCAGACACTGCCATTCCCACCAGGTAGACACTGATACATTTGGAGAGACCGCACTTTCCTCGGGACGGGATCACAATCGCCACCAAGTTAACTGGAAGAGAGAGAGAAAAGGAAGCAGAGAAATTACTGATCAGACCTGGAGACAAAGCAGCAGTTTGACAGGATCTGGGCTGAAATTTCCAGCTTTGTTGCTGCATCGAGCAGTGAAAACTGATTCATTGACCCGGGCAGTGCTTTGTCACAGTGAAATGTTTGAAAACACAATTATTAATAATGAATTGGGAAATTGATGCAGATAGTGAATACATTCAGCACCGGATCGACTGGAAGTACTGAGTGAGGATGCAGTGTCAGTGGGGAAATGAGAAGGGGATTTACAGAGATGGAATCCAATGGGTTAATTGGGAATTTGTCTCCAGACTGTTGGTTGGGAAGGTTTGGGGAGAGCGGGATGTGTAGCTGGTTTGTTGCTCTGGGTTCAGGGAACCGACAGAGACTGTTATCAAATGGGAAAACTGCAGCGCTGCGTTGGAGTATCAGCAAAGATCTAGAATGGCAGAGCAGGATCGAAGGGCTGAATGGCCTCCTCCTGCTCCCATGTTACAGTATTCCTATCAGGTTGGACGTGGCAGCTGGAGGTGGAGACTTTGAGTGAGATTGGGAGGGAGAGAAGGAAAAGGACATGTTGGAGCAGGAGGGGTGACTGGAGCAGATGGTTTGGGAAAGTGGATAAACTGAAGCAATGGATGAGGAGACTGAGGATTCAATACAGTGAGAGGAGAGGCTGAGATTCACAGGGAGAGACTGCAGCAGTGTGTTAGAAGAAATCTAATCTATAGATCCCAGTAATACAACTCAATTCATACATTCAAACAATAATTCCTGTGGTTATTGGTGTTGGAGAACAGTTCATTGTTTCTACAATATAGTCAATATATTTAGTTTGTACAGGCTATTAAATATATATTTAAATATATTTCTGATATCAGCCTCGCTCTTTATTGAAATCAGCAGTCACAGAGATTTTAAAGTGGAGTATTTAAATAATGAATTACCATCAGTGAAGAACTGATTCTATTCTGTTTATTCAGTCACTAAGAAAGGAATAGGAACTTTCTACAAAACAAAATGAGGACCTGACAGAAATCAACACAGAGGATCAAGTCCAACAGGAAAATGAACACAATCTGACAAAAGACAACTTCAACTCACAGTTTCTCTCACTAATTGTTCTGGACATTCCAGCACTTTATGATAGTGAATTATTTGCACTGCTGCTTCTTTCTCTTTCTCTTTACTTCTGCTTATCTCTTTTGCTCGGTTTTGTTCTCTCTGTTCCTTTTCTTCTTTGCTCTGTCCCTGGACCACTCACACTCTGAAAACGTTTACTAAATGTTACTTTTGGCTTATGATTTATTCCTAACATTCTGCGCCTGTGTTCTGTTCACCAGCCCCAGGTTCAGGGATTCTATTCTCAGAGTCAGTTTGTTCAATGGTGAAACCTCTGTGAATAATTTACTGTATCTACAGAACACTCAAGTCTCCACCTGTTCACCTGCACTCTTCACTTCATCTACAATGCATGGAATAAACAGGAACGAAAACTACTTCCAGACAAACCTCACAATCATTGAAATTCCTTCTCCTGGAATTATAAAGTAATCCATTAGAATGTGGGATTGTTTAATTAATAAAAAACCAACATCAGCACTGCAGCTGATAATCTACAGATAAATGGAAAGACTCTTGATTCCAACTGACAGAGTGAAAACCAGTAAAACATCACATCAATACTTTCTATTTTACAATGTAGTCCAGTGACAGTGAAGGTCCACAGTGAAGCAGAGAAGGAGAAGTGAAAGTGTCAGCAGCAAACTCAGTTCAGTAGCCAGACTTCTGAAGCAGCGTCAGAAACACACAGAGTGAAATAATATTTGATAACAGTGATAATCAATAAACACATTGAAATCACAGTTAGACTGAGCCATGTTATTGGGGAGGGAGTATTTTGTTCTGTCCCCTTGTAACACTGAGACCGTGAGATGTCTCATTATCAATCACTGAAAAAAATCATAAAAATATTCCAGGACTGGTTAAATCCACATCATGCAACTGTTAAAAGCTCCTGATGGTCTGATTTTTGATCCTAACCAAGACCGTTTCTTCAAATACATTCCATACACAGAATAATCCAGTAGCAATGCCAGGGTTACTTAAAGCAATACAATTAAAGACATAATGCAGCTCCTGCAAGAATGAAAGTGTGGACAGTGAGGAAATTCCATCAGTAAATTGCTGGAAAAGAGCTGGGGGATGTGTAACACACACATTGAGAAATAATACCGAGAGCAGCACAGTTAACATCGATTTACACCATTAACAGCTGAGATACTGCTTACCAGCAACTCCAATTGCTGCAAGTACAGGATAATAAATGTCTTGTATCTGATACATTACTGGATATCCCATTTCTATGAGAAGCAGAGACTTCTATTAGCCTGGAATCCACAGCTCCAGCAGGCACTCTGAGCTGATCCATTCCAATGGGTCCTGATTTATACAGGGGATAAGTCTCCACTGACATGGTTATACCCCTGATCATTGCTATTAATTACAGTATCCTGAACAAACACATTACATCAGCAGCTTTGACTCTGATGTAAATAACGTGGTGGGTAAAACACAATCATTTCAAGGTCAATGACATTTTCTGAGTGAGACCTCTCTCGGAATAAACCTGAAATCTGTACTCATACTGGACGGATGCTACAATTATGAGTGGCGTCATTTACATTTTCCGTATTATTGTATTGACCGTGTTCACTCCTGGCATTTCTATTGTAAATGTAACTGATCTGTCTGCAGTGGACACTGAATCCAGGGACAAAAGCAATCCCGTTTCACTCTGTTCCTGTCTTTTCCCAGTTAAAATGTGAACTTTGAGTCTCCGATTCGGGACTATGTTCAGGGTTACAGCCCAGAAACTACTGTGAGTGATATTACGGAACAGACACTGTACGTATCGATTTGGGAGGCAATTGGGCAGTGATAATATCACTGGTCATGTAATCCAGAGGCCCAACCTGATGGCTTGAGGACTGGGGTTCAAATCCCACCACGGCAGCCATATAAAACAGAGGGAGCTCCCTTTCTATGTATAAGGTAGAGGGAGCTCTGCCTCTTCGTAGAAAGTGGAGGGAGCTCCCTCTCTCTGTTTAAGGTAGAGGGAGCTCCGCCTCTTCGTATAAAGTGGAGGGAGCTCCCTCTCTATTTATAAAGTGGAAGGAGCACCCTCTCTATGTGTAAGTGGAAGGAGCACCCATTCTATGTTTGAAGTGGAGGGCGCTCCCTCTCTATTTATGAAGTGGAAGGGGCACCCTCTCTATGTACAAAGTTGGGGGCGATGAAGGAAACAGGAGAGAGGGAAACAAAAACAAATGGGGAAATGGAGAGGGAGGGACAAAGTGGAAGAAAGTGAGAGACAGAAGAGATAGTGAAATGAGACCTTGACGGAACTCCAGTAACAATCCCCATTGTCTGCCCAGTCCGGTATTTGGGCTTTAATGTGAGTGTTTTAGGGATGAGTGTGAGATGAGTGTTTGATATTTTCAAACTGCATTGACATTCCCAACAAAAGCAAGAGTTAAAGATTCAAAATTAACCAAACAAATGGCTCAAAGCATTGCTGTCCATGTACAGAGGGACAGAGAGATGGAGGGCGTGAAACACAGACGGAGAGAGACACAGACAGAGTGGGACAGAGACAGAGGGAGAGAGACTGAAAGGGAGGCAGTCAAATTCAGAGGGAGAGAGACGTAAAGGGGGGCAGGCAGATGCAGAGGGAGAGACAGGGATAAAGCGAGGAAGACAGATACAGAGGGAGAGAGCAGATGCAGAGAGAGAAAGGGACAGAGAGAGAGGGAGGAAGACAAACAGAGGGAGAAATAGAGAGAGAGGGAGAGAGAGAGAGAACGCGAGATTATAGGAAAAACGGTACATTTAATAACGTTGAAAAAAGATAGAATTAAAAAGTAAAACTGGCTGTGTGAAAGAACTAATTTTGAAAGGAAAGATCAGTGGTTTAAGTGTGAGTGTTTTGGGGGCAAGTGTTGCATCAGTGATTGATATTTTCAAACTGAAGTGAGATGTAATACCATTGAAAAACATATTATTGAACACTGACAAAGATTAGAAGCAGGGAAAATGGGATCCAGTGTGTGAGGGGACCTTGACAGAACCTCAGTAACAATCCCCATTATCTGCACTGTCCTGTATTGGGGGTTTAGTGTGAGAGTTTAGGGGGCGAGTGTTGATCAATGTTTGATATTTTCAAACTGCAGTGACGTTCCCAGCAAGGGCAAGATTTACAGGATAAAAATGAACCAAGAAATGTAGAGAAATATTTCTGTTCAAGGTGAGAGAGATGGTGTTAGAGACAGAGTCATGGAAAGAGGCAGAGAAAGAGGGAGAGGATGCGGCAGAGAGAGAGAGAGGGAGATGGGAAGAAACAGACATGAGAGGGAGAGACAGAGAGAGGATGAGACAAGTTGTAACAATCATTAACAATCCTCATTATCTGCCCAGTCCTGTTTTTGGAGTTTAGTGGGAGTGTTTTAGAGGTGAATGTTGGATCAGTGTTTCATATTTTCAAACTGCAGTGACATTCCCAACAAGGCTGTTAAAGTATGTAAGAGCAGGGAGGTTATGCTGGAAGTGTATAACTCATTGCTTAAGCACCATAATGAGACCTCCCAGGGCAGGTACAGTGTGAGTTTAGATACAGAATAAAGCAGTGGATTTAGAGAAGGAGGGAGAGAAGGGCAGAAAGAGTGAGGAGATACGGGAAGGCAGGGAGATTGTAGGAGAAACTTTACATCTAACCACGTGAAAAAAATAAATAATTACAAATATAAATGGACTGCGCACTGAAAATACTGTCCGCACACAACAACAACGAAAGTCACACACCATCCTAACTTGAAACTATATCACCATTCCTTCACTGTTACTGGGTCAAAATCCTGGAACTCGCTTCCGAACAGCACTGTGGGTGTACCTACCCCACATGGACTGCAGCGGTTCAATAACGAGGCTCAACACCACCTTCTCAAGAGAAATTAGGAATGGGTAATAAATGCTGGCCTGGCCAGTAACGCACACATCCAACAAATAAATGAGGCAAATAAAAAGTTGACACCGAGTCAATTAAGGAGATATTACACGAGACGAACAAAAACTTGGTCAGAGAAGTTGGTTTGAGGAAGCGTCTTCAAAGAGGAAAGAGAGTTAGTGAGACGGAGAGGCTTAGGAAAAGAATTCCAGAGTTAGGGTCTTGGCAGTTTGAAGGCACGGCCACCAATGGTGGGACGATTCAAATCGAGGATGCTCAAGAGGCCAGAATTAGAGGATTGCAGATATTGGTGGATTGTGGAGCTGGAGGAGATTGCAGAGATAGGAAGGGGTCATTTGTGGAAGACAGTTCCAAACTTCTACCACTCTTTCTAAGTGGAAGTGTTTCTAAATTTCATCTTTGAAAGGGCTTTCGACTGATTTTTGATTTTTAGACAGTCCCCCCCGTCTGAGTCTGTCCCCATCGAATACTCACAGGACAGGTACGCACGGGGTTAGATACAGAGTAAAGATCCACCTACCAATGCCAGACTCACTGTTCCTCTGTCTCTTTCTCCTTAGCTCTCACTGCCTGCAACACCTTTTCTCAGCCTCTCTTTCTCCCTCTTCCCATCCTGAGAGCAAGAGGGAGAGATTGAGATAGTGCGCAGAGTGAGATAGAGATGGAGGGAGAAAAGTAGAGAGATAAAGTTGGAAAGTGAGCAACTGAGTGAAGAAATAGGGTTTCAGACAGCAGAAGAGATTGGAAGAGAGAGAGAGAGATGGAGAGAGATTACCAGCAAGATAGTTTACCAGAGATTACCTCTCTCTCAGTCCCGATCACTCCTTTCCAATTTGTTACCACCTCCATCTATTTTTCTCCCTCTACCCCGATGTTTCACACTCCATGCCTCTCGCTCGATTGTCTGTGTGTACTGCAGTGAAGGATTACATCATATTATTATGTTTGACATTTGCTCTTTCAATCTAACTGAACAATCTCTCAGACTGTGAACAGAGGGGCCTTGGAGTGATTGTCCACTGATTGCTGAGGGTAACAGGACAGGTGGATAAGGTGGTTAAGAAGGCTTATGGAATACGTCCATTTATTGGCCGATGTAGAGAACATAAGAGCAGGGAGGTTATGCTGAAACTGTATAAAACACTAGTTAGACCACAGCTAGAGTACTGTGTACAGTTCTGGTCACCACATTACAGGAAGGATGTGATCATACTAGAGAGGGTACAGAGGACATTTACAGAGGATGTGTCAGGAATGGAGAATGTTAACTATGAGCAAAGATTGGATAGGCTGGAATTGTTTTCTTTGGAACAGAGAAGGTTGAAGGGAAGATTTAATTGAGGTGTATAAAATAATGACGGGCCAAGATAGAGTGGCAAGGAAGGACCCATTTCCCTTAACAGAGGGGTCAATAACCATGGGCATAGATTACAAGATTTCCACACCAATATCATGAGGGTGTGATGGCTTCCATGGTGGAATAACTTGCTGGATGTTTACTATTGTGCGTTCTCCTTCCTGATCATTAAAACTTGCCGCCTGGGCCCCAACTTCATCCACATTTCACCTACTCCACCAATATTTCACTCGCCATACCTATCTTTCTCTGTTTGCATACACAGTAGTGAAGGATTACATCAAATGAATATATCTTACATTCTCCCTTTCAATCCACCCCAACAATCTCTCTCTCTCTCCAACATTGTACCTCTCAACAGCCCTCTCTCTGCCTGCATATCTAAGCCTCTCTCCCTTTGTCTCCCTCTTAGTTTCAGAGATAGCAGGAGGGAGAGATAGAGAGAGGAAGACACGGAGAGACACTAAGAACAACCCCAGCTTCTCCAATCTATCAACTAATTGTTCTGGACATGCCAGCACTTTATGATAGTGAATTATTTACACTGCTGCTTCTTTCTCTTTACTTCTGCTTTTCTTTTCCAATCGGTTTCATTCTCCCTGCTCCTTTTCTCCTTCCCTCTCTCTCTGAAGTACACACACCCTGTAAACTGTTACATAAAGCGACTTTTCACATATGATTTATTCCTAACATTCTGCTTCTGTGTTCTGTTCACCAGCCCCAGGTTCAATGATTCTATTCTCAGAGTCAGTTTTTTCAATGGTGAAACCTCTGTGAATAATTTAATGTATCTACAGAACACTCAAGTCTCCACCTGTTCTCCTGCACTCTTCACTTCATCTACAATGCATGGAATAAACAGGAACGAAAACTACTTCCAGACAAACCTCACAATCATTGAAATTCCTTCTCCTGGAATTATAAAGTAATCCGTTGGAATGTGGGATTGTTTAATTAATAAAACACCAACATCAGCGCTGCAGCTGATAATCTACAGATAAATGGAAAGACTCTTGATTTCAACTGATAGAGTGTAAACCAATAAAACATCACATCAATACTTTCTATTTTACAATGTAGTCCAGTGACAGTGAAGGTCCTCAGTGAAGCAGAGAAGGAGAAGTGAAAGTGTCAGCAGCAAACTCAGTTCAGTAGCCAGACTTCTGAAGCAGCGTCAGACACACACAGAATGAAATAATATTTGATAACAGTGATAATCAATAAATACATTGAAATCCCAGTTAAACTGAGCCATGTTATTGGGGAGGGAGGACATTGTTCTGTCCCCTTGTAACACTGAGACCGTGAGATGTCTCATTATCAATCACTGAAAAAAAATCATAAAAATATTCCAGGACCGGTTAGATCCACATCATGAAAATGTTTAAAACTCCTAATGGTCTGATTATTGATCCTCACTGAAACATCTGATTCCAATACATTCACTAGACTGAATAATCCAGTAACAATGCCACAGTTACTTAAAACAATACCATTAAATACATAATGCAGTTACTGCAAGAATGAAAGAGTAGACAATGAGGAGATTCCATCAGTAAATTGCTGGAAATGTTCAGGCGGCTGTGTAACACACAGTGAGTAATAATACCGAGTACAGCAGCACAGTTAACATCGATTTGCACCATTAACAGCTGAGATACTGCTTACCAGCAACTCCAATTGCTGCAAGTACAGGATAATAAATGTCTTCTATCTGATACATTACTGGATATCCCATTTCTGTGAGAAGCAGGTTCTTCTATTAGCATGGAATCCACAGCTCCACCAGGCACTCTGAGCTGATCCATTCCAATGGGTCCTGATTTATACAGGGGATTAGTCTCCTCTGTCACGGTCTCTCTCAACCACACAGCCATTTTTTTGTATCGTTTGCAATCTTTTTGAACATGCCCACTACAGGGGATAAGTCTCCACTGACACGGTTATACCCCTGTTCATTGCTAGCAGTTACACTCACCTGAACAAACTCATTACATCAGCAGCTTTGTCTCTGATGTAAATAATGTGGTGGATAAAACACAATCATTTCAATGTCAATGACATTTTCTGAGCAAGACCTCTCTCGGAATAAACCTGAAATCTGTACTCATACTGGACGGATGCTACAATTATGAGAGGCGTCATTTACATATTCCATATTATTGCATTGACCTTGTTCACTCCTGGCATTTCTATTGTAAATGTAACTGATCTGTCTGCAGTGGCCACTGAATCCAGGGACAAAAACATTAGGAAGGATGTGAGGGTCCTTCAGGGGGATCAGAGGAGGGGAGCTTCTGTCAGATGCAGATAGCTCAATACCACAGAAAGCCGAGAGGAGTGAAGAAAGTGCAGGGGTGAAATTAAAAGGCAAATTAGGAAAGCAAAGAGATAATCAGAAAATAATATAACCAAGTAAAATCAAGGAAAGCACTGAGATGTTTTATAAATACACGAAGAACAAGAGGATAACTAAGGATAGAGAATTAGGGATCAAAAGGGGAATTGGTGTATGGAGGTGGGATTTATGGGCATGGCTCCCCTTAAAATCTCAACAACTTTGATCAAATCACCTTGATCCTCCTAAATTACAGGGAATACCTCCCCAGTTTATGTAATATCACCTCGTAATTTAACCCTTGGAGTCCAGTTATCATTCTGGTAAATCTACATTGCACTCAAATGGACATGGACCCCCCAAGTCTCTTTGGACCTCCAGTGTTTCTAGTTTTTCACCATTTATAAAATACTCTGTTCTCGTCTTTTTGAAATCTATCGACCACAGTATTGCCCATTTATTTAAGATATTAATATCTTTAGTTTAGTTTAGTTATACCGCACTGAAACAGGCCCTTCGGCCCACCCATTTATACTAATCCTACACTAATTCCATACTCCTACCACATCCCCACCTGTTCCTATATTTCCCTACCACCTACCTATACTGGGGGCAATTTATAATGGCCAATTTACCTATCAACCTTCAAGTCTTCGGCATGTGGGAGCAAACCGGAGCACACGGAGGAAACCCACGCAGACACAGGCAGAACTTGCAAACTCCACACAGGCAGTACCCAGAATTGAACCCACGTCACTGGAGCTGTGAGGCTGCGGTGCTAACCACTGCGCCACTGTGCTGTAATTTGATGCCTCCAGCTACACTGCTTACAATGCTGCCTATTTTGTGTCATTGGTAAACATGGGTATGTGGCATTCTACCCCATCATATTAAATCGTTAATAAATACAGCAAAACTGAGGCACACACGGACTTTGCACCAGTAGACAGGAGTGAATCATTCCATCCTAGAGATTTTTCAATTCTAGATTTATGGGTTTTTTACTGGGATAAAAACAGAATTCAAATTCACAACAGCCCAGTGTGGGATTTGAACTGCTTTTTCAATCATCATAGAACATTGCAGCACAGTACAGGCCCTTCGGCCCTCGATGTTGCACCAACCTGTGAAACCATCTGACCTACACTATTCCATTTTCATCCATATGTCTATCCAATGACCACTTTAATGCCCTTAAAGTGGCGAGTCTACGACTGCTGCAGGCAGGGCGTTCCACGGCCCTACTACTCTCTGAGTAAAGAAACTACCTCGGACATCTGTCCAATATCTATCACCCCTCAACTTAAAGCTATTTCCCCTCGTGTTTGCCATCACCTTCCGAGGAAAAGGACTCCCACTATCCACCCTATCTAACCCTCTGATTATCTAAAATGTCTCTATTAAGTCACCTCTCCTCCTCCTTCTCGCTAACGTTAACAACCTCAAGTCCCTCAGCCTTTCCTCGGAAGACCTTCCCTCCATACCAGGCAACATCCGAGTCAATCTCCTCTGCACCCTTTCCAAAGCTTCCACATCCTTCCTATAATGCGGTGACCAGAAATGCACGCAATACTCCAGGTGCGGTCTCACCAGAGTTCAGGACAGCTGCAGCATGACCACGTGGCTCCGAAACTCGATCCCCCTACTAATAAAAGCTAACACATCATATGCCTTATTAACAGACCTATTAACCTGGGTGGCAACTTTCAGGGATTTATGCACCTGAGCACCAAGATCTCTCTGTTCATCTACACTACCAAGAATCTTCCCATTAGCCCAGTACTCTGCATTCCTGTTACTCCTTCCAAATTGAATCACCTCACACTTGTCCGCATTAAACTCCATTTGCCATCTCTCAGCCCAGCTCTGCAGCCTATCTATGTCCCTCTGTAACGTACAACATCCTTCGGCACTATCCACAACTCCACCGACCTTCGTGTCATCCGCAAATTTACTAACCCACCCTTCTACACCCTCATCCAGGTCATTTATAATAATGACAAACAGCAGTGGCCCCAAAACAGATCCTTGCGGTACACCACTAGTAACTAAACTCCAGGATGAACATTTGCCATCAACCACCACCCTCTGTCTTCTTTCAGCTAACCAATTTCTGATCCAAAGCACTAAATCACCTTCAATCCCATACTTCCGAATTTTCTGCAATAGCCTACCGTGGGGAACCTTATCAAACGCCTTACTGAAATCCATATACACCACATCCACGGCTTTACCCTCATCCACCTGTTTGGTCACCTTCTCAAAAAACTCAATAAGGTTTGTGAGGCACGACCTACCCTTCATAAAACCGTGCTGACCATCGCTAATGAACTTATTCTTTTCAAGATGATTATAAATCCTATCTCTTATAACCTTTTCCAACATTTTACCCACTACTGAAGTAAGGCTCACAGGTCTAAAATTACCAGGGCTGTCTCTACTCCCCTTCTTGAACAAGGGGACAACATTTGCTATCCTCCAGTCTTCCGACACTATTCCTGTCGACAATGACGACATAAAGATCAAGGACAAAGGCTCTGCAATCTCCTCCCTGGCTTCCTAGAGAATCCTAGGATAAATCCCATCTGGCCCAGGGGACTTATCTATTTTCACACTTTCCAAAATTGCTTCCACCTTCTCCTTGTGAACCTCAATCCCATCTAGCCTAGTAGCCTGAATCTCAGTATTCTCCTCGACAACATTTTCTTTCTCTACTGTAAATACTGACGAAAAATATTCATTTAACGCTTCCCCATCTCCTCTGCTTCCACACACAACTTCCCACTACTATCCTTGATTGGCCCTAATCTAACTCTAGTCATTCTTTTATTCCTGATATACTGATAGAAAGCCTTAGGGTTTTCCTTGATCCTATGCGCCAATGACTTCTCGTGTCCTCTCCTCGCTCTTCTTAGCTCTCCCTTTAGATCCTTCCTGGCTAGCTTGTAACTCTCAGCTCAGGCCTACAAATTAAAACCCATAAAAATAGATTCATTTTCCTACTGCTGTAGTCGGACCATCTCAGGTTTTGTATATTGTTCCCTTTTCCTCTTCTTCCATGTGTCTGAAGTCTTTGAAGTTTGTCAGGCATTGGTAAACTACTTCATGTGGTGTTCTGTAAATACCTTCAATTCTGTGCATCTGCAAGGGACACAATTCAAATTCTCACCTTATTGCAATAACCAAAACCTGCAGGTCCATTCAAACACCCCGATTTCCTGTCTCTGCAAAGATAGCTCACAATTCCACAATGTTGGAATGTCTGAATGGAAACAGTTTTGACACATTTCCCAACATGTCTGCTGACACGTTTCAGGGTGGAGCTAAATTCAACTTACAGATTGCAAGCCGCAAATTGAATCTTGAAGAGAGAAAAATTGACACAAATGAAATCCCAGGTCTCTCTGTCCCTGCACCCATTTTAACATTGTACCATTTAGTTTATATTGCTTCTGCTCAGCCTTCCTTCCAAAATGCATCATTTTACATTTCTCAGCATTAAATTTAACCTGCCATGTGTCTGACCATTTCACCAGGCTCTGTCTATTCTCCTGAAGTCTACTACTTTCCCTTACCTGTTTATTCCATTGCAGATGGCACAATGTTGAAGTTATGCCCTGTAAACCCAAGTCAAAGTCATTCATATAAATCAAAAAGATCAGTGGTCCGAATCCGAACCCTTGGGGAATATCCCTGTACCACAATGGATACTGTACATAGTGACTACAAAAGCAGGGAGGTTATGCTGATCATTTATCAAGCTCTAATTAGGTCCCAACTGTAAAATTGTGTCCAGTTCTGGTCCCCACACTTTAAGAAGGAGGTGAGGGTCCTTGAGATGGTGCAGAGGAGAGTTACCAGAATGGTTCCAGGGATGAGGGATTTTAGCTACAAAGTTAGGTTGGAAAAGCTGGGTGTGGTCTCCTTAGAACAAAGGAGATTGAGGGGAGATTGAAAAGAAGTGTATAAGATTATGTCAGGCATAGATACCGTCCTCCAGTCTGAAGCAACCATTCACCGCTGCTCTCTGTGTTCTGTCCCTTAGCCAATGTTGTATCCACTCTGTCCCTGTCCCGTTCATTCCATGAGCATTCATATTGCTAACTAGTCAATTATGAGGCACCATGAAGACGTCCCCATGAGGAAATTGGTCCCAGAGCACAGAAAAAAACACAGACAGGCAATGAGCATCTGCAACAAGAGAGAATCCAACCACCTCACCTTGGCATTCAAAGCATTATCCCATCGCTGAATCCTCCAGCATCAACATCCTAGGGAGACATTGACCAGGAACTGAGCTGAAGTAATCACATCAGTACTGCGGCTACAGTGACTCACCCCCTGACTCCCCAAAGCCTTTCCACCACCTACAAGACACAAGTCAGGTGTGTGATGGGATCTCTCCACTTGCCTGGATGAGTGCAGGACCGACAACACTCCAGAAGCTCGACACCGTCCAGCACAAAGCAGCCCACTTGATTGGCAACCCATCCACAACTTTAAACTTTGATTAGATCACCCCTTAACCTTCGAAATTCCAGGGATACAGAGTAAAGCTCCGTCTACGCTGTCCCATCAAATGCTGCCAAGCTATTAGTTAGCTATTGAGTAAATCTTTGTCCTCACTGTTCTATCAAACACTCCCAGCGCAGGTACAGTGTGGGGGTATATACAGAGTAAAGCTGACTCGATATGTGCCTCTCTTTCCCTTCCTCCATCCAGATGGAGAGAGTAACAGTGAGAGAGACAGGGATAGATGTAGAGAGAGTAAAACAGAGAGAGGGAAGGATAGCAATGGGGAGGAACTATCAGTGAGAAAGAGGAAGAGATTGGGATGGAGAGTGTCGGTCAGTGTTCCTGCAAAGCTGTGCTCAGCAGACTGGAAGATTTGACACAGCGAAGATTGGGATTGAGATGGGACAGAGGGAGATAGAGATAGAGAGAGAAGAGGAGACATATAAACATGCAGAGAGTAGCAGAGTGGGGAACTAGCGATTGAATGAGTAAGGGAGAGGGGAAGACGGAGATGGAGAGAGATTACCAGTCAGAGTCGCTTTCCACTTCTCTCTCCATGTATATCTCTCCCTTTCTCACTGTTACACTCTCTCCATCTTTATTTCTCCCTCTCTCCTGATCGTTCACACTCTGTGCCTATTTCTTGTACCTCCGTGTACACAGGATTACATCAAACTATGAATATATCTGACATTTGCCCTTTCGATCTAACCAAACAATGTGACTGTCTCCAACATTCTCTCTGTGCCTGTGAACAGCGGGACCTTGGAGTGAATGCTCACTGATTCCTTAAGGTAACAGACAGGGAGAGACTGGGATTCAGAGGATAACAGAGTGGCAGAGTTTGGAATTCAGAGGGCAACAGAGAGGGAGAGATTGGGTTTCAGAGGATAATACAGAGACTGGGATTCAGAGGGTAACAGGGAAGGAGAGACTGGGTTCAAAAGGTAACAGAGGGAGAGACTGGGATTCAGACGGTAACAGGGAGGGAGAGACTGGGATTCAGAGGGTAACAGAAAGGGAGAGACAGGGATTTACAGGGCAACAGAGAGAGAGAGACTTGGATTCAAAGGGGAACAGAGAGAGAGAGACTGGGATTCAGAGGGTAACAGAGAGAAGAGACTGGGATTCAGAAGGTAACAGAGAGAGAGACTGGGATTCAGAGGGTAACAGAGAGAAGAGAGTGGGATTCAAAGGGTTACAGAGGTTAACAGAGAGGGAGTGACTAGGATTCAGAGGGTAACAGGGAAGGAGAGACTGGGATTCAGAGGATAATAGAGAGGCAGAGACTGGGATTCAAAGAGTAACAGAGAGGGTGAGACTGGGATTCAGATGGAACAGAGAGGGAGATACAGAGAGAGAGAGAAGGATAGAGGAACAGCCAGTGACAGATGCAGAGACAGAGATAATGCCAGAGAGAGACAGAGATCGAAGGTGAGGGAGAGAGAGGGAGTGACAGAGAGGGAAAGACAGATGGAGGGAGAGAGAGAGAGACAGAGAGAGGGTCAGAGATCGAAGAAGAGAGGGAGTGACAGGGAGGGAAAGACAGATGGAGGGACAGAGAGAGAGACAGAGAGAGGAGAGAGAGGGAGTGACAGAGAAGGAAAGACAGACGGAGGGACAGAGAGAGAGAGACAGAGATGGAAGGAGAGAGAGGGCTGGACAGGGAGGGAAAGACAGATGGAGGTATAGAGAGAGAGACAGAGTTCGAAGGAGAGAGAGAGGGTGTGAGAAAGAGGGAAAGACAGATGGAGGGACACAGAGAGATGGAAGGATAGAATGGGACAGATAGGGAGGGATACAGAAAGAGGGAGAGAAAGAGACACAATGAGGGAGAGACAGAGGTAGAGAGACCGAGAGAGGGAGGCACAGAGGAAGAGAGACAGGGATTGGGAGAGACAGGGATTGGGAGAGAGGATGAGACAGAGAGAGAGAGAGGCAAAAGTAGAGGAAGAGCCAGTGATAGATGGAGAGACAGAGATAATGACAGAGACAGAGATAGAAGGAGAGAGAGGGAGTGACAGAGAGGGAAAGAGAGATGGAGAGACAGAGAGAGAGAGAGAGGCAGAGATAGAAGGAGAGAGAGGGAGTGACAGAGAGGGAAAGGCAGATAGAGGGACAGAGAGAAAGGGGGAGAGATAGAGATAGAAGGAGAGAGAAGGAGTGACAGGGGAAGGAAGACAGATGGAGAGACAGAGAGAGAAGGAGGGAGATGGAGAGACAGAGAGGGAAAGACAGATGGGGAGATAGAGAGGGAGAGGCAGAAATGGAAGGAGAGAGAGGGAGTGACATGGAGGGAAAGACAGATGGAGGGACAGAGAGAGAGAGAGACAGAGAGAGCAGCAGAGACAGAGATAGAAGGGGAGAGAAGGTGTGACGGGGGGTTGTGGAAGACAGATGGAGAGACAGAGAGAGAGAGACAGAGAGACGAGAGAGAGGGAGTGACAGGGAGGGAAGGACAGATGGAGGTATAGAGAGAGAGATACAGAGATAGAAGGAGAGAGAAGGAATGACAGAGAGGGAAAGACAGATGGAGGGACAGTTCGAGACAGAGAGAGAGGCAGAGACAGAGAGAGGGGGAGAGAGAGGGACAGAGAGGGAGGGATAATGAAGGAAGGAAAAATGGTTTAAACCATTGCTGTCCTGGGAGTGAGGGAGGACGGGAGAGATGAAAAGAGAGAGGGGGAAGAGAAAGGGAGAAATGGTGTCAGAGACACAGACAGAGTTATGGACAGAGGCAGCGAGAGAGAGGGAGAGATGGAGATAAAGAGACAGAGAGACAGGAGAGGGAGATGGAAGGAGAGAGAGGGAGTGACAGGGAGGGAAACACAAATGGAAGGACAGAGAGAGAGAAGGAGAGAGAGGGAGAGACAGAGAGGGAAAGACAGATGGAGGGACCGAGAGAGAAAGAGAGAGGTGGAGTGTTAGGGAGGGAAAGACAGATGGAGGGACAGATAGAGCGACAGATAGTAAGAGGCAGAAATAGAGAGGGAGACAGAGATACAGAGAGGAAAATACTGAGACAGTGACACAGAGAGAGAGAGAGTAACACAGAGAGAGAGAGACACACACAGACAGAGAGAGAGAGATAGAGACACAGAGAGAAACAGAGAGAGAGGAAGCGGCAGTGAGAAAGAGAGAGAGACAGAGACAGTGATAGCAAAAGACAACGAGAGGGATATATGGGGGGAGAGAAAGTTGTACGGGGAAGAGAGAGCGGGAGAGAGAGGGGAGAAAGAGATAGAGGGGGAGTGAGAGATAGAGGGGAAGGAGAGAGATAGAGAGGGAGGAGAGAGATAGAGGAGGAGGAGAGGGAGATAGAGGGGGTGAGGGAGATAGAGGGGGAGAGGGAGATAGAGTGGGAGTGGGAGATAGAGGGGGAGAGGTAGATAGAGGGGAAGAGGGAGATAGAGGGGGGAGAGGGAGAGAGAGCGGGAGAGGGAGATAGAGGGGGATTGGGAGATAGAAGGGGAGAGGGAGATAGAGGGTAGAGACTGAGATAGAGGGGGAGAGATGGATGGGGTAGAGGGTGGTGAACCTGTGGAATTCTCTACCGCAGAAGGCAGTGGAGGCCAAGTCATTAAATATATTCATGGAGGAGAGAGATATATTTCTTAATGTCAAAGGGATCAAGGGGTATGGGGAGAAAGTGGAAACAGGGTACTGAATTAGACCATCGGTCATGATCTTTATTGAATGACGGAGCAGGCCCAAAGGGCCGAATGGCCTGCTCCTGCTCCTATTTTCTATGTTTCTATGAGAGAAGCGGACTGAGAGAGGGAGAGGTAGAGCGAGAAGGAGAAACAGAGAGAGAAGGAGAGATAGAGATGAAGAGAGGTGACCCTGAGATTCTCTCTCTCTCACACACACACACAGACACACACACACACAGACACACACACACACACACAAACGGATTTTACAATCCACACTGATGACAGTAAAAATGGCCAACAGAACTTCAGTAACAATCCCCAGTGTCTGCCCAGTCCTGAGAGAGGCAGAAAGAGAGATAGGGCAGTGACGGAGAGAGACCTTGGAAGGAGGAGGACAAAACAGCTTGTCGGAGAAACTTTACATTTATTTGCGTTCTCCAGATTTTATTAAAAGTTGAAGGGGACTGGAGACTGGAAAAACTCTCAGCACACAACAACAACACTGAGAGACTTTAGATGTGAGGGAAGGGGAGACACACTTTAAAATCCACACTGATGTCAGTAAAAATCCCCAAACACAAGCTCAGTAACAATGTTTGATATTTTCAAACTGCGGGGAAAGAATTAAAGGTTTGAAGTTAACTAAGAGATGGCTGAAAGCATTGCTGTGTTGGGAGTAACTTATCAATGGACTGGAAAAGTCCGGATGGTCCTGACCTGGGATTAACATATCAATGCACAGGCCCCCTCCCCCGCCCCTGAGGCAGGAGATTGAGAGACAGCCCAACATGTCAGAGGCTCAAGGGGTGGAGTTTGCAAACAGCTCACTCAGGATATAAACTGGGTTTGAAGATCTCAGTTCCAATCACAAAACCCACCTTTCACTCTCTCTCTAGAGACAGTGGACACATTCCCCAGTCTGATTCAGTGTGTGTGTCTGTGTATCTGTGTGTGTGCTCTCTCTGTCTCAATCTGGTTTGTAACTGTGATTTGATTGTATTTGAATATTGCTGATTGTCTGTGTAACTGAGAGAGGAAACCCTGGGCTCTTGCTATCCTATTTTGTTGAAATATGTCCTCGCTTTGTATTTTAATCCATTTTTTTCTCCTTCTTTCCCCTGAGGAATTTCCATTCTGAAAACTGCACTGTGAAGTTGAAAAGAGGGAAAGTTTGGGACGAGGAATCCTTGGACAGATTGAGGCCTTGTCCACAGGCTGCACCCAAAGGGCCCACGTGAGTTGTGTCTATTTATTAGCCCGAGGTTCAATTTCCTCTCTGGGGCCCACTTCGCAAGACTCATTCTCTCTCTCCATCTGTCTCTCTGAATGAGAGTAACAGGAGGGAGAGTGAGGGAAACATAGAGAGAATCAGAGGGCGAGAGGAGGGGTAGCCGGCTGGTATCAGAAAGCTGTTTGTGGGATCTTGCTGTGCACCAATGGCCTGCAGCTTTTCCAACATTGTAACAGTGACGACCACTTTAAAAATTAACTCATTGAGGGTCAAAAGCTTGGAATTAAGTCACAAATGTGATAGTTTCTAAAGGCTTGTTATAATTCTAGAGTAATCCATGTGCTTTGGGCAATGTTCTGAATCTTTACTGTTAAATAAGATGTAAGGAGTTATTTTCGTTAAAAATGCCTTTTAATCAATGTTCTCTCTTTCCCTCTTGCCTTCAGGAATTTTCATTCTGAAAACTGCATCGTGAAGATGAAAAGAGGGTAAGTTTGGACGAGGAATCCTTGGACAGGAGCTTCCTCCCGAGGGGATGGACTGAGGCCTTGTCCACAGGCTGCACCCCAAGGGCCCACGTGGGTTGTGTCTGTTTATTAGCCCGAGGTTTAATATCCTCTCTGGGGCCCTGGGTCAACTAGTTCCTGTCGGATTAGGGCCCTGGAGTTTTAAATATGTTGAAAGCCTGGGGTTAAAGGAGCTGCCCCAGGAAGGAGTCCCATTTGCACTTGCTCCATCCAGCCCTGTCTGTGTGGTTTGCTGATGTTTTGGGCAATGCTTCGTGAACATAGTGAAATAAGATGCACGGTGCCCATTTTAATTCATTTTACTTTAGTTATGAGGTTAGCTTTCCCTCTGTCTCCACATTCTTTCCCTGTGTCTCTATCTCCCCCCATGCTTTCTCTTCTCTGTCTCGGTTACACACTCTCCATCGCCACTTAAACCTTTAATAAATAAAAATAAACATACCACACACAGCAATGTGATTTGTCGTTATTTGAAATGGTGAGACGGAATCAGCAGCTTGTTCCCAGTTTAAAGAGGGAGTTTCACCCTTTCTAGGGACTGAAATCTGGCTATTATCACATTGCTGCTTGTGGGATCTTGCTGTGCATCTAGTGGCCTGCAGCATTTCCTGCATGACAAAAATGAGGATACTTCCCTCCCTGTCACACCATTTTAGAAGTGAATTCATTTTGTGTAAAGCTCCCCTGAAGGCCTGGAATTGAAGTCCTGAGCTTTGAGCCGGTATAATTCCAGAGTGATGCTGGTATTTAGGGCAGTGACGTGAATTTGAGGGTGAAATAAATTGTGGGATCTTGCTGTGCACATATGGCATGCAGTGTTTCCAACATTGCAATAGTGACGAGCACTTAAACAGTTCACTGAGTGTCAAATGTTCCCGATTCAAACAATTCAGTTTACTGAAGTTCTGAGTTTCGAATTCTCTCTGTCTTTCTCCAGAATTCTTTCCCTCTGTCTCTCTATTTAAACCTTTAATAGTTAAAAACACACACAGCTGTGTGATTTGTTGTTGGTTTAAATGGTGAGTCAGAAATATTTCATAGCTATTTTCAGTCAAGATTACATATGAGATAGAGGGACAAAAACAGATATGGACGGAGAGAGAGAGACAGGGGAGAGAAATACACAGACAGGGGAGAGAAATACAGAGACAGGGGAGAGAGATACAGAGACAGGGAGAGAGATACCGAGACAGAGGAGAGAGATACAGAGACAGGGAGGGAGATACAGAGACAGGGAGAGAGATACATAGACAGGGGGAGAGAGACAGAGACAGGGGAGAGAAATACACAGACAGGGGAGAGAGATACAGAGACAGGGGAGAGAGATACAGAGACAGGGGAGAGAGATACAGAGACAGGGAGAGAAATACAGAGACAGGGAGAGAGATACAGAGACAGAGGAGAGAAATACACAGACAGGGGAGAGAGATACAGAGACGGGGAGAGAGATACAGAGACAGGGGAGAGAGATACAGAGACAGGGGAGAGAGATACAGAGACAGACACAGAGCGGTGGAGGTTGCTGTCTGAACCCTTTTATCCTTTGGTTTAAAAAATTGTGATTTGTCTGTATTTGGGTGTTGCTGAGAGAGTGTCTGTGTCACTGAGGGCAATGCCTGGGCTCTTGCTGTGCTATTTTGCATAACAATGCCTTTTAATCAATTGTGGGATCCTGCTGTGCATCCATTCCCTGTATCAATTCCTACATTACAACACTGAGGCAGAAACAGATGGAGAGAAAAAGAGGGAGAGTGCGAAACAGCTGGAGGTGGCAGGTTAAATGCAAAGAGAGAGAGAGACAGGTGAGTGAGGGAGGGAAGGCAGAGAAAGATGGACAGAGACAGAGAGAGAGGGAGAGAGAAATCTACACTCAAAACCTTGGTAAACTGAATATTGAAGTGTCACCATTGCTGGGATCTTGCTGTGCACTAAAAGCAGATTATCTGCATATCAGATTTCTGCCTGTGGGATCTTGCTGTGCACACACTGCCTGCAGGTTTCCTGCATTGCAACAGTGGACCACATTCAAAATTAATTCATTGAGTGTCAACTGCTCCTGAGGGCCAATAATTACAAGAGCTGAACGTGAAGCTGTATAAAGGTTGTCTTCAGTTTAAAGATGGAGTTTAGCATTTTCTGAGGACTGTGATGAGATATTTGGATATGATCACATTGTGGGATCCTGCTGTGCATACATTCCCTGCATCAATTTCTACATTACAACACTGAGGAAGAAACAGGTGGAGAGAAAAAGAGGGAGAGTGCGAAACAGCTGGAGGTGGCAGGTTAAACAGAGAGAGAGAGAGAGAGAGAGAGAGACAGGCGGAGTGTGGGTGAGGGAGGGAAGGCAGAGAAAGATGGAGAAAGACAGAGAGAGAGAGAAATCCACACTCAAACCTTGGTTGAAGTGTCACCATTGCTGGGATCTTGCTGTGCACAGCTTGCAGGCTTTTATCACACTGCTGCTTGTGGGATCTTGCTGTGTACCAATGTCCTGCAGCATTTCCAACATTGCAACAGTGACGAAGACATTAAAAAATAATTCTTTGAGTGTCAAATACTTCTGTGAATCAGCAATGAAATGGGTGAAATGTGAAGGTTTGTAAAGGCTTGTTCTCATTCCCGAATATTGCTGGTGTTTTAGGCTGTGGGCTGAATTTGACAGTGAAATGAAACACCGGGAGACCATTTGAATTCAGTTTTTCAGGGATGGGAATGTGGATTTCTCTCTCTATCCTTCTACAGGAGAGGGGATGGGGGTCACCAGTGCTTGTGTGCTTTTACAATGAGGCTGAAACAGATGTCGAGAGACACACAGAGAGAAATAGAGAGAGAAAAAGAGAGAGAGAGAGAGAGCAGGAAATGACAGGGTTAACACATCCACACTTCCCAGTCTCTGGCTCTGTGTTAGAGGATGTGTTTGTAAGTCACTGAGAGTTTGTTTTATGTCAGTGAGTTTGAGAGAAAGAGCCCTGGGCTCTCGCTGTGTTTTATTTCTGTGCAAAAATGCTTTGCTTTGTTTGAATCAATTTTATTTCTCTTATTCCCAAGGAGAATCTTTTCAGAAGCTGCAGCTGTGATGATGCAGAGGAAGAATCTTTTAGCCACGTGGAATTCTCAGACAAGAGCTTTAACCAGGGAGGGAAAATAATAATAAATATATATTTGTCATTGTCAAATTCATTTCTAAATACAGAAAAGAAAACTGTTTGTGATTTCGGGGCTGATAAAAAAGCAAAGTGCTGGAAATGCTCAGTATTTCCAGAACAGTTTTTATTTCAGATTTCCAGCATCCTCAGTATTTTGATTTTGTGTTTTCGGGGGTCTGTGGATTTTTTTTGCCACAAGGGAGGGGGCTGGAGGGTGCTCCAAAGGGAATAGTTTGGGAATCGCTCCTCCAGAACAGTCAATGTAATCCCATAGATTTCCCTCTCTCCATCTCTTGCTGCTCCTTGTTCCCTGCACCTTCCTCTTTGTTCCTAACTCTGTTTCTTCACATCTTGAAATCCCTATCTCTGTATCTCTCAACATCCTTTCTATCTCTGCCTCTCTCTAGAGTCCCACAAGTTTCCATTGTCATTCTCTTTCTGCGACTCTCTGCATCTTTATCTGTCTCTCTCTCACTCCATTTCTTCTCTCACTCATTTTCAAATCCCTGAATCTTTCCATCGCTGCTCCTCCTTTCCTGCAAGATTATCTCTGCATTTCCCCCATCCCGCAGCATCCCTCTCTATTCTGTAAACGCATATTACTTTGTATCTCTGCCCCTCCACATCTTTCTGTCTCTGCATCTCTCTCTTGCTCTGGGATCTTTCTCAATATCCCCCTTTCTCTCTCTCTCTCTGCCCTTCTCAGTATTTCCGACCCTCTGTTCTCTGTTTCTCTCACTGGTTTCGGACTCCCTGCATCTCATTCTCCAGCTCCCTTTCCATTTATTTTTCTCTCTCTCTGTTCTGTCCTAATCCTGGGATCTGTTTTCTGTGTTTCTGTCCCTCTGTCAGGTGGTGGATTTGAACTCGCTGCCTTGGTGTTGTGCAGGGTGATTGTGAAGTGGAATCCTGCTTTCCATCTCTGCCCAGTTTTGCTCCCATTGAGGTAAAAACAGGGTAGAGATTCTGAACGGAAAGCCGATACACAACCACCCTCCTCCCCTCCACCCTGGTTTACACCATTGGCACCAAGTCCGAGTCCAGCCCAGTGTTTCTTTGACTCTCTCTGTATCTGCTCCCAGACTGTCTCTGCCTGTCTCCTTGTGGTTCAATGGGGGAAGGGACAAGTCAGCCATTATCGAACATGGGTGGGACAGGATCAAAGGGCTGAATGGCCTCTTCCCGTCCCTGTGCAAAATCAATGTGTGAGTGTTTGTGTGTGTCTCCCTCTGTTTGATTCATTGAAGCCGATGGGGAGAGCAGGTGAAAGACCTTTCTGCAGAGAGGGCTGTGTCTGGGGCTGGGATCTTCGTGTGCGTTAAAGGCTCAGAATGCCAGTTAGCCCCTGAAGTTCCTTGCTCTATGCCCGGCCCTGATTTTGGCCGGACAGGAGTTAAAGGTGCCGGGGATCTGGGAGCAAGTTGTTGGAATTCCAGTGGCTTATCCAGGTCTGGAATTAAAATGAACAAAAGATTGTCGGGAGATGGAGCCAAACCCAGGAAAGTGATGGAGGTGGGAATAACACGGAGGGGAGTGAGGGGGGTAGGGGGCTGTTCACGGGGGTGATGATGCAGGGTGGGAATTAGTAGAGGGGGGCTTTTACAGGTCAGGGAGGGTATTTAGAAACCGGGAGAGTTTACAGTGGAGAGCGGGGGGAGAATTAGATTGGGTTCAGTTAATGGGGGGGGTATTTAGATGGGAGTCTGTTCACAGAACGGTGGGTATTTAGATGGGGGTCTGTTCACAGAACGGTGGGTATTTAGATGGGGGTCTGTTGCGGGCGGGTATAGAGATGGGAGTCTGTTCCCGGGGGGTATTTAGATGGGAGTTTGTTCCTGGGGAGGTATTTAGATGGGAGTTTGTTCCAGGAGGGTATTGAGATGGGAGTTTGTTCCTGGGGGGTTATTCAGAGGGGAGTTTGTTCCTGGGGGGTATTTAGATGGTAGTTTGTTCATGGGGAGGTATTTAGATGGGAGTTTGTTCCTGGGGGTGTATTTAGATGGGAGTTTGTTCTGGGGATGTATTCAGTTGGGCATTTGTTCCCGGGGGGTATTCAGATGGGAGTTGTTCCTGAGAGGGTATTTAGATGGGAGTTTGTTCCTGGTGTGTAGTTAGATGGCAGTTTGTTCTGGGGGGTGTATTTAGATGGCAGTCTGTTCCGGGGTGGGGGTATTAAGATGGGAGTTTGTTCCCGGGGGGTATTTAGATGGGGGTCTGTTCCTGGGGTGTGTTATTCAGATGGGAGTTTGTTCCCGGGGGGGAATTTAAATGGGTGTTTGTTCCCGGGGTCTATTTAGATGGGAATCTGTCCTGGGCGGGTGGTAGTTTGATGGGTTGTCTTGTAACAGAGAGAAGGGGATAATTAGATGGGGGTCTGTTGATAATGAGGGTATTAGATGGGGGTCATTTAACAGGGGATATCAGACAGTTGTCTGCAGATGAGGATTATTTAGATCGGGGATGTCTGGACAAGGGGGGGATGTTTTCTGGCGGGGGGAATTACAGGAAAAAGATTTGCGTGGTGGATAAAAATTGCGGGCGGTGGATAAATTAAGGGCGGTGGATAAATTGAGGGCAGTGGATAAATTGAGGGCAGTGGATAAATTGAGGGCGGTGGATAAATTGAGGGCGGTGGATAAATTGAGGGCGGTGGATAAATTGAGGGCGGTGGATAGGGTCAGGAAAAGACAGAAAAATTTGGAAAGATAGAGAGAAATGACAGAAAGAGAAATAGAGAAGACAGAAAGATACAAAGAAAGAGAGAGAAAAAGAGAAGGGAAAAAAGTCGAGGGAAATAACAGAGACACAAAGAAATTGAAGGCACCAAAGAGACAGACAGAAAGCCAGTGAGAAAGACACAGAGAATCACAGAGAGATTGCGAGAGAGGACAGAGAAACACAGAGAGATTGAGATAGAGGACAGAGAATCACAGAGAGATTGAGAGAGAGGACAGAGAAACACAGAGAGTTTGAGAGAGAGGACAGAGAATCACAGAGAGATTGAGAAAGACACAGAGAATCACAGAGAGATTGAGAGAGAGGACAGAGAAACACAGAGAGATTGAGAGAGGACAGAGAAACACAGAGAGATTGAGAGAGAGGACAGAGAAACACAGAGAGATTGAGAGAGAGGACAGAGAATCACAGAGAGATTGAGAGAGAGGACAGAGAATCACAGAGATTTTGAGAGAGAGGACAGAGAAACACAGAGAGTTTGAGAGAGAGGACAGAGAATCACAGAGAGATTGAGAGAGAGGACAGAGAATCACAGAGAGATTGAGAGAGAGGACAGAGAAACACAGAGAGATTGAGAGAGAGGACAGAGAATCACAGAGAGATTGAGAGAGAGGACAGAGAATCACAGAGAGATTGAGAGAGAGGACAGAGAAACACAGAGAGATTGAGAGAGAGGACAGAGAATCACAGAGAGATTGAGAGAGAGGACAGAGAATCACAGTGAAAATGAGAGAGAGGACAGAGAAAGCAATTGAGACAGAAAGACGCACAATCACTCAGAGAGAGAGAGAAACACAAAGTGAGGGGGAGAGAGAGAGATGGAGGAACAGAGAGATGAAGAGAAAAACAGAGACAGAAATACAAGGTGAGAAAGAGATTCAGAAAAAGAGAGTGAGAGAGAGGTTCAGTGCGAGAGAGATTGAGAGAGAGAGAGACTGAGAGAGAGAAAGAGAGAGAGTGAGAGATTCAGTGAGAGAGAGATTGAGTGGGAGAGAGATTGAGTGGGAGAGAGATTGAGTGGGAGAGAGATTGAGTGAGGAGAGATTGAGTGGGAGAGAGATTGAGTGAGGAGAGATTGAGTGCGAGGGAGATTGAGTGCGAGGGAGAGTCTGTGAGAGGGAAAGTCTATGAGAGGGAAAGTCTGTGCGAGGGAGATTGAGTGAGAGGGAGATTCAGTGCGAGAGAGATTGAGTGCGAGAGAGACTGTGAGAGAGACTGTGAGAGAGATAGATGGAGTGCGAGAGAGATTGCGTGCGAGAGAGATTGAGTACGAGAGAGATTCAGTGGGAGAGAGATTGAGTGAGAGAGAGATTGAGTGGGAGAGAGATTGAGGGGGAGAGAGATTCAGTGGGAGAGAGATTCAGTGGGAGAGAGATTGAGTGAGAGAGAGGTTGAGTGAGAGAGAGATTCAGTGGGAGAGAGAGTCAGTGAGAGAGATTCAGTGGGAGAGAGATTGAGTGAGAGAGAGAGTGATTCAGAGAGAGAGAGATTGAGTGAGAGAGAGATTCAATGGGAGAGAGATTCAGTGAGAGAGAGATTCAGTGAGAGAGAGATTCAGTGGGAGAGAGATTGAGTGAGAGAGAGATTGAGTGAGAGAGAGATTCAGTGGGAGAGAGATTCAGTGAGAGAGAGATTCAGTGGGAGAGAGATTGAGTGGGAGAGAGAGAGAGATTCAGTGAGAGAGAGATTGAGTGAGAGAGAGATTGAGTGAGGGAGAGATTGAGTGAGAGAGAGATTCAGTGAGGGAGAGATTGTGTGAGAGAGAGATTCAGTGAGAGAGACTTAGTGAAAGAGACTGAGTCAGAAGAAGGGAGAAAAGCAGAAACAGACAATAAAGATGTGATACTCACCATCCCACACCGTCTGCTTTCCATCGTTGGACTCTAACACCTTCCCGCCATCAGCTCATCCATGGGGAAGAGATCCTGGAGAGGGGCATTGTGGTGGGATTTGGAGAAAAGCGTCAGGACTGGGACAGAGAGAGTGGGGGATTCAGACTGGACTCTCTCTCACACACACACACACACTGTAATCAGTTCCAATTCACCTGGCCACAGAGATTGAGACACAGAAACTCACCTTCAGAAACCAGCTGCATGGAAGGAAAGAATGTGGTCTGATGTTGTCCCAATATATCCCAGAACCTGTCACTCAAAACAGACAGTCTACCCAAAATGCAGCTTAACCAACCAGCTCTCAGCTTCCTCCATCTGGACACTCCCTCCCAGGTATGGGACAGTCCAAGGTGAGTCTCTGTGTAAACAGCGAATGGGGGAGAGAGGGATATTCCAGACATATCCCAAAAGGACCATTCCAGATAGAAACCTGTCTGCCTCTCTCTCTCTCTCTCCCTCCCCCAAAAACCTCATTAACAGAGCAGAAAAACTGCTGTCATTTAAAACCTGGAGGGGCCGGTTTGGATAATAACCATTTAACATTGATTGTATTAAATGTCTTTCACTATTCACCTCCACTTAACAGAAAGTTCTGAAAATGACTCATTGCAATTACCTTGAAATTCTGACAAAGTGTTATTGCTGGAGTGGCCTGTTTGACTGCAGTACAAACATGCGGTTTTTATTCGGTTTTTCATTTCCACTGTGTGACAAAGACTGAAACTAGAGCCAGTTTAATGAGGCAGCGAAGAGAACTTTTATAACCAGTGATTTCACACAACAATTCTTACCCATATTTACAGTTATATTTGTCAATGATTCTTTGCCCTGTATTTGATGCTGCTGTATTTATGTATTAGCTGTAATCAATCAATAAAACCTTCTTAATATTCACCAGTTGAATGTTACAAGGGTTCACAAAGCTGGGAAATGGCCATTTAACACAAATGGTATTAAAGATCTTCCACTTTTCACCTCCAGTTTATATAAAGTTCAGCAATAAAGACCTCTACTTTCTGACAAAGACTTTTCACTGCTGCAATAAAGTGTCACTTGTTTCCCTTTGCTTCCAGACTGTTTCTATCCTCTGCTCTCCTGGGGGATTCAGAGGGATTTTTGTTCTTTGTTTGTCCACATTCAGGAGGTTCCAGATCCTCTGCAGCTGCTGTCCTGGAGAAATTAATTGCATTGCATTCAAAATCTTTCCCTCATTTTGGAGACGTGAGAAGAGACTGTTTACACTAGTAGAGGGGTGAAACAAATAGGCAGGGAGTTATTATGGTCTGGAATTCACTGTCTGACAGGTTTCTGATGGCAGATTCAATATTAACTTTCAAAGGTCAATTGGAGTAAAATTTCAACTACTCTTAGTTACAGTCGAGAAGATACCAGCATAGAAAGAGAAGTGGGAGAGAGAGAGATGTCATAACGTAGGTGATCAAGAGCTCAACACAACTTATATTGAGAGTTTTTATTTCTAAATAACTGTTTCAGTTTTATTTGATCCTGTTGTTTTATTTATACATTACCTTTAATCACTCAATATAACTTTCCAAACAGGAACGAGTTTCATGTTACAAGTGTTCACACAGTAGAAAAATAGCCATTTTACAAAAGTTGCATTGAAATTATTTTATTCAGCATCTCAAGTTTGCAATCAAGTAAATTCTTCAGGCTTGTGGAAACTTTCAAACTCAGCAAGGGAATCTCCCATCAGTAATGGCTCAGCATCACCATCTGCTGGTGTCCCTGTCTCACTGCAGTTAATGTCCCTTCGTCACCATCTCCATCTCCTGGTGTCCCTGTCTCACTGCAGTTAATGTCGCTCTCTCACCATCTCCATCTGCTGGTGTCCCTGTCTCACTGCAGTTAATGTCCCTTCGTCACCATCTCCATCTCCTGGTGTCCCTGTCTCACTTCAGTTACTGTCCCCCTCTCACCATCTCCATCTGCTGGTGTACCTGTGTCACTTCAGTTACGGTCCCTTCCTCATCATCTCCATCTCCTGGTGTCCTTTTCTCACTGCAGTTAATGTCCCTCTCACACCATCTCCATCTGCTGGTGTCCCTGTCTCACTGCAGTTACTGCCCCTCTCTCACCATCGCCATCTGCTGGTGTCCCTGTCTCACTGCAGTTAATGTCCCTCTCTCACAATCTCCATCTGCTGGTGTCCCTGTCTCACTGCAGTTCATGTCCCTCTCTCACCATCTCCATCTGTTGGTGTCCCTGTCTAATTGCAGCTGCTGTCCCCTCTCACCATCTCCATCTGCTGGTGTCCCGGTCTCACTGCAGTTACTGTCCCCTCTCACCATCTCCATCTGCTGGTGTCCCTGTCTCACTGCAGTTACTGCCCCCCTCACATCTCCATCTGCTGGTGTCCCTGTCTCACTGCAGTTCATGTCCCTCTCTCACCATCTCCATCTGTAGGTGTCCCTGTCTAATTGCAGCGACTGTCCCCTCTCACCATCTCCATCTGCTGGTGTCCCTGTCTCACTGCAGTTACTGTCCCCTCTCACCATCTCCATCTGCTGGTGTCCCTGCCTCACTGCAGGTACTGACCCTCTCTCACCATCTCCATCTGCTGGTGTCCCTGCCTCACTGCAGTTACTGTCTCTCGCTCACCATCTCCATCTGCTGGTGTCCCTGCCTCACTGCAGTTACTGTCCCTCTCTCACCATCTCCATCTGCTGGTGTCCCTGCCTCACTGCAGTTAATGTCCCTCTCTCACCATCTCCATCTGCTGGTGTCCCTGCCTCACTGCAGTTACTGCCCCTCTCAACACATCACAATCACTGCGATTTGCAGCTTTGTCCACGGGATACGGTTGTTGACAAAGCACCCGCTAGGTGGCGCTGTACTCGCACATGCGCAAAGGTACACTATTCCAGTTAAACGTCGGGGTCTGCCCACGCTCAGGCAGCTGCCAGCACTAAAGATGGCGCCTGTCAAATAATCACAGAGGCAGGTGGAGGTTGGGAGGTGGAGGTGGGGGTCTGGGGGAGGAGGATGGGGAATGGGATTTAGTTCCAGTGTTTGAAACCCTTCAGCTCTTTCTATGATTTCACTAATTTAACAATGAGATTGAGAGGGTATTTCACCCCCTTCTTCAGCTCCTGTCAGAATTTAGTCTGGGTCACAATGTAAATACATGTGTTGGTGGAGGAACTGAGAACCTGCAGCATCTTTGATGTGTGATCTGTGAGAAAGAGAGGGTCAGTGTAGGAGGAATAATAATAAATATCTGTAATTCGACTGTAACTGATAAACACAACCCGGGTCACCCATAACAGGATAAAACTGCCGGATATACTGAAGAGTAAAATAATTGATTTTCTGCGATTGTCCATCTCTGGGTCCTTGTGATTCTCTGCATTGCTGTGGCGCCGGAATCCCCTGCGGACTTTACTGGAGAATAAAATCCGTCTGACAGTCAGAACATTGAGCAGCAAAATCAGAAAGACCGGGACACAAGGGGTTAAAATGCGGTTAAACAATTCAAATGCCCCCCATATGGGGGAAGCAAAGAAGCTCAGTTTATAAACACAACCCATGGGAACATTACCAATAATGTAACTTTGTTCATGTGTAAAGTACCAGGGGAGAGACTCTAAACAGCCCAGCACACTCACTGTTCCCACAACCAGAGCTGCCCTTTTCTCACTGCAATATTTTGTTTTCAGCTTCTCACAACAAATGGCCACAAATCGATCAAAGGTGAAAGTGACTGTGAGCCAGACAGAAACAACTGTGGATGCAGAAAGCAGAACGATAATGAGAGAACACACAGGAGTAATGTTCAGGAATGAAAATGGGAAATAAATTGAAACAATCCAGCTCAATATGGGATTAGTGATAACGACCAGGAGATCAGACACTGCCATTCCCACCAGGTAGACACTGATACATTTGGAGAGACCGCACTTTCCTCGGGACAGGATCACAATCGCCACTAGGTTAACTGGAAGAGAGAGAGAAAAGGAAGCAGAGAAATTACTGATCAGACCTGGAGACAAAGCAGCAGTTTGACAGGATCTGGGCTGAAATTTCCAGCTTTGTTGCTGCATCGAGCAGTGAAAACTGATTCATTGACCCGGGCAGTGCTTTGTCACAGTGAAATGTTTGAATACACAATTATTAATAATGAATTGGGAAATTGATGCAGAAAGTGAACACATTCAGCACCGGATCTACTGGAAGTACTGAGTGAGGATGCAGTGTCAGTGGGGAAATGAGAAGGGGTTTTACAGAGATGGAATCCAATGGGTTAATTGGGAATGTGTCTCCAGACTGTTGGTTGGGAAGGTTTGGGGAGAGCGGGATGTGTAGCTGGTTTGTTGCTCTGGGTTCAGGGAACCGACAGAGACTGTTATCAAATGGGAAAACTGCAGTGCTGTGTTAGAGTATCAGCAAAGATCTCGAATGGCAGAGCAGGGTCGAAGGGCTGAATGGCCTCCTCCTGCTCCCATGTTACTGTATTCCTATCACGTTGGACGTGGCAGCTGGAGGTGGAGTCAGTGAGCGAGATTGGGAGGGAGAGAAGGAAAAGGACATGTTGGAACAGGAGGGGAGACTGGAGCAGATGGTTTGGGAAAGTGGATAAACTGAAGCAATGGATGAGGAGACTGAGGATTCAATACAGTGAGAGGAGAGGCTGAGATTCACAGGGAGAAACTGCAGCAGAGTGTTAGAGGAAATCTAATCTATAGATCCCAGTAAGACAACTCAATTCATACATTCAAACAATAATCCCTGTGGTTATTGGTGTTGGAGAACAGTTCATTGTTTCTACAATATAGTCAATATATTTAGTTTGTACAGGCTATTAAATATAAATTTAAATATATTTCTGATATCAGCCTCGCTCTTTATTGAATTCAGCAGTCACAGAGATTTTAAAGTGTAGTATTAAATAATGAATTACCATCAGTGATGAACTGATTTTATTCTGCTTATTCAGTCACTAAGTAAGGAATAGGAAATTTCTACAAAACAAAATGAGGACCTGACAGAAATCAACACAGAGGCTCAAGTCCAACAGGAAAATGAACACAATCTGACAACAGACAACTTCAACTCACACTTGCTCTCACTAATTGTTCTGAACATTCCAGCACTTTATGAAAGTGAATTATTTACACTGCTGCTTCTTTCTCTTTCTCTTTACTTCTGCTTTTCCTTTCCCGTCGGTTTCGTTCTCCCTGCTCCTTTTCTCCTTCCCTATCTCTCTGAAGTACTCACACCCTGTAAATTGTTACTTAATGCTGCTTTTCACATATGATTTATTGCTAACATTCTGCGTCTGTGTTCTGTTCACCAGTCCCAGATTCAATGATTCTATTCTCAGAGTCAGTTTGTTCAATGGTGACTCTGAATAATTTAATGTATCTACTGAACACTCAAGTCTCCACCTGTTCACCTACACTCTTCACTTCATCTACAATACATGGAATAAACAGGATCGAAAGCGACTTCCAGACAAACCTCACAACCATTGAAATTCCTTCCCCTGGAATTATAAAGTAATCTGTTAGAATGTGGGATTGTTTAATTAATAAAACAGCAACATCAGAGCTGCAGCTGATAATCTACAGATAAATGGAAAGACTCTTGATTCCAACTGACAGAGTGAAAACCAGTAAAACATCACATCAATACTTTCTATTTTACAATGTAGTCCAGTGACAGTGAAGGCCCACAGTGAAGCAGAGAAGGAGAAGTGAAAGTGTCAGCAGCAAACTCAGTTCAGTAGCCAGACTTCTGAAGCAGCATCAGACACATAGAATAAAATAATATTTGATAACAGTGATAATCAATAAACACATTGAAATCCCAGCTAAACTGAGCCATGTTATTGGGGAGGTAGGACATTGTTCTGTCCCTTTGCAACACTGAAACCGTGAGATGTCTCATTATCAATCACTGAAAAAATCATAAAAATATTCCAGGACCGGTTAGATCCACATCATGAAACTGTTAAAAACTCCTAATGGTCTGATTATTGATCCTCACTGAAACATCTCATTCCAATACATTCAATACACAGAATAATCCAGGAATAATGCCACAGTTACTTAAAACAACACCATTAAATACATAATACAGTTCCTACAAGAATGAAAGAGTAGACAATGAGGAGATTCCATCAGTAAATTGCTGGAAAAGAACAGGTGGCTGTGTAACACACACAGAGGGAAATAATACCGAGTACAGCAGCACAGTTAACATTGATTTACACCATTAACAGCTGAGATACTGTTTACCAGGAACTCCAATTGCTGCAAGTGCAGGATAATAAATGAATATGAACTGAATGAATACTGAATGTCCCATTTCTGTGAGAAGCAGAGACTTCTATTAGCCTGGAAGCCACAGCTCCACCAGGCACTCTGAGCTGATCCATTCCAATGGGTCCTGATTTATAGAGGGGATAAGTCTCCACTGACATGGTTATACCCCTGATCATTGTTATTAGTTACACTCACCTGAACAAACACATTCCATCAGCAGCTTTGACTCTGATGTAAATAATGTGGTGGATAAAACACAATCATTTCAATATCAAGGACATTTTCTGAGTAAGACCTCTCTCGGGAATAAACCTGAAATCTGTCCTCATACTGGATGGATGGCAATTATGAGAGGCGTCATTTACATTTTCCATATTATTGCATTGACCTTGTTCACTCCTGGCATTTCTATTGTAAATGTAACTGATCTGTCTTCAGTGGACACTGAATCCAGGGACAAAATCAATCCCATTTCACTCTGTTCCTGCCTTTTCCCAGTTAAAATGTGAACTTTGAGTCTCTGATTCGGGACCATGTTCAGGGTTCCAGCCCAGAAACTACTGTGAGTGATATTACAGGACAGACACTGTACGCATCCATTTTGGAGGCAGTTGGGTAGTGATAATATCACTGGTCACGGAATGCAGAGGCCGAACCTGATGGCCTGAGGACAGGGGTTCATATCCCACAACGGCAGCTATATAAAACAGAGGGAGCTCCCTTTCTATGTATAATGTAGAGGGTGCTCGCTCTCCAGCGATAAAGTGGAAGGAACTCCCTCTCTATGTATAAAGTGGAGGGAGCTTCCTCTCCATTTATAAAGTTGGGCGCGATGAAGGAAAGAGGAGAGAGGGAAACGAAAGCAAATGGGGAAATGGAGAGAGAGGGACAAAGTGGAAGACAGTGAGAGACAGAAGAGATAGCGAAATGAGACCTTGACGAAACCCCAGTAACAATCTCCATTGTCTGCCCAGTCCGGTATTTGGGTTTTAATGTGAATGGTTCAGGGATGAGTGTTAGATGAGTGTTTGATATTTTTAAACAGCATTGACATTCCCAACAAAAGCAAGAGTTAAAGATTCAAAATTAGCCAAAGAAATGGCTCAAAGCATTGTTGTCCACGTACAGAGGGACGGAGAGATGGAGGGAGTGAGAGACAGATGGAGAGAGACACAGACAGAGTGGGACAGAGACAGAGGGAGAGGGAGAGAGACAGAAAGGGCGGCAGGCAAATGCAGAGTGAGACAGACAGAAAGGGAGGCAGGCAGCTGCAGAGGGAGAGAGACAGGGAGAAAGCGAGTGAGACAGATACAGAGGGAGAGAGACAGATGCAGAGGGAGAAAGGGAGAGAGAGACAGAGAGGGAGGGAGACAAACAGAGGGAGAAACAGAGACAGAGGGGGAGACAGACAGAGAGAGAGCGAGGGCGAGATTAAAGGAAAAACTTTACATCTAATAATGTTGAAAAAGGATCAAAAAAGGATAAAAAGTATAACTGGCTGTGTGCAAGAACTAATTTTGAAAGGAGAGATCAGGGGTTTTGTGTGAGTGTTTTGGGGGCAATTGGTGGATCAGTGATTGATATTTTCAAACTGAAATGACATTTAATATTATTGAAAAAATATTATTAAACACTGACAAACTTTAGAAGCAGGGGAAATGGGATATAGTGTGTGAGAGGACCTTGACAGAACATCAGTAACAATCCCCATTATCTGCATAGTCCTGTATTGCGGATTTAGTGAGAGAGTTTAGGGGGCGAGTGCTAAAGTGTTTGGTATTTTCAAACTGCAGTGACGTTCCAAGCAAGGGCAAGATTGACAGGTTCAAAATTAACCAAGAAATGGATAAAAACATTTCTGTCCAAGGAGAGAGAGATGGTGTTGGAGACAGAGTCATGGAAAGAGGAAGAGAAAGAGGCAGAGGACGAGGGAGAGAGAGAGAAAGATGGGAAGAAACTGACATGAGAGGGAGAGACAGAGAGAGGATGCGACAAGTTGGAACAATCATTAACAATCCTCATTATCTGCCCAGTCCTGTTTTTGGAGGTTAGTGTGAGTGTTTTAGGGGTGAATGTTGGATCAGTGTTTCATATTTTCAAACTGCAGTGACATTCCCAACAAGGCTGTTAAAGTATATAAGAGCAGGGAGGTTATGCTGGAAGTGTATAACTCATTGCTTAAGCACCATAATGAGACCTCCCAGGGCAGGTACAGTGTGAGTTTAGATCCAGAGTAAAGCAGTGGCTTTGGAGAAGGAGGGAGAGACGGGCAGAAAGAGTGAGGAGATACGGGGAGGCAGGCAGATTGTCGCTGAAACATTACATCTAACCACGTGAAAAAAATAAATAATTAAAAATATAAATGGGCTGCGCACACAGAACAACTAAAGTCACACACCATCCTAACTTGAAACTATATCGCCATTCCTTCACTGTTACTGGGTCAAAATCCTGGAACTCCCTTCCTAACAGCACTGTGGGTATACCTACGCCACATGGACTGCAGCGGTTCAAGAAGGAGGGTCAAAACCACCTTCTCAAGGGCAATTAGGAATGGGCAATAAATGCTGGCCTGGCCAGTAACGCACACATCCAACAAATAAATAAAGCAAATAAAAAGTTGTCTTCGAGTCACTTAAGGAGATATTACACGAGACGAACAAAAACGTGGTCAGAGAGGTTGGTCTGAGGGAGCGTCTTCAAAGAGGAAAGAGAGTTAGTGAGACGGAGAGGTTTAGGAAAGGAATTCCAGAGTTAGGGTCTTGGCAGCTTGAAGGCACGGCCACCAATGTTGGAACAATTCAAATTGGGGATGGTCAAGAGGCCAGACTTAGAGGATAGCAGAGATTGGGGGATTGTGGAGCTGGAGGAGATTGCAGAGATAGAGAGGGGTCATTTGTGGAATATAGTTCCAATCTTCTATCACCCTTTGTATGGAGAAGTGTTTCTAAATTTCATCTTTGAAAGGGCTTTCGACTAATTTTTGGTTTTTAGACAGTCCCCCCCGTCTGAGACTGTCCCCATTGAATACTCACAGGACAGATAAGCATGGGGTTAGATACAAAGTAAAGATCCATCTACCAATGCCAGACTCACTGTTCCTCTGTCTCTTTCCCCTCATCTCTCACTGCCTGCAAAACCCTTTCTCTGCCTCTCTTTCTCCCTCTTCCCATCCTGAGAGCAAGAGGGAGAGATGGAGATAGTATGCAGAGGAGATAGAGATGGAGGGAGAAAAGTAGAGATATAAAGTTGGAAAGTGAGCAACTGAGTGAAGAAATAGGGTTTCAGACAGCAGAAGAGATTGGAAGAGAGAGAGAGAGAGATGGAGAGAGATTACCAGCATGAGAGTTTACCAGAGATTACCTCTCTCTCAGTCCCTATCACTCCTTTCCAATTTGTTACCATCGCCAACAAATTTTCTCCTTTAAACCCGATGTTTCACACTCCATGCCTCTCGCTCGTATGTCTGTGCATACTGCAGTGAAGGATTACATCAAATTATTATGTTTTACATTTGTCCTTTCAATCTAACTGAAAAATCTGTCAGACTGTGAACAGAGGGGCCTTGGAGTGAATGTCCACTGATTCCTGAAGGTAACAGGACAGGTGGATAAGGTGGTTAAGAAGGATTACGGAATTCTTCCCTTTATTGGCCGATGTAGAGAATATAAGAGCAGGGAGGTTATGCTAGAACTGTATAAAACACTAGTTAGACCACAGCGAGAGTACTGTGTGCAGTTCTGGTCACCAAATTACAGGAAGGATGTGATCACACTAGAGAGGGTGCAGAGGAGATTTACGGAGGATGTTGTCAGGAATGGAGAATATTAACTATGAGTAAAGATTGGATAGAAAGGAATTGTTTTCTTTGGAACACAGAAGGTTGAAAGGAAGATTTAATTGAGATGTATAAAATAATGACGGGCCCAGATAGAGTGGATAGGAAGGACCCATTTCCCTCAACAGAGGGGTCAATAACCGTGGCCATAGATTACAAGATTTCCACACCAATATCATGAGGGTGTGATGGCTTCCATTGTGTAATACCTTGCTGGATGTTTACAATGGAGCGTTTTCCTTCCTGATGATTAAAACTCGTCGCTTGGGCTCCAACTTCATCCACATTTCTCCCGCTTGTCCAATATTTCACTCTGCATACCTATCTTTCTCTGTCTGCGTCCACAGCAGTGAAGGATTACATCAAATTAATGTATCTTACATTATCCCTTTCAATCCACCCCAACAGTCTCTCTGTCTCCAACCTTGTCCTTCTCCACAACCCTGCACATCTAAGCCTCTCTCCCTCTGCCTCCCTCTTAGTGTCAGAGATAGCACGAGGGAGAGACAGAGAGAGAAAGGCAGAGACAGACACAGAGAGCAACCCCAGCTTCTCCAATCTATCCACGTAACTGAAGCCCCTCATCCCTGGAACCATTCTCGTGAATCTTTTCTGCACCCTCTCTAATGTCCCCACATTCTTCCTGAAGTACGGTGTCCAGAATTGGACAATGCTCCAGTTGAAGGCAAACCAGCGTTTCACAAAGGTCATATTTTCCTTGCTTTTGTATTCAATGTCTCTATTTATAATCGCAGGACCCCTTCTGCCATTTAAACACTTTCTGAACCTGTCCTGCCTCCTTCAGATATTGGTGCACAAATACTCCCCAGATGTGTCTGTTCCTGCACCTCCTTTAGAATTATATCCCTTACCTTATATCGTCTCTCCTCCTTTTTCCTAACCGTGGAGGCGGAAGATGTGGGCATGGTCCTTACTGAATAAATTGCGAGTGTCTTCACAAAAGAGGGGACGACGCAGACATTGTCGTCAGTGAGGAGGGGTTTCAAATATTGAATGGGATAAATTGTGGGAGAGGAAATATTAAGGGGTTTAGCATCTTTGAAAGCTGATAATTCACCAGGCTCAGACTGTTTACATGTGCAAGGGAGGAAATATCAGAGGCTCTGACCATCATTTTCCAAATCCTCTCTGGTTACAGTCGTGCTGCCAGAGGACTGGAGGACTGTGCGTGTTGTTCTATTGATTAACAAGGGAGAAAGTAATAGACTGAGTAATTACAGGCCACCCAGCCTAATCACAGTGGAGGGCAAAACATTGGGCTCAAGGGAATGATTAATTCCTTCCTAGTATTGTGTGTCTCAGTGTCTCCATGTCTGTGCGTCTGTCATTGATGAGGAGTCGGTCTCTGGAATAAATGTCCCAGTGCTGTGGTAACATTAAATGGCCACCGAGAACCATCCTAAAATGGCTGACTAATGTTTGTGGATTTCCTCAGATGTTTGAGAGAGGAGAGAGAGAGAGACAGACAGACAGAAAGAGAGAGAAAGCGAGAGACACAGACCAAGACACAGAGAGTGATAGCAAGATATTTGTCATTGGACAGAGGAAGAGGAGGAGGCTATTTGGCCCATCAACCCTCACCTGTCATTCAATGAGCTCATGGCTGATGTGTGATCTAACTCCATGCACCTATCTTTGCCCCTTAATACCTTTGGTTAACAAAAATCTTATTATCTTTAAAACATTCATTAAATCACCCCATAATCTTCCAAATTCCAGGGAAAGGACAGGTTGGAGCTGGAGGGGAGACTGGAGAAGATAGTTTGGGAAAGTGGATAAACTGAAGCAATGGATGAGGAGACTGAGGATTCAATACAGTGAGAGGAGAGGCTGAGATTCACAGGGAGAGACTGCAGTAGAGTGTTAGAGGAAATCTAATCTATAGATCCCAGTAACACAACTCAATTCATACATTCAAACAATAATCCCTGTGGTTATTGGTATTGGAGAACAGTTCATTGTTTCTGCAATATAGTCAATATATTTAGTTTGCACAGGCTATTAAATATAAATTTAAATATATTTCTGATATCAGCCTCACTATTAATTTCAGCAGTCACAGAGATTTTAAAGTGCAGTATTTAAATAATGAATTACCATCAGTGATGAACTGATTTTATTCTATTTATTCAGTCACTAAGTAAGGAATAGGAACTTTCTACAAAACAAAATGAGGACCTGACAGAAATCAACACAGAGGATCAAGTCCAACAGGAAAATGAACACAATCTGACAACAGACAATTTCAACTCACAGTTTCTCTCACTGGACATTCCAGCACTTTATGAGAGTGAATTATTTACACTGCTGCTTCTTTCTCTTTCTCTTTACTTCTGCTTATCTCTTTCCCTCGGATTCGTTCTCCCTGCTCCTTTTCGCCTTCCCTATCTCTCTGGAGTACTCACACCCTGTAAATTGTTACTTCATGCTGCTTTTCACTTGTGATTTATTCCTAACATTCTGCGTCTGTGTTCTGTTCACCAGCCCCAGGTTCAATGATTCTATTCTCAGTCAGTTTGTTCAATGGTGAAACCTCTGTGAATAATTTAATGCATCTACAGAGCACTCAAGTCTCCACCTGTTCACCTACACTCTTCACTTCATCTACAATACATGGAATAAACAGGATCGAAAGCTACTTCCAGACAAACCTCACAATCATTGAAATTCCTTCTCCTGGAATTATAAAGTAATATGTTACAATGTGGGATTGTTTCATTAAGAAAACACCAACATCAGCGCTGCATCTGATAATCTACAGATAAATGGAAAGACTCTTGATTCCAACTGATAGAGTGAAAACCAGTAAAACATCACATCAATACTTTCTATTTTACAATGTAGTCCAGTGACAGTGAAGTGTTCACAGTGAAGCAGAGAAGGAGAAGTGAAAGTGTCAGCAGCAAACTCAGTTCAGTAGCCAGACCTCTGAAGCAGCATCAGACACACACAGAATGAAATAATATTTGATAACAGTGAAAATCAATAAATACATTGAAATCCCAGTTAAACTGAGCCATGTTATTGGTGAGGGAGGACATTGTTCTGTCCCCTTGTGACACTGAGACAGTGAGATGTCCCATTATCAATCACCAAAATAAAAATCTTTATATAAATATTCCAGGACGGATTTGGTCCACATCATGAAACTGTTAAAATCTCCTGATGGTTCGATTTTTGATTGGAACTGAAACATATCATACAAAAGCCTTCGCTGCACAGAATAATCCAGTAAGAATGCTACGGCTACCGAAACCAATTCCATTAAAGACATGATACAATGCCTGCAAGAATGAAGGAGTGGACAATGAGGAGATTCCATCAATAATTTGCTGGAAAAGAACAGGCGGCTGTGTAACACACACAGTGAGAAATAATACTGAGTGCAGCAGCACAGTTAACATCGATTTACACCTTTGACAGTTGAGATACTGGCTTACCAGCAACTCCAATTGTTGCAAGTACAGGATAATAAATGCCTTCTATCTGATAGATTACTGGATATCCCATTTCTGTGAGAAGCAGAGACTTCTATTAGCCTGGAATTCACAGCTCCAGCAGGCACTCTGAGCTGATCCATTCCAATGGGTCCTGATTTATCGAGGGGAAAAGTCTCCACTGACACGGTTATACCCCTGATCATTGCTATTAGTTACACTCACCTAAACAAACACATTACATCAGCAGCTTTAGAACAGAGATAGAACATAGAACAGTATGGCACAGTACAGGCCCTTCGGCCCATGATGTTGTGCCGTACCTTTAACTAACTCTCAGATCAAACTAACTACCTACCCTTCATTATACCGTCATCAATGTACCTATCCAAGAGTCGCTTAAATGTCCCTAACGTATCTGCTTCTACTACCACCGCTGGCAGTGCATTCAACGCACCCACCACTCTCTGTGTAAAGAACCTACCTCTGACATCTCCCCGAAATCTTCCTCCAAATCACCTTAAAATTATGCCCCCTGGTGATAGCCCTTTCCAACGTGGTAAAAGGTCTCTGGCTATCCACTCTATCTATGCCTCTCATCATCTTGTACCCCTCAATCAAGTTACCTCTCATCCTTCTTCGCTCCAATGAGAAAAGCCGTGGCTCCCTCAATCTTTCTTCGCAGGACATGCCCTCAAGTCCAGGCAGCATCCTCAAGATCCCTCTGTTCCTCCACATTACCAAGAATCCTGTCTTTAAGCCTGTATTCCGCATTCAAATTGGACCTTCCAAAATGAATCACTTCACACTTTTCCAGGTTGAATTCCATTTGCCACTTCTCAGCCCAGCTCTGCATCCTGTCAATCTCCCGTTGCAACCTACAACAGCCAACCACACTATCCACAACTCCAGCAATCTACATGTCATCGGCAAGCTTGCTAACCCAGCCTTTCACTTCCTCATCCAAGTCATTCATAAAAATCACAAAGAGCAGAGGTCCCAGAACAGATCCCTGCGGAACACCACTGGTCACCGAGCTCCAGGCTGAATACTTTCTATCTACTACCACCCTCTGACTATGGGCCGGCCAATTTTTTATCCAGCCAGCCAACTTTCGCTATATCCCATGCCTCCTTACTTTCTGAATGAGCCTACCATGGGGAACCTTATCAAACGCCTTGATAAAATCCATATACACCACATCCAATGCTCTTCCTTCATCAATGTGTTTTGTCACATCTTCAAAGAATTCAATAAGGCTTGTGAGGCATGACCTGCCCCTCACAAAGCCATGCTGACTGTCTCTAATCAAACCATGCTTTTCCAAATAATCATAAATCCTGAATCTCAGAATCCTCTCCAATAATTTGCCCACTACCGACGTAAGACTAACTGGTCTATAATTCCCAGGGTTATCCCTATTCCCTTTCTTGAACAAGGGAACAACTTTTGCCACCCTCCAATCATCTGGTACTACTCCAGTGGACAGTGAGGACGCAAAGATCATCGGGAAAGGGGCGGCAATCTCTTCCCTCGCTTCCCGTAATATCCTTGGGTATATCCCGTCTGGCCCCGGGGACTTATGTGTCCTCATATCATTCAAAATTTCCAGCACATCCTCCTTCTTAACCTCAACCTGTTCGAGCATATCAGCCTGTTCCACGCTATCCTCACAAACGACCAGGTCCCTCTCAGTAGTGAATACTGAAGCACAGTATTTATTTAGGACCTCCACTACCTCCTCCGACTCCAGGCACAAGTTCCCTCCACTATCCCTGATCGGCCCTACCCTCACTCTGGCCATCGTCTTGTTCCTCACATAAGTGTAGAACGCCTTGGGATTTTCCTTAATCCTACCCACCAAGACTTTTTCATGTCCGCTTGTAGCTCTCCTAAGTTCATTTTTCAGTTCTTTCTTGGCTACCTTGTAACCCTCTAGAGCTCTGTCTGATCCTTGCTTCCTCAACCTTAAGTAAGCTTCCTTCTTTCTCTTGATTAGCTGTTCACATCTCTTGTCATCCAAGGTTCCTTCACCCTCCCATCCCTTCCTTGCCTCATCGGGACAAACCTAACCAGCGGTCGCAGCAAGTGCTCCCTAAACAACCTCCACATTTCTGTCGTGTATTTCCCGGAGAGCATCTGTTCCCAATTAATGCTCCCCAGTTCCTGCCGAATAGCATTGTAATTCCCCCTCCCCCAATTAAATATTTTCCCATCCCGTCTGCTCCAGTCCCTCTCCATGACGATAGTGAAGGTCAGGGAGTTGTGATCACTGTCACCGAAATGCTCTCCCACCGAGAGATATGCCACCTGGCCTGGTTCGTTGCCAAGCACCAAATCCAACATAGTCTCCCCTCTAGTCGGCCTATCTACATATTGAATCAGGAAACCTTCCTGGACACACCTGACAAAAACTGCTCCGTCCAAACTATTTGCACTAAGGAGGTTCCAATCAATATTAGGGAAGTTGAAGTCACCCATGACAACAACCCTGTTACTTCTGCACCTTTCCAAAATCTGCGTCCCAATCTGTTCCTCCGTGTCTCTGTTGCTATTGGGGGGTCTATAGAAAACTCCCAATAAAGTGATTGCTCCTTTCCTGTTTCTGACATCCACCCAGAATGACTCAGTAGACAAATCCTCCTCGACGACCTCCATTTCTGCAGCTGTGATACTATCCCTGATTAGCAATTCCACTTCCCACCTCTTTTACCTCCCTCCCTATTCCGTTTGAAACATCAAAACCCCGGAACATCCAACATCCATTCCTGTCCCATGATATCTAAGTCTCCGTAATCGCCACAACATCATAACTCCAAGTACTGATCGATGCTCGAAGTTCCTCACCCTTATTCCTGACACGTCTTGCGTTAAAATAGCTTTGACTCTGATGTAAATAATGTGGTGGATAAAACACAATCACTTCAATTTCAATGAAATTTTCTGAGTAAGACCTCTCTCGGGAATAAACCTGAAATCTGTACTCATACTGGACGGATGGCAATTATGAGAGGCGTCATTTACATTTTCCATATTATTGCATTGACCTTGTTCACTCCTGGCGTTTCTATTGTAAATGTAACTGATCTGTCTGCTGTGGACACTGAATCCAGGGACAAACGCAATCCTGTTTCACTCTGTTCCTGCCTTTTCCCAGTTAAAATGTGAACTTTGAGTCTCTGATTCGGGACCATGTTCAGGGTTTCAGCCCAGAAACTATAGTGAGTGATATTACGGGACAGACACTGTACGCATCCATTTGGGAGGCAGTTGGGTCGTGATAATATCACTGATCACGTAATCCAGAGGCCCAACCTGATGGCCTGGGGACAGGGGTTCAAATCCCACCTCGGCAACTATATAAAACAGAGCGAGCTGCCTTTCTATGAAAAAGAAGAGGGAGCTCCGCCTCCACGTATAAAGTGGAGAGAGCGCCCTCTCCATGTATAAAGTGGAGGGAGCTCCCTCTCCATTTATAATGTTGGGAGCGATGAAGGAAAGAGGAGAAGAGGGAAACGAAAACAAATGGGAAAATGGAGAGAGAAGGACAAAATGGAAGACAGTGAGAGACAGAAGAGATAGCGAAATGAGATCTTGACGGAACCCCAGTAACAATCCCCATTGTCTGCCCTGTCGGTATTTGGGGTTTAATGTGAGTGTTTTAGGGATGAGTGTCAGATGAGTGTTTGATATTTTCAAACTGCATTGACATTCCCAACAAAAGCAAGAGTTAAAGATTCAAAATTAACCAAACAAATGGCTCAAAGCATTGCTGTTCATGCACAGAGGGACGGAGAGATGGAAGGAGTGAGACACAGACGGAGAGAGACACAGACAGAGTGGGACAGAGACAGAGGGAGAGGGAGAGAGACAGAGGTAGAATGATAGAGGAAAAAGGAGAAACAGAGACAGAGGGGGAGAGACAGAAAGGGAGGCAAGCAGATGCAGAGGGAGGGAGAGAGATGCAGAGGGAGAAAGGGACAGAGAGAGAGAGAGGGAGGGTGAGATTATCCGAAAAAGTTTACATCTAATAATGTTGACAAAAGATAGAATTAAAAAGTAAAACTGGCTGTGTGCAAGACCTAATTTTGAAAGGAAAGATCAGAGGTTCAGTGTGAATGTTTTGGGAGTGAGTGTTGGATCAATGATTGATATTTTCAAACTGAAGTGACATTTAATACTATTTAAAAAAATATTATTAAACACTGACAAACTTTAGAAGCAGGGGAAATGGGATACAGTGTGTGAGGGGACCTTGACAGAACCTCGGTAACAATCCCCATTATCTGCACAGTCCTGCATTGGGGGCTTAGTGTGAGAGTTTAGGGGGCGAGTGTTGATCAGTGTTTGATATTTTCAAACTGCAGTGACTTTCCCAGCAAGGGCAAGATTTAAAGGTTCAAAATTAACCAAGAAATGGATAAAAGCATTTCTGTCCAAGGAGAGAGAGATGGTGTTAGAGACAGAGACATGGAAAGAGGCAGAGAAAGAGGGAGAGGGTGAGGGGCAGAGAGAGAGAGAGAGAGAGAGAGAGAGAGAGAGAGAGAGATGGGAAGAAACAGATATGAGAGGGAGAGACAGAGAGAGGATGAGACAAGTTGTAACAATCATTAACAATCCTCATTATCTGCCCAGTCCTGTTTTTGGAGGTGTGTATGAGTGTTTTTTTGGGGTGAATGTTGGATCAGTGTTTCATATTTTCAAACTGCAGTGCCATTCCCAACAAGGCTGTTAAAGTATATAAGAGCAGGGAGGTTATGCTGGAACTGTATAACTCATTGCTTAAGCACCACAATGAGACCTCCCAGGGCAGGTACAGTGTGAGTTTAGATACAGAGAAAAGCAGTGGATTTAGAGAAGGAGGGAGAGACGGGCAGAAAGAGTGAGGAGATACGGGGAGGCAGGCAGATTGTAGGAGAAACTTTACATCTAACCACATGAAAAAATAAATAATTAAAAATATAAATGGACTGCGCACTGAAAATACTGTCCGCACACAAGAATTAAAGTCACACACCATCCTGACTTGAAATTATATTGCCATTCCTTCACTGTTGCTGGGTCAAAATCCTGGAACTCCCTTCCGAACAGCACTGTGGGTATTCCTACCCCACATGGACTGCAGCGGTTCAAGAAGGAGGCTCAACACCACCGTCTCAAGGGCCATGACGGATGGGCAATAAATGCTGGCCTGGCCAGTAACGCACACATGCAACAAATAAATAAGGCAAATAAAAAGTTGACACCGAGTCACTTAAGGAGATAGTACACGAGACGAACAAAAACCTGGTCAAAGAGGTTGGTCTGAGGAAGCGTCTTCAAAGAGGAAAGAGAGTTAGTGAGACAGAGAGGTTTCGGAAAGGAATTCCAGAGTTAGGGCCTTGGCAGCTTGAAGGTACGGCCACCAATGTTGGAACAATTCAAATTGAGGATGCTCAAGAGGCCAGAATTAGAGGATCGCAGTTATTGGTGGATTGTGGAGCTGGAGGAGATTGCAGAGATAGGGAGGGGTTTTTGTGGAGGACAGTTCCAAACCTCTACCACCCTATGTATGTGGAAGTGTTTCTAAATTTCATCTTTGACAGGACTTTCGACTGATGTTTGATTTTTAGACAGTCCCCCCCCTCCCCCCCCAAATCCAAGACTGTCCCCATCGAATACTCACAGGGCAGTACGAACGGGGTCAGATACAGAGTCAAGATCTATCTGCCAATGCCAGACTCACTGTCCCTCTGTCTCTTTCCCCTCATCTCTCACTGCCTGCAACACCCTTTCTCTGCCTCTCTTTCTCCCTCTTCCCATCCTGAGAGCAAGAGGGAGAGATTGAGATAGTGTGCAGAGGGAGATAGAGATAGAGGGAGAAAAATAGAGAGATAGACTTGGAAAGTGAGTAACAACGAGAAGAAATAGGGTTTCAGAGAGTAGAAGAGAGGGGAAGAGAGAGATAGAGATGGAGAGAGATTACCAGCAAGAGAGTTTACCAGAGATTGCCTCTCTCTCAGTCCCTATCACTCCTTTCCAATTTGTTACCATCTCCAACTAGTTTTCTCCTTCTAACCCGATGTTTCACGCTCCATGCATCTCGCTCGTTTGTCTGTGTATACTGCAGTGAAGTATTCCATCAAATTATTATGTTTTACATTTGTCCTTTCAATCCAACTGAACAATCTCTCAGACTGTGAACTTGGAGTGAATGTCCACTGATTCCTGAAGGTAACAGGACAGGTGGATAAGGTGGTTAAGAAGGATTACGGAATACTTCCCTTTACTGGCCGATGTCGAGAATATAAGAGCAGGGAGGTTATGCTAGAACTGTAAAAAACACTAGTTAGACCACAGCTAGAGTACTGTGTACAGTTCTGGTGACCACATTACAGGAAGGATGTGATCACACTAGAGAGGGTACAGAGGAGATTTACAGAGGATGTTGTCAGGAATGGAGAATTTTAACGATGAGTAGAGATTGCATAGGCTGGAATTGTTTTCTTTGGAACACAGAAGGTTGAAGGGAAGATTTAATTGAGGTGTATAAAATGATGATGGGCCGAGATAGAGTGGAGAAGAAGGACCCATTTTCCTTAACAAAGGGGGCAATCACCAGGGGCAGAGATTTCCAGATTTCCACACCAATATCATGAGGGTTCCATCGTGGAATACCTTGCTGGATGTTTACAATGGAGCGTTTTCCTTCCTGATCATCGGAACTGGCTGCCTGAGCACCAACGTCATCCACATTTCTCCCACTCGACCAATATTTCACTCGACATAACTATCTTTCTCTGTTTGCGTACACAGCAGTGAAAGATGACATCAAATGAATATATCTTCCATTCTCCCTGTCAATCCACCCCAGCAATCTCTCTGTCTCCGATCTTGTCCCTCTCCACAACACTCTTGCTGCCTGCATATCGAAGCCTCTCTCCCTCCGTCTCCCGCTTCGTGTCAAAGATTGCAGGAGGGAGAGACAGAGCGAGTAAGATAGAGAGAGACACAGCAAACAATCCCAGCTTCTCCAATCTATCCACGTAACTGAAGTCCCTCATCCCTGGAACCATTCTTGTGAATCATTTCTGCACCCTCTCTAACGCCCCCACATTCTTCCTAAAGTACGGTGTCCAGAATTGGACAATGCTCCATTTGAAGGCAAACCAGCGTTTTACAAAGGTCATAGTTTCCTTGCTTTTGTATTTAATGTCTCTATTTATAATCTCAGGACTGCTTATGTCGTTTAACCACTTTCTGAACCTGCCCTGCCACCTTCAGTGATTGGTGCACAAATACCCCCCAGATGTGTCTGTTCCTGCACATCCTTTAGAATTGTATCCTTTACTTTATATCTTCTCTCCTACTTTTTCCTAACCGTGGAGGCGGAAGATGCGGGCAGGGTTCTTAATGAATACATACTGACTGTCTTCACAAAAGAGGGGATGACATAGACATTATAGTCAATGAGGAGGGGTTTGAAATATTGAATGGGATAAACAGTGAGAGGAAATATTCAGGGGTTTAGCATCTTTGAAAGCTGATAATTCACCAGGCTCAGACTGTTTAGAGGTGCAAGGGAGGAAATAGGAGTGGCTCTGACCATCATTTTCCAATCCTCTCTCGTTACAGTCGTGCTGCCAGATCACTGGATGCCTGCGCATGTTGTACTGTTGTTTAACAAGGGAGAAAGTAAAAGACTGAGTAATTACAGGCCACCCGGCCTAATCACAGTGGAGAGCAAATAATTAGGCACAAGGGAATGATTAATTATTTTCCCGTACAGTGTGTCTCAGTGTCTCTATGTCTCTGTCTCTGTCACATTTGAAGCACGACCCATACATTGGTGAGGAGTCCGTCTCTGGAATAAATGTCCCAGTGTTGTGGTAACATTAAATGGCCAGCGAGAACCAGCCTAAAATGGCGAACTAATGTTTGTGGATTTCCACAGATATTTGAGAGACGAGAGAGAGACAGACAGATAGACAGACAGAAAGAGAGACAAAGAGAGAGACACAGACCAAGACACAGAGAGTGATAGCAAGATATTTGTCATTGGACAGAGGAAGAGGAGGAGGCCATTTGGCCCCTCAACCTTCTTCTGTCATTCAATGAGCTAATGGCTGATGTGTGATCCAACTCCATGTACCTATCTTTGCCCCTGAATACCTTTGGTTAACAAAAATCTATCAAACTCAGATTTAAAAACTAACAAGTGTCTCAGCATCAATTGCTGATTGTGGAAGAAAGTTCCAAAATGATACCACACCTTGTATCTCCAATTTACTCCTGAAAGGTTTTTAGACTACGTTTAGATTTTTAGACTATGCCCCCAATTTCCTGACTCCGCAGCCAGTGGGAATTGTTACTCTCTGTCCACCCGTTCAGTTTCCCTTATTATCTTGAATACATTCATCAAATCACCCCATGACCTTCTAAATTCCAGGGAAAAGGACATGTTGGAGCAGGAGGGGAGACTGGAGCAGATGGTTTGGGAAAGTGGATAAACTGAAGCAATGGATGAGGAGACTGAGAATTCAATACAGTGAGAGGAGAGGCTGAGATTCACAGGGAGAGACTGCAGCAGAGTGTTAGAGGAAATCTAATCTATAGATCCCAGTAATACAACTCAATTAATACATTCAAACAATAATTCCTGTGGTTATTGGTGTTGGAGAACAGTTCATTGTTTATACAATATAGTCTATATATTTAGTTTGTACAGACTATTAAATATAAATGTAAATATATTTCTAATATCAGCCTCGCTCTTTATTGAGTTCAGCAGTCACAGAGATTTTAAAGTGCAGTATTTAAATAATGAATTACCATCAGTGATGAACTGATTCTATTTTGTTCATTCAGTCACTAAGTTGGAAATAGGAACTTTCCACAAAACAAAATGAGGACCTGACAGAAATCAACACAGATGATCAAGTCCAACAGGAAAATGAACACAATCTGACAACAGACAACTTCAACTTACAGTTTCTCTCACTAATTGTTCTGGACATTACAGCACTTTATGATAGAGAATTATTTACACTGCTGCTTCTTTCTTTCTCTTTCCTTCTGCTTTTCTTTTCCCGTCGGTTTCCTTCTCCATGCTCCTTTTCTCCTTCCCTATCTCTCTGGAGTACTCACACCCTGTAAATTGTTACTTAATGCTACGTTTCACATATGATTTATTGCTAATATTCTGCATCTGTGTTCTGTTCACCAGCCCCAGGTTCAATGATTCTATTCTCAGAGTCAGTTTGTTCAATGGTGAAACCTCTGTGAATAATTTAATATATCTACAGAACACTCAAGTCTCCACCTGTTCACCTGCATTCTTCACTTCATCTGCAATACATGGAATAAACAGGATCGAAAGCTTCTTCCAGACAAACCTCACAATCATTTAAATTCCTTCTCCTGGAATTATGAAGTAAACTGTTAGAATGTGGGATTGTTTAATTAATAAAACACCAACATCAGCGCTGCAGCTGATAATCGACAGATAAATGGAAAAAAACTATTGATTCCAACTGATAGAGTGAAAACCAGTAAAACATCACATCAATACTTTTTATTTTGCAATGTAGTCCAGTGACAGTGAAGTGCCACAGTGAAGCAGAGAAGGAGAAGTAAAAGGGTCAGCAGCAAACTCAGTTCAGTAGCCAGACCTCTGAAGCAGGGTCAGACATACACAGAATGAAATAAAATTTGATAACGGTGATAATCAATAAATACTTTGAAATCCCAGTTAAACTGAGCCATGTTATTTGGGAAGGAGGTCATTGTGCTTTCCGCTTGTAACACTGAGACAGTCAGATGTTCCATTATTGATCACCAAAATATAAAGTTTCATATAAATAATCCAGGACGGATTTGGTCCACATCATCAAACTGTTAAAAACTCCTGATTGTTTGATTTTTGATCTTAACTAAAACACCTCATTCAAAAGCATTCGCTACACAGAATAATCCAGTAATAATGCAACGGCTACCGAAACCAATACCATTAAAGACATGATACAAAGCCTGCAAGAATGAAAGAGTAGACAATGAGGAGATTCCATCAGTAAATTGCTGGAAAAGAACAGGCGGTTGTGTAACACACACAGAGTGAAATAGTACCCAGTACAGCAGCACAGTTAACATTGATTTACACCATTAACAGCTGAGATACTGGCTTACCAGGAACTCCAATTGCTGCAAGTAAAGGATAGTAAATGTCTTCTATCTGATACATTACTGGATATTCCATTTCTGTGAGAAGCAGAGTCTTCTGTTAGCCTGGAATCCACAGCTCCAGCAGGCACTCTGAGCTGATCCATTCCAATGGGTCCTGATTTATACAGGGGATAAGTCTCCACTGTCACGGTTATACCCAGGATCATTGCTATTAGTTACACTCTGCTGAACAAACACATTACATCAGCAGCTTTGACTCTGATGTAAATAATGTGGTTGATAAAACACAATCATTTCAATGTCAATGATATTTTCTGAGTAAGACCTCCCACGGAATAAGCCTGAAATCTGTACTCATACTGGATGGATGGCAATTATGAGAGGCGTCATTTACATTTTCCATATTATTGTATTAACCTTGTTTACTCCTGGCATTTCTATTGTAAATGTAACTGATCTTTCCGCAGTTGACACTGAATCCAGGGACAAAATCAATCCCATTTCACTCTGTTCCTGCCTTTTTCCAGTTAAAATGTGAACTTTGAGGATCTGATTCGAGACCATTTCCAGGGCGACAGCCTAAAAGCTCCTGTGAGTGATATTACAGGACAAATACTGTAGATACTCATGAAGGAGGCAGCCGCATAGTGATAATATCACTGGTCATGCAATCCAGAGGCCCAACCTAATGGTCTGAGGACAGGGGTTCAAATCCCACCATGGCAGCTGCATAAAATAGAGGGAGCTCCCTCTCTAGTTATAAAGTGGAGGGATCAGCTTCTATATATATATATAAAGTGGAGGGAGTTCCCACTCTACGTATAAAATGGAGGGAGCTCCCTCTCTATGTATAAAGTGGAGGGAACACCCTCTCTAAATATAAAGTGGAGGGAGCTCCCTCTCTATGTATAAAGTGGAGGGAGCTCCCTCTCTATGTATAAAGTGGAGGCAGCTTCGTCTCCACGTAAAAAGTGGAGGGAGCTCCCTCTCTACGTATAAAGTGGAGGGAGCTCCCTCTCTTTGTATAAAGTGAAGGGAGCGCCCTCTCTATGTATAAAGTGGAGGGAGCTCCCTCTCTATGTATAAAGTAGAGGGAGCTCCCTCTCTATGTATAAAGTGGAGGGAGCAGACTCTCTATGTATAAAGTGGAGAGAGCTCCCTCTCGATGTATAAGGTGGAGTGAACACCCTCTCTACGTATAAAGTGGAGGCAGCTCCCTCTCTACGTATAAAGTGGAGGGAGCACCCTCTACGAATAAAGTGGAGGGAACTCCCTCTCTATGTATAAAGTGGTGGGAGCTTTCCCTCTACGTATGAAGTGGAGGGAGCACCCTCTCTACGTATAAAGTGGAGGGAGATCCCTCTCTTTGTATAATGTGAAGGGAGCGCCCTCTCTATGTATAAAGTGGAGGGAGCACCCTCTCTGTGTATAAAGTGGAGAGAGCTCCCTCTCGATGTATAAAGTGGAGGGAACACCCTCTCTACGGATAAAGTGGAGGGAGCTCCCTCTCTGCCGAGAAAGTGGAGGGAGCACCCTCTACGAATAAAGTGGAGGGAACTCCCTCTCTATGTATAAAGTGGAGGGAGCTCCCTCTCTACGTATAAAGTGGAGGGAGCTCCCTCTCTATGTATAAAGTGGAGAGAGCTCCCTCTCCACGTATAAGGTGGAGGGAGCACCCTCTCTACGTATAAATTGGAGGGAGCACCCTCTACGAATAAAGTGGAGGGAACTCCCTCTCTATGTATAAAGTCTAGGGAGCACCCTCTCTACGAATAATTTGGAGGGAACTCCCTCTCTACGTATAACGTGGAGGGAGCTCCCTCTCTACGAATAAAACTGCAGTGACGTACCCAGCAAGGGCAAGAATTGCTGGTTCAAAATTAACCAATAAATGGATTAAAACACTTCTGTCCAAGGAGAGATATAGGGAGAGATGGTTTGAGACGGGGACAGGCACAGTCATGGACTGAGGCAGAGAAAGAGGGAGAAGGAGATAGAGGGAGAGATAGAGATGGAGAGACACAGACATGAGAGGGAGAGACCGATAGAAGATGAGACAAGATGTAACAGTCAGTAACAATCCTCATTATCTGCCCATTCCTGTATTGGGAGTTTAGTGTGAATGTTTTACGGGTGAGTGTTGCTTCAGAGTTTGATATTTTCAAACTGCAGTGACGTTCCCAACAAAGCAGCTATAGAATAGAAGAGCAGGGAGGTTATGCTGAAACTGTATAACACATTGGTTAGACCACAACTCGAGTACTGTGTGCAGTTCTGGTCAGATAATTACAGAAAGGATGTAATTGCACCAGAGAGGGTACAGAGGAGATTGACGAGGATGTTGCCAGAACTGGAAAAATGCAGCTATGAGGAAAGATTGGATCGGCTGGGGTTGTTTTCCTTGGAGCAGAAAAGGCTGAGGGGAGATCTGATTGAAATGTGAGGGGCTTGGATAGAGTGGAGGTGAAGGGTCTATTCACCTTAGCAGAGAGCTCAGTGACTAGGGGGCATAGACTTAAAATGATTGGTAGAAAGATTAGAGGGGATATAAGGAAAATGTTTTTCACCCAGAGGGTGGTGAGGGTCTGGAACAACTGGCCTGAAAGGGTAGTTGAGGAAGAAAACCTCAACTCATTCTAAAGGAGTCTGGATATGCACCTCAAGTGCCATAATCTGCAGGGCTACGGACCAAATGGAGGCTGGTGGGATTAGAATAGGTGGATCGTTTTTCGGCTGGCACGGACACGATGGGCCAAGTGGCCTCTTTTTGTGCCTTAAATTTTCTGTGATTCGAAAGGAAAGAGTTTCTGGTTCAAAATTAACCAAGAAATGCCTGAAAGCATTGCTGTCCTGGGACTGAGAGGAAGGGAGAGATGAAAAGAGAGAGACAGAGAGAGAGAGAGACACAGACAGATCGAGAGAGGTGGCAGAGAAAGAGGGAGAGGGAGAAACAGAGACAGAGAAGGAGGGAAAGACAGAAATCGGGGAGATAGAGACAGGGGAGACAGAGGGGAGGGAAATTCAGACAGAGAGATGGTGGCAGAGAGACAGATAGAGGGAGTGGTAGAGGGAGAGATATGGAGGGACAGAGGGCGAGGGAAAGACAGACAGAGGGAGAGATGGAGATGGAGAAACAGAGAGAGAGAGAGAACAATTGGGAGAGACAGAGATTGGGGGAGACAGGGGTAGAGGGAGAGACCGAGACAAAAAGAGAGAGGGGAGAGATGAGGGCAGAGAGAGGGACAACGAAAGAAGGAGAGACCAAGAGAGAGTGAGGCAGAGCGAGAGAGATAGAGGGTGGGACAGAGGGAAGGACAGAGGGAGGGACAGAGAGAGACGGGGAGATCAAGATAGAGAGACAGGGCAAAGAGAGAGAGAGAGAGAGTAAAGCTAGAAACATAGAGAGAGACAGAGACAGAGAGTGGGGAGACTGCAGCAGCAACTTCAGGTCAGTTATTTTAACTTCGGTGGTGGAAAACATTTAGAAAAAACAATTTGGATCAACATCAATAGTCACATGGACAAAAGCGAGATAATTAAGGAAAGGCAGCATGGATTTCCTAAGGGAAAATCATGTTTAACAAACTGGCTGGAGTTCTTTGAGGAGATAACTGAAAGGGTTGATGAGGGCAATGCTGTTGATGTGGTGTACATGGAGTTTCAAAATGCGTTTGATACGGTGTCACACAACAGACGTGTGAGCAAACTTGTAGCTCATAGAATAAGTACGACGGTCGCAACATGGATACGGAATTGGCTGGGTGACAGGAAACAAAGAGTAGTGATTAATGGATGTTTTTCAGGCTGGAGGAAGGTTTGTAGTGGAGTTCCCCAGGGGTCAGTGTTGGGACCCTTGAGTTTCTTGATATATATTAATGACCGAGACCTCGGTGGACAGGATACAATTTCAAAGTTTGCAGATGATACGAAACTTGGAAGCATTGTGAACTGTGATGACAATAGTGATGAACTTCAAAAGGACATAGACAAGTTGGTGGAATGGGCAGGCAGGTGGCAGATGAAGTTCAATGCATAGAAATGTAAAGTGATTCATTTTGGTTGGAAGAACATGGAGTGACAATATAGAAAAAAGGAACAATTCCAAAGGGGGAGTAGGAGCAGAGGGACCTGGGTGTATATGTGCAGAAGTCATTGAAGTTTGTCGGACAGGTTGAGAGAGCGGTTAATTAAGCATACAGTATCCTGGGATTTATTAATAGGGGCATAGAGCACAAGAGCAAGGAGGTTATGTAGAATTTGTACAGGATACTAGTTCATCCTCAGCACGAGTATTGCGTCCGTTTTTGAGTCCCGCACTTTAGTAAAGACGTGAGGACATTGGAGAGAGTACAGAAGAGATTCACGAGAATGGTTCCAGGGATGAGGAATTTCTGTTTGAAGATAGATTGGAGAAGTTAGGACTGTTTTCCTTGGAGAAGGGAGGGCTGAGAGGGGATTTGATAGAGGTATTCAAAATCATGAGGGATCTGGACAGAGTTGATAGGGAGAAACTGTTCCCACTTGTGAAAGGATCGAGAACGAGATGACACAGACAGAAAATATTTGGTTAGAGAAGCAAAAGTGACATGGAGAAAAACATTTTCATGCAGTGAGTGGTTAATGTCTGGAATGCGCTGCCTTAGAACATGGTGGAGGCAAGTTTAATTGAAGCATTCAAAAGGGAATTAGACAGTGACATGAAAAGGAAGAATGTGCAGGGTTATGAAGAGAAGGCGGGGTAATAGAACTGAGAGAATTGCACTCTCGGAAAAGTAGTGCAGACAAGATGGCCCGAATGGCCTCCTTAAGCACTGCAATGACTCTGAGACAGAGGCAGAGAAAGAGAAAGGTGGAGAGACAGAGAGAGAGGCAGAGGGAGGGTGAGCATGTGAGAGAAACAGAGACAGAGAAGGTGAAACAGAGAGAGGGACAGGCAGCGGCAAAGTGAGAGAAGGAGAAGGAGAGAGAAAGACAGACAGACAGACAGAGGGAGACCGAGAGGCAGAGACATAGAGAGAGAGAGGGAGACAGAGAGAGTGGAAGAGAGAGAAAGAGAGAGAGAGAGAATGACAGATAGGGACGGAGAGAAGGAGACAGAGTGGGAGGGAGAGATGATCTGAGAGAAAAACAGAGTAAAGTATTCAGACAGAATAAGAGTGACAGAGAGAGGGAGAGACAGTGACAGAGAGAGAGAGAGTGTAAAAGAGAGACAGAGACAGAAAGAGAGAAGGAGAGGCAGAGAAAGGGAGAGGGAGAAAGAGAGAGAGAGAGCACATGGTGGAGATACACTAATAAGAGAACCACACAGAGACACTCCCTGCGGAGATACTGTAATAACAGTCCCACTCGCTGACCCTCCCTGTGGAGATACTATAATCATAGATGCACTCAGTGAATAACCCTGTGGAGACTCTGGAATAACAGTCCCATTCAGTTGACTCTCCTTGTGGAGATACTGTAATAACAGACCCACTCACAGACTCTCCCTGCGGAGATACTATAATAACAGATCCACTCAGTGACTCTCCCTGTGGAGATATTATAATAACATACCGACTCAGTGACACTCCTTGTGGAGATACTGTAATTTCAGATCCACTCACTGACTCACCCTGTGGTGACAGTATAAGAACAGACCCACTCAATGATTGTCCCAGTTGAGAGACGATAATTACAGACCGAATCTGTGACTCTCCTCGTGTAGATGCAACAATAAAAGACCCACTCAGTGACTCTCCCACTGGAGATACTATAATAACAGACCCACTGAGTGACTCTCCCTGTGGAGATACTATCATAGCAGACCCACTCAGTGACTCTCCCTGTGAAGATACTGTAATAACAGACCCACTCAGTGACTCTCCCTGTGAAGATACTGTAATACCAGAGACACTCAGTGACTCTCCCACTGGAGATACTATAATAACAGACCCACTGAGTGACTCTCCCTGTGGAGATACTATCATAGCAGACCCACTCAGTGACTCTCCCTGTGGAGATACTATAATAACAGACCAACTCAGTGACTCTCCTTGTGGAGATACTATAATAAAAGACCAACTCAGAGACTCTCCCTGTGGAGAAACAATAATAACAGACCCACTCAGTGACTCTCCCTGTGGAGATACTATAATAACAGACCCACTCAGTGACTCTCCCTGTGGAGATACTATAATAAAAGACCAACTCAGTGACTCTCCTTGTGGAGATACTATAATAAAAGACCAACTCAGAGACTCTCCCTGTGGAGAAACAATAATAACAGACCCACTCAGTGACTCTCCCTGTGGAGATACGATAATAACAGACCCACTCAGAGACTCTCCCTGTGGAGAAACAATAATAACAGACCCACAGAGTGACTCTCCCTGTGGAGAAACAATAATAACAGACCCACTCAGTGACTCTCCCTGTGGAGATACTATAATAACAGACCCACTCAGTGACTCTCCCTGTGGAGATACTATAATAACAGACCCACTCAGTGACTCTCCATGTGGAGATACTATAATAACAGACCCGCTCAGTGACTCTCCCTGTGGAGATACTATAATAAAAGACCCGCTCAGTGACTCGCCCTGTGGAGATACTATAATAACAGACCCACTCAGTGACTCTCCCTGTGGAGATACTATAATAACAGACGCAATCAGTGACTCTCCCTGTGGAGATACTATAATAACAGACCCACTCAGTGACTCTCCCTGTGGAGATACTATAATAACAGACCCACTCAGTGACTCTCCCTGTGGAGATACTACAATAACAGACCCACTCAGTGACTCTCCCTGTGGAGATACTATAATAACAGACCCACTCAGTGACTCTCCCTGTGGAGATACTATAATAACAGACCCACTCAGTGACTCTCCCTGTGGAGATACTATAATAACAGACCCACCCAGTGACACTCACTGGGGAGATACTATAATAACAAACCCACACAGTGACTCTCCCTGTAGAGATACAATAATAACAGGCCCACTCAGTGACTCTCCCTGTGGAGATACAAAAATAACAAACCTACACAGTGACTCTCCCTGCAGAGATACTATAATAACAGACCCACTCAGTGACTCTCCCTGTGGAGATACTATAATAACAGACCCACTCAGTGACTCTCCCTGTGGAGATACTATAATAACAGACTCACTCAGTGACTCTGCCTGTGGAGATACTATAATAACAGACCCACTCAGAGACTCTCCCTGTGGAGAAACAATAATAACAGACCCACTCAGTGAATCTCTCTGTGGAGATACGATAATAACAGACACACTCAGTGACCCTCTCTGTGGAGATTCTAAAATAACAGAACCACTCAGTGACTCTCTCTGTGGAGATACTATAATAACAGAACCACTCAGAGACTCTCCCTGTGGAGAAACAATAATAACAGACCCATTCAGTGACTCTCCCTGTGGAGATACTATAATAACAGACCCACTCAGTGACTCTCCCTGTGGAGATACTATAATAACAGACCAACAGAGTGACTCTCCCTGTGGAGATACTATAATAACAGATCTACTCAGTGACTCTCCCTGTGGAGATACTAAAACAACAGACCCACTCAGTGACTCTCCCTGTGGAGATACTATAATAACAGACCCACTCAGTGACTCTCCCTGTCGAGATACTATAATAACAGACCCACTCAGCGACTCTCCCTGTGGAGATACTACAATAACAGACCCACTCAGTGACTCTCCCTGTGGAGATACTATAATAACAGACCCACTCAGTGACTCTCCCTGTGGAGATACTATAATAACAGACCCACTCAGTGACACTCCCTGTGGAGATACTACAATTACAGACCAACTCAGTGACTCTCCCAGTGGAGACACTATAATAACAGACCCACTCAGTGACTCTCCCTGTGGAGATACTATAATAACAGACCCACTCAGTGACTCTCCCTGTGGAGAAACTCTGATGACAGACCCACTCAGTGAATCTCCCAGTGGAGATGCTATAAAAACTGAACGAATCACTGACTCTCCCCTTGGAGATTGTATAATAACAGTCCCACTCAGTGACTCTCCCTGTGGAGATACTATCATATCAGCCCCACTCCGAGACTCTCTCTGTGGAGATACTATAATAACAGACCCACTCAGTGACTCTCCCCGTGGAGAAACAATAATAACAGACCCACTCAGTGACACTCTCTGTGGAGATACTATAATAACAGACCCACCCAGTGACTCTGTCTGTGGCGATACTAAAATAACAGACCCACTCAGTGACTCTCCCTGTGGAGATACTATAATAACAGACACACTCAGTGACTCTCCCTGTTGAGATACTATAATAACAGACCCACTCAGTGACTCTCCCTGTGGAGATACTATAATAACAGACGCAATCAGTGACTCTCCCTGTGGAGATACTATAATAACAGACCCAATCAGTGACTCTCCCTGTGGAGATACTATAATAACAGACCCACTCAGTGACTCTCCCTGTGGAGATACTGCAATAACAGACCCACTCAGTGACTCTCCCTGTGGAGATACTATAATAACAAACCCACACAGTGACTCTCCCTGTAGAGATACAATAATAACAGGCCCACTCAGTGACTCTCCCTGTGGAGATACTATAATAACAAACCCACACAGTGACTCTCCCAGTAGAGATACTATAATAACAGACCCACTCAGTGACTCTCCCTGTGGAGATACTATAATAACAGACCCACTCAGTGACTCTCCCTGTGGAGATACTATAATAACAGACTCACTCAGTGACTCTGCCTGTGGAGATACTATAATAACAGACCCACTCAGAGACTCTCCCTGTGGAGAAACAATAATAACAGACCCACTCAGTGAATCGCACTGTGGAGATACGATAATAACAGACACACTCAGTGACCCTCTCTGTGGAGATTCTAAAATAACAGAACCACTCAGTGACTCTCTCTGTGGAGATACTATAATAACAGAACCATACAGAGACTCTCCCTGTGGAGAAACAAGAATAACAGACCCATTCAGTGACTCTCCCTGGGGAGATACCAAAATAACAGACCCACTCAGTGACTCTCCCTGTGGAGATACTATAATAACAGACCAACAGAGTGACTCTCGCTGTGGAGATACTATAATAACAGATCTACTCAGTGACTCTCCCTGTGGAGATATTAAAACAACAGACACACTCAGTGACTCTCCCTGTGGAGATACGAGAATAACAGACCCACTCAGTGACTCTCCCTGTGGAGATACTATAATAACAGACCCACTCAGTGACTCTCCCTGTGGAGATACTATAATAACAGACCCACTCAGTGACACTCCCTGTGGAGATACTATAATAACAGACCCACTCAGTGACTCTCCCTGTGGAGATAAAATAATAACAGATCCACTCAGTGACTCTCCCTGTGGAGATACCATAGTAACAGACCCACTCAGTGGCTCTTTCGAAGGAAATACTGTAATAACAGACCCACACTGCGGCACTCCCTGTGGAGATACTATAATAACAGACCCACTCAGTGATTCTCCCTGTGGAAATCATATAATAACAGAACCACTCAGTGACTCTGCCTGTGGAAATCATATAAAACAGATCCACTCAGTGACTCTTTCGAAGGAAATACTATAATAACAGACCCACTCAGTGACTCTTCCGAAGGAAATACTGTAATAACAGACCCACTCAGTGACTCTCCCTGTGGAAATCATATAATAACAAACCCACTCAGTGACTCTCCCTGTGGAGATACTGTAATAACAGATCCACACAGCGGCACTCCCTGTGGACTAATATAATAACAGACCCACTCAGTGAATCTCCCTGTGGAGATATTACAACAGACCCATTCAGCAACTCTCCATGTGGAAATCATATAATAATAGATCCACTCAGTGACTCTCCCTGTGGAGATACTATAATAACAGACCGACTCAGTGACTCTCCCTGTGGAGATACTGTAATAACAGACCCACTCAGTGACTCTCCCTCTGGAGATACTATAATAATAGACCTACTCAGTGACTCTCCCTGTGGAGATACTGTAATAGCAGACCCACTCAGTGACTCTCCCTGTGTAGATACGATAATAACAGACCCACTCAAGTGACTCTCCCTGTGGAGATACGATAATAACAGACCCACTCAGTGACTCTCCCTGTGGAGATACGATAATAACAGACCCACTCAGTGACTCTCCCTGTGGAGATACTATAATAACAGACCCACTCAGAGACTCTCCCTGTGGAGGTACTATAATAACAGACCCACTCAGTGACTCTCCCGATGGAGATACTATAATAACAGACCCTCTCAATGACTCGCCCTGTCGAGATACCACAATAACAGACCCACTCAGTGACTCTCTCTGTGGAGATACTATAACAACAGACCGACTCAGTGACTCGCCCTGTGGAGATACTATAAAAACAGAACCAATCACTGACTCTCCCCTTGGGGATAGTATAATAACAGACCGTCTCAGTGACTCTCCCTGTGTAGATACGATAATAACAGACCCACTCAGTGACTCTCCCTGTGGAGATACGACAATAACAGACCCACTCAGTGACTCTCCCTGTGGTGATACTATATTAACAGACCCACTCAGTGACTCTCCCTGTGGAGATACTATAATAACAGACCCACTCAGTGACTCTCCCAGTGGAGATACTATAATAACAGACCCACTCAGTCACTCTCCCTGTGGAGATACTATAATAACAGACCCACTCAGTGACTCGCCCTGTGGAGATACTATAATAACAGACCCACTCAGTGACTTTCCCTGTGGAGATACTATAATAACAGACCCACTCAGTGACTCGCCCTGTGGAGATGCTAAAATGGCAGACACACTCAGTGACTCTCCCAGTGGAGATGCTCTAAAAATAGAACCAATCACTGACTCTCCCCTTGGAGATAGTATAATAACAGACCCTCTCAGTGACACGACCTGTGGAGATACTATAATAACAGACCCACCCAGTGACTCTCTCTGTGGAGATACAATAATAACAGACCACTCAGTGACTCTCCCTGTGGAGGTACTATAATAACAGACACACTCAGTGACTCTCCCTGTGGAGATACTATAATAACAGACCCACTCAGTGACTCTCCCTGTGGAGAAACAATAATATCAGACTCACCCAGTGACTCTCTCTGTGGAGATACTATAATAACAGACACACTCAGTGACTCTCCCTGTGGAGATACTATAATAACAGACCCACTCAGTGACTCTCCCTGTGGAGAAACAATAATATCAGACTCACCCAGTGACTCTCTCTGTGGAGATACTATAATAACAGACCCACTCAGTGACTCTCCCTGTGGAGATACTATAATAACAGACCCACTCAGTGACTCTCCCTGTGGAGATACTATAATAACAGACCCACTCAGTGACACTCCCTGTGGAGATACTATAATAACAGACCCACTCAGTGACTCTCCCTGTGGAGATACTATAATAACAGACCCACTCAGTGACTCTCCCTGTGGAGATACTATAATAACAGACCCACTCAGTGACACTCCCTGTGGAGATACTATAATAACAGATCCACTCTGTGACTCTCCTTGTGGAGATACTATAACAATAGACCCACTCAGTGACTCTCCCTGTGGAGATACTATAATAACAGACCCACTCACTGACCCTCCCTGTGGAGATACTATAATCAGAGATCCACTCAGTGACTCTCCCTATGGAGATACCATAGTAACAGACCCACTCAGTGGCTCTTTCGAAGGAAATACTGTAATAACAGACCCACACTGCGGCACTCCCTGTGGAGATACTATAATAACAGGCCCACACTGCAGCACTCCCTGTGGAGATACTATAATAACAGACCCACTCAGTGATTCTCCCTGTGGAAATCATATAATAACAGACCCACTCAGTGATCTCCCTATGGAAATCATATAACAACAGATCCACTCAGTGACTCTTTCGAAGGAAATACTATAATAACAGACCCACTCAGTGACTCTTCCGAAGGAAATACTGTAATAACAGACCCACTCAGTGACTCTCCCTGTGGAAATCATATAATAACAAACCCACTCAGTGACTCTCCCTGTGGAGATACTGTAATAACAGATCCACACAGCGGCACTCCCTGTGGACTAATATAATAACAGACCCACTCAGTGACTCTCCCTGTGGAGATATTACAACAGACCCATTCAGCAACTCTCCATGTGGAAATCATATAATAATAGACCCACTCAGTGACTCTCCCAGTGGTGATATTACAATAGACCCATTCAGTGACTCTTTCGATTGAAATACTGTCATAACAGACCCACTCAGTGACTCTCCCTGTGGAGATAATATAATAACAGACCCACTCAGTGACTCTCCCTGTGGAGATACTGTAATAACAGACCCACTCAGTGACTCTCCCGGTGTTGATACGATAATAACAGACCCACTCAGTGACTCTCCCTGTGGAGATACGATAATAACAGACCTACTCAGTGACTCTCCCTGTGGAGATACTATAATAACAGACCCACTCAGAGACTCTCCCTGTGGAGATACTATAATAACAGACCCACTCAGTGACTCTCCCTGTGGAGATACTATAATAACAGACCCACTCAGAGTCTCTCACTGTGGAGATACTATAATAACAGAACCAATCACTGACTCTCCCCTTGGAGATAGTATAATAACAGACCGTCTCAGTGACTCACCCTGTGGAGATACTATATTAACAGACCCACTCAGTGACTCGCCCTGTGGAGATGCTATATTAACAGACCCACTCAGTGAATCTCCCATGTGGTGATACTATATTAACAGACCCACTCAGTGACTCGCCCTGTGGGGATACTATAATAACAGACCCACTCAGTGACTCTCCCTGTGGAGATACTATAAAAACAGACCCACTCAGTGACTCGCCCTGTGGAGATGCTAAAATGGCAGACACACTCAGTGACTCTCCCAGTGGAGATGCTCTAAAAATAGAACCAATCACAGACTCTCCCCTTGGAGATAGTATAATAACAGACCCTCTCAGTGACACGACCTGTGGAGATACTATAATAACAGACCCACTCAGTGACGCTCCCTGTGGTGATACTATAATAACAGACCCACTCAGTGACTCTCCCTTTGGAGATACTATAATAACAGACCCACTCAGTGACTCTCCCTGTGGAGATACTATAATAACAGACCCACTCAGTGACTCTCCATGTGGAGATATTATAATAACAGACCCACTCAGTGACTCTCCCTGTGCAGATACTATAATAACAGACCCTCTCAGTGACTCTCCCTGTGGAGATACTATAATAACAGACCCACTCAGTGACTCTCCCTGTGGAGAAACTGTAACGACAGACCCACTCAGTGACTCTCCCTGTGGAGATACTATAACAACAGACCCTCTCAGCGACTCGTCCTGTGGAGATACTAGAATAACAGACCCACTCAGTGACTCTCCCTGTGGAGATACAATAATAACAGACCCACTCAGTGACGCTTCCTGTGGAGATACTATAATAACAGACCGACTCAGTGACTCTCCCTGTGGAGATACTATAATAACAGACCCACTCAGTGACTCTCCATGTGGAGATACTATAATAACAGACCCACTCAGTGACTCTCCCTGTGGAGATACTATAATAACAGACCCACTCAGTGACTCTCCATGTGGAGATACTATAATAACAGACCCAATCAGTGACTCTCCCTGTGGAGATACTATAATAACAGACCCACTCAGTGACTCTCCATGTGGAGATACTATAATAACAGACCCACTCAGTGACTCTCCTTGTGGAGATACTATAATAACAGACCCACTCAGTGACTCTCCCTGTGGAGATACTATAATAACAGACCCACTCAGTGACTCTCCCTGTGGAAATACTATAATAACAGACCCACTCAGTGACTCTCCCTGTGGAGATACTATAATAACAGACCCACTCAGTGACTCTCCCTGTGGAGATACTATAATAACAGACCCACTCAGTGACTCTCCATGTGGAGATACTATAATAACAGACCCACTCAGTGACTCTCCCTGTGGAGATACAATAATAACAGACCCACTCAGTGACGCTTCCTGTGGAGATACTATAATAACAGACCGACTCAGTGACTCTCCCTGTGGAGATACTATCATAACAGACCCACTCAGTGACTCTCCATGTGGAGATATTATAATAACAGACCCATTCAGTGACTCTCCCTGTGGAGATACTATAATAACAGACCCAGTCAGTGACTCTCCATGTGGAGATACTATAATACCAGACCCACTCAGTGACTCTCCCTGTGGAGATACTATAATAACAGACCCACTCAGTGACACTCCATGTGGAGATACTATAATAACAGACCCACTCAGTGACTCTCCTTGTGGAGATACTATAATAACAGACCCACTCAGTGACTCGCCCTGTGGAGATACTATAATAACAGACCCACTCAGTGACTTTCCCTGTGGAGATACTATAATAACAGACCCACTCAGTGACTCGCCCTGTGGAGATGCTAAAATGGCAGACACACTCAGTGACTCTCCCAGTGGAGATGCTCTAAAAATAGAACCAATCACTGACTCTCCCCTTGGAGATAGTATAATAACAGACCCTCTCAGTGACACGACCTGTGGAGATACTATAATAACAGACCCACCCAGTGACTCTCTCTGTGGAGATACAATAATAACAGACCACTCAGTGACTCTCCCTGTGGAGGTACTATAATAACAGACACACTCAGTGACTCTCCCTGTGGAGATACTATAATAACAGACCCACTCAGTGACTCTCCCTGTGGAGAAACAATAATATCAGACTCACCCAGTGACTCTCTCTGTGGAGATACTATAATAACAGACACACTCAGTGACTCTCCCTGTGGAGATACTATAATAACAGACCCACTCAGTGACTCTCCCTGTGGAGAAACAATAATATCAGACTCACCCAGTGACTCTCTCTGTGGAGATACTATAATAACAGACCCACTCAGTGACTCTCCCTGTGGAGATACTATAATAACAGACCCACTCAGTGACTCTCCCTGTGGAGATACTATAATAACAGACCCACTCAGTGACACTCCCTGTGGAGATACTATAATAACAGATCCACTCTGTGACTCTCCTTGTGGAGATACTATAATAACAGACCCACTCACTGACCCTCCCTGTGGAGATACTATAATCAGAGATCCACTCAGTGACTCTCCCTATGGAGATACCATAGTAACAGACCCACTCAGTGGCTCTTTCGAAGGAAATACTGTAATAACAGACCCACACTGCGGCACTCCCTGTGGAGATACTATAATAACAGGCCCACACTGCAGCACTCCCTGTGGAGATACTATAATAACAGACCCACTCAGTGATTCTCCCTGTGGAAATCATATAATAACAGACCCACTCAGTGATCTCCCTATGGAAATCATATAACAACAGATCCACTCAGTGACTCTTTCGAAGGAAATACTATAATAACAGACCCACTCAGTGACTCTTCCGAAGGAAATACTGTAATAACAGACCCACTCAGTGACTCTCCCTGTGGAAATCATATAATAACAAACCCACTCAGTGACTCTCCCTGTGGAGATACTGTAATAACAGATCCACACAGCGGCACTCCCTGTGGACTAATATAATAACAGACCCACTCAGTGACTCTCCCTGTGGAGATATTACAACAGAACCATTCAGCAACTCTCCATGTGGAAATCATATAATAATAGACCCACTCAGTGACTCTCCCAGTGGTGATATTACAATAGACCCATTCAGTGACTCTTTCGATTGAAATACTGTCATAACAGACCCACTCAGTGACTCTCCCTGTGGAGATAATATAATAACAGACCCACTCAGTGACTCTCCCTGTGGAGATACTGTAATAACAGACCCACTCAGTGACTCTCCCGGTGTTGATACGATAATAACAGACCCACTCAGTGACTCTCCCTGTGGAGATACGATAATAACAGACCTACTCAGTGACTCTCCCTGTGGAGATACTATAATAACAGACCCACTCAGAGACTCTCCCTGTGGAGATACTATAATAACAGACCCACTCAGTGACTCTCCCTGTGGAGATACTATAATAACAGACCCACTCAGAGTCTCTCACTGTGGAGATACTATAATAACAGAACCAATCACTGACTCTCCCCTTGGAGATAGTATAATAACAGACCGTCTCAGTGACTCACCCTGTGGAGATACTATATTAACAGACCCACTCAGTGACTCGCCCTGTGGAGATGCTATATTAACAGACCCACTCAGTGAATCTCCCATGTGGTGATACTATATTAACAGACCCACTCAGTGACTCGCCCTGTGGGGATACTATAATAACAGACCCACTCAGTGACTCTCCCTGTGGAGATACTATAAAAACAGACCCACTCAGTGACTCGCCCTGTGGAGATGCTAAAATGGCAGACACACTCAGTGACTCTCCCAGTGGAGATGCTCTAAAAATAGAACCAATCACAGACTCTCCCCTTGGAGATAGTATAATAACAGACCCTCTCAGTGACACGACCTGTGGAGATACTATAATAACAGACCCACTCAGTGACGCTCCCTGTGGTGATACTATAATAACAGACCCACTCAGTGACTCTCCCTTTGGAGATACTATAATAACAGACCCACTCAGTGACTCTCCCTGTGGAGATACTATAATAACAGACCCACTCAGTGACTCTCCATGTGGAGATATTATAATAACAGACCCACTCAGTGACTCTCCCTGTGTAGATACTATAATAACAGACCCTCTCAGTGACTCTCCCTGTGGAGATACTATAATAACAGACCCACTCAGTGACTCTCCCTGTGGAGATACTGTAACGACAGACCCACTCAGTGACTCTCCCTGTGGAGATACTATAACAACAGACCCTCTCAGCGACTCGTCCTGTGGAGATACTAGAATAACAGACCCACTCAGTGACTCTCCCTGTGGAGATACAATAATAACAGACCCACTCAGTGACGCTTCCTGTGGAGATACTATAATAACAGACCGACTCAGTGACTCTCCCTGTGGAGATAATATAATAACAGACCCACTCAGTGACTCTCCATGTGGAGATACTATAATAACAGACCCACTCAGTGACTCTCCCTGTGGAGATACTATAATAACAGACCCACTCAGTGACTCTCCATGTGGAGATACTATAATAACAGACCCAATCAGTGACTCTCCCTGTGGAGATACTATAATAACAGACCCACTCAGTGACTCTCCATGTGGAGATACTATAATAACAGACCCACTCAGTGACTCTCCTTGTGGAGATACTATAATAACAGACCCACTCAGTGACTCTCCCTGTGGAGATACTATAATAACAGACCCACTCAGTGACTCTCCCTGTGGAAATACTATAATAACAGACCCACTCAGTGACTCTCCCTGTGGAGATACTATAATAACAGACCCACTCAGTGACTCTCCCTGTGGAGATACTATAATAACAGACCCACTCAGTGACTCTCCATGTGGAGATACTATAATAACAGACCCACTCAGTGACTCTCCCTGTGGAGATACAATAATAACAGACCCACTCAGTGACGCTTCCTGTGGAGATACTATAATAACAGACCGACTCAGTGACTCTCCCTGTGGAGATACTATCATAACAGACCCACTCAGTGACTCTCCATGTGGAGATACTATAATAACAGACCCATTCAGTGACTCTCCCTGTGGAGATACTATAATAACAGACCCAGTCAGTGACTCTCCATGTGGAGATACTATAATACCAGACCCACTCAGTGACTCTCCCTGTGGAGATACTATAATAACAGACCCACTCAGTGAGTCTCCATGTGGAGATACTATAATAACAGACCCACTCAGTGACTCTCCTTGTGGAGATACTATAATAACAGACCCACTCAGTGACTCTCCCTGTGGAGATACTATAATAACAGACCCACTCAGTGATTCTCCCTGTGGAAATACTATAATAACAGACCCACTCAGTGACTCTCCCTGTGGAGATACTATAATAACAGACCCACTCAGTGACTCTCCCTGTGGAGATACTATAATAACAGACCCACTCAGTGACTCTCCCTGTGGAGATACTATAATAACAGACCCACTCAGTGATTCTCCCTGTGGAAATACTATAATAACAGACCCACTCAGTGACTCTCCCTGTGGAGATACTATAATAACAGACCCACTCAGTGACTCTCCCTGTGGAGATACTATAATAACAGACCCACTCAGTGACTCTCCATGTGGAGATACGATAATAACAGACCCACTCAGTGATTCTCCATGTGGAGATACTATAATTACAGACCCACTCAGTGACTTTCCATGTGGAGATACTATCATAACAGACCCACTCAGTGAATCTCCATGCGGAGATACTATAATAACAGACCCACTCAGTGACTCTCCCTCTGGAGATACTATAATAACAGACCCACTCAGTGACTCTCCCTGTGGAGATACTATAATAATAGACCCACTCAGTGACTCTCCCTTTGGGGATACTATAATAACAGAACCACTCGGTGACTCGCCCTGTGGAGATACTAAAATGACAGACACACTCAGTGACTCTCCAGTGGAGATGCTCCCAAAACAGAACGAATCACTGACTCTCCCCTTGGAGATAGTATTATAACAGACCCTCTCAGTGACTCGCTTTGTGGAGCTACTATAATAACAGACCCACTCAGTGACTCTCCCTGTGGAGATACTATAATAACAGACCCACTCAGTGACTCTCCCAGTGGAGATGCTCTGAAAACAGAACCAATCTCTGACTCTCCCCTTGGAGAGAGTATGATAACAGTCCCTCTCAGTGACTCGCCCTGTGCAGATACTATAATAACAGACCCACTCAGTGACTCTCCCTGTGGAGATACTATAATAACAGACCCACTCAGTGACTCTCCATGTGGAGATACTATAATAACAGACCCACTCAGTGACTCTCCCTGTGGAGATACTATCGTAACAGACCCACTCAGTGACTCTCCCTGTGGAGATACTAGAATAACAGACCCACTCAGTGACTCTCCCTGAGGAGATACAATAATAACAGACCCACTCAGTGACGCTTCCTGTGGAGATACTATAATAACAGACCGACTCAGTGACTCTCCCTGTGGAGATACTATAATAACAGACCCACTCAGTGACTCTCCATGTGGAGATACTATAATAACAGACCCACTCAGTGACTCTCCCTGTGGAGATACTATAATAACAGACCCACTCAGTGACTCTCCATGTGGAGATACTATAATAACAGACCCAATCAGTGACTCTCCCTGTGGAGATACTATAATAACAGACCCACTCAGTGACTCTCCATGTGGAGATACTATAATAACAGACCCACTCAGTGACTCTCCTTGTGGAGATACTATAATAACAGACCCACTCAGTGACTCTCCCTGTGGAGATACTATCATAACAGACCCACTCAGTGACTCTCCCTGTGGAAATGCTATAATAACAGACCCACTCAGTGACTCTCCCTGTGGAGATACTATAATAACAGACCCACTCAGTGACTCTCCCTGTGGAGATACTATAATAACAGACCCACTCAGTGACTCTCCATGTGGAGATACTATAATAACAGACCCACTCAGTGACTCTCCCTGTGGAGATACAATAATAACAGACCCACTCAGTGACGCTTCCTGTGGAGATACTATAATAACAGACCGACTCAGTGACTCTCCCTGTGGAGATACTATCATAACAGACCCACTCAGTGACTCTCCATGTGGAGATACTATAATAACAGACCCACTCAGTGACTCTCCCTGTGGAGATACTATAATAACAGACCCACTCAGTGACTCTCCATGTGGAGATACTATAATAACAGACCCACTCAGTGACTCTCCCTGTGGAGATACTATAATAACAGACCCACTCAGTGACTCTCCATGTGGAGATACTATAATAACAGACCCATTCAGTGACTCTCCTTGTGGAGATACTATAATAACAGACCCACTCAGTGACTCTCCCTGTGGAGATACTATAATAACAGACCCACTCAGTGATTCTCCCTGTGGAAATACTATAATAACAGACCCACTCAGTGACTCTCCCTGTGGAGATACTATAATAACAGACCCACTCAGTGACTCTCCCTGTGGAGAAACTATAATAACAGACCCACTCAGTGACTCTCCCTGTGGAGATACTATAATAACAGACCCACTCAGTGATTCTCCCTGTGGAAATACTATAATAACAGACCCACTCAGTGACTCTCACTGTGGAGATACTATAATAACAGACCCACTCAGTGACTCTCCCTGTGGAGATACTATAATAACAGACCCACTCAGTGACTCTCCATGTGGAGATACGATAATAACAGACCCACTCAGTGATTCTCCATGTGGAGATACTATAATTACAGACCCACTCAGTGACTTTCCATGTGGAGATACTATCATAACAGACCCACTCAGTGAATCTCCATGCGGAGATACTATAATAACAGACCCACTCAGTGACTCTCCCTCTGGAGATACTATAATAACAGACCCACTCAGTGACTCTCCCTGTGGAGATACTATAATAATAGACCCACTCAGTGACTCTCCCTTTGGGGATACTATAATAACAGACCCACTCGGTGACTCGCCCTGTGGAGATACTAAAATGACAGACACACTCAGTGACTCTCCAGTGGAGATGCTCCAAAAACAGAACCAATCACTGACTCTCCCCTTGGAGATAGTATTATAACAGACCCTCTCAGTGACTCGCTTTGTGGAGCTACTATAATAACAGACCCACTCAGTGACTCTCCCTGTGGAGATACTATAATAACAGACCCACTCAGTGACTCTCCCTGTGGAGATACTATGATAACAGACCCACTCAGTGACTCTCCCTGTGGAGATACTATAATAACAGACCCACTCAGTGACTCTCCCTGTGGAGATACTATAATAACAGACCCACTCAGTGACTCTCCCAGTGGAGATGCTCTGAAAACAGAACCAATCTCTGACTCTCCCCTTGGAGAGAGTATGATAACAGTCCCTCTCAGTGATTCGCCCTGTGCAGATACTATAATAACAGACCCACTCAGTGACTCTCCCTGTGGAGATACTATAATAACAGACCCACTCAGTGACTCTCCATGTGGAGATACTATAATAACAGACCCACTCAGTGACTCTCCCTGTGGAGATACTATCGTAACAGACCCACTCAGTGACTCTCCCTGTGGAGATACTTTTATAACAGACCGACTCAGAGACTCTCCCTGAGGAGATACTAGAATAACAGACCCGCTCGGTGACTCTCCCTTTGGAGATACTAATATAACAGACCCGCTCAGTGACTCTCCCTCTGGAGATACGAGAATAACAGACCCACTCAGTGACTCTCCCTATGGAGATACTATAATAACAGACCCACTCAGTGACACTCTCTGTGGAGATACTATAATAACAGACCCACTCAGTGACTCTCCCTTTGGAGATACCATAATAACAGACCCGCTCAGTGACTCTCCCTGTGGAGATACTATAATAACAGACCCACTCAGTGACTCTCCCTTTGGAGATACCATAATAACAGACCCGCTCAGTGACTCTCCCTGTGGAGATACTATAATAACAGACCCACTCAGTGACTCTCCCTGTGGAGATACAATAATAACAGACCCACTCAGTGACTCGCCCTGTGGAGATACTATAATAACAGACCCACTAAGTGACTCTCCCTGTGGAGATACAATAATGACTCGCCCTGTGGAGATACTATATTAACAGACCCACACAGTGACTCGCCCTGTGGAGATACTATAATAACAGACCCACTCAGTGACTCGCCCTATGGAGATACTATAATAACAGACCCACTCAGTGACTCTCCCTGTGGAGATACTATAATGACTCGCCCTGTGGAGATACTATAATAACAGACCCACTCAGTGACTCGCCCTGTGGAGATACTATAATAACAGACCCACTCAGTGACTCCCCCTGTGGAGATACTAATATAACAGACCCGCTCAGTGACTCTCCCTCTGGAGATACGAGAATAACAGACCCACTCAGTGACTCTCCCTATGGAGATACTATAATAACAGACCCACTCAGTGACTCTCTCTGTGGAGATACTATAATAACAGACCCACTCAGTGACTCTCCCTTTGGAGATACCATAATAACAGACCCGCTCAGTGACTCTCCCTGTGGAGATACTATAATAACAGACCCACTCAGTGACTCTCCCTGTGGAGATACAATAATAACAGACCCACTCAGTGACTCGCCCTGTGGAGATACTATAATAACAGACCCACTAAGTGACTCTCCCTGTGGAGATACAATAATGACTCGCCCTGTGGAGATACTATATTAACAGACCCACACAGTGACTCGCCCTGTGGAGATACTATAATAACAGACCCACTCAGTGACTCGCCCTATGGAGATACTATAATAACAGACCCACTCAGTGACTCTCCCTGTGGAGATACTATAATGACTCGCCCTGTGGAGATACTATAATAACAGACCCACTCAGTGACTCGCCCTGTGGAGATACTATAATAACAGACCCACTCAGTGACTCTCCCTGTGGAGATACTAGATTAACAGAACCACACAGTGACTCGCCCTGTGGAGATACTATAATAACAGACCCACTCAGTGACTCTCCCTCTGGAGATACTATAATAACAGACCCTCTCAGTGACTCGCCCTGTGCAGATACTATAATAACATACCCACTCTGTGACTCCCCCTGTGGAGATACTATAACAACAGACCCACCCAGTGACTCGCCCTGTGCAGATACTATAATAACAGACCCACTCAGTGACTCTCCATGTGGAGATACTATAATAACAGACCGACTCAGTGACTCTCCCTGTGGAGATTTTATAATAACAGACCCACTCAGTGACTCTCGCTGTGGAGATACGATAATAACAGACCCACACAGTGACTCTCCCTGTGGAGATACTTTAATAACAGACCCACTCAGTGACTCTCCCTGTGGAGATACTATAATAACAGACCCACTCAGTGACTCTCCCTGTGGAGATACTATAATAACAGACCCACTCAGTGACTCTGCCTGTGGAGATACGATAATAACAGACCCAATCAGTGACTCTCCCTCTGGAGACACTATAATAACAGACCCACTCAGTGACTCTCCCTGTGGAGATACGATAATAACAGACCCACTCAGTGACACTCCCTGTGGAGATACTATAATAACAGACCCACACAGTGACTCGCCCTGTGGAGATACTCTAATAACAGACCCACTCAGTGACTCTCCCTGTGGAGATACTATAATAACAGACCCACTCAGTGACTCTCCCTGTGCAGATTCTATAATAACAGACCCACTCAGTGACTCTCCATGTGGAGATACTATAATAACAGACCCACTCAGTGACTCTCCCTGTGGAGAAACTATAATAACATACCCACTCAGTGACTCTCGCATTGGAGATACGATAATAACAGACCCACGAAATGACTCTCCCTGTGGAGATACGATAATGACAGACCCACTCAGTGACTCTCCCTGTGGATATACGATAATAACAGAATCACTCAGTGACACTCCCTGTGGAGATACTATAATAACAGACCCACTCAGTGACTCTCCCTGGGGAGATACTATAACAACAGACCCTCTCTGTGACTCTCCCTGTGGAGATACTATAATAACAGACCCACTTAGTGACTCTCCCTGTGGAGATACTATCGTAACAGACCCACTCAGCGACTCTCCCTGTGGAGATACTTTTATAACAGACCGACTCAGAGACTCTCCCTGAGGAGATACTATAATAACAGGCCAACTCAGTGACTCTCCCTGTTGAGATACTATTATAACAGACCCACTCAGTGACTCTCCCCATGGAGATACTATAATAACAGACCCACTCAGTGACTCTCTCTGTGGAGATACTATAATAGCAGACCCACTCAGTGACTCTCCCTTTGGAGATACCATAATAACAGACCCGCTCAGTGACTCTCCCTGTGGAGATACTATAATAACAGACCCACTCAGTGACTCTCCCTGTGGAGATACTATAATGACTCGCACTGTGGAGATACTATATTAACAGACCCACACAGTGACTCGCCCTGTGGAGATACTATAATAACAGACCCACTCAGTGACTCGCCCTGTGGAGATACTATAATAACAGACCCACTCAGTGACTCTCCCTGTGGAGATACTATAATGACTCGCCCTGTGGAGATACTATAATAACAGACCCTCTCAGTGACTCGCGCTGTGCAGATACTATAATAACAGACCCACTCAGTGACTCTCCATGTGGAGATACTATAATAACAGACCCACTCAGTGACTCTCCATGTGGAGATTTTATAATAACAGACCCACTCAGTGACTCTCGCTGTGGAGATACGATAATAACAGTCCCACTCAGTGACTCTCCCTGCGGAGATACGATAATAACAGAATCACTCAGTGACACTCCCTGTGGAGATACTATAACAACAGACCCTCTCTGTGACTCGCCCTGTGGAGATACTATAATAACAGACCCACTCAGTGACTCTCCCTGTGGAGATACTATCGTAACAGAACCACTCAGTGACTCTCCCTGTGGAGATACTATAATAACAGACCGACTCAGAGACTCTCCCTGAGGAGATACTATAATAACAGACCCGCTCAGTGACTCTCCCTGTGGAGATACTATAATAACAGACCCACTCAGTGACTCTCCCTGTGGAGATACTATCGTAACAGACCCACTCAGTGACTCTCCCTGTGGAGATACTTTTATAACAGACCGACTCAGAGACTCTCCCTTTGGAGATACTATAATAACAGACCCACTCAGTGACTCTCCCTGTGGAGATACTAATATAACAGACCCGCTCAGTGACTCTCCCTCTGGAGATACGAGAATAACAGACCCACTCAGTGACTCTCCCTATGGAGATACTATAATAACAGACCCACTCAGTGACTCTTTCTGTGGAGATACTATAATAACAGACCCACTCAGTGACTCTCCCTTTGGAGATACCATAATAACAGACCCGCTCAGTGACTCTCCCCGTGGAGATACTATAATAACAGACCCACTCAGTGACTCTCCCTGTGGAGATACAATAACAACAGACCCACTCAGTGACTCGCCCTGTGGAGATACTATAATAACAGACCCACTAAGTGACTCTCCCTGTGGAGATACAATAATGACTCGCCCTGTGGAGATACTATATTAACAGACCCACACAGTGACTCGCCCTGTGGAGATACTATAATAACAGACCCACTCAGTGACTCGCCCTGTGGAGATACTATAATAACAGACCCACTCAGTGACTCTCCCTATGGAGATACTATAATGACTCGCCCTGTGGAGATACTATAATAACAGTCCCACTCAGTGACTCGCCCTGTGGAGATACTATAATAACAGACCCACTCAGTGACTCGCCCTGTGGAGATACTATAATAACAGACCCACTCAGTGACTCTCCCTATGGAGATACTATAATGACTCGCCCTGTGGAGATACTATAATAACAGTCCCACTCAGTGACTCGCCCTGTGGAGATACTATAATAACAGTCCCACTCAGTGACTCGCCCTGTGGAGATACTATAATAACAGACCCACACAGTGACTCGCCCTGTGGAGATACTATAATAACAGACCCACTCAGTGACTCTCCCTCTGGAGATACTATAATAACAGACCCACTCAGTGACTCGCCCTGTGCAGATAATATAATAACAGACCCACTCAGTGACTCCCCCTGTGGAGATACTATAACAACAGACCCACACAGTGACTCTCCCTGTGGAGATACGATAATGACTCGCCCTGTGGAGATACTATATTAACAGACCCACACAGTGACTCGCCCTGTGGAGATACTATAATAACAGACCCACTCAGTGACTCGCCCTGTGCAGATACTATAATAACAGACCCACTCAGTGACTCTCCATGTGGAGATACTATAATAACAGACCGACTCAGTGACTCTCCCTGTGGAGATTTTATAATAACAGACCCACTCAGTGACTCTCGCTGTGGAGATACGATAATAACAGACCCACACAGTGACTCTCCCTGTGGAGATACTATAATAACAGACCCACTCAGTGACTCTCCCTGTGGAGATACCATAATAACAGACCCACTCAGTGACTCTCCCTGTGGAGATACGATAATAACAGAACCACTCAGTGACTCTCCCTGTGGAGATTTTATAATAACAGACCCACTCAGTGACTCTCGCAGTGGAGATACGATAATAACAGACCCACACAGTGACTCTCCCTGTGGAGATACGATAATAACAGACCAACTCAGTGACTCTCCCTGTGGAGATACGATAATAACAGAATCACTCAGTGACACTCCCTGTGGAGACACTATAATAACAGACCCACTCAGTGACTCTCCCTGTGGAGATACTATAATAACAGACCCACTCAGTGACTCTCCCTGTGGAGATACTATAATAACAGACCCACTCAGTGACTCTCCTTGTGGAGATACTATAACAACAGACCCTCTCTGTGACTCGCCCTGTGGAGATACTATAATAACAGACCAACTCAGTGACTCTCCCTGTGGAGATACTATAATAACAGACTGACTCAGAGACTCTCCCTGAGGAGATACTATAATAACAGACCCGCTCAGTGACTCTCCCTGTGGAGATACTATAATAACAGACCCACTCAGTGACTCTCCCTGTGGAGATACTATTATAACAGACCCGCTCAGTGACTCTCCCTCTGGAGATACGAGAATAACAGACCCACTCAGTGACTCTCCCTGTGGAGATACGATAATAACAGACCCACTCAGTGACTCTCCATGTGGAGATATTATAATAACAGAACCACTCAGTGACTCTCCCTGTGGAGATTTTATAATAACAGACCCACTCAGTGACTGTCGCAGTGGAGATACGTTAATAACAGACCCACACAGTGACTGTCCCTGTGGAGATACGATAATAACAGAATCACTCAGTGACACTCCCTGTGGAGATACTATAATAACGGACCTACTCAGTGACTCGCCCTGTGCAGATACTATAATAACAGACCCACTCAGTGACTCTCCATGTGGAGATACTATAATAACAGACCCACTCAGTGACTCTCCCTGTGGAGATTTTGTAATAACAGACCCACTCAGTGACTCTCGCAGTGGAGATAAGATAATAACAGACCCACACAGTGACTCTCCCTGTGGAGATACGATAATAACAGACCCACTCAGGGACTCTCCCTGTGGAGATACTATCGTAACAGACCCACTCAGTGACTCTCCCTGTGGAGATACTATAATAACAGACCCACTCAGTGACTCTCCCTGTGGAGATTTTATAATAACAGACCCACTCAGTGACTCTCGCAGTGGAGATACGATAATAACAGACCCACACAGTGACTCTCCCTGTGGAGATACGATAATAACAGACCCACTCAGTGACTCTCCCTGTGGAGATACGATAATAACAGACCCACTCAGTGACTCTCCCTGTGGAGATTTTATAATAACAGACCCACTCAGTGACTCTCGCAGTGGAGATACGATAATAACAGACCCACACAGTGACTCTCCCTGTGGAGATACGATAATAACAGACCCACTCAGTGACTCTCCCTGTGGAGATACGATAATAACAGAATCACTCAGTGACTCTCTCTGTGGAGATACTACAATAACAGACCCACTCAGTGACTCTCCCTGTGGAGATACTATAATAACAGACCCACTCAGTGACTCTCCCTGTGGAGATACTATTATAACAGACCCGCTCAGTGACTCTCGCTCTGGAGATACGAGAATAACAGACCCACTCAGTGACTCTCCCTGTGGAGATACGAGAATAACAGACCCACTCAGTGACACTACCTGAGGAGATACTATAATAACAGACCCGCTCAGTGACTCTCCCTGTGGAGATACTATAATAACAGACCCACTCAGTGACTCTCCCTGTGGAGATACGATTATAACAGACCCGCTCAGTGACTCTCGCTCTGGAGATACGAGAATAACAGACCCACTCAGTGACTCTCCCTGTGGAGATACGAGAATAACAGACCCACTCAGTGACTCTCCCTGTGGAGATACTATAATAACAGACCCACACAGTGACTCGCCCTGTGGAGATACTATAATAACAGACCCTCTCAGTGACTCGCCCTGTGCAGATACTATAATAACAGACCCACTCAGTGACTCTCCCTGTGGAGATACTATAATAACAGACCCACTCACTGACTCTCCATGTGGAGATACTATAATAACAGACCCACTCAGTGACTCTCCCTGTGGAGATTTTAGAATAACAGACCCACTCAGTGACTCTCGCAGTGGAGATACGATAATAACAGACCCACTCAGTGACTCTCCCTGTGGAGATACGATAATAACAGACCCACTCAGTGACTCTCCCTGTGGAGATACCATAATAACAGACCCGCTCACTGACTCTCCCTGTGGAGATACTATAATAACAGATCCACTCAGTGACTCGCCCTGTGGAGATACTATATTAACAGACCCACTCAGTGACTCTCCCTGTGGAGATACTATAACAACTGACTCACTCAGTGACTCGCCCTGTGGAGATACTATAATAACAGACCCTCTCAGTGACTCGCCCTGTGCAGATACTATAATAACAGACCCACTCAGTGACTCGCCCTGTGCAGATACTATAATAACGGACCCACTCAGTGACTCTCCCTGTGGAGATACTATAATAACAGACCCACTCAGTGACTCTCCATGTGGAGATACTATAATAACAGACCCACTCAGTGACTCTCCCTGTGGAGATTTTATAATAACAGACCCACTCAGTGACTCTCGCAGTGGAGATACGATAATAACAGACCCACACAGTGACTCTCCCTGTGGAGATACGATAATAACAGACCCACTCAGTGACTCTCCCTGTGGAGATACGATAATAACAGAATCACTCAGTGACACTCCCTGTGGAGACACTATAATAACAGACCCACTCAGTGACTCTCCCTGTGGAGATACTATAATAACAGACCCACTCAGTGACTCTCCCTGTGGAGATACTATAATAACAGACCCACTCAGTGACTCTCCCTGTGGAGATACTATAACAACAGACCCTCTCTGTGACTCGCCCTGTGGAGATACTATAATAACAGACCCACTCAGTGACTCTCCCTGTGGAGATACTATAATAACAGACTGACTCAGAGACTCTCCCTGAGGAGATACTATAATAACAGACCCGCTCAGTGACTCTCCCTCTGGAGATACGAGAATAACAGACCCACTCAGTGACTCTCCCTGTGGAGATACGATAATAACAGACCCACTCAGTGACTCTCCATGTGGAGATATTATAATAACAGACCCACTCAGTGACTCTCCCTGTGGAGATTTTATAATAACAGACCCACTCAGTGACTGTCGCAGTGGAGATACGATAATAACAGACCCACACAGTGACTGTCCCTGTGGAGATACGATAATAACAGACCCACTCAGTGACTCTCCCTTTGGAGATACGATAATAACAGAATCACTCAGTGACACTCCCTGTGGAGATACTATAATAACGGACCCACTCAGTGACTCGCCCTGTGCAGATACTATAATAACAGACCCACTCAGTGACTCTCCATGTGGAGATACTATAATAACAGACCCACTCAGTGACTCTCCCTGTGGAGATTTTATAATAACAGACCCACTCAGTGACTCTCGCAGTGGAGATACGATAATAACAGACCCACACAGTGACTCTCCCTGTGGAGATACGATAATAACAGACCCGCTCAGTGACTCTCCCTGTGGAGATACTTTAATAACAGATCCACTCAGTGACAAGCCCAGTGGAGATACTATAATGACTCGCCCTGTGGCGATACTATATTAACAGACCCACTCAGTGACTCTCCCTGTGGAGATACTATAATAACTGACTCACTCAGTGACTCGCCCTGTGGAGATACTATAATAACAGACCCTCTCAGTGACTCGCCCTGTTCAGATACTATAATAACAGACCCACTCAGTGACTCTCCCTGTGGAGATACTATAATAACAGACCCACTCAGTGACTCTCCATGTGGAGATACTATAATAACAGACCCACTCAGTGACTCTCCCTGTGGAGATTTTATAATAACAGACCCACTCAGTGACTCTCGCAGTGGAGATACGATAATAACAGACCCACACAGTGACTCTCCCTGTGGAGATACGATAATAACAGACCCACTCCGTAACTCTCCCAGTGGAGATACGATAACAACAGAATCACTCAGTGACACTCCCTGTGGAGATACTATAACAACAGACCCTCTCTGTGACTCGCCCTGCGGATATACTATAATAACAGACCCACTCAGTGACTCTCCCTGTGGAGATACTATCGTAACAGACCCACTCAGTGACTCTCCCTGTGGAGATACTATAATAACAGACTGACTCAGAGACTCTCCCTGAGGAGATACTATAATAACAGACCCGCTCAGTGACTCTCCCTGTGGAGATACTATAATAACAGACCCACTCAGTGACTCTCCCTGTGGAGATACTATTACAACAGACCCGCTCAGTGACTCTCCCTCTGGAGATACGAGAATAACAGACCCACTCAGTGACTCTGCCTGTGGAGATACGATAATAACAGACCCACTCAGTGACTCTCCATGTGGAGATACTATAATAACAGACCCACTCAGTGACTCTCCCTGTGGAGATTTTATAATAACAGACCCACTCAGTGACTCTCGCAGTGGTGATACGATAATAACAGACCCACACAGTGACTGTCCCTGTGGAGATACGATAATAACAGACCCACTCAGTGACTCTCCCTGTGGAGATACGATAATAACAGAATCACTCAGTGACACTCCCTGTGGAGATACGAAAACAACAGACCCTCTCTGTGACTCGCCCTGTGGAGATACTATAATAACAGACCCACTCAGTGACTCTCCCTGTGGAGATACTATCGTAACAGACCCACTCAGTGACTCGCCCTGTGGAGATACTATAATAACAGACTGACTCAGAGACTCTCCCTGAGGAGATACTATAATAACAGACCCGCTCAGTGACTCTCCCTGTGGAGATACTGTAATAACAAACCAACTCAGTGACTCTCCCTGTGGAGATACTATTATAACAGACCCGCTCAGTGACTCTCGCTCTGGAGATACGAGAATAATAGACCCACTCAGTGACTCTCCCTGTGGAGATACTATAATAACAGACCCACTCAGTGACTCTCCCTGTGGAGATACTAAAATAACAGACCCACTCAGTGACTCTCCCTTTGGAGATACTATAATAACAGACCCGCTCAGTGACTCTCCCTGTGGAGATACTATAATAACAGATCCACTCAGTGACCCTCCCAGTGGAGATATTATATTAACAGACCCACTCAGTGACTCTCCCTTTGGGGATACTGAAATAACAGACCCACTCAGCGACTCTCCCGGTGGAGATACGATAATAACAGACCCACTCAGTGACTCTCCCTTTGGAGATACTATAATAACAGACCCTCTCTGTGACTCGCCCTGTGGAGATACCATAATAACAGACCCGCTCAGTGACTCTCCCTGTGGAGATACTATAATAACAGATCCACTCTGTGACTCTCCCAGTGGAGATACTATATTAACAGACCCACTCAGTGACTCTCCCTGTGGAGATACGATAATTACAGAATCACTCAGTGACACTCCCTGTTGCGATACTATAACAACAGACCCTCTCTGTGACTCTCCCTGTGGAGATACTACAATAACAGACTGACTCAGAGACTCTCCCTGAGGAGATACTATAATAACAGACCCGCTCAGTGACTCTCCCTGTGGAGATACTATTATAACAGACCCACTCAGTGACTCTCCCTTTGGAGATACGATAATAACAGACCCGCTCAGTGACTCTCCCTGTGGAGATACTATAATATCAGACCCACTCAGTGACTCTCCCTTTGGGGATACTAAAATAACAGACCCACTCAGCGACTCTCCCGGTGGAGATACGATGACAACAGATCCACTCCGTGACTCTCCCCGTGGAGATACTATCATAACAGACCCACTCGGTGACTCTCCCTGCAGAGATACTATAATTGCAGACACAATCATTCACCCTCTCTGTGGAGCAACTGCTGAATCAGACCAACTCATTCTCTTTCCTTGTGGAGATAGTATGATAACAGACCCACATGGTGAATCTCGCTGTGGAGATACATTCAGAACAGAGCCACTCAGTCACTCTCCCTGTGGAGATGCAATAATAACAGACCCAATCAGTGACTCTGCCTGTGGAGATACTATAATAACAGACCAACTCAGTGACTCTCCCTGTGAGATACTATAATAACAGACCCACTCAGTGACTCTCCCTGTGGAGACTCTATAATAACAGACCCACTCAGTCACTCTCCCTGTGGAGATACTATAATAACAGACCCACTCAGTGACTCTCCCTTTGGAGATACTATAATAACAGACCCACTCAGTGACGCTTCCTGTGGAGATACTATAATAACAGACCGACTCAGTGACTCTCCCTGTGGAGATACTATAATATCAGACCCACTCAGTGACTCTCCCTTTGGGGATACTAAAATAACAGACCCACTCAGCGACTCTCCCGGTGGAGATACGATGACAACAGATCCACTCCGTGACTCTCCCCGTGGAGATACTATCATAACAGACCCACTCGGTGACTCTCCCTGTAGAGATACTATAATTGCAGACACAATCATTCACCCTCTCTGTGGAGCAACTGCTAAATCAGACCAACTCATTCTCTTTCCTTGTGGAGATAGTATGATAACAGACCCACATGGTGAATCTCGCTGTGGAGATACATTCAGAACAGAGCCACTCAGTCACTCTCCCTGTGGAGATGCAATAATAACAGACCCAATCAGTGACTCTGCCTGTGGAGATACTATAATAACAGACCGACTCAGTGACTCTCCCTGTGAGATACTATAATAACAGACCCACTCACTGACTCTCCCTCTGGAGATAGTACAATAACAGACCCACTCAGTGACTCTCCCTGTGGAGATACTACAATAACAGACCCACTCAGTGACTCTCCCTGTGGAGATACTACAATAACAGACCCACTCAGTGATGCTCCCTGTGGCGATTCTATAATAACAGACCCACTCAATGACTCTCCCTTTGGAGAAACTAAAAGAACAGACCCACTCAGCGACTCTCCCTGTGGAGATACGATGACAACAGATCCACTCAGTGACTCTCCCCGTGGAGATACTGTAATAACAGACCCACTCGGTGACTCTCCCTGTGGAGATACTATAATTGCAGAACTACTCAGTGACTCTCCCTGTGGAGATACTATAATAACAGACCCACTCGGTGACTCTCCCTGTGGAGATACTATAATTGCAGAACCACTCAGTGACTCTCCCTGTGGAGATACTATAATAACAGACCCATTCAGTGACACGCCCTGTGGAGATACTATAATAACAGACCCACTCAGTGACTCTCTATGTGTAGATACCATAATAACAGACCCACAGAGTGACTCTCCCTGTGGAGATACGATAATAACAGAATCACGCAGTGACTCTCCCTGTGGAGATACTATAACAACAGACCCTCTCAGTGACTCGCCCTGTGGAGATACGATAATAACAGACCCACTCAGTGACTCTCCCTGTGGAGATACTACAATAACAGACCCACTCAGTGACTCTCCCTGTGGAGATACTAAAGTAACAGACCCACTCAGTGACTCTCCCTGTGGAGATACTATAATAACAGACCGACTCAGTGACTCTCCCTGTGGAGATACTATAATAACAGACCCACTCAGTGACTCTCCCTGTGGAGATACGATAATAACAGACCCACTCAGTGACTCTCCATGTGGAGATACTATAATAACAGACCCACTCAGTGACTCTCCCTGTGGAGATTTTATAATAACAGACCCACTCAGTGACTCTCGCAGTGGAGATACGATAATAACAGACCCACACAGTGACTGTCCCTGTGGAGATACGATAATAACAGACCCACTCAGTGACTCTCCCTGTGGAGATACGATAATAACAGAATCACTCAGTGACACTCCCTGTGGAGATACGAAAACAACAGACCCTCTCTGTGACTCGCCCTGTGGAGATACTATAATAACAGACCCACTCAGTGACTCTCCCTGTGGAGATACTATCGTAACAGACCCACTCAGTGACTCGCCCTGTGGAGATACTATAATAACAGACTGACTCAGAGACTCTCCCTGAGGAGATACTATAATAACAGACCCGCTCAGTGACTCTCCCTGTGGAGATACTATAATAACAAACCAACTCAGTGACTCTCCCTGTGGAGATACTATTATAACAGACCCGCTCAGTGACTCTCGCTCTGGAGATACGAGAATAATAGACCTACTCAGTGACTCTCCCTGTGGAGATACTATAATAACAGACCCACTCAGTGACTCTCCCTGTGGAGATACTAAAATAACAGACCCACTCAGTGACTCTCCCTTTGGAGATACTATAATAACAGACCCGCTCAGTGACTCTCCCTGTGGAGATACTATAATAACAGATCCACTCAGTGACCCTCCCAGTGGAGATATTATATTAACAGACCCACTCAGTGACTCTCCCTTTGGGGATACTGAAATAACAGACCCACTCAGCGACTCTCCCGGTGGAGATACGATAATAACAGACCCACTCAGTGACTCTCCCTTTGGAGATACTATAATAACAGACCCTCTCTGTGACTCGCCCTGTGGAGATACCATAATAACAGACCCGCTCAGTGACTCTCCCTGTGGAGATACTATAATAACAGATCCACTCTGTGACTCTCCCAGTGGAGATACTATATTAACAGACCCACTCAGTGACTCTCCCTGTGGAGATACGATAATTACAGAATCACTCAGTGACACTCCCTGTTGCGATACTATAACAACAGACCCTCTCTGTGACTCTCCCTGTGGAGATACTACAATAACAGACTGACTCAGAGACTCTCCCTGAGGAGATACTATAATAACAGACCCGCTCAGTGACTCTCCCTGTGGAGATACTATTATAACAGACCCACTCAGTGACTCTCCCTTTGGAGATACGATAATAACAGACCCGCTCAGTGACTCTCCCTGTGGAGATACTATAATAACAGACCCACTCAGTGACTCTCCCTGTGGAGATACTATAATATCAGACCCACTCAGTGACTCTCCCTTTGGGGATACTAAAATAACAGACCCACTCAGCGACTCTCCCGGTGGAGATACGATGACAACAGATCCACTCCGTGACTCTCCCCGTGGAGATACTATCATAACAGACCCACTCGGTGACTCTCCCTGTAGAGATACTATAATTGCAGACACAATCATTCACCCTCTCTGTGGAGCAACTGCTGAATCAGACCAACTCATTCTCTTTCCTTGTGGAGATAGTATGATAACAGACCCACATGGTGAATCTCGCTGTGGAGATACATTCAGAACAGAGCCACTCTGTCACTCTCCCTGTGGAGATACAATAATAACAGACCCAATCAGTGACTCTGCCTGTGGAGATACTATAATAACAGACCGACTCAGTGACTCTCCCTGTGAGATACTATAATAACAGACCCACTCACTGACTCTCCCTCTGGAGATACTATAATAACAGACCCACTCAGTGACTCTCCCTGTGGAGATACGATAATAACAGACCCGCTCAGTGACTCTCCCTGTGGAGATACTACAATAACAGACCCACTCAGTGACTCTCCCTGTGGAGATACTACAATAACAGACCCACTCAGTGACTCTCCCTGTGGAGATACGATAATAACAGACCCGCTCAGTGACTCTCCCTGTGGAGATACTATAATATCAGACCCACTCAGTGACTCTCCCTTTGGGGATACTAAAATAACAGACCCACTCAGCGACTCTCCCGGTGGAGATACGATGACAACAGATCCACTCCGTGACTCTCCCCGTGGAGATACTATCATAACAGACCCACTCGGTAACTCTCCCTGTAGAGATACTATAATTGCAGACACAATCATTCACCCTCTCTGTGGAGTAACTGCTAAATCAGACCAACTCATTCTCTTTCCTTGTGGAGATAGTATGATAACAGACCCACATGGTGAATCTCGCTGTGGAGATACATTCAGAACAGAGCCACTCAGTCACTCTCCCTGTGGAGATGCAATAATAACAGACCCAATCAGTGACTCTGCCTGTGGAGATACTATAATAACAGACCGACTCAGTGACTCTCCCTGTGAGATACTATAATAACAGACCCACTCACTGACTCTCCCTCTGGAGATAGTACAATAACAGACCCACTCAGTGACTCTCCCTGTGGAGATACTACAATAACAGACCCACTCAGTGACTCTCCCTGTGGAGATACTACAATAACAGACCCACTCAGTGATGCTCCCTGTGGCGATACTATAATAACAGACCCACTCAATGACTCTCCCTTTGGAGAAACTAAAAGAACAGACCCACTCAGCGACTCTCCCTGTGGAGATACGATGACAACAGATCCACTCAGTGACTCTCCCCGTGGAGATACTGTAATAACAGACCCACTCGGTGACTCTCCCTGTGGAGATACTATAATTGCAGAACTACTCAGTGACTCTCCCTGTGGAGATACTATAATAACAGACCCACTCGGTGACTCTCCCTGTGGAGATACTATAATTGCAGAACCACTCAGTGACTCTCCCTGTGGAGATACTATAATAACAGACCCATTCAGTGACTCGCCCTGTGGAGATACTATAATAACAGACCCACTCAGTGACTCTCTATGTGTAGATACCATAATAACAGACCCACAGAGTGACTCTCCCTGTGGAGATACGATAATAACAGAATCACGCAGTGACTCTCCCTGTGGAGATACTATAACAACAGACCCTCTCAGTGACTCGCCGTGTGGAGATACGATAATAACAGACCCACTCAGTGACTCTCCCTGTGGAGATACTACAATAACAGACCCACTCAGTGACTCTCCCTGTGGAGATACTAAAGTAACAGACCCACTCAGTGACTCTCCCTGTGGAGATACTATAATAACAGACCGACTCAGTGACTCTCCCTGTGGAAATACTATAATAACAGACCCACTCAGTGACTCTCCCTGTGGAGATATTATAATAACAGACCCGCTCAGTGACTCTCCCTGTGGAGATACTATAATCACAGTCCCACTCAGTGACTCTCCCTGTGGAGATACTATTATAACAGACACGCTCAGTGACTCTCCCTCTGGAGATACTTTAATAACAGACCCACTCAGTGACTCTCCCTGTGGAGATACTATAATAACAGACCCACTCAGTGACTCTCCCTGTGGAGATACTATTATAACAGACACGCTCAGTGACTCTCCCTCTGGAGATACTTTAATAACAGACCCACTCAGTGACTCTCCCTGTGGAGATACTATAATAACAGACCCGCTCAGTGACTCTCCCTGTGGAGATACTATAATAACAGACCCACTCAGTGACTCTCTCTTTGGACATACTATATTAACAGACCCACTCGGTGACTCTCTCTTTGGACATACTATAATAACAGACCCACTCAGTGACTCTCTCTTTGGACATACTATAATAACAGACCCACTCAGTGAGTCTCCCTGTGGAGATACTATAATAACAGACCCACTCAGTGACTCTCCCTGTGGAGATACTATAATAACAGATCCACTCAGTGACTCTCCCTGTGGAGATACTATAAAAGCAGACCCACTCAGTGACACTCCCTGTGGAGATACTATGATACCAGACCCACTCAGCGACTTTCCCTGTGGAGCTACTACAATACCAGACACACTCAGCGACTCTCCCTGTGGAGAGACTATTATTTCAGTTCCACTCATTTACTCTCCCTCTGGAGATCCTGTAATAACAGCCCCATTCATGGCGCGTGTCGCAGTGAGGTGAACTACTGATTGAGTCAGTAAGGGAGAGGGGAAGTCAGAGATTGAGAGAGATTACCAGTCAGAGTAGCTCTCCACTTCTCTCTCCATGCCGATCTCTCCCTTTCTCACTGTTACACTCTCTCCATCTATATTTATCCCTCTATGCCTATTTCTTGTACCTCTGTGTACTCAGGTTTACATCGAACTATGATTCTATTTGACATTTCCCCTTTTGATCTAACCTAACAACGTGACTGTCTCCAACATTCTGTCTGTGTCTATGAACAGCGGGACCTTGGAGTGAATGTTCACTGATTCCTGAGCCTGACAGGGCAGGTGGATAAGCTGACTAGCGGAAATAATCTCTCAGTGCCGACCCTATCCAGTCCCTTTAGAATCTGATATGTTTCAATGAGATCACCTCTCATTCTTCTAAACTGCAGAGAATACATGTCCAGTTTACTCAGCCTCTCATCATAGGACAATGGCAGAGAAGCTAAACAAATACTTTGTGTCTGTCTGCATGTTCTCTATCATGCTCTGTAATCTTCCTATAATCATTGAACAATGCAGTTTATGGATCATTTCACTGTTTGTTGTTGGGCTGATGAATTTGTTTGATTGGCAGTGATAATATTTTTGAACCATTGCATTGAGTCCAATGGGTTGCAACCATGATTATTGGTGTGATTTCTCTCTGCAACTTTTAATCTTTAATAAAGCTTATCTGGGCATTAATCTGCAATCTATTTTTATATGTCTGACTCCACTCATTATGTGGGGGGAATAAGGTTAATTTTGTCTGGTTGTGCACCCAATTAAATGACTGTTTGGTACCGCAAGACTTTCTCAACTGTGAACGTGTGCTGATCTCTCCCTCATAGACACACACACACATGCAATACACACACACACACACATACAACATCTGCCTTTCTCTCTGCCCACATGCCCACATCTATCCTGGACTTTCCCTCTCTCTCTGCTGGGCACTCCATCTCTCATTCATTTTTCACACTTTCTGTACACACTGTGTCTGCTCTTTTCCTCGAATTTCTCATTTACTTCCCACACTCTCTCTCCTTCTCTCTCTCTATCTTTCGCTCTGTTACTCTCTCCTCCCCTTGATCTCTCCATTGATCTGTTTCCTCACTCTCAAACTCTACCTCTCCCTCACTCTCCACCTTCCTTTCTCTTTGATCTCTCTTCACATCTCTCTATCACACTCTCTCCATCTCTGTCCAATTGAGGAAATTCTCCCTCCATTTCTCACCATCTCTTGCTCTCTCAACATCTTCCTATTACCTATTTTCTCTGAGTCTCTCCATCTCTCTATTATTCTTTCAATCTCATTTATCTCTCTCTCTCCCCATCACGCTCTCTTTTCTATTTCCCTCTCGATTACTTGCTCTTGAGCTCTCTTGCTCTGTCTGTCCATGTTGGGTCTCTTTAAGAGTTTGGGACCGTTCTGGCGGTGCAGGGACCCTTTAAGGGTTTGGTGCTGGTCCCTCCCCCACCACAGGTGGTCACATGCCGCCCAAACCGCGGCATGCGCGGAGGCTGCAGGCAGCCTTTGACCCCTGTGACTTCCAAAGACGTGGAGTGACGCAGCCAATCAGGGCTCAGTGAGGCGCATGGAGGGACTGCGGCGTCATCAGCCGCCATGCTTACGTGACATCCCACCGGCTGTTCATTTCCGTGAAAAAGCAGCTGCAAGGAAAAAAAGAAGCGGCTTCAGTTGTCGATCTCAATGGAGGAAACTTGAAATTCTGAGCCGCGGGAGAAGGTAAAAAGTGGCAGCGAGCGGGCTTGTCGAAATGCGCATATGCAGAGCTTCCTCCCAGGGTGCAGCGCGGCCCGTCCCACAGGTCGGGGCTTTTTCCAGCCGCGCGGCCTTGTGGGGGCCGCTGGACGCCATTGCCCCCTCATTAACTCAGTAAAAATCAACTCATTCCGTCTCAGCTCATGCTCCCTCCTTTTCATATAGCAGGCTGAAATGGGCTTTGTTGGCAACAACAGCACCATCCAGGGTGTGATCAGATACTCTGTCCCTTCGTAAACGATTTCCTGTCCCTCCAACAGCTTGTGCCATTGCCCTATTTATCGGTGTTTTTTTCCCCCTTCTGATGTTATTGAATTCTGTTAGTGGCTTTTATCCAGCTGAAATAGCTGCTGAAGTTGTTGGTCTTTTTCACCTGGCTTCATAGCTAACCCTCTCTCCGTCAGTCTCACTCCGAGTGTCAGAGATAGCAGGAGGGAGAGACAGAGAGAGGAAGACAGAGATAGAGACACAGATAACAACCCCAGCTTCTCCAATCTATCCACGTAACTAAGTCTCTCATCCCTGGAACCTTGCTCGTGAACCTTTTCTGCATCATGTCTAATGCCCTCATATCCTTCCAAAAGTGTGCTGCCCATAATTGGACACAATACTACTTGAGGATGCAGCAGTGTTTTATAAAGCTTCATCATAACCTCCTTGCTTTTATACTCTAAGCCTCGATTTACAAAGCGTGGGATCCCATATGCCTTTTAACCACTTTCTCAACTAGCCCTGCCACCTTCAATTTGTGCACAGATGTCCCAGATCTCTGTTCCTGCACCCACTTTCTTCTGTTCTAGGTTCTCGTAACAGACAGGAACAGGAGGACAGGGAGGTCTAGAAAGGAGGGGGAGAGAAAGCAAACAAACAGGAAGCACGTATGGGAACACCACCACCTGCAAGTCTCACATCATTCTGACTTGGAACTATATCACCATTCCTTCACTGTTACTGGGTGAAAATCCTGGAACTCCCTTCCTAACATCACTGTGGGTGTACCGACCCCACATGGACTGCAGTGGTTAAAGAAGGTTCAAGGGCAATTCGTGATGGGCAATAAATGCTGGCCTAGCCAGTAACGCACACATTTAACACATGAATAAAAAATAATAACGATTTGGGACCAATTCACTTAAGGAGATATTAGACTAACAAAGAGCAGTACAGTGCAGGAACAGGCCATTCGGCCCTCCAAGCCTGTGCCGATCTTGATGCCTGTATAAACTAAAATGTTCTGCACTTCTGGGGACTATATCCATCTATTCCCATCCTATTCATGTATTTGTCAAGATGTCTCTTAAACGTCGCTATCGTACCTGCTTCCACCACTTCCCCCGGCAGCTAGTGCCAGGCACTGAACACCCTCTGCATAAAGAACTAGCCTCGCACATCCCCTCGAAACTTTGCCCCACGCACCTTAAACTGGACAGAAGAACATAAGAAGCAGGAGCAGGAGTTGGCCATTCAGCCCCTCAAGCCTGCCCTGCCATTCAATAATATCATTGCTGATCTGTCCCAGGACTCAACTCCTCTTTCAGGCCTGCTCTGCATAACCCTCGACAGCTCGAGATTTCAAAAATGTATCTATCTCTTCCTTAAATACAATTAGTGACCTAGCATCCTCAACTCTGAGGGACAGAATTCCAGATTTCAGCACCAAAAACTTGGTCAAAGAGCTTGGATTTAGGGAGCGTCATATAATAGGAAAGCACATTAGTGAGATGGAGGGGTTTAGGAAAGGAATTCCAGAGTTAGGGCCTTGGCAGCTTGAAGGAACGGCCACCAAAGTTGGAACGATTCAAATTGGGGTTGCTCAAGAGGCCAGAATTAGAGGATCGCAGATATTGGGGGATTGTGAAGCTGGAGAGATTGCAGAGATAGGGTGGGGTTATTTGTGGAAGACAGTTGCAAAATTACATCACCCTTTGTGGGCAGAAGTGTTAATAAATTTCACCCTTGAAAGGCTTTTCAACAAATGTTCGATTTTTAGACTGTCCGCCTCGTCCGAGACTCCCCAAACTAGTGAGAAGAGTTTCGCTTTATCTACCCAATCAGTTTCCACTATTATCTTGTAAACTTTGATGAAGTCAACCCTTACCCTTCTTACCTCCAAGACACAGCGTAAAGCTCTGTCTACACTGTCCCATCAAATGCTGCCAAGCCAAGTTATCTACAGAGCAAATCATTGTCTTCTCTGTTCCATCAAACACTCACAGGGCCGGTACAGTGTGGGGTTAGATACAGAGTAAAGCTGCCTCTATTTATGCCTCTCTTTCTCCTCCTCCATCACATGGGGAGAGTAACAGTGAGAAAGACAGGGATAGATATGCAGAGAGAATAACAGAGAGGAAGGGAGAGCATTGGGCAGAGGTCATCGGAGAGAAAGAGGAAGAGATTTCAATGGAGAATGTCATTCAGTGTTCCTGAAAATCTGTGTGCAGCAGCCTGGAAGGGACCACGCAGTTCCTGTTCCGTGATAAATAACAGGTCTGCAAAGATTCTGCAAATATTTAAAGGGACAGTGCACGAAAAAAATAACTGGCTGTGCACAACAACTACATTTTCAGGGAACATTGGAGCCAGCTGTGGCTCCGTGGGTAATAATCCCATCTCTGAGTAAAATGCTTGTGGGTTTAAGACAGAACACAAAATCCACGCTGATGCCACCCAACAGAACATCAGAACTGACCAGCGAGACTCAGAAAAGGAAACGTGTGTTAAATTTGTGAGCCTCGCATTTTGGAATGTTTTAGTGTTTGAGTACATTTTTAATGTTTGCCAATGATGCCAAACTTATAGGAGATGCAAACAGTGAGGATTACGCCAATCGATTGCAACAGTACATTGATAGTTGAGCAGAATGGGCAGACAAGTGGCAGATGGAATTTAATACAGGGAAATGTGAGCTGATGTATTTTGGCAGAAGTGATAGGGAGAGGCAATATAGACTTAATGGCACAGTTCTAGAGAGTGTGCAGGGATAGAGGGAACTAAGGATACATGTACATACATCTTTGAAGGTGGCAGGACATATTGAGAGAGCAGTCAGCAAAGCATGTGGCATCTCAGGATTCATAAATAGTTGTGGGTACAAATGCATGGAAGCTATGCTAAACCTTTCCAAAGCTCTGGTTCGGCCACAACTGGAATATTGCATCCAGTTCTGGTCACCACACATTAGGAAGGATGTGAGGGTCGTTCAGGGGGATCAGAGGAGATGGCAGTTTCAGGGGGGGGAGGGTTTAGCAAACTGGATTGGAAACAGCTACCTGAAGGTAAATGTTTGTCAGAGCAGTGAGAGTTAGTGCGGGTTGAGAACAAATATTTTCCCACAAAGACAAACAGAGTAAGACTCCCAAATCTAGAGCCCCTTGGATAACAAGGATCAAACTGGGTGGGATAAGGCACAAAAGGGAAGCTTATGTCAGATACCGAGAGCTCAATACCACAGAAAGTCGACAAGAGTGAAGGAAGTCCAGGGGAGGGGAGTGTACGTCCGAGTGGAAGGAAGACGCGGAGGAAAAAGAAACATCAAGAGGCGCGTCCCCTGGACACATTGACACAACCCGAGCCTGAGCTCAGCCCGAAGCCCGTTCCCAAGGAATCCACCTCTCCCAGGGCTTGGCTCAGGCCCAGGGTGACTAAAAAAAAAGGAGGGTGCGGAGGCAGAGGCCTCTGATGACATGGCTGTCTCTGAGCCTCGGCTCGTGGGAAAAAGAGGGGAAGGCACCCCTCCACAGAGGTATCAAGGGGTCCTGAGGTGCAGGTCCATCTATTGGAGGGGGGTTTTCTCCTGTTTCGGGTCCTCAGGGTTCCCCCTACCACCTCCACCAACATCAAGGCTGATAGGTTTGGGCAGGAGCTCCCTGTTCCTCTGGATGGACGGGAGGGGGAGACACCTGTACATGTGGACCCTCTGGGGGAAGCCAGTGGAGCCCTGATTGTGGTAGGGGAGACTGGGGACCGCCCATTCTGCCACTGGGTCGGGTGCCCTTAGTGGAGGGGAGGGCAAGGCCCCAGATGGTCGGCACTACCAGCCAGAGTCCACCACCAACCAGGAGACACCCGACCCAGTTATAACCGAGAATGCTGCCCCATCTCCTGGGCCTGTGGGTGCTGGCGGAGCGAGAGATGGCCTCCTCTCTCCGCTTCCGGTTTAGGGTCCGGCTGGATTTCCGGAGCCGGGAACACCCGACTCCCTGGACCACTGATTGGCCTGGGGTTGGAGGCGGGGTTTGGGGTCTCCTGGACCGTTGGCGCCTACAGGCTCCACTTCCATCTTAGAACCCAGAGAGGAGACCTCCGCCATCCATTCTGGGGGTGGGATCGTGATGGAGGCAGGACCAGCTAGCGCGGCCGCGACGTCCGCCGCACAGTGTGTGGTGGATGTGTCGGCCACTGGCAGTGATGACCCGGAGGAGGAGGAGGATTCGGTGTGGGGCACGGAGGATGATCTTGATTCCATCACCAGTGAGGTGGTGAGTCCCTCGTGCCTCCCACCGAATCTCCCCTCATCCCCACGGCGGAACTCTGGGATTTCCTCGCAGCTTCCAGGGGCTGCCACAATGAAGTTCAGCTGGCCCTCGGCCATTGGTTGAATCTTGCGCTAATCATACAGTCCGACCATGCTGCCCTCAAGAAAGTGGGCAAGCGCGCGGGCATGAAACTGGTTGAGACGCGCCGTTTTAATGTGTTCCCCAATGGGTTGCTGGGGGAGTGGAGGGACAGGTGCACTTCCACTCCCTCCTCACAGTGATGTGTTGGTGACGGGTTTTAAGTACCTTTGACATGAAGATAACTATAGCCAAACTCAACATCAATGGCAGCAGGGGGTCTCACCGCAGATTTCACAATCTCTCAGTCCTCAGGGAAGGGAGATACGCGGTGAGCTTTCTGCAGGAAACCCACACCGTTCCGGGAGATGAAGCCACCTGGCTCCTGGAGTGGCAGGGTGGGGTCCACATGAGTCACCTCACCCCTATTTCTAGTGGGTGGCTATCTTGTTGGCCCCGACTTTTCAGCCGGAGATCTTGGGGGTCAAAGGAGCTGGTGCCGGGCCGCTTGCTCCACCTTGCCGTTCGCCTGGGTAGCGTGCCGCTCCACTTTGTGAACGTGTACGCTCCCAGGTCTGGCGCATTGCAAGTGCGCCTCCTGGACGAAGTGTCTACTCTCTTGAGCTCCATCGACAGCGGCGAGTGCCTCTTCCTCGGGGGGGATTTTAACTGCACCCTCGAGGTGGGGGATCGCTCCGGTCCCCAGCGCGGCCAAGCGTCGGTGGACAAGTTGAGGGAACTTATCAGCTCCCTTAACTTGGTAGACATCTGGCAGAATCTCCATCCCGACTCCAGCGCCTTCACGTGGAGGTCTGGAGGAGGAGGGTCCCGAATCGACCGCCTCTACATTTTGCATGCGTACTTCTCCCGCGTCTCGGCGGTGTCCATGCGGCTGGTGCCGTGCTCGGACCACCGCGGTGTGCGCGGAGTTCATTCCGCTCCGCACGCGGGCGGGGTCCGCGTACTGGCACTTTAACAATCGGCTGCTGGAGGACGAGCGATTCCGGGACACGTTACATCGATTCTGAGCCGACTGGAAAAGGCAGCAGGGGGCTTCCCCTCCTTGAGGCTATGGTGGGATGTGGGCAAGACTCACATCTGCGTCTTCTGCCAGGCGTATGCGAAGGTGTCGACCAAGAGGCGGAAAGCTGAGATCGGGCACCTAGAGAGGGAGGTGCTCGACCTGGTGTCCCACCTCGGTCATGCCGTCATGGACCCGGTCTTGTGGCAGGCGTACAAAGAGAAGAAGGGCGCGCTGAGGGACCTGCAGCACATAGGGTCCCGGGGCCCGTACGTGAGGTCGCGGATCCAGCTCCTGGAAGATGTGGACCGCGCCTCACCCTTCTTCTACTGACTGGAAAAACGGCGTGGTGTCCGTAAGCAGCTCGTTGAGCTTCTGGCCGATGACGGATCCTCCTTCACGGATCCGAAGTGAATGGGCCTCCTGGTCTGTACTTCTTGCAGTGCGTTGTTCTCACTAGATCCGTCCAGCGAGGACACGCGCAGAGTTTTGTGGGAGGACATGCCACCGGTCAGCCCAGAGGGTGCCGAAACGTTGGAGGCTCCGCTCACGTTGGCAGAGCTGACCGGCGCCCTCCACCAGCTCTCAAGGGGCAAATCCCCAGGGCTGGACGGGCTGACCGTGGAGTTCCTCGGGGAGTTCTGGGTTGTCCTGGGGGACGATTACGCGCGGGTCCAGGGGGAAAGCCTGGCGACCGGGGAGATGCCCCTCTCGTGGCACAGGGCAGTCATCTTCCTGCTGCCGAAGAGGGGTGATCTCCGCCTGCTTAAAAACTGGCATCCAGTCTCCCTCCTCAGCACGGATTATAAGATCTTTGCCCGGGCTGTGTCTACCCGCCTGGGCTCCGTGCTGGCCCACATGATCCACCCCGACCAGCCCTACTCGGTCCCGGGCCGGTCCATCAAGGACAACATCCACCTAGTCCGGGACCTGATCCATCTTTCCCAGAGGACTGGTCAGTCAGTCGCCTTTCTCTCCCTCGATCAGGAGAAGGCGTTCAACAGGGTGGATCATGAATACCATTTCGGGACTCTGCACGCTTTCTGACTCGGGCCGCATTTCGTGTCCCGGGTCCGACTTTTGTATGCCGCCGCAGAGTGTCTAGTCAAAGTTAATGGGTCTTTGACGGCGCCCCTTTGCTTTGGGAGAGGAGTGCAACAGGAATGCCCAATATCCGGCCAATTGTGTACCATCTGCGTGGAGCCCTTCCTGTGCCAGCTTCGCAGGAGGTTGACGGGATTGGCTCTGCGTGAGCCGGCCATGCGGGTCATCCTATCGGCTTACGCCAACGACGTGCTCCTCATTGTCACAGATCCCGCTGACTTGCAGAGGATGCGCGACTGCCAGCAGACCTTTTCTGCCGTGTCCTCTGCGAGGATCAATTGGGAGAAATGTTCTGGACTCCTGGTGGGTCAGTGGCGGGTGGACTCCCTGCCGGAGGAGTTGACATCTTTTGCGTGGAGCACCACTCACCTCCTCTATCTGGGAGTTCACCTTAGCCCCGCTGAGGAAACCTGGCCGGCAAACTGGCAGGGGTTGGTGGCGAAAGTCACCACTCGGCTGGGTCAGTGGACTGGACTGCTCCAAGTGCTTTCCTACAGGGGCCGTGCGCTGGTCATAAACCAACTGGTGGCCTCCATATTGTGGTACCGGTAGGTCACTTTGGCTCCGCCCCCTGCATTTGCCACCAAGATCCAGAAGAAACTCGTCGATTTCGTCTGGGGCAAGAGGAAACGCTGGGTCTCTGCCGCAGTCCTGAGTCTCCCAATCGAGGAGGGTGTCCTGTCGCTGGTGTGCGTCCGCACCCAGGCTGCGACTCTCCGCCTTCGGACCCTGCAGAGATACCTGTACATCTAGCATCCTCCCAGATGGTGTGCGCTGGTGATGTATTTTTTCCGCCAGTCTCATTGCCTTCAAGATGACACGCAGCTCCCGGTGGAGTCCGTTAGCCGCGCCTCTCTGAGGGTGTTGCCTGTCATTTATCGAGATCTATTCCGAGTCTGGAACATGGTCGCCTCCAGTCAGGGCACTCCCCCGCCTGCGGCGGTGAGCGCCTCGGCTGTCCAGATGGTCGACTCCGAGGACGGTCCGGCGGGCGGAGGAGTAGCCGTAACCCCCGGGACGCCCCTCACTGTGGGTGGCGAGGGGGCTCGGGAGTGTGGAGCGCTCCCGGCAGAGCTGACCCCCATTTAGTAGGAACTGCTCATCGGACCGAGTTCCCGAAACCCTCCTCGGGAGCCGGTCCTGCACAACCTGATCTGGCTCTCGGAAATGCCCTCCGTGCCATTCCAATCGGCGTGGTGGGTTTCCTGTATGGGCTGCTCCTGCACTCTCTGCACTTTCTCGCCCTCGTCAGTCGGCCGGACACGCCCTGGCGGTCCACGTTGTATTCTGGTGGTGAGGGAAACCCCAATGGAGGTCTCTCTCTGCGGGTGTCTTCCCCTTTTCCATCGGGGACCTGGAGTGGAGGGTGTTGCACAGGGCAGTCCCGTGCAATAGGCTTTTAAGTCGGTTCACGGACTCGCAGGCCACCTGTACGTTCTGCGGCCTGGACGAGTCGGTGATCCATGTTTTTATGCAGTGTGCGAGGTTGCAGCCCCTATTTGAGTATTTGAAAGGGCTGCTCCTCAATTTCTGGCTGCACTTCAGTCCCACGCTCCAGATTTTTGGGCACCCGGAGCAGAAGGGCATGGGCCAGGAGGAGGATCCCCTCATCAGTCTGCTCCTGGGCCTGGCCAAGGTAGCAATTAACAGATCCAGGCTGCGGCCGTCGGGGTTCCGTCCTCCCCGATTGCCTGCTCCTCTTCCCCGGTTATGTTCGTGCCTGGGTGTCCCTGGAGAAGTAGTATGCGGTGTCCACCAGTATGCTTGAGGCCTTCCGCGACCGTTGGGCACCGCAGAGACTGGAGTGCATCGTCGACGCCGAGAATGGCATTTTAATTTGCGTTTTTGTTTATTTCTGTTTATAATAATGTTATTTAAAAAATATATAAGATGTATATAAAGGGGCCTGAGGAATAAAGGCCCACTCATCATGAAAAATATAAAAGGGGGCTGGGGAATAAAGGCCACAAAGAAAAAGGGGGTTAGATACGGAGTAAAGCTCCCAAAAAAAGAATAAAACGGGGGTTAGATACAGAGTAAAGCTCCATCTACACTGTCCCCATCACACAGCACGGGGTTAGAAATAAAACGGGGTTAGATACTGAGTAAAGATCCCTCTCCCAAGCCAGCCTCACTCTTCCTCTGTCTCTTTCTCCTCTCTCACTATCTGCGACACCTTTTCTCTGCTCTCTTTCTCCCTCTTCCCATCCTGAGAGCAAAAGGGAGAGACTGCGATAGTGTACAGTGGGAGACAGAGAGAGAAAAGGGAGAGATACTCTTGGAAAATGAATAACATGGAAAAGAAATAGGTCTTCAAGAGTAGAAGAGAGGGAAATAGAGAGCTAGGCACGGAGAGAGAGTACCAGTAAGAGATATTACCAGAGATTACCTCTCTCTCCGTGCCTATCACTCCTTTCCGATTTGTTAGCCTCTCCGTCTATTTTTCTTCCTCTACCCCGAAGTTTCACACTCCATGCCTCTCTCTCGATTGTCTGTGTATACTGCAGTGAAGGATTACATCAAATGATCATGTTTTACATTTGCTCTTTCAATCTAAAAGAGCACTCTCTCTGTCTGTGAACAGAGGGGCCTTGGAGTGAATGTCCACTGATTCCAGTGGGTAACAGGACAGGTGGATAAGGTGGTTACAAAGGCTTATGGAATAATTTCCTTTCTTGGCCGATGTGTAGAAAATAAGAGCAGGGAGGTTATGTTTGAACTGCATAAAACACTGGTTCGACCACAGCCAGAGTACTGTGCACAGTTCAGGTGACCTCATTGCAGGAAGGGTGTGATCACACTGGAGAGGGTACAGAGGAGATTTACAGAAGATGTTGTCAGGAATGGAGAATTTTAACTATGAGGAAAGATTGGATAGGCTGGAATTAGCAGCGGCATACATGACAAGATTTACACAACAATATCATGAGGGTGTGATGGCTCCCATGGTGGAATAGCTTGCTGAAGGTTTACAAAGGAGCATTTTCCTTCTGGATCATCAGAACCGGCCGCCTGTGCCCCAACTTCATTTACATTTCTACCTCTCTACCAATATTTCACTCTCGACACCGACCTTTCTCTGTTTCTGTACACAGCAGTGAAGGATTACATCAAATCAATATCTCTTACATTCTCCCTTTCAATTCATCCCATCAATCTCACTCTCTACAACCTTGTCCCTATCTGCAGCCCTCTCTCTGTCTGCATATCTAACCCTCTCTCTCTCTGTCTCTCTCCCAGTGTCAGAAACAGCAGGAGGGAGAGATATAAAGAGGAGGACAGAGAGAGACACAGAGAAGAACCCTGGCTTCTCCAATTTCCCAGAGATGAAATGAAGGGATAACTTCTGCACATCTACCCTGTCCCATCGAATACACTCAGAGAATGTACAGCACGGGTTAGATACAGAGTACAGCTCCGTTTAAACATTCCCTGGAGTGTCGGATTAACACGGGTCACTCACTGTGCCTGGCTCAGCCTCAAGACTCACCTGCCTCAGTCACTGAGACTCTCCTGTATCACTTGCCTAAATGTAAGCAGATGCCGGGTTTGGGAGCAGGACAGGCACACGGGATAAGGACGACTGCTCATGTGGAGGATAAGCATCAGTAATCCCTCAGAGAATCAGAACAGTCCAGCAAGACTCAGAAAAGGAAACCTGTGTTGAATTTGAGAGTCATGCATTGTGGAATGTTTTAGTATTTGGTGAGATTGTTGAGCCAGTGAAATTTTGCCCCAGTGGGAGGAATAGATACTATAAGACCTTATTACATCAGTAAGGTAACTGTGCACTGTCAATATGGACTGAAATAACAATGTTACTGATCAAATTTCAGCTGAACACTTTGACGACAATTATAGAGTCGGAGAGTCATAGAGTTATACAGCACAGAAACAGGCTCTTAGGCCCATCGTGTCCGTGCCCACCATCAAGCACCTACCTATTCTAATCCCATTTTCCAGCACTTGGCCCGTTGCCTTGTATTCTGTGGCATTTCAAGTGCTCATCGAAATACTTCTGAAATGTTGGGAGGGTTCCTGCCTCTACCACCTCTTCAGGCAGAACGTTCCAGATTCCAACCACCCTCTGGGTGAAATAAATTGTCCTCAAATCCCCTCTAAACCTCCTGCCCCTTACCGTTAAATCTGTACTCCCTGGATATTGACACCTCCGCTAAAAGAAAACGTTTCTTCCTATCAAACCTATCAATTCCCCTCATAATTTTGTATACCTCAATCATGTCCCCCCTCAGCCTTCTCTGCTCGAAGGAAAACAGCCCCAGTTATCCAGTCTCTCTTCATAGCTGAAATGCTCCAGCCCAGGCAACATCCCAGTGAATTTCCTTTGCACCCTCTCCAGTGCAATCACATCCTTCCTGCAGTGTGGCACCCAGAACTGTACACAGTACTCCAACTGTGGCTGAGCTAGTGTTTTACACAGCTCCATCAATAACCTCCCTGCTCTTACACTCTATGCCTTGGCTAATAAAGGCAAGTATCCCATATGCCATCCGAACCACCTTATCTACCTGTGCTGCTGCCTTCAGTGATCTATGGACAAGTGCACCAATGTCCCGATGACGCTCTGTACTTCCAATAGTCCTACCATTCATTATATATTCCCTTGCCTTGTTGGTCCTCCCAAAGTGCATCACCTCACACTTCTCTGGATTAAATTCCATTTGCCACCTCTCCGCCCATCTTACCAGCCCACAGATATCGTCCTGTAATTTAAGGCTTTCCTCCTCACTATTTACGACACCATCAATTTTCGTCTCATCTGCAAACTTACTGATCATACCTCCTATATTCATATCTACATCATTAATGTACACTAGAAACAGCAAGGGTCCCCGCACCAATCCCTGCAAAACAGCACTGGTCAGTTATACCTGCTATCCTGTGAGAGAACACGATGGGATGAAGTCAAAGTGGACACTGTTGAATTTGCGAGCTTGATCTTTGTGGGAAGACAAGGGTTAAAAAAGTTTTTAAAATTAAAATGGTCAAATCACTTGCACAAGTAAACACTCAACAGAAATGGGTCTGGAATGTCCTCCGTGCTGCATTCCTAAGACAAGATATGGATAATGAATGACCAAAGGCCTGGAATTACAAGAAGGCAGGATATGGAGAATAAAATGGAGTCTTTTAATGGCAAGAAATTAGGTCCGGGTGAGGCTTGGAATGTAGAAGCAAATGCAATGTGTGTGTGGGGTGGTCCAGGCAGTATAGGAAAATATATTGATCACACACAGGGATTGATCATGCAGGGAAAGACCCTAACACTGAGCCCAGTGACATGGTGTACGAGGGGAGAGTGAGGGTCATTCCTGGATATAAGGGGGTCCCTTTCCTTTATCTGACACTGCAGTCCAGATAGCTGGGCCAGCTATTGGAAGAAGATCCCTCCTGAACGACTGATCATCGATCAGTGGGTACCTGGTGAGATTAAAAATACAGACCAGGTGAGAGTCTGTGGGGATCATTTGCAGCATTGATTATTCCAGGAATTCTTCTTTTGGGCCTCCTTATCTCGAGAGACAATGGATACGCGCCTGGAGGTGGTCAGTGGTTTGTGAAGCAGCGCCTGGAGTGGCTATAAAGGCCAATTCTGGAGTGACAGGCTCTTCCACAGGTGCTGCAGAGAAATTTGTTTGTTGGGGCTGTTGCACAGTTGGCTCTCCCCTTGCGCCTCTGTCTTTTTTCCTGCCAACTACTAAGTCTCTTCGACTCGCCACAATTTAGCCCTGTCTTTATGGCTGCCCGCCAGCTCTGGCGAATGCTGGCAACTGACTCCCACGACTTGTGATCAATGTCACACGATTTCATGTCGCGTTTGCAGACGTCTTTATAACGGAGACATGGACGGCCGGTGGGTCTGATACCAGTGGCGAGCTCGCTGTACAATGTGTCTTTGGGGATCCTGCCATCTTCCATGCGGCTCACATGGCCAAGCCATCTCAAGCGCCGCTGACTCAGTAGTGTGTATAAGCTGGGGATGTTGGCCGCTTCAAGGACTTCTGTGTTGGAGATATAGTCCTGCCACCTGATGCCAAGTATTCTCCGAAGGCAGCGAAGATGGAATGAATTGAGACGTCGCTCTTGGCTGGCATACGTTGTCCAGGCCTCGCTGCTGTAGAGCAAGGTACTGAGGACACAGGCCTGATACACTCGGACTTTTGTGTTCCGTGTCAGTGCACCATTTTCCCACACTCTTTTGGCCAGTCTGAACATAGCAGTGGAAGCCTTACCCATGCGCTTGTTGATTTCTGCATCTAGAGACAGGTTACTGGTGATAGTTGAGCCTAGGTAGGTGAATTCTTGAACCACTTCCAGAGCGTGGTCGCCAATATTGATGGATGGAGCATTTCTGACATCCTGCCCCATGATGTTCGTTTTCTTGAGGCTGATGGTTAGGCCAAATTCATTGCAGGCAGACGCAAACCTGTCGATGAGACTCTGCAGGCATTCTTCAGTGTGAGATGTTAAAGCAGCATCGTCAGCAAAGAGGAGTTCTCTGATGAGGACTTTCCATACTTTGGACTTCACTCTTAGACGGGCAAGGTTGAACAACCTGCCCCCTGATCTTGTGTGGAGGAAAATTCCTTCTTCAGAGGATTTGAACGCATGTGAAAGCAGCAGGGAGAAGAAAATCCCAAAAAGTGTGGGTGCGAGAACACAGCCCTGTTTCACACCACTCAGGATAGGAAAGGGCTCTGATGAGGAGCCACCATGTTGAATTGTGCCTTTCATATTGTCATGGAATGAGGTGATGATACTTAGTAGCTTTGGTGGACATCCGATCTTTTCTAGTAGTCTGAAGAGACCACGTCTGCTGACGAGGTCAAAGGCTTTGGTGAGATCAATGAAAGCAATGTAGAGGGGCATCTGTTGTTCACGGCATTTCTCCTGTATCTGACGAAGGGAGAACAACATGTCAATAGTCGATCTCTCTGCACGAAAGCCACACTGTGCCTCAGGGTAGACGCGCTCGGCCAGCTTCTGGAGCCTGTTCAGAGCGACTCGAGCAAAGACTTTCCCCACTATGCTGAGCAGGGAGATTCCACGGTAGTTGTTGCAGTCACCGCGGTCACCTTTGTTTTTATAGAGGGTGATGATGTTGGCATCGCGCATGTCCTGGGGTACTGCTCCCTCGTCCCAGCACAGGCATAGCAGTTCATGTAGTGCTGAGAGTATAGCAGGCTTGGCACTCTTGATTATTTCAGGGATAATGCTGTCCTTCCCAGGGGCTTTTCCGCTGGCTAGGGAATCAATGGCATCACTGAGTTCCGATTTGGTTGGCTGTATGTCCAGCTCATCCATGACTGGTAGAGGCTGGGCTGCATTGAGGGCAGTCTCAGTGACAGCATTCTCCCTGGAGTACAGTTCTAGGTAGTGCTCAACCCAGCGGTCCATCTGTTTGCGTTGGTCAGTGATTATGTCCCCCGATTTAGATTTGAGGGGGGTGATCTTCTTGATGGTTGGCCCAAGAGCTCTCTTCATGCCATCATACATTCCTCTGATGTTTCCGGTGTCTGAGGCCAGCTGAATATGACTGCATAGGTGTTGCCAGTAGTCGTTTGCGCAACGCCTAGCTGTTCTTTGTGCAGTACTTCTGGCTGCTTTAAGTGCTGCGGATGTTAAATCGCTGGGGGCTTTCTTGTAGTTCAAAAGTGCAATGCGCTTAGCGGCTATGACAGGTTCCAGCTCTTCATTATGAGATTGAAACCAGTCTGCATTTCTCTTCGCAATTTTGCCGTAGGTGGTCAAAGCTGACTCATAGATGGCGTCTCTGATGTGGGCCCACTTGGTCTCAGCATCCCCTGTGGGAGTGTTTTGAAGGGCTGTTACAAGTGAATTTAGAAATTTTTGTAACAGCTGTGGGTGAGAAATTCTGCTCGTGTTGATGCGCGGGTGGCCCTTCTGCTTGGAATGATGCAACTTCTTTGGTCTGAGTCTAACCTTGCTGCACACCAGGGAGTGGTCGGTGTCGCAGTCCGCACTGTGGAAGCTGCGTGTGATTTGAACACTGTTTAAGGCGGCTCGCCTTGTGACAATGAGGTCTAGCTGGTGCCAACGACGTGATCTTGGGTGCCTCCATGAAACCTGGTGACAGGGTTTAGTGTGAAAGAACGAGTTGGTGATGCAGAGGTTATGATAGGTACACAACTCAAGCAGTCTCTGCCCGTTCTCATTCATCCTTCCAACGCCATAGCGCCCAAGGCAGGAGGGCCATGAGTCATGGTCGGCCCCAACCCTGGCATTAAAGTCCCCCAGCAGGAATAGGTGTTCGGTGTTGGGGATGCTGCTAATGATGTTATGGAGTTGTTCATAGAACTGGTCTTTAGCTTCAGGTGCGGAACAGAGTGTTGGAGCATAGATGCTGAGTAGGTGTACTGGACCAGAGGTGGTGAGCAGTCGGATGGACAGTATGCGTTCCGAGCCATTTGAGGGAGGCTCTATCATGCTGAGCAAGGAGTTTCTGATGGCGAAGCCCACTCCATGCTGTCTTGGTTCTTCAGGATCCCTGCCCTGCCAGAAGAAGGTGTAGTCTTGCTCTGCTAGAGAGCCACTCGCGGGGAGGCGAGTCTCCTGAAGTGCTGCAATGTCCACATTGAGTCTACTGAGCTCGTTGTTAATGATGGCGGTCTTCCGAGAATCGTTGATTTGTGTAAGGTCTTCCGACAGGCCAGGACACATAGTTCTGACGTTCCAGCTTGCAAAGGGAAGGGCTGGTACCTTCTTTCCTTTTTTCATGTTGTTTGGTGCGGTGTATCAGTCCACCTTTCGGGCAATGACCCTGAGCTCCAAGCACCCATTGAAGCAGGCAGACTGTGGCGGGACAGAACCTTATTGACCGGGGGCTGCCCGGTTTGAGGCGGGCGGTAGCTGTCCAGTGAGGTGCAATGACCTCTCCCACCGACAAAGGCAACCCGTGGCTCCCAGTTTCTACGCCAATTTATCTGGACTTATAACCCGTAACTGCTGCCTTCCGTGTTGTTTCAGTCGCTGTGAGGCAACTATGGAGTGACCTCTCCATGGCGCATGCCTGGGCAAATTTATGGAGTTTGAGAGTTGCCCAGTCGTCAAAACCCCCCTCTCGGCCTTTCTGGTGGGGTCCAAAGGAGTGCAGGACACGACGTTTGGCACCAGTATGGCTGCAGGAACTGCCGGAAACATGCCAAAGGTGACACATGACCGCCTACGGGGTTCCGCTCCGGATTTTCTGTTAGGGTATTCCAGGAATATTCCAGGAATATTCACTGGGATTTTAGTGCAATTTTCCTGGAATTCTGTGTAACCTAACCGACGTGTAACCGTTCATCTTGTAGTGCATGTGTAATGTTTAATTTTCTGAAAGCCATACAGAGCAGAGTTTAAGATCCTCCAACAAGGTCAAGATTGTTGGCATTTATTACCTTTCGGGGTCTAATCTGTAGTTAAGTTGGACTGGACTTGTGAATAATTGTTTTTAAGTTGCTTTTCCCACCATACTGCAGCATCCCACCATATAATATACTTTGTTGCCGATATTGTCTGAATATAGACAAAAAATAGCCACAAATTTTACTATTCATTCCGGGGCAGACAGGTGAAGTGTTTGTTTTGCCTGTGATTTGACTCTACCCCTAATGATAACTAACTCATTTTGTTCGCCACGATTGATTCACATTTTCTGTTGGGTTTTTGTTTCTTCGAGGAATGTACATTTGCTGTCAAGCATGAAATAACTTCTTTAACTACTAGCCATTGTCTGGCTACTGTCAAATCGTTTGATGCATTTACCCAATACACCATCGGCAACTTGCCCGACTTATCTTCATAGTTTCCTTTGTTCAGATTTAAAAGCCTAGTTTCAGAATGAAATATATCTTTTCTTCAATTGTAAAATTCTATCATATTGTGGTCAGGATGTCATAATGGCTCCTTTACAACAAGGTTATTAATTAGCCATTTCTCATTACAAAATACTAAATTTGAAATAGCTCAATCCCTAGTTGGTTCTTCAACATACTGCTCCAGTCATCCATCTCGTACACATACTAGGAATTCATCCAGCACAGAATTTGTGCTAATTAGGATGAGGCAATCTATCTGTAAATTGAAGATGCCCATTGTTACTGCATTGCCCATGTTACATGCAGCTGTAATTTCCTGATGTTTACCGTGTCAAACATTACCTCTGTAGTTTGGTGGTCTACTAAACATCTCCCACCAATGTTTGCTGCCCCTTGCTGTTGCTTAGTTCCACCCAAACTGATTCCACATCTTGCTCCTTTGATCTAAGATACTGTCTCACTAATGTATTGTCTCGTCCAGCATTAACAGCACTATCACACCTCGTTTTCCCCACCGCCCATCCTTCCAAAATGAATGCATCGAGGATTGACATGTTCGTGTCGTAATGACGGGCCAGGCCTAAATTAACCAAAGCTTTAATCCATTTTAAAAATCAAGGGCCATAATCCAACAGGTGCACGTTGAAATAAGGGATAAAAAGACAGACACAAATGCAGGAAGACACATTGAATCCTGCCTCTGGGTGAAGTACACTGTCCAAGGCGGATGGACAGCCTGTCCAATAACATTCCACATCACAAAACTCTCTCACTCTCTTCACATGTTGTCATTATAGTTTTCAAAGTAAAACAAATGCCTCCAGGAGCAGAACAGTAAATTAAAATTAAATTGGATAAATCAAAGCAAAAGATTCTCAGGAATAGGTGCAGCAAGATCCCAAAACTATTTTCTCTCTGTTGTCATGACAATCTCTCATTAACATCCCAATACAAACAAATCCCAGTTGGAAAGCAAAGGATCAAAAGTGATATCGACTGCGAGCACACAACCCACACACACCAGACTGAGAGAAATATCCCTTCCCCTGGAGAGAGAGGGAGGGAGAGAGTTTGGGATTTGAACTGGGCCTCATTTCCACCCAGACACAACCCAACTCAGCAGTTTGCTTCACCAGTGAAAATGTTTTAATTTAAAGCTAGTCTAATGATGGCCATGAAACCATTGTTAATTGTTGTAAAAACCCATCTGATTCACTAATGTCCTTCAGGGAAGGAAATCTGCTGTCCTTACCTGGTCTGGCCTACATGTGACTCCCGATCCACAGCAATGTGGTTAACTCTTCCATGCCCTTGAAATGGCCTCGCAAGCCACTCAGTTCAAGGGCAATTCGGGATGGGCAATAAATGCTGCCTGGCCTGCGGCGCCCACATCCTATGAAACAATAAAAAAAAATGTTACTCTTTGGGATGTTGTTCAATATGTTCCTCGGTGTCCTGTCCATTGCCCCTTGCTGTTGCTTAGCTCAGCCCAGGAGCAACACCAGGCATACCGCAAAATGAGGTGTCAACCTGGTGAAGCTACAACCCAGGACTACTTGCATGCCAAACTGTGCAAGCAGCATGCGATAGACAGAGCTAAGCAATTCCATAACCAACGAATCAGATCTAAGTTCTGCAGTCCTACCACATCCAGCCGTGAATGGCGGTGGACAATGAAACAACTAACTGGAAGAGGTGGCTCCACAAATATCCCCATCCTCAATGATGGGGAGCCCAGCACATCAGTGCGAAAGATAAAGCTGATGCATTTGCAACAATCTTCAGCCAGAAGTGCCGAGTTGATGATCCATCTCGGCCTCCTCCTGAAGTCCCCAGCATCACAAATGCCAAACTTCAGCCAATTCGGTTCACTCCACGTGATATCAAGAAACGACTGAAGGCACTGGATACTGCAAAAGCTATGGGGCCTGACAACATTCCGGCAATAGTATTGAAGACCTGTGTTCCAGAACTTGCCGCGCCCCCAGCCAAGCTGTTCCAGTACAGCAACAGCATTGGCATCCACCCTGCAATGTGTAAAATTGTCCAGGTATGTCCTGTACACAAAAAGCAGGACAAATCCAGTCCGGCCAACTACCGCCCCATTAGCCTCCTCTCAATCATCACTAAAGTGATGGAAGATGTCATCAACAGTGCCAACAAGCGGCACTTGCTGAGCAACAACCTGCTCAGTGATGCTCAGTTTGGGCTCCGCCTGGGCCAATCAGCTCCTGACCTCATTACAGCCTTGGTTCAAACATGGACAAAAGAGCTGAACTCAAGAGGTGAGGTGAGAGTGACTGCCCTTGACATCAAGGCAGCATTTGACCGAGTATGGCATCAAGGAGCCCTAGCAAAACTGAGATCAATGGGAATCAGGGGGAAAACCCTCCACTGGCTGGAGTCAGACCTAGTGCAAAGGAAGATGGTTGTGGTTGTTGGAGGTCAATCATCTGAGCTCCAGGACATCGCTGCAGGAGTTCCTCAGGGTAGCGTCCTAGGCCCAACCATCGTCAGCTGCTTCATCAATGACCTTCTTTCAATCATAAGTTCAGAAAGTGGGATGTTCGCTGATGATTGCACAATGTTAAGCACCATTCGCAACTCCTCAGATACTGAAACCGTCTGTGGAGAAATGCAGCAAGACCTGGACAATATCCAGGCTTGGGCTGATAAGTGGCAAGTAACATTCGCGCCACACAAGTGTCAGGCAATGACCATCTCAACAAGAGAGAATCTAACCATCTCTCCTTGACATTCAACGGCATTACCATAGCTGAATCCCCCACTATCAACATCCCAGGGGCTACCATTGACCGAAAACTGAACTGGAGTAGCCATATAAATACCGTGGCTACAAGAGCTGGTCAGAGGCTAGGAATCCTGAGGCGAGTAACTCACCTCTTGACTCCCCAAAGCCTGTCCACAATCTACAAGGCACAAGTTAGGAGTGTGATGGAATACTCTCCACTTGCCTGGATGGGTGCAGCTCCAACAACACTCAAGAAGCTCGACACCATCCAGGACAAAGCAGCCCGCTTGATTGGCACCCCATCTACAGACGTTCATCCCTCCACCACCGACGCACATTGGCAGCAGTGTGTACCGTCTACAAGATGCACTGCAGCAACGCACCAAGGCTCCTTAGACAGCACCTTCCAAACCCGCGACCTCTACCAACTAGAAGGACAAGGGCAGAAAATACATGGGAACACCACCACCTGCAAGTTCCCCTCCAAGTCACACACCATCCTGACTTGGAACTATTTCGCCTTTCCTTCACTGTCGCTGGGTCAAAATAATGGAACTCCCTTCCGAACAGCACTGTGGGTGTACCTACCCCACTTGGACTGCAGCGGTGCATGAAGGCAGCTCACCACCACCTTCTCAAGGGCAATTAGGGATGGGCAATAAATGCTGGCCTGGCCATCGACGCCCACATCCCATGAATGAATAAAACAAAATACAGGGGACCTGTTTTGTTGATGTAAGACATTTAACTCTAAGCCCTTGTCGGGAACAATACTGCAGTTTGAAAATGTCTGATCCCCCTTACAGGCCCCACACATGGATTGGAAAATGTTCGGGAGGCAGTGACACATGCCATCTAAAGCTCAGCTCAAAACTCACGTTGAACAAATTCAGATCCAAATGTCTGGATTTCTCTCTGTGTCTGCCTGTCTCTCTCGCATGCTCTTTCTGTCTCACTGTCACACCACTCTCTCTCACTCGTTCTTTGCCTGTCTCTCTCCGTGTCTGATTTACTCTCTCATTCCACGTCAGTCTCTTTCTCTTTATTTCATGCTCTGCCTGTCCAACTTTCGTTCGCCCTCTTTCTCTCCCTCTCATTCTCTCTCACTCTTTTTCTCTCTCTCTTTTTCATTTTCTTTGTCAACCTGTCTCTCTCAAACTATCATTCTCCCCACTGTCGGTCTGTCTCAATCCACGTCAGCCACTCTCTTTCTCTGTCTCATTCATGGTCAGCCCCTCTCTTTCTCTGCCTCATTCTCTCTCACTCGTCTTCTCTTTCTCTCTCGCACTCCATCTATCTATCTAACCTACTGGCTCTCTCTCTATCTATCTATCTATCTATCTATTTATCTATCTATCTATCTATCTATCTATCTATCTATCTATCTATCCATCTATCTATCTATCTGGCTCTATCTCTCTTGGTTTTTTGCTCTGTCTGACTCACTCTCACTTCCGTTCTCGTTTTTTCTCTGTCTCATTCCCTGTCTGTCTCGCGTACACATTCCGTCTGCCTAACTGTCTTTTTCATTCCTCTCCTCACGTCTCTACCTCACTCTGTTTGGTGCTCTGTACTTTTCTACTCTCTCTCGCTTCAATCCTCTCTCTCACTTCCAGTCTGCATTTCTGTATCAATCTTTCTGCTTCCTTAATCTCATTCTCTGTCACTTCGTCTCTTTCATTCATGTGGTCTGGCACCCCATCTCCTTCCTCTCTCCCTCTCTCATTTTTTTTGTTATCCATACATTGCCACATTGTAGCTCTGCCTTTTATCTGGGCCAGAGAGAGGATCTCCCAATGTACAATACACACTGCAGAATTTTGTCATTCACCTTTTGGAACTGCGTGTTTTCTGGGCCAGAGGGAGCAGGTTGCATGGTTAAATGGAGTTTTGATATATGTTCATTCCCACATTGCGGAATTGCTATGTTACTGGACAAGATAGAGAGACAGAGAGAGAGAGAGACAGAGAGAAGCTGGGGTTGCTCATTGGAGATGGAGGAGTTCTGAGCTGTTCCGTCCTGAATTGAGGAACTGTCTGTTCTCTGGACCAGAGAGAGGAGCTGTAACTTATCATTGGAATTCGATTCTACGTTTATTGCAGCAAAGGTATTATTCTGGCTGGAGGGCTAAATATTAACAAGAGAACGTCAGTTCTTGGCTAATTGATCCGAAACGTTAAATCTTAGAAATAGAATCTGAGAAAGTTTAAAGCACAGAAAGAGGCCACTTGGCCCATTGTGTCTGTGCCAGCCAAAAAACGATCCACCTATTCTAATCCCACCTTCCAGCATTTGGTCCGTAGCCCTGCAGATTATAGCACTTGAGGTGCATATCCAGACTCCTTTTGAATGAGTTGAGGATCTCTGCCCAACCATCTTTTCAGGCAGCGAGTTCCAGACCCACATCAGCCTCTGGGTGAAAACATTTTGTCTCATCTCCCCTATGATTATTTTAACAATCACTTTACATCTATGCCCCCGAGTCACTGAACTCTCTGCTCAGGACAATAGAACCTTCACCTCCACTCTATCCAGGCCCCTCAACATTCTGTACATTTCAATCAGATCTGTTCCAAGGAGAACAAACCCAGCCTATCCAATCTTTCCTCATAGCTACATTTTTCCTGTCCTGGTAACACCCTCGTAAATTCCCTCTGTACCCTCTCCAGTGCAGTTACATCCTTTCTTAGTGACGTAACCAGAACTGCACAAAGTACTCAAGTTGTGACCTAACTAATGAATTATACTGTTCCAGCATAACCTCCGTGCTCTTATATTCTATTTCTAGGCTAATAAAGGAAAGGATTCCATATGCCTTCTTCACCACCTCAACGACCTGTCCTGCTTCCTTCAGGGATCTGTGGACATTCACTCCAAGGTCCCTCTGTGCATCGCAGTATTTCCCCATTAATTGTACATTCAGTTGTCTTGTTTGACCTCCCCAAATGCATCACCTCACAATTCTCTGAGTTGAACTCCATTTGCCACTTTTCTGCCCATCTTACCATATCATCAATATCTTCCTGCAGCCTACAACTATACTCCTAGCTATCTACTACAAGGCCAATCTTTGTGTTGTCTGCAAAATTCTTGATCATGTCCCCTACATTTCCATCCAACACGTTCATATAGGCCACAGAAAGCAGGGGACTCAGTACTGAGGTCTGCAGAAGGCCACTGGAAACAGCCCTCCAGTGGCTGAAACACCCGTCAACAATGACCCTTTGTGTCCTGCCACTGAGGCACTTTTGTATCTATCTTGCTGCATTTCTCTTGATGCCATGGGATTTTATTTTTTTAACCAGTCTGTCATGTAGGACCTTGTCAAAATCTTTGCTAAAATCCTTGTGGACCACATCAACTGCACGACCCTCATTGATCTTTCGTGTTATTCCTTCAATTAATTCAATCAAGTTGTTCAAACAAGATCTTCCCTGAACGAATCAATGCTGACTGTCCTTCATTTACTTGTGCCTTTCTAAGTGACAGTTTATCCTGTCTCTCAGAATATATTCCAATCATTTGCCCACTGCTGAGGTTATACTGACTGGCCTGTAACTCTTCGCTCCCTTTTTAAACAGAGGTACAATGTCAGCTGTTCTCCAATCCTCCAGCACCACACCTTTGTCCAGTGAGCACCCAATCTCCCCATCTCGGTCACCTCCTCCAACCCATAAAACCCTCCCTATCTCTGTTAGCTCCTCCAACCCATTAAACCCTCCCTATTTCTGTAACCTCCTCCATCCCCTGCAACCCTCCCTATTTCTGTAACCTCCTCCAAGCCCTGCAATCCTCCTAGCTCTGTTAGCTCCTCGGCACCCCATCTCTCCCTACCCCTGTAACCCCCTCCAGCCCGGAAAACACTCCCTCTCTCATAACATCCTTCAGCCTCTACAACCCTACCTTGCTCTGTTACCTCCTCAGCCCCGACAACACTCCCTATGTGTATGACCTCCTCCATCCCCTACAACCCTCCCTATTTCTGTCACCTCCTCCAGTCACTGCAACTCTCCCCATCTCTGTTATATCCTCAGCACCTAAACACTCGCTATCTCTGTAACCTCCTCCAGCCCAAACAGCACTCTCTTATCTCTGTAGCCTCCACCAGATGCTACAACCCTCCCTACCTCTTTTACCGCCTCAGCGCCCAACACTCCCTCTCTCTGTAAGCTCTTCAGCAGCTACAACCTTCCATAAGTCTGTAAACTCCTCCCTCCCCTATAACCCTCCCTATCTTTATCACTTCCTCCAGCCCCCACAACCCTCCCTATCACTGTGACCTCCTCCTGCACCTACAAATCTCCCTATCTCTGAAACCTCCTCCAGCCCCTGCAACCCTCCCGAACTCTACCACCTATTGCAAACCTGACAACCCTCCCTATCTCTGGAACCTCCTCAGCCACTAGAACTTTCCCTATCTCTGCCATTTCCTCCAGCCCTTACAACCCTCCCTGGCTCTGTAATCTCCTCCAGCCCCGACTACTCTCCTTATCTGTGCAGCCTCCTACAACTCTCCCTATCACTGTCACCTCCTCCAGCCCTACAACCCTCCGTATTTCTGTAACCTCTTCCATCAGCTACAACCCGTCGTTTCTCTGTTATCTCCTCAGTCCCACAGTACTCCCTATCTCTGTTAACTCCTTCAGCACTAAAACCCTCCCTATTTCAGTAACCTCCTACATCCACTCCAACCCTCCCTATCTCTGTCACCTCCTCCAGCCCCAACAACTGTACCTGGCTCTGTCACATCCTCCAGGACCTACGATCCTTCCCTCTAAATAAAAGGCCCTACAACCCTCCCCAGCCCTGTCGCCTCCACAAGCCCCGACATCTACTCCCTATCTCTGTTGCCTCCTCAGCACCGAACAATCCCTATCTCTGTAACCTCCTCAGAACCAACAACCCTCCCGAACTCTGTAATCTCCTCCAGCCCCAATAACCCTCCCAACCCCTGTCACTTCCTCCAGCCCTGACAACTATCCCTATGTTGCCACAACCTCCAGTCCCTACATCCCTCCCTATATCTGTAACCTCCTCAGCCATTACAACCCTCCCTATTTATGTCACCTCCTCCAGCCCCTACAACACTCCCTGGCTCCGTTACATCCTCCAGCACCGACAACCCTCCCTATATCTGTAACCACCTCCAGCCTTTACAACCCTCTCTATTTATGTCACCTCCTCCAGCCCCGACAACCCTCCCTGGCTCCATCACATCCTCCAGCCCCTACAACCCTACCTGTCACTGTAACTTCCTCCAGCTCCTAAAACCCTCCCTAGCTCTGTCACCTACGCCAGGCTCCACAACCCTCCCTATCTCTGTAACCTGCTCCAGCCCCACAACATTCCATAGCCCTGTCACCTCCTCCAGCGGTTAGAACCCTCCCGATCTCTGTAACATCCTCCAGCCCCTACAACCCTATCTATCTCTGCACCTTCCTCTAACCCTTATCTCTGTAACCAACTCCAGTCCAACAGCCCACCCTAGCTCTGCAGCCTTCTCCTGCCCGTACAACCCTCCTTAGCTGTCACCTCCTCCAGCCCGACAACCTCATTATCTCTGTAACCTCCGACAGCCCGTATCACCCTCCCTATCACTGTAACATCCTCCATCCCCTCCAACCCTCACTATCTCTGTAACCTCCTCCAGAGCTACAACCCTCCCTAACAATCTAACCTCCTCCATCCCCTAAAACTATCCACAACTCTGGAACATCCTCCAGAACCTAAAACCATCCCTATCTCTGTAAACTCCTCCAGCCTCTTCATCCCTTCCCATCACTCAAAACTTCCCCTGCCCCAACAACCCTCAATATCTCCGTAAACCCCTCCACCCGCTACAACCCTCCTTATCTCTGTAATCTCCTCCAGCCCCGACAACCCTGCCTTACACTGTAACCTCCTCCAGCCCCTAAAACCATCCCCAACCCTGTAACATCCTCCCGCACCTAAAACCATCCCTAACTCTGTAAACTCCTCCAGCGTCTACAGCCCTCCCTATCTCCCTAAATACATCCAGCCCCTGCAACCCTCCAAATCTCTGTAACCTCCTCCATCCCCGCCAACATTCCCTATCTCTGTAACCTCCCCAGCCCCTACAACCCTCCCAATCTCTCTAACTTCCTCCAGCCCTACAACGCTCCCTATCTCTGCTGCCTCCTCTGCCCATATAACACGTCCTATCTCTGTCACCTCCTCCAGGCCAGACAACCTTCCCTAACACTGTCACCTACACCAGGTTCTACAACCCTCCCTCTCTCTGTAAAGTCCTCAGCCCTACAACCCTCCTGATCTCTGTAACCTCCTCCACCCCTACAACTTCCCTGTCTCATGTTTCAGGTCAGTGATGAAGGTTCTGATGAAGGGTCACGTCATTCAAGGTTAACTCAGTTTCTCTCTCCACAGATGCTGCCAGACCGGCTGAGTATTTCCAGCATTTCCTGTTTTTATTTCACTTTACATCTATGCCCCCTTGTCACTGACCTCTCTGCGAAGGTAAATAGGCCCATCACGTACACTTTATCCAGGCCCTTCAAAACTTGCGACATTTCAATCTAACCTCACCTCAGACTTCTCTGTTCCAGCACAGCAGCCCCAGCCTATCCAATATTTCCTCACAGCAACATTTTTCCAGACCTGGCAACATCCTCGTAAATTTGATCTGTACCCTCTCTAGTGCAATTAAATCCTTTCTGTAATGTGGTGACTGGAGCTGCACAAAGTACTCATGGTGCGGCCCAACCAATGACTTATATAGTTACAGCATAACCTCTTTCCTATTCTGCACCTCGGCGAATAAAGGAAACGTATTCCCTATGTCTTCTGAACGCACTTAGCGAGCTGTCCTGCTATCTTCATGGATCTATGAACATTCACTCCAAGGTTCCACACTTCTTCTACACCTGGAAGGATTCTCCCATTAATTGTGCATTCCTTTGCCGAGCTCGACCTCCCTAAATTCATCACCTCACACGTCTCAGCTTTGAATACCATTTGCCACTTTTCTGCCCACCTGGCTCGTCCTTTAACATTTTCCTGCAGTCTGCAGCTATTCTGCTGTCTATCAACCACGCAGTCATTTTTTTTGTATCCCCGACAATGTTTTTGATCATGCCCCCTACATTTACGTCCAAATTCTAAACATATAGCACAAAAAGCAGTGGATCTATTAGCGAGCCCTGTGGAACGCCACTGGAAACAGCCGAACAGTCGAGACATCAGCATGAAAAGAGATATGGCTAAATAACAGCAAGCAGAGATTCGGGATGAATGGGTTATTTTCAGGGTGGAAAGCTGTAAATAGTGGAGTACAACAGGGATCAGTGCTGGAACCTCAAAGTTTTACAATCTATATTAATGACTTGGATGAAGTGACATTCAGACTTGTAGCCAAATTTGTTGAGGAGGCGAAGATTGGTAGGAAAGCAAGTTGTGATGAGGGCAAACATAGTCTGCAAAGGGAAATAGATAAGTTAAGCGAGTGGAGAAAAATGTGGCAGATGGAGCAGAACGTGCAATACGCCATTCCAGGGTTAATCTGCTGAACCTCCATTGCACTCCCTCGATGGCAAGGAGACACATCTTAACAGGAGGAGACAACAACTGTATAGAATACTACAAGTGAGTCTCACCAAGGCTTTTTACAATTGCAGCAACATATCTTTTTAACCTGTATTCAAATGCCATTGCAATGAAGGCCAGCAGACCATTTGACTTCCGAAATGCTTACTGCATCTGCATACTAGCTTTTAGTATGCGAGTGAACTCATGAACCAGGACACCCAGATCCCATTGGATATCAAGACTTCACAACCTCTCACCATTTAAGAAATACTCGGCCTTTCTGTTTTTCTACCAAAGTGGATCACTCTCTGGAACTGCTTCAAGAGTTCACCTACCTGGGCTCAACTATCACCGGTAACCTGACTCTCGATGCAGAAATCAACAAGTGCATTGGAAAGGCGCCGGCTGCTATGTCCAGAACTGCGAAGACAGTGTGGAAAAATGGTGCACTGACACGGTACACAAATGCCCGAGTGCATCAAGCCTGTCTCCTCAGTACCTTGCTCTATGGCAGCCAGGCCTGGACAACATATGTCAGCCAAGAGCGATGTCTCATTAGAACATTAGAACATGACAGCGCAGTACAGGCCCTTCGGCCCTCGATGTTGCGCCGACCTGTGAAACCATCTGACCAACACTATTCCATTTTCATCCATATGTCTATCCAATGACCACTTAAATGCCCTTAAAGTTGGCGAGTCTACTACTGTTGCAAGAGGGCGTTCCACGCCCCTACTACTCTCTGAGTCAAGAAACTACCTCCGACATCTGTCCAATATCTATCACCCCTCAACTTAAAGCTATGTCCCCTCATGATTGCCATCACCATCCGAGGAAAAAGACTCTCACTATCCACCCTATCTAACCCTCTGATTATCTTATATGTCTCTATTAAGTCACCTCTCCTCCTCCTTCTCTCTGGCAAAAACAACCTCAAGTCCCTCAGCCTTTCCTCGTAAGACCTTCCCTCCATACCAGGCATCATCCTCGTAAATCTCCTCTGCACCCTTTCCATAGCTTCCACATCCTTCCTATAATGCGGTGACCAGAACTGCACGCAAAACTCCAGGTGCGGCTGCACCAGAGTTTTGTACAGCTGCAGCATGACCTCGTGGCTCCGAAATTCGATCCCCCTACTAATAAAAGCTTACACACCATATGCCTTCTTAACAGCCCTATTAACCTGGGTGGCAACTTTCAGGGATTTATGTACCTGGACACCAAGATCTCTCTGCTCATCTACACTACCAAGAATCTTCCCATTAGCCCAGTACTCTGCATTGCTGTTACTCCTTCCAAAGTGAATCACCTCACACTTCTCCGCATTAAACTCCATTTGCCATCTCTCAGCCCAGCTCTGCAGCCTATCTATGTCCCTCTGAAACCTACAACATCCTTCGGCACTATCCACAACTCCACCGACCTTCGTGTCATCCGCAAATTTACTAACCCACCCTTCTACACCCTCATCCAGGTCATTTATCTTCGCTGCCTCTGGAGAATCCTTGGAACCAGGTGGCAGGACCGTATCTCCAATGGAGAAGTCCTCGAAGCAACCAACATCCCAAGCATATACACCCTACTGAGCAAGCGGCGCTTGAGATAGTTTGGCCATGTGAGCCGCATGGAAGATGGCAGGATCCCCAAGGACACATTGTACAGTGAGCTCGTCACTGGTATCAGACCCACTGGCCTTCCATGTCTCCGCATTAAAGATGTCTGCGAACGTGACTTGAAGTCCTGTGACATTGACCACAAGTCGTGGGAGTCAGTTTCCAGTGATCGCCAGCGCTGGCAGACAGCCATAAAGGCGGGGCTAAAGTGTTGCGAGTGGAAGAGACTTATCTGCTGGCAGGAAAAAAGATAGAAACGCAAGGGGAGAGCCAACTGTGTAACAGCCCCGACAACCAATGTTATCCACAGCACCTGTGGAAGAGTCTGTCACTCTGGAATTGGACTTTCTCGCCACTCCAGGCGCTGGTTCATAAACCACTGACCACCTCCAGGCGCTTATCCATTGTGGCTTGAGACAAGGAGACCAAAGACAGAAAGAACAAGAAAGAAAGAAAGAAGAAAGGATCACTCCACACTTACTCACATTAAATTCCATCTGTCATGCTCTTGTACATTCACTACACCTGTCGAAATCCCCTTAAAGCCTCCTTGCATCCTCCTCACAACTTAATTTCCCACCTAGTTTTGTGTCATCAGCAAATTTGTAAATAATCCATTTGGCCCCCACATCCAAATCATTTATATCGATTGTGAACAGCTGTAGCTGAAGCATTGATCCTTGCGGTACCCTATTAGTAACAGCCTGTCATCCTGGCAATGACTTATTTATTCCGACTCTCTGCTTTCCTTCTGTTAACCAGTTCTCAATCCATCGCAATATGTTACTCCCAATCCCATGTGCTCTAATTCTGTTTATTAATCTCCCGTGCAGGATCTTATTAAAAGCAGTCTTAAAATCCAAATACAGCACATCCACTGGTTTTCCTTTCTCTATGCTACAAGTAACATCCTCAAATAAAAACTCCAACAGGTTTGTCAAACATGAGTTTCGTTTCCGAAATCCACGTTGACTCCGCCGATCATATGACTTGTTCAAATGTTATCGTGTTATCTCATTCTTCATAATAGATTCTAACATTTTCACTACTACTGACATCAAACTAACAGGTTTGTAGTTCTCTGTTTCTCTCTCGCTGTCTTCTTAAACATTATGGTGACATTTGCTCATTTACAGTGTGCAGGATCCCTTCCAGAATCTATAGAATTTTGAAAGATCACCACTGATACATCTGCTATCTTTATAGCTACTCCTTCAATACTCTGGGATGTAGCTCATCTGGTCCAGGGGATTCATTAATTAACAATACAGTTCATTTTTCAAGTACCACCTCTTTATTTATACTAGTTTATTTCAGTTCCTCATTTTTACAAGTCCCATGGTTCCCCAGAATTTCTTGAGGATTTTCTGTATCTTCCTCCGTGAAGACAGATACAAAGTAATTGTTTAGTCTCTCCGCAATTTCCTCATTCTCCATGTAAACTCTCCTATCTCTACTTGCAATGGACCCACATCCGTCCTTGCTAATCTATTCCTTTTCAAATACATAAAGCGGCATTAAGTTTCTCTCTAGCTTGCATTCCAGATTTATTGTCCCTTTCCCGATTAGTTTATTGGTTCTCCTTTGTTGGTTTCTAAATTGCTCCCACTCCTAGGGCTTGCCACGTTTCCTGGCGACCGTACAAGGCTTTCAAGTTTGACCTAATGAAAACTTTAACTTATTTTGTTAGCCACGGTTGATTCACCCTTCCTGTTTGTTTTTTGTTTTTTGCGAGGAATGTACATTTGTTGTCAACCATGAAGTAACATTGCCTGGCTACTGTCAACTTGTTTAATGTAATTTCCCAATCCACCATAGCCAACTTGCCCTTCATATCTTCATGGTTTCCTTTGTTCAGATTTAAAACCCTAATTTCAGAATGAACGATATCTTTTTATCAAATTAAAAATTCTATCATATTGCGGTCACGATTTCATAATGGCTCTTTTCCAGTCAGGTTATTAATTAGCCCTTTCTGATTACAAAATACTAAATCAGAAATAGCTCAATCCCTAGTTGGTTCTTCAACATACTGCTCCAGTCATCCATCTCATACACATACTGGGAATTCATCCTCCACAGAATTAGTGCTAATTAAGATGAGGCACTCTATCTGTTGTTACTGTATTGCCCATGTTACATGCAGCTGTAATTTCCTGATGTTTACCGTCTCCAACATTACCACTGTAGTTTCGTGGTCTACTAAACATCTCCCACCAATGTTTGCTGCCCCTTGCTGTTTCTTAGTTCCACCAAACTGATTCTACATCTTGCTCCTTTGATCGAAGATACTGTCTCACTAATGTACTGTCTCGTCCTTCATTAACAGCGCTATCACACCTCCTTTTCCCCGCCGCCTACCCTTCCTAAATGACTGCATCGAAGATTAACATGTTAGTGTCGGAATGACGGAACAGGCCTAAATTAACCAAAACTTTAATCCATTTTAAAAATCAAGGACCACAATCCAACAGCTCACGTTGAAATGAGGGATCAAAGGCCGGGGACAAATGCAGGTAGACCCATTGAATCCTGCCTCGGGTGAAGGACACTGTCCAATGCGGATGGACAGTCTGTCCAATAATATTCCTCATCCCAAAACGTTCTCACTCTCTTCACATATTGTCATTACATTTTCAAAGCATAACAAATGTCCCCAGGAGCTGAGCAGTTAATTTAATTAAATTGGATAAATCATAGCAAAAGATTATCAGAAATAGGTGCAGCAAGATCCCAAAACTGTTTTCTCTCAATTGTACTGAAAATCTCTCAGCAACATCCCAATACAAACAAATGCTGGTTAGAAAGCAAAGGGTCAAAAATGATATCGATTGAGGCCACAATGCGAGCACACAACCCACACACACCAGACTGAGAGAAATATCCCTTCCACTGGAGAGAGAGGGATGGAGAGAGTTTGGGATTTGAACTGGGACTCCTTTCCACCCAGACACAACCCAGCTCAGCAGTTTGCTTCACCACTGAATATGTTACACGTTTGGATGTTGTTCAATTTGTTCCTCGGGGGCCTGTCCATTGACATGTTAATGCATCACAATCGGGGAAAGAACCAAATTGACCAGGGGACCTGTTTTGTTGATGTAAAACATTTAACTCGAAGCCCTTGTGAGGAACATTACTGCAGTTTGAAAATGTTTGCTCCCCCTTCCAGGCCCCACACAGGGATTGGAAAATGTTCGGGAGGCAGTGACACTTGCCAATTCAATCCTCAGCTCAATACACACGTTGAATAAATTCAGATCCATCTGCCTGTCTTAAACTCTGTGTCTGTCTCTATCTCTCCCTCACTCTCATTGTCTGTCTCACTCTATCAGTCTCACTCGCTGTCTGTCTGTCTCTTCTCTCTCATGCTCTGTCCGTCTCTCACTCTCACTCCCCCTCTCTCTCACTCGTTCCATGTCTGTCTCTCTCCGTGTCTGATTCACTCTCTCATTCCATGTCAGCTTCTCGCTCTTTCATGTTCTATATCTCAAACTTTCATTCTCCCTCTTTCTCTCCCTCTCATTCTCTCTCTCTTTCTCTCTCATTTTGCTTGCTTACATGACTCTCTCAACCTATCACTATCACTCCCTGCCGGTCTGTCTCATTCCATGTCAGGCCCTTGCTCTTTCATGCTTTCTGTTTCGCTCTCATTCGCCCTCTAACTCTCCATCTCAATCTCTCTCACACCCCCACTCTCTATCCATCCATCCATCCATCCATCCATCTTTCTATCTATCTATCTATCTATCTATCTATCTATCTATCTATCTATCTATCTATCTATCTATCTATCTATCTATCTATCTATCTATCTATCTGTCTGTCTATCTATCTATCTATCTATCTATCTATCTCTTGGACTTGTGCACTGTCTGACTCACTTTCACTTCTGTTCTCTTTCTCCCTCTCTCTCTCTCTCTCTCTCTCTCCCCCCCCCCCCACCCTACCTCCCCTCTCTCTACCTATCTCTCTTTCTATTGATCTCTGAATCTCTACATCTATCTCACTATCTCTCTATCTATCATTCTATCTCATGATTTTGTGCTCTCTCTGACTCACTCTCACTTCCATTCTCGTTTTCTCTCTCTCCCATTCGCTGCCTGTCTCTCGTACACACTCTGTCTGCCTATCTCTATTTTTAATTCCCTCTGTCCACGTCTCTACCCTCACTCTGTTTGGTGCTCTGAACCTTTCTTCTTCTCTCTTTCTCTCTTCATTCCTCCCTCTCACTCGTCTGTATTTCTGTATCAGTCTGTCTGCTTCCCTTTTCTCACTCTGTGTCACCCTGTCTCTTTCGTTCATGTGGTCTCGCTCTTTTTCTGCCTCTCTGTCTTTCTGTGTCTTTGTCACTCTCTCTCTATATATATATCCATCAGTCTCTCTGTCCATCTATCTATTTGTCTTTCCATCCATCTCTCCTTCTGCCTGTCTATCCAAATCTCCTTCTCTCTCTCTCTCTCTCTCTCTCTCTATCTATCTATCTATCTCTTGGTTTTGTGCTCTCTCTCTCTCTCTCTCTCTCTCTCTCTCTCTCTCTCTCTCTCTCTCTCTCTCTCTCTCTCTCTCTCTCTCTCTCTCTCTCTCTCTCTCTCTCTCTCTCTCTCTCTCTCTCTCTCTCTCTCTCTCTCTCTCTCTCTCTCTCTCTCTCTCTCTCTCTCTTTCTCTCTCTCTCTCTTCCTCGCTCTCACACTCTGTGCTGTTTTGCTCTCTCATCGTTTCTTCCTGGATTGGAATGTACCTTGAAATACTCAATTATTTATAGCAAGGACCATTCAAATCTGTGTTGTATTTTTAATATATTATATATTGAAATCGTGGAAAGAATTGAATCTTCAAAATCGTACACAGGAGCCTGGGAATAAAATCATTTTTTCTTGTTATCCATGCATTGCCACATTGTAGATTTGCCGTTGATCTGGGCCACAGAGAGGAGCCCCCATTCGACAATACAAACTGTAGACTTTTGTCATTCACCTTTCGGAACTGCATGTTTTCTGGGCCAGAGACAGCAGGTTGCAGAGTGAAATGGAGATTGGGGATACGTTCATTCCCACCTTGCGGAATTGCCCTGTTACTGGACAAGAGAGAGTAAAGGAGAAGCTGGCATTGCTCATTGGAGATGGGGGAGTTTTGAGTTGTTCATTCCCGAATTGTGGAACTGTCTGTTATCTGGGTCAGAGACAGGAGCCAGAACTGATCATTAGAATTTATCTTATTTTTTTAGCAAGACAACACTGAAGCACCTTCGGCCCACCAAGTCTGTGCCGACCAACAACCACCCATTTAAACCAACCCTGCAATAATCCCATATTCCCTACCACTTACCTGCACGTGGGACAATTTACAACGGCCAATTTACTTATCAACCTGCAAGTCTTTTGGCTGTGGGAGGAAACCGGAGCACCCGGCGAAAACCCACGTGGACACAGGGAGAACTTGCAAACTCCGCACAGGCAGGACCCAGAATCGAACCCGGGTCCCTGGAGCTGTGAGGCTGCAGTGCTAACCACTGTGCTACTGTTGCACGCAAATATAGTGAAATATTGAAAGCAAATGTATTATTCTGACTGGAGGCTTAATATTAACAAGAGAACGTCAATTCTTCTCTTATGGATCTAAAACGTTGAATTAAATTAGAATTGTAGCAAGTTTAAGGCACAGAAGGAGGCCACTTGATCCATTGCCTCTGTGCAGGCTGAAAAATGATCCACTTATTCTAATCGCACCTTCCAGCATTTGGTTCGTAGCTTTGCAGATTACAGCACTTGAGGTACATATCCAGACTGCCTTTGAATGAGTTGAGGGTCTCTGCCTCAACTATCCTTTCAGGGTTCCAGACCATCACCACCCTCTGGGGGAAAAAGATGTTCCTCATCTCCCCTCTGATTTGTTTAACTTTAAATCTATTCCCCCTAGTCACTGACCTCTCTGCTAAGACCTTGACCTCCACTCTATCCAGGCCCCTCAACATTCTATACATTTCAATCAGATTTGTTCCAAGGAGAACAAACCCAGCCTATCCAATCTTTCCTCATAGCTGCATTTTGCCTGTCCTGGCAACCTCCTCGTAAATTCCCTCTGTACCCTCTCCAGTGCAGTTCCATCCTTTCTTAGTGACGTGACCAGAACTGCACACAGTACTCAAGTTGTGGCCTAACTAATGCATTATACAGTTCCAGCATTACCTCCCTCCTCTGATAATCTATTCCTCCGCTAATAAAGAAAAGGAATCCGTATGCCTTCTTAACCACCTTATTGACCTGTCCTGCTACCTTCAGGGATCTGTGGACATTCACTCCAAGGTCCCTCACTTCCGCTGTACTTCTCAGTATTTCCCCATTAATCGAACATTCATTTGTCTTGTTTGACCTCCCCAAATGCATCACCTCAAAATTCTCTGAGTTGAACTCCATTTGCCACTTTTCTGCCCATCTTACCAGATTATCAATATCTTCCTGCAGCCTTCAACTATACTCCTCGCTATCTACCACAAGGTCAATCTTTGTGTTGTGTGCAAACTTCTTGAATATGCCCCCTTCATTTATGTCCAAAACGTTAATATATACCACAAAAAGCAGGGGACCCATTACTGAGCCCTGCAGGAGGCCACTGGAAACAGACCTCCAGCAGCTAAAACGCCCGTCAACAATTCCCCTTTGTGTCTTGCCACTGATACACTTTTGTGCCATCTTGGCTGCATTTCCCTGGATGCCATGGGATTTTATTTTTTTCACTGGTCTGTCATGTAGGACTTTGACAAAAGCCTTGCTAAAATCCTTGTTGACCACATCAACTGCACTACACTCTTCTAGCTTTCTTGTTATTTCTTCAAAAAATTCAATCAAGTTGGTCAAACAAGATCTTACCTTAATGAATCAATGCTAGCTATCCTTGATTAACCTCTGCCTTTCTAAGTGAGAGTTTCTCCTGTGTGTCAGAATATATTCTAACTGAGGTTAGACTGACTGGCCTGTAGTTATTCGGACTATCCTTCGCTCCCTTTTTAAACAGAGGTACAATGTTAGCAGTCCTCGAATCCTCCAGCACCACACATGTATCCAGTGAACACTGGATAATGGTGGTCAGACCTTCTTGTATTTCCTCTCTTACTTCTCTTAACAGCCTCGGGTACATTTCATCTGGCCCTGGTGAGCTATCAACTTTCAAGGATGCTCTTCCCATTAACACTTCCTCTCTCCCTATGTTTATCACATCCAATACTTCACAGTCCTCCTACTTAACTGCAATATCTGCATCATCCCCCTCTTTTGTGAAGACAGACGCAGAGTATTCACTAACAAAACAACATATTATGCCCGACACATAGGTTACCATTTGGTCTTTTATAGGCCCTACTCTCTCCTTAGATACATGTTACTCTTAATGTGTTGCTAAAACATCTTTGGGTTCACCTCGATTTTGCTTGCCAATATTATTTCATGCCCTCTCTTTGCTTTCCTAATTTCCTTTTTTATTTCACGCCTCCATTTTCTCTAGTGCTCTTGGCTTTCTGTCGTGTTGAGTTCTCGGTGTCCGAATTAAGCTTGGCTTTTTTACCTTATTTTAACCTGTATGCTCCTTGACACCCATGGGGCTCTAGATTTGCCCATCTCACCTTTTGTCTTCGTGGAAACCTTTACTCTGAGCCCCCTGAATCTCCCTTTTGAATGCCTTCCACTGCTCTGACATCGATTTACCTTCAAGTAGCTGTTTCCAGTCCACTTTCGCTAAATTACTCCTCAGTTTAGTAAAATTGGCTTTGCCCCAATTGGGAACTCTAACTCCTGCTCCATTTCTGTCCTTTTCCATAATTAGGTTAAAACTGACTGAATTATGATCACGACCTCCAAAATGCTCTCCCACTGCCACTCCTTCCACCTGCCCAGCATAATTTCCTAAAACTAAGTCTAAAACGTTACCGTCTCTTGTTGGACATGCTACAGACAGGGCAAACAGGTTCTCCTGAATGCACATCAAGACTTCTGCTCCCTCGATTCTTTTCACACTAAATCTATCCCAGTTATTAATGGGGTAAATAAAATGCCCTACTATTACTGCCCTATTGTTTTTGCACTTCTCAGAGACGTGCCAACATATCTGCTCTTTTATCTTCCACTGACTGTTTGGAGGTCTATAGTACAGTCACAGTAGTGTGATTGCCCCTTTTTTGTTCCTTCTCTCAATCCATATGGCCTCATTCGATGGACCTCCCAACATATCATCCCTCCTCACAGCTGTAATAGTTTCCTTGACCAAAAGTGCTACTCCCCCTCCATTCTTATCCCCCTCCTATTCGCGTCTGAAAACACTGTAACCAGGAATGTTGAGCTGCTATTTTTGTCACTGGTTAAGCCATGTCCCTGTAATTGCTATGATATCATACTACCACGTGTCTATCTGTGTCCTCAGCTCATCTGCCTTATTTGCTTTACTCCTTGCATTGAAATGGATAGCCTTGAACACTGGCAAACTTTTTTTCTAACATTTGTTTCCTCTGTCTTCCAGACTCATCCATTAATATTCTTTCTTCCATTTTCATTCCTAATTTTTTCCCAATTGAGTCTACCCTCTGGTCCCCATCCCCCTGCCAAACTAATTTAAACTGTCCCCAAAAGCACTAGCAAAACGTCAAGCAAGGAACTTAGTTGCGGATCTACTCAGGTGCAAACCGTCCAGCTTGTCCAGGTTCCATCTCCACCAGAGCCGTTCCCAGTGTCCCAGGAATCTAAAGCCCTCCATCCTGCACCATCTTTCCAGCCACGCATTCATCTGTCTTATCCTTCCATTTCTGCACTCACTTGTGCGTGGCACTGGGATTAATCCAGAGATCACTGCTTTTGAGGCACTGCTTGCTAATTTCTTATCTAGCTCCCTAAATACTGACAACAGCACCACATCCCTCTTTCTACCTATGTCGTTGGTTCCGATGTTGACCATGACTGCTGGATATCCACCCTCCCCCTTCAGGATGCTCTGCAGCCACTCAGTGACATCCTTGACCCTGGCACCAGGGAGGCAACACACCACCTGCGGTCACAAACGCCTGCTTGTTCCCCTGAATATTGAATCACCTGTCACTATAGCTCTTCCAGTCTTCCCTATACCTCCCTGTGCAGCTGAGCCACCAGTGGTGCAATAGACTTTGTTCTGACTTCAATCCCCAGGTGAAGCACCACTTTCCACAGTATTCAGAACTGGATACATGTTGGAGATTGCGATGCACTCGAGGGTCTCCTGCACTACCTGCTTGATTATTTTTGACTACCTGGTGGTCTCCCATTCCCTCTGTCCCTGTATACTATTTAGATGTGGGGTGCCTGCATCTGTAAACGATCTATCCACGTATCTCTCATCCTCATAAATGCACCGCGATGTCGGAAGCTGCCGCTCACGTTCCAAAACACAGAGCTCAAGCTGCCGCAATTGACAACACTTCCAGCACAAATGATTCTCAAGGGTACAGGAAGTATCTTGGAGCTCCCACATAGCACAGGAAGTGCATTCTGGAGGTTGAAACACCCCTGACATTCCTTTATTTAATAGGTGACCCTTTGTTACTGCCAAAAAAGAACCCTTACTAATATTACCACACCTCAGAATTATTAATAAAGCCTTACTAGTTCTGAAAAACCTGATTAAAATCAATACAGTTCACTAGTTAAAATAAACCCTACTCAAAAAGATACTCACCAGCTACTCATTTGTTCAAAATACTCACCGGTTACTTACTTGTTCTAATGTTATACTCTTCTTGATTACACAGATATGTAGACCTTCCTAATGGCAATAGACCATGCCAAAGCTAATAAAGCTTTGACAATTCTAATAAACTTTACCACGATAAGTAAACCTTATACTATTGATAAACTCAAATAATACTTAATGCAGCTTATGTATTCAACTGTCCAAATTTGAGCGTATTCACTCCCAGCTGGTCTCTCTCCCTAACTCTGTCACAGAGTCATAGAGTTGTACAGCACAGCAACAGGTCATTCGGCCCCTCGTTTCTGTGCCGGCCATCAAGCACCTAACTATTCTAATTCCTTGTCCAGCACTCGGCCCATCGCCTTGTATGCTGTGACATATCAAGTGCTCATCTAAATACTTCTTAAATGCTATGAGGTTTCCTGCCTCTACCACTTCTTCAGGCATTGCGTTCCAGATTCCAACCACCCTCTGGGTGAAAATTTGTATCCTCAAATCACCTCTAAACCTCCTGCCCCTTACCTTAAATCTATTTCGCCTGGTTATTGCCCCTCCACGAAGAGAAAAAAAGTTTCTTCCTATCTAACCTATCGATTTCCCGCATAATTTTGTATTCCTCAATCATATCTCCCGTCAGCCTTCTCTGCTCTAGGGAAAACAAAACTAACATTTTCAATCTCTCGTCATAGCTGAAATTCTCCAGCCCAGGCAGCATCCTGGTGAATCTCCTCTGCACCCTCTCCAATGCAATCGCATCCTTCCTATAATGTGGTGCCCAGAACTGTACACAGTACTCCAGATGTGGCCTAACTAGCATTTTATACAGCTCCATCATAACCTCCCTGCTTTTATATTCTCCGCCTCGGCTAATAAAAGCAAGTATCCCATCTGCCTTCCTACTCACCTTATCTACATGTATTATAACGAATATAAAATCTGCTTTAGTTTTTTGTTTATATAATACTGAATCGATCAAGTCTTATTTTAAAATTGATTGATTGAGATTCAGATATATTGAAAGCTTACCTGTATCCTCACCCCGGTGGCTTTCAGTCTCCCTGCTCTCTCTGTCGACTGTGATGTCATTCTGACATGACGTTTCCCTGTTTCCCATGCTTTGCTCCTGTCGTGCTCGCTTTCTCTCTGTCTCTCTATCTCCAGTCTCCAACTGTCCTTTTGGCACGTTTTTTGAAAGCTCCACTCACGCCATGCTCTCTCTCTCTCCCTTTATGTCTCTCTGTTCTCCGACTGTCCTTTTGGAATGCTTTTTAAAGCTCCACTCCTGCCGTGCTCTCCTTCTCTCTGTTTCTTACTCCACAGAGGATGCCTGACATGCTGAATATTTCCATATTTTTTCTGACATTATGACACCGTCTCTCTGCTCACTGTTTTCTGTCAGATTGCTGCTTCATGGTGATAATTTGGAAGATCAGAGTATGGGCACAATGAGGTCAGGAGCTGACTGGCTCTGGTGGAACCTAAACTGAGCATCAGTGAGCATGTTATTACTGTTTAAGTGGTGCGTGGTAGCAGTGTCGACTGCATCTTCCATCACTTTGGTGATGAATGAGAGTAGACTGAGGGCGCAATAATTAGCTGGATTGGATTGGTCCTGCTGTTTTGGGATAGGAATATCTGGGACACTTCAGGGCATTGCCCACCTTGTCAGGTAAATTCCAGTGTTGAAGTTGTACTGGGTGAGCTTGCCTTGGGACACTGCTAGTTCTGCAGCTCATGTCTTCACTCCTACAGCCAGGATGTTCGCAGTAAAGGCCTGATCTGGTTTAAAATTGAAACCTGACCAGGGCATGACCGGACCACATCCAACCCGACCCGACTCCACCATCGTAATGAAGTTAATATCAAACAGATTATTGTGATCTGCCTTGTTCCAAACGTTGTGCCGTTCCGGCAGCAGGCTATTCCTGCAAATGGAGTTGTGGGGAATCCGAACCTGATTTCATCACCAGGAACCGAAGCGCCACCGCCTCCCCCCCACCCCACCCCGACCCCGGCCCCCAACTTTCACACACATTCACCTTGTGGCCGAGTTCATTGGATAGTGATCAGGGGAAGAAACCGAGTGATTTCCTTACCCCCTCCCTTTTATAGTCAACACAGTTTGCGGAGGGATGTAGGGATGTTGAGATTTGGAGTGGGTGGGGGTGGTGTGGTGGAGGCGGTGTGTGTGCAAGGCCCTGAAGATTTGAACATGAGCAACACGGAGGCCAATGATCATTTTCTTCCTGCTATTCCTAAACTCAGTGAATTCAATTCAGAGAGATTGGACTGGAAGGTAAATTTCAGTGAAAGGAAAGATTGGTTGATTGGAAAAATCACAGATCAGATAGCAGGCTTTCCCAGTGCTGTTTGATTGTAAATGTACAGTACTGCAGATTCCCAGTGCTGTCTGATCATTAGTCTACAGTACTGCAGATTCCCGGTGCTGACTGATCATTAGTCTACAGTACTGCAGATTCCCGGTGCTGGCTGATCATTAGTCTACAGTACTGCAGATTCCCGGTGTTGTCTGATCATTAGTCTACAGTCCTGCAGATTCCCGGTGCTGGCTGATCATTAATCTACAGTACTGCAGATTCCCAGTGCTGTCTGATCATTAGTCTACAGTACTGCAGATTCCCGGTGCTGTCTGATCATTAGTCTCCAGTCCTGCAGATTCCCGGTGCTGTCTGATCATTAGTCTACAGTACTGCAGATACCCGGTGCTGTCTGATCATTAGTCTACAGTACTGCAGATTCCCGGTGCTGTCTGATCATGAGTCTACAGTACTGCAGATTCCCGGTGCTGGCTGATCATTAGTCTACAGTACTGCAGATTCCCAGTGCTGTCTGATCATTAGTCTACAGTACTGCAGATTCCCGGTGCTGTCTGATCATTAGTCTCCAGTACTGCAGATTCCCGGTGCTGTCTGATCATTAGTCGACAGTACTGCAGATTCCCGGTGCTGTCTGATCATTAGTCTCCAGTACTGCAGATTCCCGGTGCTGTCTGCTCATTAGTCTACAGTACTGTAGATTCCCGGTGCTGTCTGATCATTAGTCGACAGTACTGCAGATTCGCGGTGCTGTCTGCTCATTAGTCTACAGTACTGCAGATTCCCGGTGCTGTCTGATCATTAGTCTACAGTACTGCAGATTCCCGGTGCTGTCTGATCATTAGTCTCCAGTACTGCAGATTCCCAGTGCTGTCTGATCATTAGTCTACAGTACTGCAGATTCCCGGTGCTGTCTAATCATTAGTCTACAGTACTGCAGATTCCCGGTGCTGTCTGATCATTAGTCTACAGTACTGCAGATTCCCGGTGCTGTCTGATCATTAGTCTACAGTACTGCAGATTCCCAGTGCTGTCTGATCATTAGTCTACAGTACTGCAGATTCCCGGTGCTGTCTAATTATTAGTCTACAGTACTGCAGATTCCCGGTGCTGTCTGATCATTAGTCTACAGTACTGCAGATTCCCGGTGCTGTCTGATCATTAGTCTACAGTACTGCAGATTCCCGGTGCTGTCTGATCATTAGTCTACAGTACTGCAGATTCCCGGTGCTGTCTGATCATTAGTCTACAGTACCGCAGATTCCCGGTGCTGTCTGATCATTAGTCTACAGTACTGCAGATTCCCAGTGCTGTCTGATCATTAGTCTACAGTACTGTAGATTCCCGGTGCTGTCTGATCATTAGTCTACAGTACTGCAGATTCCCGGTGCTGTCTGGTCATTAGTCTACAGTACTGCAGATTCCCGGTGCTGTCTGATCATTTGTCTACAGTACTGCAGATTCCCAGTGCTGTCTGATCATTAGTCTACAGTACTGCAGGTTCCCGGTGCTGTCTGATCATTAGTCTACAGTACTGCAGATTCCCGGTGCTGTCTGATCATTAGTCTACAGTACTGCAGATTCCCGGTGCTGTCTGATCATTAGTCTACAGTACTGCAGATTCCCGGTGCTGTCTGATCATTTGTCTACAGTACTGCAGATTCCCAGTGCTGTCTGATCATTAGTCTACAGTACTGCAGGTTCCCGGTGCTGTCTGATCATTAGTCTACAGTACTGCAGATTCCCGGTGCTGTCTGATCATTAGTCTACAGTACTGTAGATTCCCGATGCTGTCTGATCATTAGTCTACAGTACTGCAGATTCCCAGTGCTGTCTGATCATTAGTCCCCAGTACTGCAGATTCCCGGTGCTGTCTGATCATTAGTCTACAGTACTGCAGATTCCCGGTGCTGGCTGATCATTAGTCTACAGTACTGCAGATTCCCGGTGCTGTTTGATCATTAGTCTACAGTACTGCAGATTCCCGGTGCTGGCTGATCATTATTCTACAGTACTGCAGATTCCCGGTGCTGACTGATCATTAGTCTACAGTACTGCAGATTCCCGGTGCTGACTGATCATTAGTCTACAGTACTGCAGATTCCCGGTGCTGGCTGATCATTAGTCTACAGTACTGCAGATTCCCGGTGCTGTCTGATCATTAGTCTACAGTCCTGCAGATTCCCGGTGCTGGATGATCATTAGTCTACAGTACTGCAGATTCCCGGTGCTGGCTGATCATTAGTCTACAGTACTGCAGATTCCCGGTGCTGTCTGATCATTAGTCTACAGTACTGCAGATTCCCGGTGCTGTCTGATCATTAGTCTCCAGTACTGCAGATTCCCGGTGCTGTCTGATCATTAGTCGACAGTACTGCAGATTCCCCATGCTGTCTGATCATTAGTCTCCAGTACTGCAGATTCCCGGTGCTGTCTGCTCATTAGTCTACAGTACTGCAGATTCCCGGTGCTGTCTGATCATTAGTCTACAGTACTGCAGATTCCCGGTGCTGGCTGATCATTAGTCTACAGTACTGCAGATTCCCGGTGCTGTCTGATCATTAGTCTACAGTACTGCAGATTCCCGGTGCTGGCTGATCATTATTCTACAGTACTGCAGATTCCCGGTGCTGACTGATCATTAGTCTACAGTACTGCAGATTCCCGGTGCTGACTGATCATTAGTCTACAGTACTGCAGATTCCCGGTGCTGGCTGATCATTATTCTACAGTACTGCAGATTCCCGGTGCTGTCTGATCATTAGTCTACAGCACTGTAGATTCCCGGTGCTGTCTGATCATTAGTCTACAGTACTGCAGATTCCCGGTGCTGTCTGATCATTAGTCTACAGTACTGCAGATTCCCAGTGCTGTCTGATCATTAGTCCACAGTACTGCAGATTCCCGGTGCTGTCTGATCATTAATCTACAGTACTGCAGATTCCCGGTGCCGTCTGATCATTAGTCTACAGTACTGCAGATTCCCGGTGCGGTCTGATCATTAGTCTACAGTACTGCAGATTCCCGGTGCTGTCTGATCATTAGTCTACAGTACTGCAGATTCCCGGTGCTGTCTGATCATTAATCTACGGTACTGCAGATTCCCGGTGCTGTCTGATCATTAGTCTATAGTACTGCAGATTCCCGGTGCTGTCTGATCATTAGTCTACAGTACTGCAGATTCCCGGTGCTGTCTGATCATTTGTCTACAGTACTGCAGATTCCCGGTGCTGTCTGATCATTAATCTACAGTACTGCAGATTCCCGGTGCTGTCTGATCATTAGTCTACAGTACTGCAGATTCCCGGTGCTGTCTGATCATGAGTCTACAGTACTGCAGATTCCCAGTGCTGTCTGATCATTAGTCTACAGTACTGCAGATTCCCAGTGCTGTCTGATCATTAGTCTCCAGTACTGCAGATTCCCGGTGCCTGCTGCTCATTAGTCGACAGTACTGCAGATTCCCGGTGCTGTCTGATCATTAGTCTACAGTACTGCAGATTCCCGGTGCTGTCTGATCATTAGCCTACAGTACTGCAGATTCCCGGTGCTGTCTGATCATGAGTCTACAGTACTGCAGATTCCCGGTGCTGTCTGATCATGAGTCTACAGTACTGCAGATTCCCGGTTCTGTCTGATCATTAGTCTACAGTACTGCAGATTCCCGGTGCTGTCTGATCATTAGTCTACAGTACTGTAGATTCCCGGTGCTGTCTGATCATTAGTCTGCAGTACTGCAGATTCCCGGTGCTGTCTGATCATTAGTCTACAGTACTGCAGATTCCCAGTGCCTGCTGATCATTAGTCTACAGTACTGCAGATTCCCGGTGCTGTCTGATCATTAGTCGACAGTACTGCAGATTCGCGGTGCTGTCTGCTCATTAGTCTACAGTACTGCAGATTCCCGGTGCTGTCTGATCATTAGTCTACAGTACTGCAGATTCCCGGTGCTGTCTGATCATTAGTCTCCAGTACTGCAGATTCCCAGTGCTGTCTGATCATTAGTCTACAGTACTGCAGATTCCCGGTGCTGTCTAATCATTAGTCTACAGTACTGCAGATTCCCGGTGCTGTCTGATCATTAGTCTACAGTACTGCAGATTCCCGGTGCTGTCTGATCATTAGTCTACAGTACTGCAGATTCCCAGTGCTGTCTGATCATTAGTCTACAGTACTGCAGATTCCCGGTGCTGTCTAATTATTAGTCTACAGTACTGCAGATTCCCGGTGCTGTCTGATCATTAGTCTACAGTACTGCAGATTCCCGGTGCTGTCTGATCATTAGTCTACAGTACTGCAGATTCCCGGTGCTGTCTGATCATTAGTCTACAGTACTGCAGATTCCCGGTGCTGTCTGATCATTAGTCTACAGTACCGCAGATTCCCGGTGCTGTCTGATCATTAGTCTACAGTACTGCAGATTCCCAGTGCTGTCTGATCATTAGTCTACAGTACTGTAGATTCCCGGTGCTGTCTGATCATTAGTCTACAGTACTGCAGATTCCCGGTGCTGTCTGGTCATTAGTCTACAGTACTGCAGATTCCCGGTGCTGTCTGATCATTTGTCTACAGTACTGCAGATTCCCAGTGCTGTCTGATCATTAGTCTACAGTACTGCAGGTTCCCGGTGCTGTCTGATCATTAGTCTACAGTACTGCAGATTCCCGGTGCTGTCTGATCATTAGTCTACAGTACTGCAGATTCCCGGTGCTGTCTGATCATTAGTCTACAGTACTGCAGATTCCCGGTGCTGTCTGATCATTTGTCTACAGTACTGCAGATTCCCAGTGCTGTCTGATCATTAGTCTACAGTACTGCAGGTTCCCGGTGCTGTCTGATCATTAGTCTACAGTACTGCAGATTCCCGGTGCTGTCTGATCATTAGTCTACAGTACTGTAGATTCCCGATGCTGTCTGATCATTAGTCTACAGTACTGCAGATTCCCAGTGCTGTCTGATCATTAGTCCCCAGTACTGCAGATTCCCGGTGCTGTCTGATCATTAGTCTACAGTACTGCAGATTCCCGGTGCTGGCTGATCATTAGTCTACAGTACTGCAGATTCCCGGTGCTGTTTGATCATTAGTCTACAGTACTGCAGATTCCCGGTGCTGGCTGATCATTATTCTACAGTACTGCAGATTCCCGGTGCTGACTGATCATTAGTCTACAGTACTGCAGATTCCCGGTGCTGACTGATCATTAGTCTACAGTACTGCAGATTCCCGGTGCTGGCTGATCATTAGTCTACAGTACTGCAGATTCCCGGTGCTGTCTGATCATTAGTCTACAGTCCTGCAGATTCCCGGTGCTGGATGATCATTAGTCTACAGTACTGCAGATTCCCGGTGCTGGCTGATCATTAGTCTACAGTACTGCAGATTCCCGGTGCTGTCTGATCATTAGTCTACAGTACTGCAGATTCCCGGTGCTGTCTGATCATTAGTCTCCAGTACTGCAGATTCCCGGTGCTGTCTGATCATTAGTCGACAGTACTGCAGATTCCCCATGCTGTCTGATCATTAGTCTCCAGTACTGCAGATTCCCGGTGCTGTCTGCTCATTAGTCTACAGTACTGCAGATTCCCGGTGCTGTCTGATCATTAGTCTACAGTACTGCAGATTCCCGGTGCTGGCTGATCATTAGTCTACAGTACTGCAGATTCCCGGTGCTGTCTGATCATTAGTCTACAGTACTGCAGATTCCCGGTGCTGGCTGATCATTATTCTACAGTACTGCAGATTCCCGGTGCTGACTGATCATTAGTCTACAGTACTGCAGATTCCCGGTGCTGACTGATCATTAGTCTACAGTACTGCAGATTCCCGGTGCTGGCTGATCATTATTCTACAGTACTGCAGATTCCCGGTGCTGTCTGATCATTAGTCTACAGCACTGTAGATTCCCGGTGCTGTCTGATCATTAGTCTACAGTACTGCAGATTCCCGGTGCTGTCTGATCATTAGTCTACAGTACTGCAGATTCCCAGTGCTGTCTGATCATTAGTCCACAGTACTGCAGATTCCCGGTGCTGTCTGATCATTAATCTACAGTACTGCAGATTCCCGGTGCCGTCTGATCATTAGTCTACAGTACTGCAGATTCCCGGTGCGGTCTGATCATTAGTCTACAGTACTGCAGATTCCCGGTGCTGTCTGATCATTAGTCTACAGTACTGCAGATTCCCGGTGCTGTCTGATCATTAATCTACGGTACTGCAGATTCCCGGTGCTGTCTGATCATTAGTCTATAGTACTGCAGATTCCCGGTGCTGTCTGATCATTAGTCTACAGTACTGCAGATTCCCGGTGCTGTCTGATCATTTGTCTACAGTACTGCAGATTCCCGGTGCTGTCTGATCATTAATCTACAGTACTGCAGATTCCCGGTGCTGTCTGATCATTAGTCTACAGTACTGCAGATTCCCGGTGCTGTCTGATCATGAGTCTACAGTACTGCAGATTCCCAGTGCTGTCTGATCATTAGTCTACAGTACTGCAGATTCCCAGTGCTGTCTGATCATTAGTCTCCAGTACTGCAGATTCCCGGTGCCTGCTGCTCATTAGTCGACAGTACTGCAGATTCCCGGTGCTGTCTGATCATTAGTCTACAGTACTGCAGATTCCCGGTGCTGTCTGATCATTAGCCTACAGTACTGCAGATTCCCGGTGCTGTCTGATCATGAGTCTACAGTACTGCAGATTCCCGGTGCTGTCTGATCATGAGTCTACAGTACTGCAGATTCCCGGTTCTGTCTGATCATTAGTCTACAGTACTGCAGATTCCCGGTGCTGTCTGATCATTAGTCTACAGTACTGTAGATTCCCGGTGCTGTCTGATCATTAGTCTGCAGTACTGCAGATTCCCGGTGCTGTCTGATCATTAGTCTACAGTACTGCAGATTCCCAGTGCCTGCTGATCATTAGTCTACAGTACTGCAGATTCCCGGTGCTGTCTGATCATGAGTCTACAGTACTGCAGATTCCCGGTGCTGTCTGATCATGAGTCTACAGTACTGCAGATTCCCGGTGCTGTCTGATCATTAGTCTACAGTCCTGCAGATTCCCGGTGCTGTCTGATCATTATTCTACAGTACTGCAGATTCCCAGTGCCTGCTGATCATTAGTCTACAGTACTGCAGATTCCCGGTGCTGTCTGATCATGAGTCTACAGTACTGCAGATTCCCGGTGCTGTCTGATCATTAGTCTACAGTACTGCAGATTCCCAGTGCTGTCTGATCATTAGTCTACAGTACTGCAGATTCCCGGTGCTGTCTGATCATTAGTCTACAGTACTACAGATTCCCAGTGCTGTCTGATCATGAGTCTACAGTACTGCAGATTCCCAGTGCTGTCTGATCATTAGTCTACAGTACTGCAGATTCCCGGTGCTGTCTGATCATGAGTCTACAGTACTGCAGATTCCCAGTGCTGTCTGATCATTAGTCTACAGTACTGCAGATTCCCAGTGCTGTCTGATCATTAGTCTACAGTACTGCAGATTCCCGGTGCTGTCTGATCATTAGTCTACAGTACTGCAGATTCCCGGTGCTGTCTGATCATTAGTCTGCAGTACTGCAGATTCCCGGTGCTGTCTGATCATGAGTCTACAGTACTGCAGATTCCCGGTGCTGTCTGATCATTAGTCTACAGTACTGCAGATTCCCGGTGCTGTCTGATCATTAGTCTACAGTACTGCAGATTCCCAGTGCTGTCTGATCATTAGTCTACAGTACTGCAGATTCCCGGTGCTGTCTAATTATTAGTCTACAGTACTGCAGATTCCCGGTGCTGTCTGATCATTAGTCTACAGTACTGCAGATTCCCGGTGCTGTCTGATCATTAGTCTACAGTACTGCAGATTCCCGGTGCTGTCTGATCATTAGTCTACAGTACTGCAGATTCCCGGTGCTGTCTGATCATTAGTCTACAGTACCGCAGATTCCCGGTGCTGTCTGATCATTAGTCTACAGTACTGCAGATTCCCAGTGCTGTCTGATCATTAGTCTACAGTACTGTAGATTCCCGGTGCTGTCTGATCATTAGTCTACAGTACTGCAGATTCCCGGTGCTGTCTGGTCATTAGTCTACAGTACTGCAGATTCCCGGTGCTGTCTGATCATTTGTCTACAGTACTGCAGATTCCCAGTGCTGTCTGATCATTAGTCTACAGTACTGCAGGTTCCCGGTGCTGTCTGATCATTAGTCTACAGTACTGCAGATTCCCGGTGCTGTCTGATCATTAGTCTACAGTACTGCAGATTCCCGGTGCTGTCTGATCATTAGTCTACAGTACTGCAGATTCCCGGTGCTGTCTGATCATTTGTCTACAGTACTGCAGATTCCCAGTGCTGTCTGATCATTAGTCTACAGTACTGCAGGTTCCCGGTGCTGTCTGATCATTAGTCTACAGTACTGCAGATTCCCGGTGCTGTCTGATCATTAGTCTACAGTACTGTAGATTCCCGATGCTGTCTGATCATTAGTCTACAGTACTGCAGATTCCCAGTGCTGTCTGATCATTAGTCCCCAGTACTGCAGATTCCCGGTGCTGTCTGATCATTAGTCTACAGTACTGCAGATTCCCGGTGCTGGCTGATCATTAGTCTACAGTACTGCAGATTCCCGGTGCTGTTTGATCATTAGTCTACAGTACTGCAGATTCCCGGTGCTGGCTGATCATTATTCTACAGTACTGCAGATTCCCGGTGCTGACTGATCATTAGTCTACAGTACTGCAGATTCCCGGTGCTGACTGATCATTAGTCTACAGTACTGCAGATTCCCGGTGCTGGCTGATCATTAGTCTACAGTACTGCAGATTCCCGGTGCTGTCTGATCATTAGTCTACAGTCCTGCAGATTCCCGGTGCTGGCTGATCATTAGTCTACAGTACTGCAGATTCCCGGTGCTGGCTGATCATTAGTCTACAGTACTGCAGATTCCCGGTGCTGTCTGATCATTAGTCTACAGTACTGCAGATTCCCGGTGCTGTCTGATCATTAGTCTCCAGTACTGCAGATTCCCGGTGCTGTCTGATCATTAGTCGACAGTACTGCAGATTCCCCATGCTGTCTGATCATTAGTCTCCAGTACTGCAGATTCCCGGTGCTGTCTGCTCATTAGTCTACAGTACTGCAGATTCCCGGTGCTGTCTGATCATTAGTCTACAGTACTGCAGATTCCCGGTGCTGGCTGATCATTAGTCTACAGTACTGCAGATTCCCGGTGCTGTCTGATCATTAGTCTACAGTACTGCAGATTCCCGGTGCTGGCTGATCATTATTCTACAGTACTGCAGATTCCCGGTGCTGACTGATCATTAGTCTACAGTACTGCAGATTCCCGGTGCTGACTGATCATTAGTCTACAGTACTGCAGATTCCCGGTGCTGGCTGATCATTATTCTACAGTACTGCAGATTCCCGGTGCTGTCTGATCATTAGTCTACAGCACTGTAGATTCCCGGTGCTGTCTGATCATTAGTCTACAGTACTGCAGATTCCCGGTGCTGTCTGATCATTAGTCTACAGTACTGCAGATTCCCAGTGCTGTCTGATCATTAGTCCACAGTACTGCAGATTCCCGGTGCTGTCTGATCATTAATCTACAGTACTGCAGATTCCCGGTGCCGTCTGATCATTAGTCTACAGTACTGCAGATTCCCGGTGCGGTCTGATCATTAGTCTACAGTACTGCAGATTCCCGGTGCTGTCTGATCATTAGTCTACAGTACTGCAGATTCCCGGTGCTGTCTGATCATTAATCTACGGTACTGCAGATTCCCGGTGCTGTCTGATCATTAGTCTATAGTACTGCAGATTCCCGGTGCTGTCTGATCATTAGTCTACAGTACTGCAGATTCCCGGTGCTGTCTGATCATTTGTCTACAGTACTGCAGATTCCCGGTGCTGTCTGATCATTAATCTACAGTACTGCAGATTCCCGGTGCTGTCTGATCATTAGTCTACAGTACTGCAGATTCCCGGTGCTGTCTGATCATGAGTCTACAGTACTGCAGATTCCCAGTGCTGTCTGATCATTAGTCTACAGTACTGCAGATTCCCAGTGCTGTCTGATCATTAGTCTCCAGTACTGCAGATTCCCGGTGCCTGCTGCTCATTAGTCGACAGTACTGCAGATTCCCGGTGCTGTCTGATCATTAGTCTACAGTACTGCAGATTCCCGGTGCTGTCTGATCATTAGCCTACAGTACTGCAGATTCCCGGTGCTGTCTGATCATGAGTCTACAGTACTGCAGATTCCCGGTGCTGTCTGATCATGAGTCTACAGTACTGCAGATTCCCGGTTCTGTCTGATCATTAGTCTACAGTACTGCAGATTCCCGGTGCTGTCTGATCATTAGTCTACAGTACTGTAGATTCCCGGTGCTGTCTGATCATTAGTCTGCAGTACTGCAGATTCCCGGTGCTGTCTGATCATTAGTCTACAGTACTGCAGATTCCCAGTGCCTGCTGATCATTAGTCTACAGTACTGCAGATTCCCGGTGCTGTCTGATCATGAGTCTACAGTACTGCAGATTCCCGGTGCTGTCTGATCATGAGTCTACAGTACTGCAGATTCCCGGTGCTGTCTGATCATTAGTCTACAGTCCTGCAGATTCCCGGTGCTGTCTGATCATTATTCTACAGTACTGCAGATTCCCAGTGCCTGCTGATCATTAGTCTACAGTACTGCAGATTCCCGGTGCTGTCTGATCATGAGTCTACAGTACTGCAGATTCCCGGTGCTGTCTGATCATTAGTCTACAGTACTGCAGATTCCCAGTGCTGTCTGATCATTAGTCTACAGTACTGCAGATTCCCGGTGCTGTCTGATCATTAGTCTACAGTACTACAGATTCCCAGTGCTGTCTGATCATGAGTCTACAGTACTGCAGATTCCCAGTGCTGTCTGATCATTAGTCTACAGTACTGCAGATTCCCGGTGCTGTCTGATCATGAGTCTACAGTACTGCAGATTCCCAGTGCTGTCTGATCATTAGTCTACAGTACTGCAGATTCCCAGTGCTGTCTGATCATTAGTCTACAGTACTGCAGATTCCCGGTGCTGTCTGATCATTAGTCTACAGTACTGCAGATTCCCGGTGCTGTCTGATCATTAGTCTGCAGTACTGCAGATTCCCGGTGCTGTCTGATCATGAGTCTACAGTACTGCAGATTCCCAGTGCTGTCTGATCATTAGTCTACAGTACTGCAGATTCCCGGTGCTGTCTGATCATTAGTCTACAGTACTGCAGATTCCCGGTGCTGTCTGATCATGAGTCTACAGTACTGCAGATTCCCGGTGCTGTCTGATCATGAGTCTACAGTACTGCAGATTCCCAGTGCTGGCTGATCATTAGTCTACAGTACTGCAGATTCCCGGTGCTGTCTGATCATTAGTCTACAGTACTGCATATTCCCGGTGCTGGCTGATCATTATTCTACAGTACTGCAGATTCCCGGTGCTGACTGATCATTAGTCTACAGTACTGCAGATTCCCGGTGCTGACTGATCATTAGTCTACAGTACTGCAGATTCCCGGTGCTGGCTGATCATTATTCTACAGTACTGCAGATTCCCGGTGCTGTCTGATCATTAGTCTACAGCACTGTAGATTCCCGGTGCTGTCTGATCATTAGTCTACAGTACTGCAGATTCCCGGTGCTGTCTGATCATTAGTCTACAGTACTGCAGATTCCCAGTGCTGTCTGATCATTAGTCCACAGTACTGCAGATTCCCGGTGCTGTCTGATCATTAATCTACAGTACTGCAGATTCCCGGTGCCGTCTGATCATTAGTCTACATTACTGCAGATTCCCGGTGCTGTCTGATCATTAGTCTACAGTACTGCAGATTCCCGGTGCTGTCTGATCATTAGTCTACAGTACTGCAGATTCCCGGTGCTGTCTGATCATTAATCTACGGTACTGCAGATTCCCGGTGCTGTCTGATCATTAGTCTATAGTACTGCAGATTCCCGGTGCTGTCTGATCATTAGTCTACAGTACTGCAGATTCCCGGTGCTGTCTGATCATTAGTCTACAGTACTGCAGATTCCCGGTGCTGTCTGATCATTAATCTACAGTACTGCAGATTCCCGGTGCTGTCTGATCATTAGTCTACAGTACTGCAGATTCCCGGTGCTGTCTGATCATGAGTCTACAGTACTGCAGATTCCCAGTGCTGTCTGATCATTAGTCTACAGTACTGCAGATTCCCAGTGCTGTCTGATCATTAGTCTCCAGTACTGCAGATTCCCGGTGCCTGCAGCTCATTAGTCGACAGTACTGCAGATTCCCGGTGCTGTCTGATCATTAGTCTACAGTACTGCAGATTCCCGGTGCTGTCTGATCATTAGCCTACAGTACTGCAGATTCCCGGTGCTGTCTGATCATGAGTCTACAGTACTGCAGATTCCCGGTGCTGTCTGATCATGAGTCTACAGTACTGCAGATTCCCGGTTCTGTCTGATCATTAGTCTACAGTACTGCAGATTCCCGGTGCTGTCTGATCATTAGTCTACAGTACTGTAGATTCCCGGTGCTGTCTGATCATTAGTCTGCAGTACTGCAGATTCCCGGTGCTGTCTGATCATTAGTCTACAGTACTGCAGATTCCCAGTGCCTGCTGATCATTAGTCTACAGTACTGCAGATTCCCGGTGCTGTCTGATCATGAGTCTACAGTACTGCAGATTCCCGGTGCTGTCTGATCATGAGTCTACAGTACTGCAGATTCCCGGTGCTGTCTGATCATTAGTCTACAGTCCTGCAGATTCCCGGTGCTGTCTGATCATTATTCTACAGTACTGCAGATTCCCAGTGCCTGCTGATCATTAGTCTACAGTACTGCAGATTCCCGGTGCTGTCTGATCATGAGTCTACAGTACTGCAGATTCCCGGTGCTGTCTGATCATTAGTCTACAGTACTGCAGATTCCCAGTGCTGTCTGATCATTAGTCTACAGTACTGCAGATTCCCGGTGCTGTCTGATCATTAGTCTACAGTACTGCAGATTCCCGGTGCTGTCTGATCATGAGTCTACAGTACTGCAGATTCCCGGTGCTGTCTGATCATTAGTCTACAGTACTGCAGATTCCCGGTGCTGTCTGATCATTAGTCTACAGTACTGTAGATTCCCGGTGCTGTCTGATCATTAGTCTGCAGTACTGCAGATTCCCGGTGCTGTCTGATCATTAGTCTACAGTACTGCAGATTCCCAGTGCCTGCTGATCATTAGTCTACAGTACTGCAGATTCCCGGTGCTGTCTGATCATGAGTCTACAGTACTGCAGATTCCCGGTGCTGTCTGATCATGAGTCTACAGTACTGCAGATTCCCGGTGCTGTCTGATCATTAGTCTACAGTCCTGCAGATTCCCGGTGCTGTCTGATCATTATTCTACAGTACTGCAGATTCCCAGTGCCTGCTGATCATTAGTCTACAGTACTGCAGATTCCCGGTGCTGTCTGATCATGAGTCTACAGTACTGCAGATTCCCGGTGCTGTCTGATCATTAGTCTACAGTACTGCAGATTCCCAGTGCTGTCTGATCATTAGTCTACAGTACTGCAGATTCCCGGTGCTGTCTGATCATTAGTCTACAGTACTGCAGATTCCCGGTGCTGTCTGATCATGAGTCTACAGTACTGCAGATTCCCAGTGCTGTCTGATCATTAGTCTACAGTACTGCAGATTCCCGGTGCTGTCTGATCATGAGTCTACAGTACTGCAGATTCCCAGTGCTGTCTGATCATTAGTCTACAGTACTGCAGATTCTCAGTGCTGTCTGATCATTAGTCTACAGTACTGCAGATTCCCGGTGCTTTCTGATCATTAGTCCACAGTACTGCAGATTCCCGGTGCTGTCTGATCATTAGTCTGCAGTACTGCAGATTCCCGGTGCTGTCTGATCATGAGTCTACAGTACTGCAGATTCCCAGTGCTGTCTGATCATTAGTCTACAGTACTGCAGATTCCCGGTGCTGTCTGATCATTAGTCTACAGTACTGCAGATTCCCGGTGCTGTCTGATCATGAGTCTACAGTACTGCAGATTCCCGGTGCTGTCTGATCATGAGTCTACAGTACTGCAGATTCCCAGTGCCTGCTGATCATTAGTCTACAGTACTGCAGATTCCCGGTGCTGTCTGATCATTAGCCTACAGTACTGCAGATTCCCGGTGCTGTCTGATCATGAGTCTACAGTACTGCAGATTCCCGGTGCTGTCTGATCATGAGTCTACAGTACTGCAGATTCCCGGTTCTGTCTGATCATTAGTCTACAGTACTGTAGATTCCCGGTGCTGTCTGATCATTAGTCTACAGTACTGTAGATTCCCGGTGCTGTCTGATCATTAGTCTGCAGTACTGCAGATTCCCAGTGCCTGCTGATCATTAGTCTACAGTACTGCAGATTCCCGGTGCTGTCTGATCATGAGTCTACAGTAGTGCAGATTCCCGGTGCTGTCTAATCATTAGTCTACAGTCCTGCAGATTCCCGGTGCTGTCTGATCATTAGTCTACAGTACTGCAGATTCCCGGTGCTGTCTGAACATTAGTTTACAGTACTGCAGATTCCCGGTGCTGTCTGATCATTAGTCTACAGTACTGTAGATTCCCGGTGCTGTCTGATCATTAGTCTGCAGTACTGCAGATTCCCGGTGCTGTCTGATCATTAGTCTACAGTACTGCAGATTCCCAGTGCCTGCTGATCATTAGTCTACAGTACTGCAGATTCCCGGTGCTGTCTGATCATGAGTCTACAGTAGTGCAGATTCCCGGTGCTGTCTGATCATTAGTCTACAGTACTGCAGATTCCCGGTGCTGTCTGATCATGAGTCTACAGTAATGCAGATTCCCGGTGTTGTCTGATCATTAGTCTACAGTACTGCAGATTCCCGGTGCTGTCTGAACATTAGTTTACAGTACTGCAGATTCCCGGTGCTGTCTGATCATTAGTCTACAGTACTGTAGATTCCCGGTGCTGTCTGATCATTAGTCTGCAGTACTGCAGATTCCCGGTGCTGTCTGATCATTAGTCTACAGTACTGCAGATTCCCAGTGCCTGCTGATCATTAGTCTACAGTACTGCAGATTCCCGGTGCTGTCTGATCATGAGTCTACAGTACTGCAGATTCCCGGTGCTGTCTGATCATGAGTCTACAGTAGTGCAGATTCCCGGTGCTGTCTGATCATTAGTCTACAGTACTGTAGATTCCCGGTGCTGTCTGATCATTAGTCTGCAGTACTGCAGATTCCCGGTGCTGTCTGATCATTAGTCTACAGTACTGCAGATTCCCGGTGCTGTCTGATCATGAGTCTACAGTACTGCAGATTCCCGGTGCTGTCTGATCATTAGTCTACAGTACTGCAGATTCCCAGTGCTGTCTGATCATTAGTCTACAGTACTGCAGATTCCCGGTGCTGTCTGATCATTAGTCTACAGTACTGCAGATTCCCGGTGCTGTCTGATCATGAGTCTACAGTACTGCAGATTCCCAGTGCTGTCTGATCATTAGTCTACAGTACTGCAGATTCCCGGTGCTGTCTGATCATGAGTCTACAGTACTGCAGATTCCCAGTGCTGTCTGATCATTAGTCTACAGTACTGCAGATTCCCGGTGCTGTCTGATCATTAGTCTGCAGTACTGCAGATTCCCGGTGCTGTCTGATCATGAGTCTACAGTACTGCAGATTCCCAGTGCTGTCTGATCATTAGTCTAAAGTACTGCAGATTCCCGGTGCTGTCTGATCATTAGTCTACAGTACTGCAGATTCCCGGTGCTGTCTGATCATGAGTCTACAGTACTGCAGATTCCCGGTGCTGTCTGATCATGAGTCTACAGTACTGCAGATTCCCAGTGCCTGCTGATCATTAGTCTACAGTACTGCAGATTCCCGGTGCTGTCTGATCATTAGTCTACAGTACTGCAGATTCTCATTGCTGTCTGATCATTAGTCTACAGTACTGCAGATTCCCGGTGCTGTCTGATCATTAGTCTCCAGTACTGCAGATTCCCGGTGCTGTCTGATCATTAGTCTACAGTACTGCAGATTCCCGGTGCTGTCTGATCATGAGTCTACAGTACTGCAGATTCCCAGTGCTGTCTGATCATTAGTCTACAGTACTGCAGATCTACTGTTCTGTTGGATTGAAGACTTCTAGTTGATCAGCACACACATGATGCCCAGCACCTCGAATAGATTACAAAGCAAATAAAAAGGATATGTTAATGTTGACAAAGTATGTTGAATAATCTCCAGCATTCACATTTAAAGCAAATTTACATAAAGGTTCGTATCACTTTTTAAACAAATATTCTTACCCGAGATTATTTGATGTCATGGGTGAATCTCAACCCTCCAAAGCTTTCAGAGTGTCCGTCTATCCTTTGAGACCTTTGTAAGCTGTTGTAGCACTGCCAGATAAACGATCAGCAAGCGCTGCATATTAATTGTTTTTACACACCGGACTGTCTTCTTCCTCTGTAAAATTACAGTTCAGTCTTAGAAGAGATGAAACGTCCCAGAAACCCTGATTTGCAGTATTAAAATGCAAAACAGATTTTCTAACCGTGATCAAATACTGTTTTGTATTTATTGAGCATCTTGCTTCCAACTCCTTGAGTACATAAAATGAAAGATCCCAACTGCAGGAGCCGAACTAATTTTTTGCAGATAACCTTCAAACACACACAGTGTTTCTCTTTTCTGTCAGAAATATCAGCCTATCTCTTCCGAGACTTTAAATCAACATCTTGACTCCCTCATGATTTTTAAGCAGTCTTCTCATAAGATTATCCATTTTTTCTCTGCAAAGAAAGACTTGCTCCTCTCGAGCACCTTTCACAACCTCAGGACGTTGCAAAACACTTTCCATCCAATGAATGTCTTTGTGAATTGTAGTGACTGTTGTAAAGTAGGAAACGCAGCAGCCATTGTCCACAGCAAGTTCCCACAAACAGCACGGTGCTAATAACCAGATAAAGCAGAAACAAATCGCGTCAAACCTTAGATTAAAAAGAAAACAAATAGCCTGCACCGACAAAGCACCCAATAGGCAGTTAGAGGAACTTTTGATTCAGTAGTCTCAACAACAAAAAAAGAAAAGAACAAATGGTTTTATAAATTGCCATGTAAAAACAAATAGTCTCAACAGTGGAAAGGTTTAAGGGCTGATCTCCACTGGTCGATTGTCCTTCCAGCTACGCTAAATTTCCTCTCACTGCTAAACCAGCTCGCCGGAATTCAAAGTATACTTCTAGCTAGTTGGACCAATTTAGGGTATGCAACACTGTTTTCCTTCCACCAGACCAACAGATCACGCTCGTTTTCCATCACCAGCATAGCAGGCCTTTGTGCTGTGCATTGCTGCATTTCATCATTTGTGTCCATGTCTTCATGGACATTCCCCCATTCAACAAATTTGGTCTGGGTTTTTTGGCAGCAGTAGGTTCACTGCCAGCCGCTTTCGTTTCCTTCATCGGGTCTTCTGTATTAAAGTTGTTGATAAGTCGGCGTACTGAAGAACAAACTTTTTTGCCTGCCATGAAAGCAAAATATTGCATCTGCTGGAAATATGAAATAAAAACAAGAAATGCTGGAAATACTCAGCAGGTCTGTGGAGAGGGAAGCAGAGTTAACATTTCAGGTCAGTGACACTTCATCAGAACTGGCAAAGGTGAGAAATGTAATACGTTTGAAGCGAATAAAGCAGGGATGGGGCAAAAGAGAACAAAAGGCAAGGGGTTTATAGGACAGTGTCACAGAAAATAACTGACCAGAAGGTCATGGAGCAAAGGCAAACGACATGTCAACAGTGTGTTGAAAGACAAAGCGTTCGTGCACCTTCTGGTCAGTTATTCACTGCGACTATGCCCTATCAACACCTTGTCTTCTGTTATCGCTTGCCCCACCCCAGCTTTATTTGCTTAAAAGCTATTACATTTCGAACCTTTGCCAATTCTGATGAAGGGTCATTGACCTGAAACGTTAACTCTTGCTTCTCTCACCACTGCCAGACCTGCTGATTATTTCCAGCATTTCTTGTTTTTCCTCCCTATCATGGCTGGACGACATTCTCAGCTGATTAAATTTAGGCCAGAGAAATGTTGCTATCTTGTGCACGTCATTTTCTTCAACTTTCTTCAGAAGCCACTCTCTTTGCAGTTTCTTGACAACTGCTTTCATTGGAGTATCTGTAGAAAGTGGCAAAGAGAGTCGTTTAAGTTTCTCAAACCACGGAATTATCAGGTTCAATGTAGGATACCGGTCTCCCTCGAGTTCCCTCTGAGTTTCAGAAAATGGTCGGAGGAACTGAACCAAAAACTGCAAGACATCGGGGGCGATGTTTTCCAGCCTGTAGTTTTCCCCACACTGTTCCAGTTTGCAGCTCATGATAAATATCCTGAATTGAACTCAGTGTCAGAATCACAGTACTGTCCCTCGTTTCTCCCATTGGATTTGCAGTTTCAGTCGAGTGTGCAGGAAGACCAGACTGTTTAACAAATGTCACCAAGTCTTTGGCATGATGTATAGTTGCTACAACATCCGGAGCTTTAGAATCTAATTCCTTTGGATCAAGTGAATGTTGAAGGATCGTGTTATATACGTGGTCCTGACAATCCAAATGTTGATATGGGTCTAAGAGCAAGCACTATGTTAGCACCTTGATCTGTCACCTCGACTAATTTATTTAAATTTGCTGGGTTCAATCCAACAGTATTCACTAGCAGCTTTAAAATCTCACGCCTGATGTCTTTACCAGTTTTGATGTCCTCCAGTGGAAACATTGCTGTTGTTCAAACTTTGGCATAAAGTTGAACATCTACAGTGATCTAATGACAAGTTATCAATAAAAAATGGATTTTACGGTAGTCATCCGTCCACATGTAAGTTGTCATTCCCACATTCACATCCTTTAGTATGTCATTAATTTGAGAGATTAGTTGTTTTCTCTTTTCTTCGACCACATCACGACACCTTCTTGAAACTGGACTTGGATTTGGTAACACACTTGATGCTGATACTTGACCATATGTTGCACTCACAATGATAAGCTCTTGTGGTAGCTCAACATACCCTTCACTAGAGACGTGCGGAAAGGTCGAATATCCGGGCAACAGAGACTTTCACATTTGTCTGTAATTTCTGATTTCTTGTGAGTGGGAATGTTTTTCTTCCCTCGCCTGTACAAACGAAGTTAGAATGGACTGACTTGGCCCTGCTGCGGGTCGAGTACAACCTTTCTCAGTGTGCTGCTGCAAAGATGAATCTCCCATCTTATTGCTGTCAGATTTTAGTATAAGTTTCCAAGATTTGCATTGCACAAATCCACTTGAGCTTTTACTATTGCAGAAAGCAACAGCATTGAAATGTTTCCAGGTGGAAGATTAACCTTTCCGGCTACAGGACTTTCCACTGCTAAACATTATCCAGTAGTCAGCATTCGTTTTACATCCATAGTGTACTGCAGTGTCGAATCACCTTTGGATGTATTGAAGTGACAGCATGAGCGCGATGACGTTACAGAGACGCTCACTCACTCACTGCAGAGTGCGGAGGCCGGACTGCACGTTACCCACCTTGACCTGAATGTTGAATTGAAGATTACTTCCCGGAGGAAGCACTGTCCAGCCTGACCTGCCCGGAGCCCGAATGCTGGACTGGGAAGAGAGGCCCATCCCGACCCGAACCCGACACATGTCACCGGGTCCCGTCGGCTTCAGGTCGGGGAGCCAGGCTTTAACTGAGACAAGAGTTTAATTCCAGTTCTTTGTTAATTTATTGAATTAAACAGTATCAACTGACATGGAGGGATTTGTACCCATGTTGCCAAGGAATTAGACCACACTTTTGCTTTTTGATTTCTAGTTTAGTGATTAATTTTTCAAAATTTCTATGTCTAAGTCTGCATTTCCTGCTAATCGGGCAAGGACAGCAGATTTCTTCCCTTTACAGCATTAGCAAACCAGTCTTTTTTTTTTAAATTATAGTCCACAATTGTTTTTTTTAGACTAGCTTCTGAATTGCAGGTTTTTGAAATGCTGTTTATGGATGCGAACTTCAATTTGGAGATCCAAGGCCTGGGTCTCTGCCTGTTACTAGTTTAGTGATATTGCCACTAGGTCATCGCCTTCCTGACTACATGACCATCTCCTGTTACACTAATGCCCTGCATATGTGAGTCTGGACTCATCGCTGGATTTCTGAGTCCCTCTTGAGTAAAATAACGAGATTGTCGAGCCAAAGAAGAACATTGCTCCCCTGCTCATCCCCAAAGAGGAAATTCAAGGGCAAAATTCATGGTGATTTCAGATTTCAGTCGAACAAGTAGCGAACATTTCAGAGATCGGGTGAGAGAGCGCCATCAGTGCAACAATAAAATAGTTTAAGTCGAATGAAACCTTACCGACTGTAGGTGTCAAAGGCAGGAAGGATCTAGTCACTTACCCGTTATACCAGAGATTGTTGGAAAGAACAATAGCAAAAAAAAGAAACACCCCTACATACTGTAGCCACACTTACAATATCAGAGGCGAAGGGAGACAGAATAAATCCCATACACACACAGCACCAGAAATGGACAAGTACAGAATGAATTCCACACTCACATTCTGCAGCAGGCGCTTACAGATAGAGAATGTTTCCGTCTCTCTTACACGCAGTATCAGGAATTTTCAGATGGAGTATTAGTCTCACAGTCATACACAGGAACAGAGAGTGACAGATTCAGAATTAATCCCTCACTCACACATTACGGGAGAGTGATAGGCACAGAGGTAATCTCAGACGCACACTGCACCAGACAGTGATAGAAACAAAATAAATCCCACAGTCAGACACAGCAGCTGGAATTGTCAGATAGAAAGTGAATCCCACACTCACACACAGCTACTGAGAAAGACAGATACAGAATTAATCTCACACACACACAAAGTACCAGAATTTTACAGATACAGTATTATTCCCCCTCTCGGGGGAAAGTGGAGGACGCGGTGGAGCAGGAGAACAAAGAAAATTACAGCACAGGAACAGGCCCTTCGGCCCTACAAGCCTGCCCCGATCCAGATCCTCTATCTAAACATGTCGCCTATTTTCTAAGGGTCTGTATCTCTTTGCTTCCTGCCCATTCATGTATCTGTCTAGATACATCTTAAAAGACGCTATCGTGCCCGCGTCTGCCACCTCCACTGGCAACGCGTTCCAGGCACCCACCACCCTCTGCGTAAAGAACTTTCCACGCATATCCCCCCTAAACTTTTCCCCTCTCACTTTGAACTCATGACCCCTAGTAATTGAATCCCCCACTCTGGGAAAAAGCTTCTTGCTATCCACCCTGTCTATACCTCTCATGATTTTGTACACCTCAATCAGGTCCCACCTCAACCTCCGTCTTTCTAATGAAAATAATCCTAATCTACTCAACTTCTCTTCATAGCTAGTGCCCTCCATACCAGGCAACATCCTGGTGAACCTCCTCTGCACCCTCTCCAAAGCATCCACATTCTTTTGGTAATGTGGCGACCAGAACTGCACGCAGTATTCCAAATGTGGCCGAACCAAAGTCCTGCACTACTGTAACATGACCTGCCAACTCTTGTACTCAATACCCCGTCCGATGAAGGAAAGCATGCCGTATGCCTTCTTGAACCCTCTATTGAGTTGGACTATTTACATACTGCTCTAGAAAACCCTCCTGGATGTTCCTTACAAATTCTGCTCCATCTAGACCTCTAACACTAAGTGAATCCCAGTCAATTTTGGGAAAATTAAAATCTCCTATCACCACCACCCTGTTGCTCCTCCATCTTTCCATAATCTGTTTACATATTTGTACCTCTATCTCACGCTCGCTGTTGGGAGGCTTGTAGTACAGCCCCAACATTGTTACCGCACCCTTCCTATTTCTGAGTTCTGCCCAAATTGCCTCACTGTTCGAGTGCTCCATAGTGCCCTCCTTCAGCACAGCTGTGATATCCCCTTTGACCAGTAATGCAACTCCTCCAGCCCTTTTACCTCCCTCTCTATCCCGCCTGAAGCATCGATATCCTAGGATATTTAGTTGCCAATCATGCCCTTCCCTCAACCAAGTCTCAGTAATATCTATAACATCATACTCCCAGGTACTAATCCAAGTCCTAAGTTCATCTGCCTTACCTACTACACTTCTTACATTAAAATAAATGCACCTCAGACCACCAGTCCCTTTGCGTTCATCATCTGCTCCCTGTCTACTCTTTCCCTTAGTCACGCTGACTTCATTATCTAGTTCCTTCCAGTCTTTAGTTACTAACACCTTACTGTCCACTGACCTCCTCATTTGGTTCCCATCCCCCTGCCACATTAGTTTAAACCCTCTCCAACAGCGTTAGCAAAAGCACCCCCAAGGACATTGGTTCCAGTCCGGCCCAGGTGTAGACCATCACATTTGTAATAGTCCCACCTCCCCCAGAACCGGTCCCAATGTCCCAAAATTCTGAACCCCTCCCTCCTGCAACATCTCTGAAGCCACGCATTCATCCTGACTATTCTTTCATTTCTACTCTGACTATCACGTGGCACTGGTAGCAATCCTGAGATTACTACCTCTGAGGTCCTAATTTTTAACTTGGCTCCTAACTCCCTAAATTCTGCTTGTCAGACCTCATTCCGTTTTTTACCTATATAAAGACAGCGAGAGTGGGGTTTGAGATTTTCACACTGCAGAAATGTTCCTCTCTCTGGGATTTGTCAACTAATAGCAATAAACAGATTATTTGTGTAATACCACATTGCTGCCAATGGGATCTTGCTGTGCACAGCTTGCCTGCAGAATTCCCCGCATTGCAACAGTGTCTACATTTTAGAAGTGAATTTATTGTGTGCAAAGCTCTCGGGATGGCCTGAGCTTGAAGCCGTTATAATTCCTGAATAATGCTGGTGTTTTGGGCAGTGTCGTGAATTTGAGGGTTAAATGAAATGTGCAGCAGCCATTTGAATTGAGAGTGAGATTCTGAGAGTGGATTTCTCTGTCCCTGTCTCTCTCTCTCTCTATCTTTCTCTCTGAATGAGGGTAACAGGAGGGAGAGGGAGGCAGGAGAGTGAGGGAAACAAGGAGGGAATCAGAGTGGAGAGGGGGCCAGCGGGCTGTTATCACACTGCTACTTGTGGGATCTTGCCGTGCACAAATGGCCTGCAGTGTTCCCAACATTGTAACAGTGACTAGCACTTTAAAAATCAATTCATTGAGTTTCAAATGCTGCCGATTGCTTTCAAACCATTTTACTGATGTTCAGAGTTTAGATTTCTCTCTCTGTCTCTCTCCATATTTCTTTCCCTCTGTCTCTCTATTTAAACCTTCAATAGTTAAAAACACACACTGCAGTTTGATTCACTGTTGTTTTAAATGGTGAGACAGAAATATTTCGGAGCGATATGGACAGAGCGAGAGAGAGAGATGGGAGTTTGTTACTTGTGGGAGATGATCACATTGCTACTTGTGGGATCTTGCTGTGCATGAAGTGTCCTACAGCATTTCCTACATGACAACAATGAGGACACTTTAAAATTCAGCTTCCTGAGGGTCTTAGTGTGCATTTCTCTGTTTTTCCATGATTTTACAATAGTTACAAGAGCTGAACGGCATTTTCTGAGGACATTGATTGGATATCTGGCTATGATCTCATTGTGGGATCCTGCTGTGCATACATTCCCGGCATCAATTCCTACATTACAACACGGAGGCAGAAACAGATGGAGAGAAAAAGAAGGAGAGTGAGAAACAGCTGGAGGTGACTGTTCAAACACACGAAGACAGAGAGAGAGACAGGCAGAATGTGGTGAGGGATGGAAGTCAGAGAAAGATGGAGAAAGACAGAGAGAGAGAGAGAAAGACATCCACACTAAAAACCTTGGTAAACTGAATTTTGAAGTGTCAACATTGCTGAGATCTTGCAGTGCAGAGATTGCCTGCAGAATTCCCTTGCATTGCAAAAGTGACTACATTTTCGAGGTGAATTCATTGTGTATGAAGCTCCCCTGAAGGCCTGGAATTAAAATCCTGAGCTTGAAGCCGATATCATTCCCGGATAATGCTGGTGTGTTGGGCAGTGCAGTGAATTTGAGGGTGAACTAAAATGTGCAGCAGCCATTTCAATTGGGAGTGAGATTCTGAGAGTGGATATCTCTGTCTCTCTCTCTCTCTCCCTCCATCTGTCTCTCCAAATGAGATCAATAGGATAGACAAAGCGGCAGGAGAGTGGGGGAAACATGAAGGTAATCAGACGGGAAGTGGGGTAGCCGGCTGTTGTCACACTGCCGCTTGTGGAATCTTGCTGTGCATCAATGGACTACAGCATTTTGAACATTGTAACATTAACGAAAACTTTAAAAATTGGTCAATTGAGTGACAAATACTTCTGTGAATCAGCAATGAAATGGCTGAAATGTGAAGGTTTCTAAAGGCTTGTTCTCATTCTTAAATAATGCTGGTGTGTTGGGCTGTGGGCTGAATTTGACAGTGAAATGAAACACCGAGGGGGCATTTGAATTCAGATTTTCAGGGATGGGAATGTGGATTTCTGTCTCTATCCTTCGACAGGAGAGAAGATGGGGGTCACCAGTGTTTGTGTGTTTTTACAATGAGGCAGAAACAGATGTAGAGAGACACACAGAGAAATAGAGAGAAAGAGCGAGAGAGAGAGAGAGAGAGAGCAGGAAATGACAGGCTAAACACATTCACACTTCCCCGTCTCTGGCTCTGTATTGGGGGATGTGCTTGTTGGATGGGGAGTCACTGAGAGAATGTTTTATGTCCGTGAGTGAAATATAGATCCCTGCGCGCTTCCTGTGTATTATTTCTGTTCAAAAATGCTTTGCTTTGTTAGAATCAATTTTATTTCTCTTATTCCCAAGGAGAATCTTTTTGAAAGCTGCAGCTGTGATGATGCTCAGGGAGAATCGTTTGGCCACGTGGAATTCTCCGACAAGAGCTTTAACCGGAGAGGGAAATAATAATAAATATACATGTGTCATTGTCAAATTCATTTCTAGATACAGAAAAGAAGACTGTGTGTTTTCGGGGCTGATAGAAAAACAAACTGCAGGAAATGCACAGTATTTCCAGCACGGGTTTTATTTCAGATTTCCAGCTTCCGCAGTGTTTTGATTTTGTGTTTACGGGGGTCTGTGGATTTTTTACCACAAGGGAGGGGTCTGGAGAACGCTCTGAAGAGAATAGTTTGGGACGTGCTGCTCCAGAACAGTCAATGTAATCCCATAGATTTCCCTCTCTACATCTCATGCTGCAAGTTGCTCCCTGCACCTTCCTTTTTGTTCCCAGCTCTGTTTCTTCACATCTTTAAATCCCTATCTCTGTATCTCTCAACATCCTTTCTATCTCTGCCCCTCTCCAGAGTGTCACAGGTTTCCATTGTCACTCTCTTTCTGCGACTCTCTGCATCTTTATCTGTCTCTCTCTCACTCCATTTCTTCTCTCACTCACTTCCAAATCCCTGAATCTTTCCATCTCTGCTCCTCCTTTCCTGCAAGATTATCTCTGCATTTCCCCCATCCCGGGACATCCCTCTCTAATCTGTAAATGCATCTTACTTTGTATCTCTGCCCCTCCACCTCTTTCTGTCTCTGCATCTCTCTCCTGGTCTGGGAAATTTCTCAATACCTACATCTCTCTGTGTATGTCTCCATTTATCTCTCTCTCTCTACCCTTCTCGGCATTTAGAACATAGAACAGTGCAGCACAGTGCAGGCCCTTCGGCCCACGATGTTGTGCCGAACCTTTAACCTACTCTAAGATCAAACTACCTACATACCCTTCATACTACTATCATCCATGTACCTATCCAAGAGTCGCTTAAATGTCCCTAATGCATCTAATATATCTGACCCTCTGTTCTCAGTTTCTCTCATTGGTTTCGGACTCCCTGCATCTCATATTCCAGGTCCCTTTCCATTTATTTCTCTCTCTCTGTTCTGTCCAAATCCCAGGGTCTGTTATCTGTGTCTCTATCCCTCTGTCTGGGGGAGGATTTGAACTCGCTGCCTTGGTGTTGTACAGGGTGATTGTGAAGTGGGATCCTGCCTTACATCTCTGCCCAGTTTTGCTCCCATTGAGGTAAAAACAGGGGAGAGATGCTGAACGGACAGCCGATACACAACCACCCTCCTCCCCTCCACCCTGGTTTACACCATTGGTACCAAGTCCGAGTCCAGCCCAGTGTTTCCTTGACTCTCTGTATCTGCTCCCCGACTGTCTCTGTCTGTCTCCTTGTGGCCCGATGGGGGAAGGGACAGATCAGCCATGATCTAACATGGGTGGGACAGGCTCAAAGGGCTGAATGGCCTCCTCCCGTCCCTGTGCCAGTCAGTGTGAGTGTGTTTGTGTGTGTCTCCCTCTGTTTTATTTCCTGAAGCCGATGAGGAGATCGGGTGAAACACCTTTCTGAAGAGAGGGATGTGTCTGGGGCTGGGATCTTTCTGTGCGATAAAGGCTCAGAATGACAGTTAGCCTCTGAACGTCCTTGCTCGATGCCCGGCCCTGTGTTTGGCCTGACATGAGTTGAAGGTGCCGGGGGTCTGGGAGCCATTTGATGGAATTCCAGTGGCTTATCCATATCAGGAATTAAAGTGAATGAAAGATTGTTGGGAGACAGAGCCAAACCCAGGAAAGTGATGGACGTGGGATTAACACGGGGCGTGGTGGGGGGGGGGGGGGGTGGTGGGATGGTGGGGGGGGGAGGAAGGGGTCTGTTCACGGGGGAGATGATACATGATGGGAATTTGTAGAGGGGTGGGGGCTTTAACAGGACAGGGATGTATTTAGAAGGGGGGTGTTTACAGTGGAGGGCAGAGGGGAGAATTAGATTGGGGTCAGTTAATAGGGGGTTATTTAGATGGGAGTCTGTTCTGGGGCGTATTTAGATGGGGGTCTGTTCTGGGGCGTATTGAGATGGGAGTTTGTTCCTGGTGGGGTATTTAGATGGGACATTGTTCCCGGGGGTATTTAGATGGGAGTCAGTTCCTGGGGGATATTTAGATGGGTGTTTGCTCCTGGGGAGTATTTAGATGGGGATCTGTTCCTGGGGGTGGAGGGTTATTTAGATGTTAGTCAGTTCCTGGGAGGTATTTAGATGGGAGTTTGTTACTGGGGTGTATTTAGATGGGATTTTGTTCCTGTGGGGTATTTAGATGGTAGACTGTTGCCGGGGGGTATTTAGATGGGAGTTTGTTCCTGCAGGGGGTAATTAGATGGGGGTCTGTTCCGGGGTGAGGGGTATTGAGATGGGAGTTTGTTCCTGGGGGGGCGGTATTTAGATAGGAGCTTCTTCTCAGGGGAAATTTCGATGACAGTTTGTTGCTGGCGGGTTATTCAGATGGGAGTTTCTTCCCGGGGGGTATTTAGATGGGAGTTTGTTCCTGGGGGGGTTATTTAGATGCGAGCCGGTTCCTGGGCAGTATTTAGATGGGAGTTTGTTTCCGGGGGGTATTTAGATGGAAGTTTGTTCCCGGGGGGTATTTAGATGGAAGTTTGTTCCTGGGGGTTATTTAGATGGAAGTTTGTTCCTGGGGGTATTTGGATGGGGGTCTGTTCCTACGGGGGCGGGGTTATTTAGATGGGAATCAGTTCCTGGGGGGTTATTTAGATGGAGGTTTGTTCCCGGGGAGTATTTAGATGGGAGCTTCTTCCCGGGTGTATTTAGATGGGAGTTTGTTCCTGGGGGTATTTGGATGGGAGTTTGTTCCCGGGGGGTATTTAGATGGAGGTTTGTTCCCGGGGGGTATTTAGATGGGAGCTTCTTCCCGGGGGGTATTTAGATGGGAGTTTGTTCCCGGGGGGTATTTAGATGGGAGCTTCTTCCAGGGGCTATTTAGATGGGAGTTTGTTCCTGGGCGTTATTTAGATGGGAGTTTGTTCCTGGGGGTATTTTGATGGGGGTCTGTTCCTGTGGCCGGGGGGGGGTGGGGGTTATTTAGATGGGAATCAGTTCCTGGGTGCTATTTAGATGGAAGTTTGTTCCCGGGGGTTATTTAGATGGGAGTTTGTTCCTGGGGGTATTTGGATGAGGGTCTGTTCCTGTGGCCGCGGGGGGGGGGGGGGGGGGCGTTATTTAGATGGGAATCAGTTCCTGGGGGCTATTTCGATGGAAGTTTGTTCCCGGGGGTTATTTAGATGGGAGATTGTTCCTGGGGGTATTTGGATGGGGTCTGTTCCTGTGACCGGGGGTGGGGGGGGTTATTTAGATGGGAATCAGTTCCTTGGGGGCTATTTAGATGGAAGTTTGTTCCCGGGGGTTATTTAGATGGGAGTTTGTTCCCGACAGTTTTTAGATGAGAGTCTGTCCTGGGGGTATTCAAATGGCAGTCTGTCCTGGGGGGGTATTTCGACGGGCTGTCTTGTAACGGGGGGAAGGGGGTAATTAGATGGGGGTCTGTTAACAGGAGATATTAGATAGGGGTCTGCAGACGACGATTATTTAGATTGCAGGGGTCTGTACAAGGGGGGGATGTTTTCCAGGGGGTTGAGATATTGCAGGGGAAAAAATTGCGTGGTGGATAAAAATTGCGGGCGGTGGGGCAGTGGGGGGGGGGGTATAAATTACGAGGGGGGATAAATTGCGGGAGCGGGATAAATTGTGTGGGTACTGTAAAATTGCGGGAGGGTGATGAATTGCAGGGGGATGATAAATTGCGGGGAGGATGATAAATTGCGGGGCGGGATGATAAATTCCGGGGTACAAATTGTGGGGGGGGCAATAAATTGCGGGGGTTGATGATAAAATGCGGGGGTGGGTATAATTTCCGGGGTTGTATAAATTGCGGGGGGGGGGGTATAAATTGCGGGGGGGGGGGGATAAATTGCGGGGGGGGGGAATAAATTGCGGGGGCGTGCAAATTGCGAGAGGGGATATATTACGGGGGGAGGGATAGGATCAGAAAAAGACAGAAAAAGTTGCAAAGAGAGAGAAATGATAGGACGAGAAATAGAGAAGGCAGAAAGAGACAAAGAAAGAGAGAGAAAAAGAGAGAAAAGATAGAAAGATACAGAGAAAAAGAGAGAAAAGATAGAAAGAGACAAGAAAGGGAGAGAAAAAGAAAGAGAGAAAAGATAGAAAGATACAGAGAAAAAGAGTGAAAAGATAGAAATAGACAAGAAAGAGAGAGAAAAAGAGGCAAAGGGAGCGTAAAAGAAATAGAGAAAAGATAGAAAGAGAAAGAGAGAAGATTGAAATAGAAAGAGAGAAGATGGATAAGATAGAAAGAGACAGAAAGAGAAAAGAGAGAGAAAGTCAGAGAAATAGAGTGAAGACAGAGAGACAAAAATCGAGAAAAGACAGAAAACGTCAGAAATAGAGAAAAGACAGAAAGTCAGAAATAGAAAAAGGACAGAAAGAGAGAGAGAAAGAGCAGGGAAAAGTGGAGGGAAAGAACAGAGATACAAAGAAATTACAGGCACCAAAGAGACAGATAGAAAGCCAGTGAGAAAGGCACAAGGAATCGCAGAGAGATTGAGAGAGAGGACAGAGAAAGCCATTGAGACAGAAAGATGCACAATCACTCAGAGAGAAAGAGAAACACAAAGTGAGGGAGAGAGAGAGAGATGGAGGAACACAAAGAGGGAGAAATAAAGAGAGAGAGAGATTGAGGAAAAGAGAGAGAGAGAGAAACAGACAGAATCACAAAGTGAGGAAGAGAGATTGAGAAATAGAGAGAGTGAGAGAGATTCAGTGCGAGAGATATTGAGTGAGGGAGCGATTGAGTGAGGGAGAGATTCAGTGCGAGAGAGAGATTCAGTGCGAGACAGAGATTCAGTGCGAGAGAGTTTCAGTGAGAGAGATTGAGTGAGAGAGAGATTCAGTGAGAGAGAGATTCAGTGTGAGAGAGATTGAGTGAGAGAGAGATTGAGAGAGAGGTTCAGTGAGAGAGAGATTGAGTGAGAGATAGATTCAGTGCGAAAGAGTTTCAGTGCGAGACAGATTCAGTGACAGAGAGATTCAGTGAGAGAGAGATTCAGTGAGAGAGAGGTTCAGTGAGAGAGAGATTCAGTGCGAGAGATTCAGTGAGAGAGAGAATCAGTGCGAGAAAAATACAGTGCGAGAAAGATTCAGTGAAAGAGACTGAGTGAGAGAGAGAGTCAGTGAGAGAGAGATTGAGTGCGAGAGAGATTCAGTGAGAGAGTGATTCAGTGCGAGAGAGATTCAGTGAGAGAGACTTAGTGAAAGAGACTGAGTCAGAAGAAGGGAGAAAAGCAGAAACAGACAATAAAGATGTGATGCTCACCATCCCGCACGGTCTGCGTTCCATCGTGGGACTCTAACACCTTCCCTCCATCAACTCATCCATGGGGAAAAGATCCTGGAGAGGGGCACTGGGGAGGGATTTGGAGAAAAGCGTCAGGAAAGGTACAGAGACAGGGGGATTCAGACTGGACTCTCTCTCTCACACACACTGTAATCAGCTTGCAATTTACCTGGGCACAGAGACACAGAAACTGAGACACAGAAACTCACCTTCACAAACCAGCCGCATGGAAAGAAAGAATGGAGGCTGATGTTGTCCTAATATATCCCAGAACTTGTCACTCAAACAGACAGTCCACCCAAAATGCAGCTTACCCAACCAGCTCTCAGCTTCCTCCATCATGACACTCCCTCCCAGGTATGGGACAGTCCAAGGTGAGTCTCTGTGTAAACAGGGAATGGGGGAGAGAGGGATATTCCAGCCATATCCCAAATGGACCATTCCAGACAGAAACCTGTCTGTCTGTCTCTCTCTCGCTTCCTCCCACCAAAATCTCATTAACAGAGCAGAAAAGCTGCTGCAATTTAAACCCTGGAGGGGCCGGTCTGGATACTGGCCATTTAACACTCATTGTATTAAATGTCTTTCACTATTCACCTCCAATTAACAGAAAGATCAGAAAATGACTCACTGCAACTACCTTGAAATTGTGACAGAGAGTTTTGCTGGAGTGGCCGGTTTGACTGCAGTATAAACAGGCAGTTTTTATTTGGTTTTTCAATTCCACTGTGTGACAAAGACTGAAACTGGAGCCAGGTTACTGATGCAGCGAAGAGAACTTTAACAACAGGTGACATTTCACACAACAATTCTTACCCATATTTACAGTTATATTTGTCAATGATTCTTTGCCCTGTATTTGATGCTGCTGTATTTATGTATTAGCCTGCAATCAATCGAAAAAAAAAAACCTTCTTAATATTCACCAGTTTAATGTTACAAGGGTTCACAAAGCTGGGAAATGGACATTTAACACAAATGGTATTAAAGATCTTCCACTTTTCACCTCCAGTTTATATAAAGTTCAGCAATAAAGACCTCTACTTTCTGACAAAGAGTTTTTACTGCTGCAGTAAAGTGTCATTTATTTCCATTTGCTTCCTGACTGTTTCTTTCCTCTGCTCTCCTGGGGGATTCAGAGGGATTTTTGTTCATTGTTTGTCCAAATTCAGGAAGTTCCCGCTCCTCTGCAGCTGCTGTCCTGAAGAAATTAATTGTATTGTATTCAAAATCTTTCCCTCACTTTGCAGATATGAGGAGAGACTGTTTACACAAGCAGACTGGAGGAACAAATAGGCAGGGAGTTGTTCTGGTCTGGAATTCACTGTTTCTGAAAGCAGATTCAATATTAACTTTCAAAAGGCAATCGGATCAAAACTTCAATTACTCTGAATTATAGTAGAGAAGATACCAGCCTAGAGAAGTGAGAACGAGAGAGAGATGTCATAACCTTTGTAATGAAGAAATCAAAACAATTTATATAGAGAATTTTTATTTGTCATTGATTGAGTTAATTTGCTTCTGTTGTTTTATTTATACACTACCTTTAATCACTGAAAATAATTTTCCAAACAGGAACCATTTTAATGTTACAAGTGTTTACATAGTAGTAAAATAGCCACTTAACATAAACTGTATTGAAATTATTTTATTCAGCATCTCAAGTTTATAGAAAGCAAATTCCTCAGCCTTGGAAAAACTTACAAACTCTCAGTGAAACAGAATCTCCCATCAGCAATGGCTCAGCATTTCCATCTGTTGGTGTCCCTCTTTCACTGCAGTTACTACCCCTCTCTCACCATCTCCATCTGCTGGTGTCCCTGTCTCACTGCAGTTACTACCCCTCTCTCACCATCTCCATCTGCTGGTGTCCCTGTCTCACTGCAGTTACTGTCTCCCCTTTCACCATCCCCATCTGCTGGTGTCCCTGTCTCACTGCAATTACTGCCCCAGTCACCATCTCCATCTGCTGGTGTCCCTGTCTTACTGCAGCTACTGGCCCACTCTCACCATCTCCATCTGCAGGTGTCCCTGAGTCACTGCAGTTACTGCCCCTCTCACCACCTCACAATCACTGCGTTTTGCAGCTTTGTCCACTGGAGGCGTTTGTTGAGATAGCAAACACGAGGTGGCGCTGTACTGGCACATGCGCAAACGTAGACGAATCCAGTTGAACGTCATGGTGTGCCCACGCTCAGGCAGCTGCCAGGACTAAAGATGGCGCCGGTCAAATAATCACAGAGGTGGGTGGAGGATGGGAGGTGGAGCTGGGGGTCTGGGGGGGTGGGGGAGGAGGGGGAAAGGGATTTAGTTCCAGTGTTTGAAACCCTTCAGCTCTTTCTATGATTTCACTAATTTAACAATGAGATTGAGAGGGTATTTCACCCCCTTCTCCAGCTCCTGTCTGAATTTAGTCTGGGTCACAATGTAAATACATGTGTTGGTGCAGGAACTGAGAAGCTGCAGCATCTTTGATGTTTCATCTGTGATGAAGAGAGGGTCAGTGTTGGAGGAATAATAATAAATATCTGTAATTCGAGTATAAATGATAAACACAACCCGGGTCATCCATAACATTATAAAACTGCCGGATATACTGAAGAGTAAAATAATTGATTTCCTGCGATTTTCCATCTCTGGGTCCTTGTGATTCTCTGCATTGCTGTGGCGCCGGAATCCCCTGCAGACTTTACTGGAGAATAAAATCCGTCTGACAGTCAGAACATTGAGCAGCAAAATCAGAAAGACTGGGACACAAGGGGTTAAAATGAGGTCAAACAATTCATATGCCTTCCATATGGGGGAAGTAAAGAAGCTCAGTTTAATAACACAACCCATGGGAACATTATCAATAATGTATTGCTGTTCCAGTGTAAAGTACCAGGGGAGAGACTCTAAACAGCCCAGCACACTCACTGTTCCCACAACCACAGCCGCCCTTTTCTCGCTGCAATATTTTGTTTTCAGCTTCTCACAACAAATGGCCACAAATCGATCAAAGGTGAAAGTGACTGTGAGCCAAACAGAAACAACTGTGGATGCAGAAAGCAGAACGGTAATGAGAGAACACACAGGAGTAATTCTGAGGAATGAATATGGGAAATAAATTAAAACAATCCAGTACAATATGGGTTCAGTGATAACGACCAGGAGATCAGACACTGCCATTCCCACCAGGTAGACACTGATACATTTGGAGAGACCGCACTTTCCTCGGGACAGGATCACAATCGCCACCAAGTTAACTGGAAGAGAGAGAGAAAAGGAAGCAGAGAAATTACTGATCAGACCTGGAGACAAAGCAGCAGTTTGACAGGATCTGGGCTGAAATTTCCAGCTTTGTTGCTGCATCGAGCAGTGAAAACTGATTCATTGACCCGGGCAGTGCTTTGTCACAGTGAAATGTTTGTAAACACAGTTATTAATAATGAATTGGGAAATTGATGCAGAAAGTGAATAAAGTCAGCACTGGATCTACTGGAAGTACTGAGTGAGGATGCAGTGTCAGTGGGGAAATGAGAAGGGGTTTTACAGAGATGTAATGCAATGGGTTAATTGGGAATTTGTCTCCAGACTGTTGGTTGGGAATGTTTGGGGAGAGCGGGATGTGTAGCTGGTTTGTTGCTCTGGGTTCAGGGAACCGACAGGGACTGTTACCAAGTGGGAAAACTGCAGCACTGTGTTGGACTATCAGCAAAGATCTGGAATGGCAGAGCAGGCTCTCGGGCTGAATGGCCTCGTCCTGCTCCTGTGTTACTGTATTCCTATCAGGTTGGACGTGGCAGCTGGAGGTGGAGCCAGGGAGAGAGATTGGGTGGTCGAGAAGGGAAAGGACATGTTGGAGCAGGAGGGGAGACTGGAGCAGATGGTTTGGGAAAGTGGATAAAATGAAGCAATGGATGAGGAGACTGAGGATTCAATACAGTGAGAGGAGAGGCTGAGATTCACAGGGAGAGACTGCAGCAGAGTGTTGGAGGAATTCTAATCTATAGATCCCAGTAATACAACTCAATTCATACATTCAAACAATAATCCCTGTGGTTATTGGTGTTGGAGAACAGTTCATTGTTTATACAATATAGTCAATATAATTAGTTTGTACAGGCTATTAAATATAAATTTAAATATATTTCTGATATCAGCCTCGCTCTTTATTGAATTCAGCAGTCAGAGATTTTATAGTGCAGTATTTAAATAATGAATTACCAACAGTGATGAACTGATTCTATTCTGTTTATTCAGTCACTAAGTAAGGAATAGGAACTTACTGCAAAAGAAAATGAGGACCTGACAGAAATCAACACAGAGGATCAAGTCCAACAGGAAAATGAACACAATCTGAAAACAGACAACTTCAACTCACAGTTTCTCTCATTAATTGTTCTGGACATTCCAGCACTTTATGATAGTGAATTATTTACACTGCTGCTTCTTTCTCTTTCTCTTTACTTCTGCCTATCTCTTTCCCACTGTTTCGTTCTCCCTGCTCCTTTTCTCCTTCCCTATCTCTCCGGAGTACTCACACCCTGCAAACTGTTAGCTAATGCTGCTTTTCACATCTGATTTATTGCTAACATTCTGCATCTGTGTTCTGTTCACCAGCCCAGGTTCAATGATTCTATTCTCTGAGTCAGTTTGTTCAATGGTGAAACCTCTGTGAATACTTTAATGTATTTACAGAACACTCAAGTCTCCACCTGTTCACCTACACTCTTCACTTCATCTACAATACATGGAATAAACAGGATCGAAAGCTACTTCCAGAAAAAACCTCACAATCATTGAAATTCCTTCTCCTGGAATTATAAAGTAATCTGTTAGAATGTGGGATTGTTTAATTAATAAAACAGCAACATGATAATCTACAGATAAATGGAAAGACTCTTGATTCCGACTGACAGAGTGAAAACCAGTAAAACATCACATCAATACTTTCTATTTTACAATGTAGTCCAGTGACAGTGAAGGTCCACAGTGAAGCAGAGAAGGAGAAGTGAAAGTGTCAGCAACAAACTCAGTTCAGTAGCCAGACTTCTGAAACAGCATCAGACACATAGAATAAAATAATATTTGATGCCAGTGATAATCAATAAATACATTGAAATTCCAGTTAAACTGAGCCATGTTATTGGTGAGGGAGGACAGTGTTCTGTCCCCTTGTAACACTGAGACCGTGAGATGTCTCATTGTCAATCACTGAAAAAAAATCATAAAAATATTCCAGGACCGGTGAGATCCACATCATGAAACTGGTAAAAACTCCTAATGGTCTGATTATTGATCCTCACTGAAACATCTCATTCCAATACATTCAATACACAGAATAATCCAATAACAAAGCCACAGTTACTTAAAACATTACCATGAAATACATAATACAGTTCCTGCAAGAATGAAAGAGTAGACAATGAGGAGATTCCATCAGTAAAATGCAGAAGAGAAAAGGCGGCTGTGTAGCTCACAGAGGGAAATAATACCCAGTAATGCAGCACAGTTAACATCGATTTACACCATTAACAGCTGAGATACTGGCTTACCAGCAACTCCAATTGCTGCAAGTACAGGATAATAAATGTCTTCTATCTGAAAGATTACTGGATATCCGATTTCTGTGAGAAGCAGAGACTTCTATTAGCCTGGAATCAACAGCTCCACCAGGCACTCTGAGCTGATCCATTCCAATGGGTCCTGATTTATACAGGGGATAAGTCTCCACTGACACGGTTATACCCCTGATCATTGTTATTAGTTACACTCACCTGAACAGACACATTACATCAGCAGCTTTGACTCTGATGTAAATAATGTGGTGGATAAAACACAATCATTTCAATATCAATGACAGTTTCTTACTAAGACCTCTCTCTCAGAATAAACCTGAAATCTGTACTCATACTGGACGGATGCTTCAATGATGAGAGGCAACATTTACATTTTCCATATTATTGCATTGACCTTGTTCACTCCTGGCTTTTCTATTGTAAATGTAACTGATCTGTCTGCAGTGGACACTGAATCCAGGGACAAAAGCAATCCCGTTTCACTCTGTTCCTGCCTTTTCCCAGTTAAAATGTGAACTTTGAGTCTCTGATTCGGGACCATGTTCAGGGTAACAGCCCAGAAACTACTGTGAGTGATATTACGGGACAGACACTGTAAGCATCTATTTGGGAGGCAGCAGGGTAGTGATAATATCACTGGTCACGGAATCCAGAGGCCCAACCTGATGGCCTGGGGACAGGGGTTCAAATCCCACCACGTCAGCTATATAACACAGAGGGAGCTCCCTTTCTGTGTATAAAGTAGAGGGATCTCCGCCTCTATGTATAAAGTGGAGGGAGCTCCCTCTCTATGCATAAAGTGGAGGGAGCTCCATCTTTATTTATAAAGTGGGAGGTGCACCCTCTCCATTTATAATGTTGGGGGCGATGAAGGAAAGAGGAGAAGAGGGAAACGAAAACAAATGGGGAAATGGAGAGAGAGGGACAAAGTGGAAGACAGTGTGAGACAGAAGAGATAGCGAAATGAGACCTTAACGGAACCCCTGTAACAATCCCCATTGTCTGCCCAGTCCGGTATTTGGGGTTTAATGTGAGGGTTTTAGGGATGAGTGTTAGATGAGTGTTTGATATTTTCAAACTGCATTGACATTCCCAACAAAAGCAAGAGTTAAAGATTCAAAATTAACCAAACAAATGGCTCAAAGCATTGCTGTCCATGCACAGAGGGACGGAGAGATGGAGGGAGTGAGACACAGGCAGACAGAGAAACAGAAAGAGTGGGACAGAGAAAGAGGGGGAGAGAGAGAGACAGAGCTAGAATGATGGAGAAAAAAGGAGAAACAGAGACAGAAGGAGAGAGACAGAAAGGGAGGCAGGCAAATGCAGAGTGAGACAGACAGAAAGGGAGGCAAGCAGATGCAGAGGGAGAAAGGGAGAGAGAGAGAGAGGAAGAGAGACAAACAGAGGGAGAAACAGAGACAGAGGGAGAGACTCACAGAGAGAGAGAGGGAGAGCGAGGTTACTGGAAAAACCTTACATCTAATAATGTTGAAAAAAGATAGAATTAAAAAGTAAAACTGGCTGCGTGTAAGAACTAATTCTGAAAGGAAAGATCAGGGGTTTAGTGTGAGTGATTTGGGGGCAAGTGTTGGATCAGTGATTGATATTTTCAAACTGAAGTGACATTTAATATTATTGAAAAAATATTACTAAACACCGACAATCTTTAGAAGCAGGGGAAATGGTATACAGTGTGTGAGGGGAGCTTGACAGAACCTCAGTAACAATCCCCATTATCTGCACAGTCCTGTTTTGGGGGTTTAGTGTGAGAGTTTAGGGGGCGAGTGTTGATCAGTGTTTGATATTTTCAAACTGCAGTGACGTTCCCAGCAAGGGCAAGATTTACAGGTTCACAATTAACCAAGAAATGGATAAAAACATTTCTGTCCAAGGAGAGAGAGATGGTGTTAGAGACAGAGTCATGGAAAGAGGCAGAGAAAGAGGGAGAGGGCGAGGGAGAGAGAGCGAGAGAGAGAAAGACCGGATGAAACAGACATGAGAGGGAGAGACAGAGAGAGGATGAGACAAGTTGTAACAATCAATAACAATCCTCATTATCTGCTCAGTCCTGTTTTTGTAGGTTAATGTGAGTGTTTTAAGGGTGAGTGTTGGATCAATGTTTCATATTTTCAAACTGCAGTGCCATTCCCAACAAGGCTGTTAAAGTATATAAGAGCAGGGAGGTTCTGCTGGAACTGTATAACTCATTGCTTAAGCACCATAATGAGAGTTCCTCGGGCAGGTACAGTGTGAGTTTAGATAGAGAGTAAAGCAGTGGATTGAGAGAAGGAGGGAGAGACGGGCAGAAATAGTGAGGAGAGACGGGGAGGCAGTCAGATTGTAGGAGAAACTTTACATGTAACCACATGAAAAAAATAAATAATTAAACATTTAAATGGACTGCGCACTGAAAATACTGTCCGCACACAACAACTGAAGTCACACACCATCCTAACTTGAAACTATATCGCCATTCCTTCACTGTTACTGGGTCAAGATCCTGGAACTCCCTTCCGAACAGCACTGTGGGTGTACCTACCTCACATGGACTGCAGCGGTTCAAGGAGGCTCAACACCACCTTCTCAAAAGCAATTAGGAATGGATAATGAATGGTGGCCTGGCCAGTAACGCACACATCCAACAAATACATAAGGCAAATACAAAGTTGTCATCGATTCACTTAAGGAGATATTACACTAGACGAACAAAAACCTGGTCGAAGAGGTTGATTTGAGGGAGCGTTTTCAAAGAGGAAAGAGAGTTAGTGAGATGGAGAGGTTTAGGAAAGGAATTCCAGAGTACAGGTCTTGGCAGCTTGAAGGCACGGACACCAATGGTGGGACCATTCAAATTGGGGAGGCTCAAGAGGCCAGAATTAGAGGATCGCAGATATTGGTGGATTGCGGAGCAGGGGGAGATTGCTGAGATAGGGAGGGGTCATTTGTGGAAGACAGTTCCAAACTTCTACCACCCACCCTTTGTATGTAGAAGTGTTTCTGAATTTCATCTTTGAAAGGGCTTTCCACTAGTTTTTGAATTTTAGACAGTCCCCCCCGTCCGAGACTGTCCCCAACTAATAATCACAGGCAGGTACGCAAGGGGTTAGATACAGAGTAAAGATCTATCTACCAATGCTAGACTCGCTGTTCCTCTGTCTCTTTCTCCTCATCTCTCACTGCCTGCAACACCCTTTCTCTGCCTCTCTTTCTCCCTCTTCCCATCATGAGAGCAAGAAGGAGAGATTGAGATAGTGTGCAGAGGGAGATAGAGCGAGGAAAGGGAGAGATAGAAGAGGAAAGTGAGTAACAGAGAGAAGAAATAGGGTTTCAGAGAGTAGAAGAGAGGGGAAGAGAGATAGAGAGATGGAGAGAGATTACCAGCAAGAGAGTTTACCAGAGATTACCTCTCTCTCAGTCCCTATCACTCCTTTCCAATTTGTTACCATCTCCATCTATTTTTCTCCCTCTACCCCGATGTTTCACACTCCATGCCTCTCGCTCGTATGTCTGTGTATACTGCAGTGAAGGATTACATCAAATTATTATGTTTTACATTTGCTCTTTCAATCTATCTGAACAATCTCTCAGACTGTGAACAGAGGGGCCTTGGAGTGACTGTCCACTGATTCCTGAGGGTAACAGGACAGGTGGATAAGGTGGTGAAGAAGGCTCACGGAATACTTTCCTTTATTGGCCAATGTAGAGAATATAAGAGCAGGGAGGTTATGTTAGAACTGTATAAAACACTAGTTAGACCACAGCTAGAGTACTGTGTACAGTTCTGGTCACCACAATACAGGAAGGATGTGATCACACTAGAGAGGGGACAGAGGAGATTTACAGAGGATGTTGTCAGGAATGGAGAATTTTCACTTTGAGTAAAGATTGGATAGGCTGGAATTGTTTTCTTTGGAACAGAGAAGGTTGAAGGGAAGATTTAATTGAGGTGTACAAACTAATGACGGGCCTGGATAGAGTGGATAGGAAGGACCCATTTCCCTTAACAAGGGGTAAATAACCGTGAGCATGGATGACAAGATTTCCACACCAATATCATGAGGGTGTGATGGCTTCCATGGTGGAATACCTTGCTGGATGTTTACAATGGAGCATTTTCCTACTGGATCATCAGAACTGGCCGCCTGGGCCCCAACTTCATCCACATTTCTCCTACTCTACCAATATTTCACTCTACGTACCTATGTTTCTCTGTTTGCGTACACGGCAGTGAAGAGTTACATCAAATGAATATATCTTACATTCTCCCTTTCAACCCACCCCAACAATCTCTCTCTCTTCAACCTTGTTCCTCTTGACAGCCCTCTCTCTGCCTGCATATCTAAGTCTCTCTCCCTCTGTCTCCCTCTCAGTGTCAGATAGCAGGAGGGAGAGATAGAGAGAGGAAGGCAGAGAGAGACACAGAGAGCAATCCCACCTTCTCCAATCGATCCACGTAACTGAAGTCACTCATCCCTGGAACCATTCTTGAGAATCTTTTCTGCACCCTCCCTAATGCCCCCACATTCTTCCTAAAGTACAGTGTCCAGAATTGGACAATGCTCCAGTTGAAGGCAAACCAGCGCTTTACAAATGTCAAATTTTACTTGCTTTTGTATTTAATGTCTCTATTTATAATCTCAGGACACCTTCTGCCGTTTAACCACTTTCTGAATCTGCCCTGCCACCTTCAGTGATTGGTGCACAAATACCCCCCAGATGTGTCTGTTCCTGCACCTCCTTCAGAATTCTATCCTTTACTTTATATCGTCGCTTCTCCTTTTTCCTACCCGTGGAGGCGGAATATGCTGGCATGGTTCTTAATGAATACATTGCAACTGTCTTCACAAAAGAGGGGGCGACAGAGACATTGTAGTCAATGAGGAGGGGTTTGAAATATTGAATGGGATAAACAGTGAGAGAGGAAATATTCAGGGGTTTAGCATCTTTGAAAGCTGAATATTCAACAGGCTCAGATTGTTAAGAGGTGCATGGGAGGAAATATCAGAGGATCTGACCATCATTTTCCAATCCTCTCTGTTTATATTCGTGCTGCCAGAGGACTGGAGGACTACGAATGTTGTACTGTTGATTAACAGGGGAGAAAGTAATAGACTGAGTAATTACAGGCCACCCAGCCTAATCACAGTGGAGGGAAAATTACTGGGCAAAAGGGAATGATTAATTCCTTTCTAGTAATATGTGTCTCAGTGTCCCCATGTCTCTGTCACAATTTGAGCACTATCCTGACATTGGTGATGAGTTGGTCTGTGGAATAAATGTCCCAGTGTTGTGGTAACATAAAATGGCCACCGCGAACCAGCCTAAAATGGCTCACTAATGTTTGTGGATTTCCACAGATGTTTGAGAGAGGAGAGAGAGACAGAAAGAGAGACAAAGAGAGTGACACAGACCAAGACACAGAGAATGACAGCACGATATTTATCATTGGACAGAGGAAGAGGAGAAGGCCATTTGGCCCCTCAACCCTCCTCTGTCATTCAATGAGCTCATGGCTGATGTGTGATCTAACTCCATGTACCTATCTTTGCCCCTTAATCCCTTTGGTTAATAAAAATCTATCAAACGCAGATTTAAAAACTAACAAGTGTCTCAGCATCAATTGCAGTTTGTGGAAGAGAGTTCTAAACTGATACCACACCTGGTGTGTTGAAGTGTTTTTTCATTTCACTCCTGAAAGGTTTTTAGACTGCTTTTATATTTTTAGACTATGCCCCCAAGTTCCTGACTCCGCAGCAAGTGGGAATTGTTACTCTCTGTCCACCCGTTCAGATTCCCTTATTATCTTGAATACATTCATCAAATAACCCCATAACCTTCTAAATTCCAGGGAAAGGAAATGCTGGAGCAGGAGTGGAGACTGGAGCAGATGGTTTGGGGAAGTGGATAAACTGAAGCAATGGATGAGGAGACTGAGGATTCAATACAGTGAGAGGAGAGGCTGAGATTCACAGGGAGAGACTGCAGCAGAGTGTTGGAGGAAATCTAATCTATAGATCCCAGTAATACAACTCAATTAATACATTCAAACAATAATCCCAGTGGTTATTGGTGTTGGGGAACAGTTCATTGTTTATACAATATAGTCAATATATTTAGTTTGTACAGGCGATTAAATATAAATGTAAATATATTTCTGATATCAGCCTCGTTCTTTATTGAATTCAGCAGTCACAGAGATTTGAAAGTGCAGTATTTAAATAATGAATTACCATCAGTGAAGAACTGATTCTATTCAGTTCATTCATTAACTCAGAAAACAATAGGAACTTTCTACAAAACAAAATGAGGACCTGACAGAAATCAACACAGAGGATCAAGTCCAACAGGAAAATGAACACAATCTGACAAAAGACAACTTTAACTCATCGTTTCTCTCACTATTTATTCTGGACGTTCCAGCACTTTATGTTAGTGAATTATACACACTGCTGCTTCTTTCTCTATCTCTTGACTTCTGCTTTTCTTTTTCCATCTGGTTCCTTCTCCCTGCTCCTTTTCTCCTTCCCTATCTCTCTGGAGTACTCACACCCTGTAAATGGATACTTAATGCTGCTTTTCACATCTGATTTATTCCTAACGTTCTGCGTCTGTGTTTTGTTCACCTGCCCCAGGTTCAATGATTCTATTCTCAGAGTCAGTTTGTTCAATGGTGAAACCTCTGTGAATAACTTCATGTATCTACAGAACACTCAAGTCTCCACCTGTTCACCTACACTCTTCACTTCATCTACAATACATGGAATAAACTGGATCGAAAGCTACTTCCAGACAAACCTCACAATCATTGAAATTCCTTCTCCTGTAATTATAAAGTAATCTGTTAGAATGTGGGATTGTTTAATTAATAAAACACTAACATCAGCACTGCAGCTGATAATCTACAGATAAATGGAAAGACTCTTGATGCCAACTGACAGAGTGAAAACCAATAAAATATCACATCAATACTTTCTATTTTACAATGTAGTCCAGTGACAGTGAAGGTCCACAGTGAAGCTGAGAAGGAGAAGTGAAAGTGTCAGCAGCAAACTCAGTTCAGTAGCAAGACTTCTGATGCAGCGTCAGACACACAGAGTGAAATAATATTTGATAAGTGATAATCAATAAATACATTGAAATCCCAGTTAAACTGAGCCACGTTCTTGGGGAGGGAGGACATTGTTCTGTCCCCTTGTAACACTGAGACTGTGAGATGTCTGATTATCAATCACTGAAAGCAATCATGAAAATGTTATAAAGTCCTAATGGTCTGATTATTGATCTTAACTGAAAGATCTCATTCCAATACATTCAATACACAGAATAATCTGATAACAAAGCTACAGTTACTTAAAACAATACCATTTCATACATAATGCAGTTCCTGCAAGAATGAAAGATTGGACAATGAGGAGATTCCATCAGTAAATTGCTGGAAAAGAACAGGTGGCTGTGTAACACACACAGAGGGAAATAATACTGAGTACAGCAGCACAGTTAACATCGATTTAGACCATTAACAGCTGAGATACTGCTTACCAGGAACTCCAATTGCTGCAAGTACAGGATAATAAATGCGGAGTACATGATACAGTACTGGATATCCCATTTCTGTGAGAAGCAGGGTCTTCGATTAGCCTGGAATCCACAGCTCCACCTGGCACTCTGAGCTGATCCATTCCAATGGGTACTGATTTATACAGGGGATAAGTCTCCACTGACACGGTTATACCCCTGATCATTGCTATTAATTACACTCACCTGAACAAACACATTACATCAGCAACTTTGACTCTGATGGTGGATAAAACACAATCAATTTAATGTCAATGACATTTTCTGAATAAGACCTCTCTCTGAAATAAATCTGAAATCTGTACTCATACTGGATGGATGGCAATTATGAGAGCCGTCATTTAGTTTAGTTTAGTTTAGTTTAGACATACAGCACTGAAACAGGCCCTTCGGCCCACCGAGTCTGTGCCGACCATCAACCACCCATTTATACTAACCCTACACTAATCCCATATCCTTACCACATCCCCATCTGTCCCTATATTTCCCTACCACCTACCTATACTAGGGGCAATTTATAATGGCCAACTAACCTATCAAGCTGCAAGTCTTTGGCATGTGGGAGGAAACCGGAGCACCCGGAGGAAACCCACGCAGACACAGGGAGAACTTGCAAACTCCACACAGGCAGTACCCAGAATTGAACCCGGGTCGCTGGAGCTGTGAGGCTGCGGTGCTAACCACTGCGCCACTGTGCCGCCCATTTTCCATATTATTGTATTGACCTTGTTCACTCCTGGCATTTCTACTGTCAATGTAACTGATCTGTCTGCAGTGGACACTGAATCCAGGGACTAAAGCAATCCCGTTTCACTCTGTTCCTGCCTTTTCCCAGTTAAAATGTGAAATTTGAGTCTCTGATTCGGGACCATGTTCAGGGTTACCGCCCAGAAACTACTGTGAGTGATATTACAGGACGCACACTGTACACATCCATTTGGGAGGCATTTGAGTAGTGATACTATCAATGGTCACGTAATCCAGAGGCCCAAACTGATGGCCTGGGAGCAGGGGTTCATATCCCACCACGGCAGCTATGTAAAACAGAGGGAGCTCCCTTTCTGTGTAAAAGTAGAGGGAGCACACACTCTATTTATAAAGTTGGGGGCGATGAAGGAAAGAGGTGAAGAGGGAGCCGGAGATAGAGGGGGGAGCCGGAGATAGAGGGGGGAGCCGGAGATAGAGGGGGGAGCCGGAGATAGAGGGGGGAGCCGGAGATAGAGGGGGGAGCCGGAGATAGAGGGGGGAGCCGGAGATAGAGGGGGGAGCCGGAGATAGAGGGGGGAGCCGGAGATAGAGGGGGGAGCCGGAGATAGAGGGGGGAGCCGGAGATAGAGGGGGGAGCCGGAGATAGAGGGGGGAGCCGGAGATAGAGGGGGGAGCCGGAGATAGAGGGGGGAGCCGGAGATAGAGGGGGGAGCCGGAGATAGAGGGGGGAGCCGGAGATAGAGGGGGGAGCCGGAGATAGAGGGGGGAGCCGGAGATAGAGGGGGGAGCCGGAGATAGAGGGGGGAGCCGGAGATAGAGGGGGGAGCCGGAGATAGAGGGGGGAGCCGGAGATAGAGGGGGGAGCCGGAGATAGAGGGGGGAGCCGGAGATAGAGGGGGGAGCCGGAGATAGAGGGGGGAGCCGGAGATAGAGGGGGGAGCCGGAGATAGAGGGGGGAGCCGGAGATAGAGGGGGGAGCCGGAGATAGAGGGGGGAGCCGGAGATAGAGGGGGGAGCCGGAGATAGAGGGGGGAGCCGGAGATAGAGGGGGGAGCCGGAGATAGAGGGGGGAGCCGGAGATAGAGGGGGGAGCCGGAGATAGAGGGGGGAGCCGGAGATAGAGGGGGGAGCCGGAGATAGAGGGGGGAGCCGGAGATAGAGGGGGGAGCCGGAGATAGAGGGGGGAGCCGGAGATAGAGGGGGGAGCCGGAGATAGAGGGGGGAGCCGGAGATAGAGGGGGGAGCCGGAGATAGAGGGGGGAGCCGGAGATAGAGGGGGGAGCCGGAGATAGAGGGGGGAGCCGGAGATAGAGGGGGGAGCCGGAGATAGAGGGGGGAGCCGGAGATAGAGGGGGGAGCCGGAGATAGAGGGGGGAGCCGGAGATAGAGGGGGGAGCCGGAGATAGAGGGGGGAGCCGGAGATAGAGGGGGGAGCCGGAGATAGAGGGGGGAGCCGGAGATAGAGGGGGGAGCCGGAGATAGAGGGGGGAGCCGGAGATAGAGGGGGGAGCCGGAGATAGAGGGGGGAGCCGGAGATAGAGGGGGGAGCCGGAGATAGAGGGGGGAGCCGGAGATAGAGGGGGGAGCCGGAGATAGAGGGGGGAGCCGGAGATAGAGGGGGGAGCCGGAGATAGAGGGGGGAGCCGGAGATAGAGGGGGGAGCCGGAGATAGAGGGGGGAGCCGGAGATAGAGGGGGGAGCCGGAGATAGAGGGGGGAGCCGGAGATAGAGGGGGGAGCCGGAGATAGAGGGGGGAGCCGGAGATAGAGGGGGGAGCCGGAGATAGAGGGGGGAGCCGGAGATAGAGGGGGGAGCCGGAGATAGAGGGGGGAGCCGGAGATAGAGGGGGGAGCCGGAGATAGAGGGGGGAGCCGGAGATAGAGGGGGGAGCCGGAGATAGAGGGGGGAGCCGGAGATAGAGGGGGGAGCCGGAGATAGAGGGGGGAGCCGGAGATAGAGGGGGGAGCCGGAGATAGAGGGGGGAGCCGGAGATAGAGGGGGGAGCCGGAGATAGAGGGGGGAGCCGGAGATAGAGGGGGGAGCCGGAGATAGAGGGGGGAGCCGGAGATAGAGGGGGGAGCCGGAGATAGAGGGGGGAGCCGGAGATAGAGGGGGGAGCCGGAGATAGAGGGGGGAGCCGGAGATAGAGGGGGGAGCCGGAGATAGAGGGGGGAGCCGGAGATAGAGGGGGGAGCCGGAGATAGAGGGGGGAGCCGGAGATAGAGGGGGGAGCCGGAGATAGAGGGGGGAGCCGGAGATAGAGGGGGGAGCCGGAGATAGAGGGGGGAGCCGGAGATAGAGGGGGGAGCCGGAGATAGAGGGGGGAGCCGGAGATAGAGGGGGGAGCCGGAGATAGAGGGGGGAGCCGGAGATAGAGGGGGGAGCCGGAGATAGAGGGGGGAGCCGGAGATAGAGGGGGGAGCCGGAGATAGAGGGGGGAGCCGGAGATAGAGGGGGGAGCCGGAGATAGAGGGGGGAGCCGGAGATAGAGGGGGGAGCCGGAGATAGAGGGGGGAGCCGGAGATAGAGGGGGGAGCCGGAGATAGAGGGGGGAGCCGGAGATAGAGGGGGGAGCCGGAGATAGAGGGGGGAGCCGGAGATAGAGGGGGGAGCCGGAGATAGAGGGGGGAGCCGGAGATAGAGGGGGGAGCCGGAGATAGAGGGGGGAGCCGGAGATAGAGGGGGGAGCCGGAGATAGAGGGGGGAGCCGGAGATAGAGGGGGGAGCCGGAGATAGAGGGGGGAGCCGGAGATAGAGGGGGGAGCCGGAGATAGAGGGGGGAGCCGGAGATAGAGGGGGGAGCCGGAGATAGAGGGGGGAGCCGGAGATAGAGGGGGGAGCCGGAGATAGAGGGGGGAGCCGGAGATAGAGGGGGGAGCCGGAGATAGAGGGTGGAGCCGGAGATAGAGGGGGGAGCCGGAGATAGAGGGTGGAGCCGGAGATAGAGGGTGGAGCCGGAGATAGAGGGTGGAGCCGGAGATAGAGGGTGGAGCCGGAGATAGAGGGTGGAGCCGGAGATAGAGGGTGGAGCCGGAGATAGAGGGTGGAGCCGGAGATAGAGGGTGGAGCCGGAGATAGAGGGTGGAGCCGGAGATAGAGGGTGCAGCCGGAGATAGAGGGTGGAGCCGGAGATAGAGGGTGGAGCCGGAGATAGAGGGTGGAGCCGGAGATAGAGGGTGGAGCCGGAGATAGAGGGTGGAGCCGGAGATAGAGGGTGGAGCCGGAGATAGAGGGTGGAGAGATGGATGGGGTAGAGGGTGGTGAACCTGTGGAATTCTGTACCGCAGAAGGCAGTGGAGGTCAAGTCATTAAATATATTCATGGAGGAGAGAGATTTATTTCTTAATGTCAAATGGATCAAGGGGTATGGGGAGAAAGAGCGAACAGGGTACTGAATTAGACCATCGGTCATGATCTTTATTGAATGATGGAGCAAGCCCAAGGGCCGAATGGCCTGCTCCTGCTCCTATGTTCTATGTTTCGATGAGAGAGGCGGATTGAGAGAGGGAGAGAGAAGGTGAAACAGAGAGAGAAGGAGAGATAGAGATGTAGTGAGGTGACCCTGATATTCTCTCTCTCTCTCACACACACATCCAGACACACACACACATACATAAAGGGACACACAGACACACACACAGAGACACACACACACACACAGATTTTACAATCCACACTGATGTCAGTACAAATGACCAACAGAACCTCAGTAACACTCCCCAGTGTCTGCCCAGTCCTGAGAGAGACAGAGAGAGAGAGATAGGGCAGTGACAGAGAAAGACAGTGAAAGAGGGAAGACAAAACAGCTTGTAGGAGAAACTTTACATTTATTTGTGTTCCACAGATTTTATTGAAAGTTGAAAGGGACTGGACACTGGAAAAGCTGTCAACACACAACAACAACACTGAGAGACTTTAACAAAAACAAGAAATGCTGGATTCACTCAGCAGGTCTGGCAGCATCTGTGGAAAGAGAAGCAGAGTTAACGTTTCGGGTCAGTGACCCTTCTTCGGTGTTCCGAAGAAGGGTCACTGACCCGAAACGTTAACTCTGCTTCTCTTTCCACAGATGCTGCCAGACCTGCTGAGTGAATCCAGCATTTCTTGTTTTCGTTTCAGATTTCCAGCATCCGCAGTATTTTGCTTTTATATTACTGAGAGACTTTAGATGTGAGGGAAGGGGAGACACACTTTAAAGTCCACACTGATGTCAGTAAAAATCCCCAAACACAACCTCAGTAACAATCCCCATTATCTGCCCAGTCCTGTATTGTGGGTTTCTTCTTTGGCCTCCTTATCTCGAGAGACAATGGGTAAGTGCCTGGAGGTGGTCAGTGGTTTGTGGAGCAGCGCCTGGAGTGGCTCTCAAGGCCAATTCTAGAGTGACAAGCTCTTCCACAGGTGCTGCAGAGAAATTTGATTGTCGGGGCTGTTACAGTTGGCTCTTCCCTTGTGCCTCTGTCTTTTTTGTGGGTTTAGTGTGAGGGTTTGAGGGGGGAGGGTTGGATCAGTGTTTGATATTTTGAAACTGCAGGGAAAGAATTAAAGGTTTAAAATGAACTAAGAGATGTCTGAAAGCATTGCTGTGCTGGGATTAACAGATCAATGGACTGTAAAAGTCAGAAAGGTCCTGTCCTGGGATTAACATATCAATGGACAGGCCCCCTCCCCCGCCCCCGAGGCAGGAGATTGAGAAACAGCCCAACATGTCAGAGGTTCAAGGGGTGGAGTTTGCAAACAGCTCACTCAGGATATAAACTGGGTTTGAAGATTTCAGTTCCAATCACAAAACCCACCTTTCACTCTCTCTCCAGAGAGAGTGGACACATTCCCCAGTCTGATTCAGTGTGTGTCTGTGTATCTGTGTGTGTGTGTGCTCTCTCTGTCTCAATCTGGTTTATAACTGATTTGATTGTATTTGAATATTGCTGATTGTCTGTTTAACTGAGAGAGGAAACACTGGGCTCTTGATGCGCAATTTTGTTTGAAAATATCCTCGCTTTGTATTTTAATCCAATTTTTTTCTCCTTCTTTCCCCTGAGGAATTTTCATTCTGAAAACTGCACGGTGAAGGTGAAAAGAGGGAAAGTTTGGGATGTGGAATCCTCGGACAGCAGCTTCCTCCAGAGGGGACGGACTGAGGCCTTGTTCACAGGCTGCCCCCAAAGTGCCCACGTGAGTTGTGTCTGTTTATTAGCCTGAGGTTTAATTTCCTCTCTGGGGCCCTGGGTTAACCATTTCATGTTGGATTGGGGCTCCTGGTGTTTTATACAGATTGAAAGCCTGGGGTTAAAGGAGCAGCCCCAGGAGGGAGTCCCATTTGCCCCTTGCTCCTTCCAGCCCTGTCTGTGAGGTTTGCTGGTGTTTTGGGCAATGCTATGAAGCTAACAGTTAAATAAGATGCACAGTGCCCATTTTAATTCATTTTACTGCAGGTCTGAGCTTTCTCTCTGTCTCCACATTCTTTCCCTGTGTCTCTATCTCCTCCCATGCTTTCTCTTCTCTGTCTCTGTTTCACACTCACCTTCTCCATTTAAACCTTTAATTAATGAAAAACATGCCACACAGCAATGTGATTTGTCGTTATTTGAAATGGTGAGACAGAATCAGCAGCTTGTTCCCAGTTTAAATAGGGAGTTTTGCCCATTCTGGGGACTGAAATCTAGCTATTATCACATTGCAGCTTGTGGGATCTTGCTGTGCATCTCGTGCCCTTAAGCATTTCCTGCACAACAATGAGGACACTTTAAAATTCAGCTTCCTGAGGGTCAGATTGTGGATTTCTCTGTTAACTCTCCATCTTCCTCTGCTTTTCTCTCCCCCGCACTTTCTCTATTTTAACCATTGATCAATAGGTGCCACAATGTGTGCACAGCAAGATCCCACAGGCAGCAATATGATAATATGCAGACAATGTGTTTTCAGTGATGTAAGTTTCGGGATCATAGAACATAGAACATAGAACATACAGCACAGAACAGGCCCTTCGGCCCACAATGTTGTGCCGATCCTTTGTCCTCTGTCAAGGACAATTTAATCTATACCCCATCATTCTCCTTTATCCATATACCTATCCAAAAGCCTTTTGAAAGTCCCTAAAGTTTCTGACTCAACAATTTCCCCGGGCAAGGCATTCCATGCCTCGACCACTCTCTGGGTAAAGAACCTTCCCCTGACATCCCCCTTATATCTCCCACCCTTCACCTTAAATTTATGACCCCTTGTAACGCTTTGCTCCACCCGGGGAAAAAGTTTCTGACTGTCTACCCTATCTATTCCCCTGATCATCTTATAAACCTCTATCATGTCACCCCTCATCCTTCTCCGTTCTAATGAGAAGAGGCCTAGAATGTTCAGCCTTTCCTCGTAAGACTTATTCTCCATTCCAGGCAACATCCTGGTAAATCTCCTCTGCACCCTCTCCAAGGCTTCCACATCCTTCCTAAAATGAGGCGACCAGAACTGCACACAGTACTCCAAATGAGGCCTTACCAAGGTCCTGTACAGCTGCATCATCACCTCACGGCTCTTAAATTCAATCCCTCTGCTAATGAACGCTAACACCCCATATGCCTTCTTCACAGCCCTATCCACTTGAGTTGCAACTTTCAATGATCTATGCACATAGACCCCAAGGTCTCTCTGCTCCTCCACATGCCCAAGAACCCTACCGTTAACCCAGTATTTTGCATTCATGTTTGTCCTTCCAAAATGGACGACCTCACACTTTTCAGGGTTAAACTCCATCTGCCACTTTTCAGCCCAGCACTGCAACCTATCCAAGTCCCTTTGCAGACGACAATAGCCCTCCTCGGTATCCACAACTCCACCAACCTTTGTATCATCTGCAAATTTACTGACCCACCCTTCGACTTCCTCATCCAAGTCGTTAATAAAAAATCACAAACAGGAGAGGACCCAGAACTGATCCCTGCGGCACGCCACTGGTAACTGGGCTCCAGGCTGAGTATTTACCATCTAAGACCACTCTCTGCCTTCTATCAGTTAGCCAATTCTTAATCCAACTGGCCACATTCCCCACTATCCCATGCCTCCTGACTTTCTCCATAAGTCTACCATGGGGGACCTTATCAAATGCCTTACTAAAATCCATGTACACCACATCCACTGGTTTACCCTCATCCACTTGCTTGGTCACCTGCTCAAAGAATTCAATCAGGCTTGTGAGGCAAGACCTACCCCTCACAAAACCGTGCTGACTGTCCCGAATCAAGCAGTGTCTTTCCAGATGCTCAGAAATCCTATCCCTCAGCACCTTTTCCATCAACTTGCCTACCACCGAAGTAAGACTAACTGGCCTGTAATTCCCAGGGTTGTTCCTATTCCCTTTCTTGAACAGGGGCACAACATTTGCCACCCTCCAATCACCTGGTACCACCCCCGTCAGCAGAGAAGATGAAAAGATCATTGCCAGCGGCTCTGCAATTTCATCCCTTGCTTCCCATAACATCCTTGGATATACCCCGTCAGGCCCGGGAGACTTGTCTATCTTCAAGTTATTCAAAAGCCCCAACACATCTTCCCTCCTAACGAGCACTTCCTCGAGCTTATCAGTCTGCTTCCCACCGTCCTCTTCAGTAATACACCCCTTCTCATTCGTAAATACCGAAGAGAAGTACTCATTCAAAACCTCACTTATCTCTTCCGGCTCAACACACAGTCTCCCGCTATTGTCCTTGACCGGACCTATGGTCCCCCTAGTCATCCTCATATTTCTGACATACGCGTAAAAGGCCTTGGGGTTTTCTTTTATCCTACCCGCCAAGCATTTTTCATGCCCTCTCTTAGCTCTCCTAATCCCTTTCTTCAGATCCTTCCTGGCCATCTTGTATCCCTCCAGAGCTATGCCTGTGCCCTTTTTCCTCAACTTTATATACGCATCCTTCTTCTTCCAAACAAGACTCTCAACCTCTCTTGTCAACCACGGTTCCCTCACATGACCATCCCTTCCCTGTCTGACAGGGACATGCTTATCAATGGCCCCTACTATCTGCTCCTTGAAAAAGTTCCACATTTCGACCGTGCCCTTCCCTGCCAGCATATGCTCCCAACTTATGCTCCTCAGTTCCTGCCTGACAGCATCATATCTACCCTTCCCCCAATTGTAAACCTTGCCCTGTTGCACATACCTATCCCTCTCCATTACCACAGTGAATGCTACAGAATTGTGATCACTATCTCCAAAGTGCTCGCCCACCAACAGCTCTATCACTTGCCCTGGTTCATTACCTAGTACCAAATCCAATATTGCCTCCCCTCTGGTCGGGCAGTCTACATACTGAGTCAGAAAAGCTTCCTGGACATACTGCACAAACACTACCCCATCCAAACTATTCGATCTAAAGAGTTGCCAATCAATATTTGGGAAGTTGAAATCCCCCATAATTACTACCCTGTGACTTCTGCTCCTTTCCAAAATCTGTTTCCCAATCTGCTCTTCCACCTCCCTGCTGCTATTGGGGGGCCTATAGAAAACTCCCATCAAGGTGACTGCTCCTTTCCTGTTCCTGACCTCAACCCACAGTGCCTCAGTCGGCAGATCCTCCTCGAAAATTCTTTCAGCAGTTGTTACACTATTTCTAACTAACAATGCCACCCCCCCACCTCTTTTACCACCATTCCTAATCTTATGAAAACATCTATAACCAGGTACCTCCAAAAACCATTCCTCCCCCTCACCTATCCACGTTTCAGTGATGGCCACAACATCGTAGTCCCAAGTGCCCATCCACGCCTTCAATTCACTCACCTTATTCCTGATGCTTCTTGCGTTGAAGTATACACACTTTAACCCTTCTCCGTGCCCATCTGTCCTCTGTGACAGTGCTACCTTCCCCAATACCTCACTACACTCTTTGTCTTTCTGAGTGGACCCACTGGTCCCTGGATTACAAGTCCGGTTCCCATCCCCCTCCCAAACTAGTTTAAACCCTCCCGAACAGTACTAGCAAACCTCCCTCCCAGGATATTGGTGCCCCTCTGGTTCAGATGCAGCCCGTCCTGTTTGAACAGGTCCCATCTTCCCCAGAATGCAGTCCAATTATCCAAGAACTGGAAGCCCTCCCTCCTACACCATTCCTGCAGCCACGTGTTCAGCTGTGCTCTCTCCCTATTCCTAGCCTCACTATCACGTGGCGCCGGCAACAAACCAGAGATAACAACTCTGTCCGTCCGAGCTTTCAGCTTCCAGCCTAACTCCCTAAACTCACTTCTAACATCTGTGCCACCCTTCCTTCCTACGTCGTTGGTGCCAATGTGCACCACGACCTCTGGCTGCTCCCCCTCCCCTTTAAGGATCCTGAAGACGCGATCACAAACATCACGGACCCTGGCACCAGGGAGGCAACAAACCATCCGTGCGTCTCGCCTGCGTCCACAGAACCGCCTGTCCGTACTCCTCACCATCGAGTCCCCGATGACTAGTGCTCTCCCATTCTCCCTCCTTCCCTTCTGAGCCACAGTGCAGGACCCCGTGCCAGAGGCCCGGTCACTGCAGCCTGCCCCCAATAGGCCGTCCCCCCCAACAGTATCTAAAACTGTATACTTGTTGTTGAGGGGAACGACCACAGGAGATCCCTGCACTGACCTCTTCCCACCTCTAACTGTTACCCAGCTGCCTTTGATTTGTGGAGTAACGACCTCCGTGTAGCTTCTATCTATCAACCCCTCAGCTTCCCGAATGATCCTCAGTTCATCCAGCTCCAATTCCCTAACACGGTCTGATAGGAGCTGGAGACGGATGCACTTCCAGCAGGTGAAGTCGGCAGGGCCACCGGAGGTTTCCCTCACCTCGAACATTCTGCAGGAGGAGCAATACACTACACTGGCTGCCATTTCTTTTATTCAATTACCCCTTAGTTAAGTACAACTATAGATATTAACAAAAACAGTAAATAGCTTACCTGCTCAGTCCTTTTTGGTTAGAGGAGGAGGGTAAAACAGTAAGTACTTACTTTTAAAACACAGCTCCTGATGCCTTCACTCACCCACCGAAGAGTCGCTACCTTCTCCTGCAGCTCAGCCGGGAAATGAGGCCGAGTCCACGGAGCTCCGCACCTTTAAGGAAAATACCTACCCAGGAGTCCTCGCTGCCGACCAGCTTCCGGTTCCTCCCGCGCCAAAAGAAACTCAAAGACAAGGAAAACAGTAAGTAAAACAGTAAGTACTTACTTTTAAAACACAGCTCCTGATGCCTTCACTCACCCACCGAAGAGTCGCTACCTTCTCCTGCTGCTCCGCCGGGAAATGAGGATCGCAGAGGGAGGGACTTTCCTGCAGCGGCTAAGTGGTTCGTACCGCAGCCTCACAGCTCCAGCAACCCAGGTTGGGTTCTGGGTACTGCTTGTGCGGAGTTTGCAAGTTCTCCATGTGGGTTTCCTCCGGGTGCTCTGGTTTCCTGCCACATGCCAAAGACTTGCGGGTTGATGGGTAATTTGGCCATTATAAAAATTGCCCCTCCTGTAGGTAGGTGGTCGGCGAATTGGGGGAAGGTGGGGATGTGAGAGGGGGAATAAATGTAGGAATAGCATAAATGGATGGCTGATGGTCAGCGTTGGGCCGAAGGGCCTGTTTTAGTGCTGTATCTCTCTATGAATCGAATGTGATGTGTGGTTATTTTAAACGGTGACAGAAACATTTCAGCGGACGTTTCAATCTATATTAAATCCCAGATCGAGAGAAAAAGAAACAGATGTGGATGGGTTGCAGGGGGGAGGGAGCAGGAGAAAGACAGGGCGAGGGGTGTTTGAGATTTTCAAACTGCAGGAATGTCCCTCCCTCTGGGATCTCGAAACTTACGTCACTAAAAACAGATTATCTGCATATTATCATATTGTTTCCTTTGGGATCTTGCTATGCACAGATTGCCTACAGGGTACCTGCATTGCAACAGTGAGGACCACTTTAAAAATTAGTTTATTGATTCTCAACTGCTCCTGAGGGCCAATAATTACAAGAGTTGAACGTGAAGCTGTATAAAGGCTTGTGAAAAGTTTAAAGATGGAGTTCAGCATTTTCAGAGGACTGTGATAGGATATCTGGCTATGATCACATTGTGGGATCCTGCTGTGCATACATTCCCTGCATCAATTCTTACATTACAACAGATGGAGAGAGAGAAAAACAGCTGGAGGTGGCAGGTTAAACAGAGAGAGAGAGAGAGACAGGCGGAGTGTGGATGAGGGAGGGAAGGCAGAGAAAGATGGAGAAAGACAGAGAGAGAAATCCACACTCAAAATCTTGGTCAACTGAATTTTGAAGTATCACCATTGCTGGGATCTTGCTGTGCACAGCTTGCCTGCAGAATTCCCTGCATTGTGACAGTGACTGCATTTCAGAAGTGAATTCATTGTGTGTAAAGCTCTCCTGAAGGCTTGGAATTTAAGTCCGGAGCTTGAAGCTGGTATAATTCCCAAATAATGCTGGTGTTTTGGGCAGTGCCGTGAATTTCTCTCTCTCTCTCCATCTGTCTCTCTGAATTAGAGTAACAGGAGGGAGAGAGATGCAGGAGAGTGAGGGAATCAAAGGGGGAGAGAGGTGTAGCCGGCTGCAAGAACACTGCTGCTTGTGGGATCTTGCTGTGCATCAATTGCCGACAGCATTTCCAACGTTGCAACAGTGACGACCACTTTAAAAATTAGTTCATTGATTCTCAACTGCTCCTGAGGGCCAATAATTACAAGAGCTGAACGTGAAGCTGTCTAAAGGCTTGTGAAAAGTTTAAAGATGGAGTTCAGCATTTTCTGAGGACTGTGATAGGATATCTGGCTATGATCACATTGTGGGATCCTGCTGTGCATACATTCCCTGCATCAATTCTTACATTACAACAGGTGGAGAGAGAGAAACAGCTGGAGGTGGCAGGTTAAACAGAGAGAGAGAGAGAGAGACAGGCGGAGTGTGGATGAGGGAGGGAAGGCAGAGAAAGATGGAGAAAGGCAGAGAGAGAGAGAAATCCACACTCAAAATCTTGGTCAACTGAATTTTGAAGTATCACCATTGCTGGTATCTTGCTGTGCCCAGCTTGCCTGCAGAATTCCCTGCATTGTAACAGTGACTGCATTTTGGAAGTGAATTCATTGTGTGTAAAGCTCTCCTGAAGGCCTGGAATTTAAGTCCGGAGCTTGAAGCCGGTATAATTCCCAAATAATGCTGGTGTTTTGGGCAGTGCCGTGAATTTCTCTCTCTCTCTCCATCTGTCTCTCTGAATTAGAGTAACAGGAGGGAGAGAGATGCAGGAGAGTGAGGGAATCAAAGGGGGAGAGAGGTGTAGCCAGCTGCAAGAACACTGCTGCTTGTGGGATCTTGCTGTGCATCAATGGCCGACAGCATTTCCAACGTTGCAACAGTGACGACCACTTTAAAAATTAGTTCATTGATTCTCAACTGCTCCTGAGGGCCAATAATTACAAGAGCTGAACGTGAAGCTGTCTAAAGGCTTGTGAAAAGTTTAAAGATGGAGTTCAGCATTTTCTGAGGACTGTGATAGGATATCTGGCTATGATCACATTGTGGGATCCTGCTGTGCATACATTCCCTGCATCAATTCTTACATTACAACAGGTGGAGAGAGAGAAACAGCTGGAGGTGGCAGGTTAAACAGAGAGAGAGAGAGAGAGACAGGCGGAGTGTGGATGAGGGAGGGAAGGCAGAGAAAGATGGAGAAAGGCAGAGAGAGAGAGAAATCCACACTCAAAATCTTGGTCAACTGAATTTTGAAGTGTCACCATTGCTGGTATCTTGCTGTGCCCAGCTTGCCTGCAGAATTCCCTGCATTGTAACAGTGACTGCATTTTGGAAGTGAATTCATTGTGTGTAAAGCTCTCCTGAAGGCCTGGAATTTAAGTCCGGAGCTTGAAGCCGGTATAATTCCCAAATAATGCTGGTGTTTTGGGCAGTGCCGTGAATTTCTCTCTCTCCCTCCATCTGTCTCTCTGAATGAGAGTAACAGGAGGGAGAGAGATGCAGGAGAGTGAGGGAATCAGAGGGGGAGAGAGGGGTAGCCGGCTGTAAGCACACTGCTGCTTGTGGGATCTTGCTGTGCATCAATGGCCGACAGCATTTCCAATGTTGCAACAATGACGACCAATTTAAAAATTGATTCATTGAGTGTCAAATACTTCTGTGAATCAGCAATGAAATGGGTGAAATGTGAAGGTTTGTGAAGGCTTGTTCTCATTCCCGAATATTGCTGGTGTTTGAGGCTGTGGGCTGAATTTGACAGTGAAATGAAACACCGGGGGACCATTTGAATTCAGATTTTCAGGGATGGGAATGTGGATTTCTCTCTCTATCCTTCTACAGGAGAGGGGATGGGGGTCTCCAGTGTTTGTGTGTTTTTACAATGAGGCAGAAACAGATGTCGAGAGACACACAGAGAAATAGCGAGAGAGGGAGAGAGAGAGAGAGAGACAGCAGGAAATGACAGGGTAAACACATCTGCACTTCCCAGTCTCTGGCTCTGTGTTGGGGGATGTGTTTGTCAGTCACTGAGAGATTGTTTTATGTCAGTGAGTTTGAGAGAGAGTCCTGGGCTCTCGCTGTGTTTTATTTCTGTGCAAAAATGCTTTGCTTTGTTTGAATCAATTTTATTTCTCTTATTCCCAAGGAGAATCTTTTCGGAAGCTGCAGCTGTGATGATGCAGAGGGAGAATCTTTTGTCCACATGGAATTCTCTGACAAGAGCTTTAACCGGAGAGGGAAAGTAATAATAAAAATATATTTGTCATTGTCAACTTAATTTCTAGATCCAGAAAAGAAGACTGTGTGATTTCGGGGCTGATAGAAAAACAAAGTGCTGGAAATGCTCAGTATTTCCAGAACAGATTTAATTTCAGATTTCCAGCATCCTCAGTATTTTGATTTTGTGTTTTCGGGGGTCTGTGGATTTTATTTTTACCACAAGGGAGGGGGCTGGATGGTGCTCCAAGGGGAATAGTTTGGGAATCGCTGCTCCAGAACACTCAATGTAATCCCCTAAATTTCCCTCTCTCCATCTCTTGCTGCAACTTGTTCCCTGCACCTTCCTCTTTGTTCCTAACTCTGTTTCTTCACATCTTTAAATCCCTATCTCTGTATCTCTCAGCATCCTTTCTATCTTTGCCTCTCTCTGGAGTCTCACAAGTTTCCATTCTCACTCTCTTTCTGCGACTCTCTGTATCTTTATCTGTCTCTCTCTCTCACACCATTTCTCTCACTCCCTGAATCTTTCCATCTCTGCTCCTCCTTTCCTGCAAGATTATCTCTGCATTTCCCTCCGAACTGTCCCGGGACACCCCTCTCTATTCTGTGAACACATCTTACTTTGTATCTCTGCCCCTCCACTTCTTTCTGTCTCTGCATATTTAGATGGTATTTAGATGGGGGTCTGTCCCCGGGGGGGATTTAGATGGGGTACTGTCCCCGGGGGGGTTAGATAGATGGGGCTCTGTCGCGGGGGTGGTGTAGTTAGATGGGGTTCTGTTCCTGGGGGGTATTTGTAACAGGGGTATTATAAGGGTATAATTGGATGGGGGTCTGTCCCCGGAGGGGGGTAGTTAGATGGGGTTCTGTTCCCGGGGGGTATTTGTAACAGGGGTATTATAAGGGTATAATTAGATGGGGGTCTGTCCCCAGGGGGGTGGTAGTTAGATTGGGGTCTGTCCCCAGGAGGGCTATCGAAATGGGGGTCTGTCCCCGGGGATTTATTTAGATGGGGGTCTGTCCCCGAGGATTTATTTAGATGTGGGTCTGTCCCCCGGGGATTTGTTTAGATGGTGGACTGTCCCCGGGGATTTATTTAGATGGCGGTCTGTCCCCGGGGATGTATTTAGATGGGGGTCTATCCCCGGGGATGTATTTAGATGGTGGTCTGTCCCAGGGATGTATTTAGATTGGGGTCTGTCCCCGGGGATTTATTTAGATGGGGGTCTGTCCCCCGCGGATTTATTTAGATGGGTGTCTGTCCCCGGGGATCTATTTCGATGGGGGATGTCCCCGGGGGGTATTTCAATGGGGGTCTGTCCCCAGGGGGGTATTTTGATGGGTGTCTGTTCCCGTCAGGTATTTGGAACAGGGGTATTATGAGGGTATAATTAGATGGGGGTCTGTCCCCGGGTGGGCTATCTAAATAGGGGACTGTCCCCGCGGATGTATTTAGATGGGGGTCTGTCCCCGGGGATTTATTTAGATGGGGGTCTGTCCCCGGGTGGGCTATCTAAATAGGGGTCTGTCCCCGGGGATGTATTTAGATGGGGGTCTGTATATTGATGGGGGTCTGTCCCCGGGGTTTTATTTAGATGGGGGTCTGTCCCCGGGTGGGCTATCTAAATAGGAGTCTGTCCCCGGGGATGTATTTAGATGGGGGTCTGTATATAGATGGGGGTCTGTCCCCGGGGTTTTATTTAGTTGGGGGTCTGTCCCCGGGTGGGCTATCTAAATAGGGGTCTGTCCCCGGGGATTTATTTAGATGGGGGTCTGTCCCCGTGTGGGCTATCTAAATAGGGGTCTGTCCCCGGGATTTTATTTAGTTGGGGGTCTGTCCCAATGTGGGCTATCTAAATAGGAGTCTGTCCCCGGGGATGTATTTAGATGGGGGTCTGTCCCCGGGGTTTTATTTAGTTGGGGGTCTGTCCACAGGTGGGCTATCAAAATAGGGGTCTGTCCCCGGGGATTTATTTAGTTGGGGTTCTGTCCCCGGCTGGGCTATCTAAATAGGGGTCTGTCCCCGGGGATTTATTTAGATGGGGGTATGTCCCCGGGGATTTATTTAGTTGGGGGTCTGTCCCCGGGTGGGCTATCTAAATAGGGGTCTGTCCCCGGGGATGTATTTAGATGGGGGTCTGTATTTAGATGGGGGTCTGTCCCCGGGTTTTTATTTAGTTGGGGGTCTGTCCCCGGGTGGGCTATCTAAATAGGGGTCTGTCCCCGGGGATTTATTTAGATGGGGGTCTGTCCCCGGGGATTTATTGAGATGGGGGTCTGTTCCCGTCAGTTATTTGTAACAGGGGTATTATAAGGGTATAATTAGATGGGGATCTGTCCCTGGGTGGGGTATCTGGGTGGGGGTCTGTCCCCGGGGATGTATTTAGATGGCGGTCTGTCCCCGGGCATGTATTTAGATGGGGGTTTGACCCCGGGGATGTATTTAGATGGGGGTCTGTCTCCGGGGATCTATTTAGATCGGGGTCTGTCCCCGGGGATGTATTTAGATGGGGGTCTGTCCCCGGGGATGTATTTAGATGGCGGTCTGTCCCCGGGGATGTATTTAGATGGGGGTCTGTCCCCGGGCATGTATTTAGATGGCAGTCTGTCCCCGGGGATGTATTTAGATGGCGGTCTGTCCCCGGGGATATATTTAGATGGGGGTCTGTCCCCGGGGATGTATTTAGATGGTGGTCTGTCCCCGGTGATGTATTTAGATGGCGGTCTGTCCCCGGGCATGTATTTAGATGGGGGTCTGTCCCCGGGGATGTATTTAGATGGGGGTCTGTCCCCGGGCAAGTATTTAGATGGCGGTCTGTCCACGGGGATGTATTTAGATGGTGGTCTGTCCCCGGGGATGTATTTAGATGGGGGTCTGTCCCCGGGCATGTATTTAGATGGCAGTCTGTCCCCGGGGATGTATTTAGATGGCGGTCTGTTCCCGGGGATATATTTAGATGGGGGTCTGTCCCCGGGGATGTATTTAGATGGTGGTCTGTCCCCGGGGATGTATTTAGATGGCGGTCTGTCCCCGGGCATGTATTTAGATGGGGGTCTGTCCCTGGGGATGTATTTAGATGGGGGTCTGTCCCCGGGCATGTATTTAGATGGAGGTCTGTCCCCGGGGATGTATTTAGATGGTGGTCTGTCCCCGTTCATGTATTTAGATGGGGGTCTGTCCCCGGGGATGTATTTAGATGGCGGTCTGTCCCCGGGGATATATTTAGATGTGCGTCTGTCCCCGGGGATGTATTTAGATGGTGGTCTGTCCCCCAGGATGTATTTAGATGGCGGTCTGTCCCCGGGCATGTATTTAGATGGGGGTCTGTCCCCGGGGATGTATTTAGATGGGGGTCTGTCCCCGGGCATTAATTTAGATGGGGGTCTGTCCCCGGGGATGTATTTAGATGGTGGTCTGTCCCGGGCATGTATTTCGATGTGGGTCTGTCCCCGGGGATGTACTTCGATCGGGGTCTGTCCCCGGGGATGTATTTAGATGGCGGTCTGTTCCCGGGCATGTATTTAGATCGGGGTCTGACCCCGGTGATGTATTTAGATGGGGGTCTGTCCCCGGGGATGTATTTAGATGGTGGTCTGTCCCCGGGCATGTATTTAGATGGGGGTCTGTCCCCGGGCATGTATTTAGATCGGGGTCTGTCCCCGGGGATGTATTTAGATGGCGGTCTGTCCCCGGGCATGTATTTAGATAGGGGTCTGTCCCCGGGGATGTATTTAGATGGGGGTCTGTCCCCGGAAGGGGAAGCTAGATGGGGGGTCTGTCCCCGGGGATGTATTTAGATGTTGGTCTGTCCCCGGGGATGTATTTAGATGGGGATCTGTCCCTGGGGATGTATTTAGCTGGGGATCTGTCCCCGGGGATGTATTTAGATGGGGGTATTATAAGGGTATAATTAGATGGGGGTCTGTCCCCGGGGGGTAGTTAGTTGGCAGTCTGTCCCCGGGGGGGTATCTAGATGGGAGTCTATCCCCGGGGGGGTATCCAGATGGGAGTCTGTTATTGGTGGGGTATTTAGATGGGAGTCTGTTCCTGGGGGGGGTATTTAGATGGGACTCGGTCCTGGGGGGCTATCTAGATGGGAGCCTTTTCCTGGGGAGGTATCTAGATGGGACTCAGTCCGGGGGGGTATCTAGATGGGAGTCTGCTCCTGGGGGTGTATCTATATGGGACTCGGTCCTGGGGGGTATCTCAATTGGTTGTCTTTTAACAGGGGGAAGGGGATAATTAGATGGGGTTCTGTTCATGGGGCGGGTGGAGTCTGTTCCTGGGGGGGATATTTAGATGGGAGTCCGTTCCTGGGGGGATATTTAGATGGGAGTCTGTTCCTGTGGGGGGTTATCGAGATGGGACTCGGTCCTGGGGAGGTATCTAGATGAGACTGGGTCCTGGGGGGTTATCTAGATGGGACTCGGTCCTGGGGGGGGGGGGGGGGTATCTAGATGGGAGACTGTTCCTGTGGAGGGTATCTAGATGGGACTCGTTCCTGGGGGGGTATCTACATGGGAGTCTGTTCCTGGGGAGGTCAATAGATGGGAGTCTGCTCCTGGGGGTGTATCTATATTCGACTTGGTCCTGGGGAGGGCTATCTCGATGGGTTGTCTTGTAACAGGGGGAAGGGGATAATTAGATGGGGTTCTGTTCCTGGGGGGGGTGGGGTCTGTTCCTGGGGGGGTGGAGTCTGTCCCTGGGGGGGATATTTAGATGGGAGTCTGTTCCTGGGTGGGATATTGAAATGGGAGTCTGTTCCTGTGGGGGGTTAGCGAGATGGGACTCGGTCCTGGGGAGGTATCTAGATGAGACTCGGTCCTGGGGGGTTATCTAGATGGGACTCGGTCCTGGGGGGTTATCTAGATGGGAGTCTGTTCCTGGGGGGGCATCGAGATGGGACTCGGTCCTGGGGGGGATATCTAAATAGGGGTCTGTCCCCGGGGATGTATTTAGATGGGGGTCTGTCCCCGGGGATTTATTTAGTTGGGGGTCTGTCCCCGGGTGGGCTATCTAAATAGGGGTCTGTCCCCGGGGATGTATTTAGATGGGGGACTGTCCCCGGGCATGTATTTAGATCGGGGTCTGTCCCCGGGGATGTATTTAGATGGCGGTCTGTCCCCGGGCATGTATTTAGATGGGGGTCTGTCCCCGGTAGGGGATGCTAGATGGGGGGTCTGTCCCCGGGGATGTATTTAGATGGGGGTCTGTCCCCGGGGATGTATTTAGATGTTGGTCTGTCCCCGGGGATGTATTTAGATGGGGATCTGTCCCTGGGGATGTATTTAGCTGGGGATCTGTCCCCGGGGATGTATTTAGATGGGGGTATTATAAGGGTATAATTAGATGGGGGTCTGTCCCCGGGGGGTAGTTAGTTGGCAGTCTGTCCCCGGGGGGGTATCTAGATGGGAGTCTGTCCCCGGGGGGGTATCCAGATGGGAGTCTGTTATTGGTGGGGTATTTAGATGGGAGTCTGTTCCTGGGGGGGTATTTAGATGGGACTCGGTCCTGGGGGGCTATCTAGATGGGAGCCTGTTCCTGGGGAGGTATCTAGATGGGACTCAGTCCGGGGGGGTATCTAGATGGGAGTCTGCTCCTGGGGGTGTATCTATATGGGACTCGGTCCTGGGGGGTATCTCAATTGGTTGTCTTTTAACAGGGGGAAGGGGATAATTAGATGGGGTTCTGTTCATGGGGGGGGGGGTGGAGTCTGTTCCTGGGGGGATATTTAGATGGGAGTCTGTTCCTGGGGGGATATTTAGATGGGAGTCTGTTCCTGTGGGGGGTTATCGAGATGGGACTCGGTCCTGGGGAGGTATCTAGATGAGACTGGGTCCTGGGGGGTTATCTAGATGGGACTCGGTCATGGGGGGGGGGGGTATCTAGATGGGAGACTGTTCCTGTGGAGGGTATCTAGATGGGACTCGTTCCTGGGGGGGTATCTAGATGGGAGTCTGTTCCTGGGGAGGTAAATAGATGGGAGTCTGCTCCTGGGGGTGTATCTATATGCGACTCGGTCCTGGGGAGGGCTATCTCGATGGGTTGTCTTGTAACAGGGGGAAGGGGATAATTAGATGGGGTTCTGTTCCTGGGGGGGTGGGGTCTGTTCCTGGGGGGGTGGAGTCTGTCCCTGGGGGGGATATTTAGATGGGAGTCTGTTCCTGGGTGGGATATTGAGATGGGAGTCTGTTCCTGTGGGGGGTTAGCGAGATGGGACTCAGTCCTGGGGAGGTATCTAGATGAGACTCGGTCCTGGGGGGTTATCTAGATGGGACTCGGTCCTGGGGGGTTATCTAGATGGGAGTCTGTTCCTGGGGGGGGCATCGAGATGGGACTCGGTCCTGGGGGGGATATCTAGATGGGAGTCTGTTCCTGGGGTTATCTAGATGGGACTCGGTCCTGGGGGGGTATCTAGATGGGACTCGGTCCTGGGGGGGTATCTAGATGGGACTCGGTCCTGGGGGGGTTATCTAGATGGGACTCGGTCCTGGGGGGTTATCTAGATGGGACTCGGTCCTGGGGGGTTATCTAGATGGGAGTCTGTTCCTGGGGGGGGCATCGAGATGGGACTCGGTCCTGGGGGGGATATCTAGATGGGAGTCTGTTCCTGGGGTTATCTAGATGGGACTCGGTCCTGGGGGGGTATCTAGATGGGACTCGGTCCTGGGGGGGTATCTAGATGGGACTCGGTCCTGGGGGGGGTATCTAGATGGGACTCGGTCCTGGGGGGGCGGGGGGTATCCAAATGGATTGTCTTGCAACAGGAGGATGGGGATAATTAGATGGGGTCTGTTGATAGTGAGGGTATTAGATGGGGATCAGTTCACTTGAGATATCAGATACGGGTCTGTAGATGAGGATTATTTAGATTGGGTGGGGGTCTGTACAAAAGGGGAATGTTATCCGGGGTGGGGGGAGGGAAATATTGCAGGGGATAAAATTTACATCGTGGATATAAATTGCGGTTGGAGGAAATTTTGCAGGCGGGCGGGGCGGGTGAAATTGCGGGGTGATAAAATTGCGGAGGGGGGAATTGCGGGGGGGAATTTGCGGGGGGGGGAAATTGACAGGGGGAAATTGCAGGCGGGGATAAATTGCGGGGGGGATAAATTGCGGGAGGGGGGATAAATTGCAGGGGGGGATAAATTGCGAGGGGGGGATAAATTGCGGGGGGGGGGTAAATTGCGGGGGGGGATAAATTGCGGGGCGGGGGATAAATTGCGGGGCGGTGGATAAATTGCAGGGGGGGTGGTAATTGCGGGGGGGGGAAATTGCGAGGAGGGGAATAAATTGCGGGGTCGATTTGGATGGGAATCTGTCCTGGGTGGGTGGTAGTTTGATGGGTTGTCTTGGAACAGAGGGAAGGGGATAATTCGATGGGGGTCTGTTGATAATGAGGGTATTACATGGGGGTCATTCAACAGGGGATATCAGACAGTTGTCTGCAGATGAGGATTATTTAGATCGGGGGTGTCTGTACAAGGGGGGGATGTTTTCTGGCGGGGGGAATTGCAGGAAAAAGATTTGCGTGGTGGATAAAAATTGTGGGCGGTGGATAAATTGAGGGCGGTGGATAAATTGAGCGTGGTGGATAGGGTCAGGAAAAGACAGAAAAATTTGGAAAGAAAGAGAGAGAAAAAGAGAAAGGAAAAAAGTGGAGGGAAATAACAGAGACACAAAGAAATTGAAGGCACCAAAGAGACAGACAGAAAGCCAGTGAGAAAGACAAAGAGAATCACAGAGAGATTGAGAGAGAGGAGAGAGAATCACAGAGAGATTGAGAGAGAGGGCAGAGAAAAACAGAGAGACTGAGAGAGAGGACAGAGAATCACAGAGAGATTGAGAGAGAGGACAGAGAATCACAGAGAGATTGAGAGAGAGGACAGAGAAACACAGAGGGATTGAGAGAGAGGACAGAGAAAGCCATTGAGACAGAAAGACGCACAATCACTCAGAGAGAGAGAGAAACACAAAGTGAGGGAGAGAGAGAGAGATGGAGGAACAGAGAGATCGTGAGAAAAACAGAGACAGAAATATAAGGTGAGGGAGAGATTCAGAAATAGAGAGTGAGAGAGATTCAGTGCGAGAGAGATTGAGTGAGGAGAGATTGAGTGAGGAGAGATTGAGTGAGGAGAGATTGAGTGCGAGAGAGATTGAGTGCGAGAGAGATTGAGTGCGAGAGAGATTGAGTGCGAGAGAGATTGAGTGCGAGAGAGATTGAGTGCGAGAGAGTATCAGTGAGAGAGAGTATCAGTGAGAGAGAGTTTGAGTGAGAGAGAGTTTGAGTGAGAGAGAGATTGAGTGAGAGAGAGATTGAGTGAGAGAGAGATTGAGTGAGAGAGAGATTGAGTGAGAGAGAGATTGAGTGAGAGAGAGATTGAGTGAGAGAGAGATTGAGTGAGAGAGTTTCAGCGAGAGAGAGATTGAGCGAGAGAGAGATTGAGCGAGAGAGAGATTCAGCGAGAGAGAGATTCAGCGAGAGAGAGATTCAGCGAGAGAGAGATTCAGCGAGAGAGAGATTGAGCGGGAGAGAGATTCAGTGGGAGAGAGATTCAGTGGGAGAGAGATTCAGTGGGAGAGAGATTCAGTGGGAGAGATTCAGTGGGAGAGAGATTCAGTGAGAGAGAGATTCAGTGAGAGAGAGATTCAGTGAGAGAGAGATTCAGTGAGAGAGAGATTCAGTGGGAGAGAGATTCAGTGGGAGAGAGATTCAGTGGGAGAGATTCAGTGGGAGAGAGATTCAGTGAGAGAGAGATTCAGTGAGAGAGAGATTCAGTGAGAGAGAGATTCAGTGGGAGAGAGATTCAGTGGGAGAGAGATTCAGTGGGAGAGAGATTCAGTGGGAGAGAGATTCAATGGGAGAGAGATTGAGTGAGAGAGAGATTGAGTGGGAGAGAGATTCAGTGGGAGAGAGATTCAGTGGGAGAGAGATTCAGTGGGAGAGAGATTCAGTGGGAGAGAGATTCAGTGGGAGAGAGATTCAGTGGGAGAGAGATTCAGTGAGAGAGTGATTCAGTGAGAGAGTGATTCAGTGAGAGAGAGTTTGAGTGAGAGAGTGATTCAGAGAGAGATTCAATGAGAGAGAGATTGAGTGAGAGAGAGATTCAGTGAGAGAGACTTAGTGAAAGAGACTGAGTCAGAAGAAGGGAGAAAAGCAGAAATCGACAATAAAGATGTGATACCCTCCATCCCACACCGTCTGCTTTCCATCGTTGGACTCTTAACAGCTTCCCTCCATCAGCTCATCCATGGGGAAGAGATCCTAGAGAGAGGCATTGTGGTGGGATTTGGAGAAAAACGTCAGGACTGGGACAGAGAGTGTGGGGGATTCAGACTGGACTCTCTCTCTCACACACACACACACACACACTGTAATCAGTTCCAATTTCACCTGGGCACAGAGATTGAGACACAGAAACTCACCTTCAGAAACCAGCCGCATGGAAGGAAAGAATGTGGTCTGATGTTGTCCTCATATATCCCAGAACCTGTCACTCAAAACAGACAGTCTACCCAAAATGCAGCTCAACCAACCAGCTCTCAGCTTCCTCCATCTGGACACTCCCTCCTAGGTATGGGACAGTCCAAGGTGAGTCTCTGTGTAAACAGCGAATGGGGGAGAGAGGGATATTCCAGACATATCCCAAATGGACCATTCCAGATAGAAACCTGTCTGCCTGTCTCTCTCTCTCTCTCTCCCTCCCCCCAAAATCTAATTAACAGAGCAGAAAAGCTGCTGTAATTTAAAACCTGGAGGGGCCGGTTTGGATAATGGCCATTTAACACTCATTGTATTAAATGTCTTTCACTATTCATCTCCAGTTAACAGAAAGTTCAGAAAATGACTCATTGCAATTACCTTGAAATTCTGACAAAGTGTTATTGCTGGAGAGGCCTGTTTGAATGCAGTACAAACATGCGGTTTTTATTCGGTTTTTCATTTCCACTGTGTGACAAAGACTGAAACTAGAGCCAGGTTAATGAGGCAGCCAAGAGAACTTTTATAACCAGTGACATTTCACACAACAATTCTTACCCATATTTACAGTTGTATTCGTCAATGATTCTTTGCCCTGTATTTGATGCTGCTGTATTTATGTATTAGCTGTAATCAATCAATAAAACCTTCTTAACATTCACCAGTTTAATGTTACAAGGGTTCACAAAGCTGGGAAATGGCCATTTAACACAAATGGTATTAAAGATCTTCCACTTTTCACCTCCAGTTTATATAAAGTTCAGCAATAAAGACCTCTACTTTCTGACAAAGAGTTTTTACTGCTGCAATAAAGTGTCACTTGTTTCCATTTGCTTCCTGACTGTTTCTATCCTCTGCTCTCCTGGGTGATTCAGAGGGATTTTTGTTCATTGTTTGTCCACATTCAGGAGGTTCCAGATCCTCTGCAGCTGCTGTCCTGGAGAAATTAATTGCATTGTATTCAAAATCTTTCCCTCATTTTGGAGATATGAGGAGAGACTGTTTGCACTAGTAGAGGGGTGAAACAAATAGGCAGGGAGTTCTTATGGTCTGGAATTCACTGTCTGACAGGTTTCTGAAAGCAGATTCAATATTAAATTTCAAAGGACAATTGGAGTAAAATTTCAACTACTCTTAGTTAGAGTAGAGAAGATACCAACATAGAAAGAGAAGTGTGAGAGAGAGAGATGTCATAACGTAGGTGATCAAGAAATCAACAAAACTTATATTGAGAGTTTTTATTTATAAATGACTGTTTGAGTTTTATATGATCCTGTTGTTTTATTTATACATTACCTTGAATCACTCAATATAACTTTCCAAACAGGAACGAGCATCATATTACAAGTGTTCACACAGTAGAAAAATAGCCATTTTACAAAAGTTGCATTGAAATTATATTATTCAGCATCTCAAGTTTGCAACAAAGTAAATTCTTCAGACTTGTGGAAACTTTCAAACTCAGCAAGGGAATCTCCCATCAGTAATGGCTCAGCATCTCCATCTGCTGGTGTCCCTGTCTCACTGCAGTTAATGTACCTCTCTCACCATCTCCATCTGCTGGTGTCCCTGTCTCACTGCAGCTACTGGCCCCCTCTCACCATCTCCATCTGCTGGTGTCACTGCCTCACTGCAGTTACTGCTCCCCTCTTGTCCATCTCCATCTGCTGATGTCCCAAACTCACTGCAGCTACTGTCCCTCCTCACCATCTCCATCTGCTGGTGCCACTGCCTCACTCCATTTACTGCTCCCCTCTGTCCATCTCCATCTGCTGGTGTCCCTGACACACTGCAGTTACTGCCCTGCTCACGACCTCACATTCACTCCGATTTGCAGCTTTGTCCACTGGCGGCTGTTGTTGGCAACAGCAACCACGAGGTGGCGCTGTACTCGCACATGCGCAAACGTACACTATTCCAGTTAAACGTCATGGTCTGCCCGCACTCAGGCAACTGCCAGGACTAAAGATGGCGCCGGTCAAATAATCACAGAGGCGGGTGGAGGGTGGGAGGTGGAGCTGGGGGTCTGGGGGGGGGGGAGGGGGAGGGGGAATGGGATTTAGTTCCAGTGTTTGAAACCCTTCAGCTCTTTCTATGATTTCACTAATTTAACAATGAGATTGAGAGGGTATTTCACCCCCTTCTTCAGCTCCTGTCTGAATTTAGTCTGGGTCACAATGTAAATACATGTGTTGGTGCAGGAACTGAGAATCTGCAGCATCTGTGATGTTTGTTCTGTGATAAAGAGAGGGTCAGTGCAGGAGGAATAAGAAAAAATATCTGTAATTCTCCTATAAATGATAAACACAACCCGGGTCACCCAAAACAGGATAAAACTGCCGCATACACTGAAGAGTAAAATAATTGATTTCCTGCGATTCTCCATCTCTGGGTCCTTGTGATTCTCTGCATTGCTGTGGCGCCGGAATCCCCTGCGGACTTTACTGGAGAATAAAATCCGCCTGACAGTCAGAACATTGAGCAGCAAAATCAGAAAGACCGGGACACAAGGGGTTAAAATGAGGTCAAACAATTCAAATGCCCCCCATATGGGGGAAGTGAAGAAGCTCAGTTTATAAACACAACCCATGGGAACATTATCAATAATGTATTCTTGTTCCAGTGTAAAGTACCAGGGGAGAGACTCTAAACAGCCCAGCACACTCACTGTTCCCACAACCACAGCCGCCCTTTTCTCGCTGCAATATTTTGTTTTCAGCTTCTCACAACAAATGGCCACAAATCGATCAAAGGTGAAAGTGACTGTGAGCCAGACAGAAACAACTGTGGATGCAGAAAGCAGAACGACAATGAGAGAACACACAGGAGTAATTCTCAGGAATGAATATGGGAAATAAATTCCAACAATCCAGTACAATACGGGATCAGTGATAACGACCAGGAGATCAGACACTGCCATTCCCACCAGGTAGACACTGATACATTTGGAGAGACCGCACTTTCCTCGGGACAGGATCACAATCGCCACCAAGTTAACTGGAAGAGAGAGAGAAAAGGAAGCAGAGAAATTACTGATCAGACCTGGAGACAAAGCAGCAGTTTGACAGGATCTGGGCAGAAATTTCCAGCTTTGTTGCTGCATCGAGCAGTGAAAACTGATTCATTGACCCGAGCAGTGCTTTGTCACAGTGAAATGTTTGAAAACACAATTATTAATAATGAATTGGGAAATTGATGCAGATAGTGAATAAAGTCAGCACCGGATCTACTGGAAGTACTGAGTGAGGATGCAGTGTCAGTGGGGAATGAGAAGGAGATTTACAGAGATGGAATCCAATGGGTTAATTGGGAATTTGTCTCCAGACTGTTGGTTGTGAAGGTTTGTGGAGAGCGGGATGTGTAGCTGGTTTGTTGCTCTTGGTTTAGGGAACAGACAGGGACTGTTCCCACATGGGAAAAGGCTGAAATCTGCAGCGCTGAGTTTGAGTATCAGTCGTGATTTCGAATGGTGGAGCAGGCTAGAAGCGCTGAATGGCCTCCTCCTGCTCCTGTGTTACTGTATTCCTATCAGGTTGGACGAGGCAGCTGGAGGTGGAGCCTCAATACATTGAAATCCCAGTTAAACTCAGCCATGTTATTGGGGAGGGAGGAAATTGTTCTGTCCCCTTGTAACACTGAGACTGTGAGATGTCTCATTATCAATCACTGAAAAAATCATTAAAATATTCCAGGACCGGTTAGATCCACATCATGAAACTGTTAAAAACTCCTAATGGTCTGATTATTGATCCTCACTGAAACATCTCATTCCAATACATTCAATACACAGAATAATCCAGTAATAAAGCCACAGTTACTTAAAACAATACCATTAAATACAGAATACAGTTCCTGCAAGAATGAAAGAGTCGACAATGAGGAGATTCCATCAGTAAACTGCTGGAAAAGAACAGGCGGCAGTGTCACACACACAGAGGAAAATAATACCGAGTACAGCAGCACAGTTAACATCGATTTACACCATTAACAGCTGAGATACTGCTTACCAGGAACTCCAATTGCTGCAAGTACAGGATAATAAATGTCTTCTATCTGATGCATTACTGGATATCCCATTTCTGTGAGAAGCAGAGACCTCGATTAGCCTGGAATCCACAGCTCCAGCAGGCACTCTGAGCTGATCCATTCCAATGGGTCCTGATTTATACAGGGGATAAGTCTCCACTGACACGGTTATACCCCTGATCATTGCTATTAATTACACTCACCTGAACAAACACATTACATCAGCAGCTTTGACTCTGATGTAAATAATGTGGTGGATAAAACACAATCAATTTAATGTCAATGACATTTTCTGAGTAAGACCTCTCTCTGGAATAAATCTGAAATCTGTACTCATACTGGATGGATGGCAATTATGAGAGGCGTCATTTAGTTTAGTTTAGTTTAGACATACAGCACTGAAACAGGCCCTTCGGCCCACCGAGTCTGTGCCGACCATCAACCACCCATTTATACTAACCCGACACTAATCCCATATCCTTACCACATCCCCACCTGTCCCTATATTTCCCTACCACCTACTTACACTAGGGGCAATTTATAATGGCCAATTAACCTATCAAGCTGCAAGTCTTTGGCATGTGGGAGGAAACCGGAGCACCCGGAGGAAACCCACGCAGACACAGGGAGAACTTGCAAACTCCACACAGGCAGTACCCAGAATTGAACCCGGGTCGCTAGAGCTGTGAGGCTGCGGTGCTAACCAGTGCGCCACTGTGCCGCCCATTTTCCATATTATTGTATTGACCTTGTTCACTCCTGGCATTTCTATTGTAAATGTAACTAATCTGTCTGCAGTGGACACTGAATCCAGGGACAAAATCAATCCCGTTTCACTCTGTTCCTGCCTTTTCCCAGTTAAAATGTGAACTTTGAGTCTCTGATTCGGGACCATGTTCAGGGTTACAGCCCAGAAACTACTGTGAGTGATATTACGGGACACTCACTGTACACATCCATTTGGGAGGCAGTTGGGTCGTGATAATATCACTGGTCATGTAATCCAGAGGCCCAACCTGATGGCCTGGGGACAGGGGTTCATATCCCAACACGGCAGCCATATAAACCAGAGGGAGCTCCCTTTCTGTGCATAAAGCAGAGGGAGCACACACTCTATTTATAAAGTTGGGGGCGATGAAGGAAAGAGGTGAAGAGGGAAACGGAAACAAATGGGGAAATGGAGAGTGAGGGACAAAGTGGAAGACAGTGAGAGACAGAAGAGATCGTGAAATGAGACCTTGACAGAATCCCAGTAACAATCCCCATTGTCTGCCCAGTCCGATATTTGGGGTTTAATGAAAGGGTTTTCGGGATGAGTGTTTGATGAGTGTTTGATATTTTCAAACTGCATTGCCATTCCCAACAAAAGCAATAGTTAAAGATTCAAAATTAATTAAACAAATGGCTCAAATCATTGCTGTCCATGTGCAGAGGGACGGAGAGATGGAGGGAGTGAGACACAGACGGTCAGAGACACAGAAAGATTGGGTCAGAGAAAGAGGGAGAGAGAGAGAGAGAGAGACAGAGCGAGCATGATAGAGAAAAAAAGAGAAACAGAGACAGACGGGGACAGAGATAAAGGGTGTCAGGCAAATGCAGAATGAGACAGACAGAAAGGGAGACAGACAGATGCAGAGGGAGAGAGACAGGGAGAAAGTGTGTGAGACAGATACAGAGGGAGAGAGACAGATGCAGAGGGAGAAAGGGACAGTGATAGAGAGAGGGAGAGAGACAAACAGAGGGAGAAACAGAGACAGAGAAAGAGAGACAGACAGGGAGAGAAGGGGAGGGCGAGATTATAGGAAAAACATTACATCTAATAATGTTGACAAAAGATAGAATTAAAAAGTAAAACTGGCTGTGTGCAAGAGCTAATTTTGAAAGGAAAGATCAGGGGTTTCGTGTGAGTGTTTTGGGGTGAGTGTTGGATCAATGATTGATATTTTCAAACTGAAGTGACATTTAATATTATTGAAAAAGATATTATTAAACACTTACAAACTTTAGAAGCAGGGGAAGTGGGATAGTGTGTGAGGGGACCTTGACAGAATCTCAGTAAACAATCCCCATTATCTGCTCAGTCCTGTATTGGGAATTTAGTGAGAGAGTTTAGGGGGCGATTGTTGATCAAAGTTTGATATTTTCAAACTGCAGTGATGTTCCCAGCAAGGGCAAGATTTACAGGTTCACAATTAACCAAGAAATGGATAAAAACATTTCTGTCCAAGGAGAAAGAGATGGTGTTAGAGATAGAGTCATGGAAAGAGGAAGAGAAAGAGGGAGAGAGTGAGGGAGAGAGAGAGAGAGAGAAAGATGGGAAGAAACAGACATGAGAGGGAGAGACAGAGAGAGGATGAGACAAGTTGTAACAATCATTAACAATCCTCATTATCTTCCCAGTTCTGTTTTTGGAGGTTAGTGTGAGTGCTTTAGGGGTGAATGTTGGATCAGTGTTTCATATTTTCAAACTGCAGTGCCATTCCCAACAAGGCTGTTAAAGTATATAAGAGCAGGGAGGTTATGCTGGAACTGTATAACTCATTGCTTAAGCACCATAATGAGACCTCCCAGGGCAGGTACAGTGTGAGTTTAGATACAGAGTAAAGCAGTGGATTTAGAGAAGGAGGGAGAGACGGGCAGAAAGAGTGAGGAGATACGGGGAGGCAGTCAGATCGGAGGGGAAACTTTACATCTAACCACATGAAAAAATAAATAATTAAAAATATAAATGGACTGCACACTGAAAATACTGTCCGCACACAACAACTAAAGTCACGCACCATCCTACCTTGAAACTATATCGCCATTCCTTCACTGTTACTGGGTCAAAATCCTGGAACTCCCAACCTAACAGCTCTGTGGGTATACCGACACCACATGGACTGCAGCGGTTCAAGACGGAGGCTCAACACCACCTTCTCAAGGGCCAATAGGAATGGGCAATAAATGCTGGCCTGGCCAGGAACGCACACATTCAACAAATAAATAAGGCAAATAAAAAGTTGACACTGAGTCACTACACTACACGAGACGAACAAAAACCTGGTCAAAGAGGTTGGTTTGAGGGAGCGTCTTCAAAGAGGAAAGAGAGATAGAGAGACGGAGAGGTTTAGGAAAGGAATTCCAGAGTTAGGGTCCTGGCAGCTTGAAGGCACAGACACCAATGGTGGGACCATTCAAATTGAGGATGCTCAGGAGGCCAGAATTAGAGGATCGCAGATATTGGTGGATTGTGGAGCTGGAGGAGATTGCAGAGATAGGGAGGGGTCATTTGTGGAAGACAGTTCCAAACTTCTACCACCCTTTGTATGTAGAAGTGTTTCTGAATTTCATCTTTGAAAGGGCTTTCGACTGATTTCTGATTTTTAGACAGTCCCCCCCGTCTGAGACTGTCCCCATTGAATACTCACAGGGCAGTACGAACGGGGTCAGATACAGAGTAAAGATCTATCTACCAATGCCAGACTCACTGTTCCTCTGTCTCTTTCTCCTCATCTCTCACTGCCTGCAACACCCTTTCTCTGCCTCTCTTTCTCCCTCTTCCCATCCTGAAAGCAAGAGGGAGAGATTGAGATAGTGTACAGATGGAGACAGAGATAGAGGGAGAAAAGTTGAGAGATAGACTTGGAAAGTGAGTAACAAAGAGAATAAATAGGGTTTCAGAGTAGAAGAGAGGGGAAGAGAGAGATCGAGATGGAGAGAGATTACCAGCAAGAGAGTTTACCAGAGATTACCTCTCTCTCAGTCCCTATCACTCTTTTCCAATTTGTTACCATCTCCATCTATTTTTCTCCCTCTACTCCGATGTTTCAAACTCCATGCATCTCGCTCGTATGTCTGTGTAAACTGCAGTGAAGGGTTACATCAAATTATTATGGTTTACATTTGCTCTATAAATCTAACTGAACAATCTCTCAGACTGTGAACAGAGGGGCCTTGGAGTGAGTGTCCACTGATTCCTGAGTGTAACAGGACAGGTGGATAAGGTGGTTAAGAAGACTTAAGGAATACTTTCCTTTATTGGCCGATGTAGAGAATATAAGAGCAGGGAGGTTATGCTAGAACTGTATAAAACACTAGTTAGACCACAGCCAGAGTACTGTGTACAGTTCTGGTCACCACATTACAGGAAGGATGTGAACATACTAGAGAGGGTACAGAGGGGATTTACAGAGGATGTTGTCAGGAATGGAGAATTTTCACTATGAGTAAAGATTGGATAGGCTGGAATTGTTTTCTTTGGAACACAGAAGGTTGAAGGGAAGATTTAATTGAGGTGTATAAAATAATGACGGGCCTAGATAGAGTGGATAGGAAGGACCATTTCCCTTAACAGAGGGGTCAATAACCATGGGCATAGATTACAAGATTTCCACACCAATATCATGAGGGTGTGATGGCTTCCATGGTGGAATACCTTGCTGGATGTTTACAATGGAGCGTTTTCCTTCCTGATTATCAAAACTGGCCGCCTGGGCCCCAACTTCATCCACATTTCTCCCACTCGACCAATATTTCACTCTCCATACTTATCCTTCTCTGTTTGCGTACACAGCAATAAAGGATTACATCAAATTAATATATCTTACATTCTCCCTTTCAATCCACCCCAACAATCTCTCTGTCTCCAACCTTGTCCCTCTCAACAGCACTCTATCTGCATATCTAAGCCTCTCTCCCTCTGTCTCCCTCTTAGTTTCAGAGATAGCAGGAGGGAGAGATAGAGAGAGGAAGACAGAGAGAGACACAGAGAACAATCCCACCTTCTCCAATCTATTCACGTAACTGAAGTCCCTCACCCCTGGAACCATTCTTGTGAATCTTTTTTGCACCCTCTCTAATGCCCCCACATTCTTCCCAAAGGACGGTGTCCATAATAGGACAATGCTCCAGTTGAAGGCAAACCAGTATTTTACAAAGGTCATAGTTTCCTTGCCTTTGTATTCAATGTCCCTATTTATAATCTCAGGACCCCTTATGTCGTTTAACCACTTTCTCAACCTGCCCTGCCACCTTCAGTGATTGGTGTACAAATACCCCCCAGATGTGTTTGTTCCTGCACCTCCTTTAGAATTCTATCCTTTACTTGATATCGTCTCTCCTCCTTTTTCCTAACCATGGAGGCAGAAGATGCGGGCATGGTTCTTAATGAATACATTGCGGCTGTATTCAAAAAAGGGGAGATGACACAGACATTGTAGTCAATGAGGAGGGGTTTGATATATTGAATGGGATAAACAGTGAGAGAGGAAATATTCAGGGGTTTAGCATCTTTGAAAGCTGATAATTCACCAGGTTCAGACTGTTTAGAGGTACAAGGGAGGAAATAGCAAAGGCTCTGACCATCGTTTTCCAAACCTCTCTGGTTAAAGTCTTGCTCCCAGAGGACTGGAGGACTGCGTATGTTGTACTGTTGATTAACAAGGGTGTAAGTAATAGACTGAGTAATTACAGGCCACCCAGCCTAATCACAGTGGAGGGAAACTTATTGGGCACAAGGGAATGATTAATTCCTTTCTAGAACTGTGTCTCTCAGTGTCTCCACGTCTGTGTCTCTGTTACAATTTGAGCACGACCCTAACATTGGTGAGGAGTGTCTCTGGAATAAATGTCCCAGTGTTGTGGTAACATAAAATTGCCACCGAGAACCAGCCTAAAATTGCTGACTAATGTTTGTGGATTTCCACAGATGTTTGAGAAAGGAGAGAGAGACAGACAGACAGACAGAAAGAGAGACAAAGACCAAGACACAGAGAGTGACAGCAAGGTATTTGTCATTGGACAGAGGAAGAGGAGGCCATTTTAGTTTAGTGATACAGACCTGAAACAGGCCCTTCGGCCCACCGAGTCTGCACCGACCATCAACCATCCATTTATACTAATCCTGCACTAATTCCATATTCCTACCACATCCCCACCTGTCCCTATATTTCCCTATCACCTACCTAGACTAGGGGCAATTTCTAATGGTCAATTTACCTATCAACCTGCAAGTCATTGGCATGTGGGAGGAAACTGGAGAAAACCCACGCAGACACAGGGAGAACTTGCAAACTGCACACAGGCAGAACCCGGAACTGAACCCAGGTCGCTGGAGCTGTGAGGCTGCGGTGCTAACCACTGTGCCAGTGTGCCGTTCAACCCTCTTCTGTCATTCAATGAGCTCATGGCTGATGTGTGATCTAACTCCATGTACCTATCTTTGCCCCTTAATTCCTTTGGTTGACAAAAATCTATCAAACTCAGATTTAAAAACTAACAAGTGTCTCAGCATCAATTGTTGTTTATGGAAGAGAGTTCCAAACTGATACCACACCTGGTGTGTTGAAGTGTTTCTTCATTTCACTCCTGAAAGGTTTTTAGACTGCGTTTAGATTTTTAGACTATGCCTCCAAGTTCCTGACTCCGCAGCCAGTGGGAATTGTTACTCTCTGTCCACCCGTTCAGTTTCCCTTATTATCTTGAAAACATTCATCAAATAACCCCATAACCTTCTAAATTCCAGGAAAAGGACATGTTGGAGCAGGAGGGGAGACTGGAGCAGATGGTTTGGGAAAGTGGATAAACTGAAGCAATGGATGAGGAGACTGAGGATTCAATACAGTGAGAGGAGAGGCTGAGATTCACAGGGAGAGACTGCAGCAGAGTGTGAGAGGAAATCTAATCTACAGATCCCAGTAACACAACTCAATTAATACATTCAAACAATAATCCCTGTGGTTATTGGTGTTGGAGAACCGTTCATTGTTTCTGCAATATAGTCAATATATTTAGTTTGTACAGGCTATTATATATAAATGTAAATATATTTCTGATATCAGCCTCGCTCTTTATTGATTTCAGCAGTCACAGAGATTTTAAAGTGCAGTATTTAAATAATGAATTACCATCAGTGATGAACTGATTCTATTCTGTTTATTCAGTCACTAAGTAAGGAATAGGAACTTTCTACAAAACAAAATGAGGACCTGACAGAAATCAACACAGAGGATCAAGTCCAACAGGAAAATGAACACAATCTGACAACAGACAACTTCAACTCACAGTTTCTCTCACTAATTGTTCTGGACATTCCAGCACGTTATGATAGTGAATTATTTACACTGCTGCTTCTTTCCCTTTCTCTTTACTTCTGCTCATCTCTTTCCCTCAGTTTCGTTCTCCCTGCTCCTTTTCTCCTTCCCTATCTCTCTGAAGTACTCACACCCTGCAAACTGTTACTTAATGCTGCTTTTCACATATGATTTAATGCTAACATTCTGCGTCTGTGTTCTGTTCACCAGCCCCAGGATCAATGATTCTATTCTCAGAGTCAGTTTTTTCAATAGTGAAACCTCTGTGAATAATTTAATGTATCTACAGAGCACTCAAGTCTCCACCTGTTCACCTGCACTCTTCACTTCATCTACAATACATGGAATAAACAGGATAGAAAGCTTCTTCCAGACAAACCTCACAATCATTGAAATTCCTTCTCCTGGAATTATAAAGTAATCTGTTAGAATGTGGGATTGCTTAATTAATAAAACACCAACATCAGCACTGCAGCTGATAATCTACAGATAAATGGAAAGACTCTTGATTCCAACTGATAGAGTGAAAACCAGTAAATCATCACATCAATACTTTCTATTTTACAATGTAGTCCAGTGACAGTGAAGGTCCACAGTGAAGCAGAGAAGGAGAAGTGAAAGTGTCAGCAGCAAACTCAGTTCAGTAGCCAGACTTCTGAAGCAGTGTCAGACACACACAGAGTGAAATAATATTTGATAACAGTGATCATCAAAAAACACATTGAAATCCCAGTTAAACTGAGCCATGTTATTGGGGAGGGAGGACATTGTTCTGTCCCCTTGTAACACTGAGATTGTGAGTTGTCTCATTATCAATCACTGAAAAAAAAATCATAAAAATATTCCAGGACCAGTTAAATCCACATCATGAAAATGTTAAAAACTCCTAATGGTCTGATTATTGATCCTCACTGAAACATCTCATTCCAATACATTCAATACACAGAATAATCTAGTAACAATGCCACAGTTACTTAAAACAATACCATTAAATACATAATACAGTTCCTGCAAGAATGTAAAGAGTAGACAATACTGAGATTCCATCAGTAAATTGCTGGAAAAGAACAGGTGGCTGTGTAACACAGAGGGAAATAATACGGAGTACAGCAGCACAGTTAACATCGATTTAGACCATTAACAGCTGAGACACTGGCTTACCAGCAACTCTAATTGCTGCAAGTACAGGATAGTAAATGAATATGAACTGAACGAATACTGGATATCCCATTTCTGTGAGAAGCAGAGACTTCTATTAGCCTGGAATCCACAGCTCCACTCGGCACACTGAGCTGATCCATTCCAATGGGTCCTGATTTATACAGGGGATAAGTCTCCACTGACACGGTTATATCCCTGATCATTGCTCTTAATTACACTCACCTGAACAAACACATTACATCAGCAGCTTTGACTCTGATGTAAATAATGTGGTGGATAAAACACCATCATTTCAATGTCAATGACATTTTCTGGGTAAGGCCTCTCTCGGGAATGAACCTGAAAAAGGTCCTCATACTGGACGGATGGCAATTATGAGAGGCATCATTTACATTTTCCATATTATTGCATTGACCTTGTTCACTCCTGGCATTTCTATTGTAAATGTAACTGATCTGTCTGCAGTGGACACTGAATCCAGGGACAAAATCAATCCCGTTTCACTCTGTTCCTGCCTTTTCCCAGTTAAAATGTGAACTTTGAGTCTCTGATTCGGGACCATGTTCAGGGTTACAGCCCAGAAACTACTGTGAGTGATATTATGGGACAGACACTGTGTGCATCCATTTTGGAGGCAGTTGGGTAGTGATAATATCACTGGTCACGTAATCCAGAGGCCCAATCTGATGGCCTGGGGACAGGGGTTCAAATCCCACCACGGCAGCTATATAAACCAGAGGGAGCTCCCTTTCAGTGCAAAAGGTGGAGGGAGCTCCGCCGCTACGTATAAAGTGGAGGGAGCTCCATCTTTATTTATAAAGTAGAAGGAGCACCCTCTCCATTTATAAAGTTGGGGGCGATGAAGGAAAGAGGAGAGAGGGAAACGGAAACAAATGGGGAAATGGAGAGAGAGGGAAAATGTTGGAAGACAGTGAGTGACCATTTATAAAGTACTCTGTTCCAGTCTTTTTTACTGACATTGAAATCAATCTACCACAGTTTTAACCATTCACTTCAGATATCTCTTTGCATTGTTCTGCTTCCAGCTACACTGCTTACAATGCTGCCTATTTTAGTGTCATTGATAAACTTGGGTATGTTGCATTCTACCACATCATCTTAAATCGTTATTAAATACAGCAAAACTGAGACACACACGGGTTTTGCACGAGTAGACAGGAGTGAATCATTCCATCCTAGAGGTTTTTTAATTCCAGATTTATGTTTATTTTTTAGAAAAAACAAAATTCAAATTCACAGCAGCCCTGTGTGGGATTTGAAATCCTACTTTTTCAATCATCAGCTCAGGCCTTCAAATTAAAACCCATAAAAAGAGATTCATTTTCCAACTGCTGTTGTGTGACTGTCTCAAGTTTTGTATATTGTTCCCTTCTCCTCTTCTTCCATGTGTTTGAAGTCTTTGAAGTTTGTCAGACATTGGTAAACTACTTCATGTGGTGTTCTGTAAATACCTTCAATTCTGTGTATCGGGAAGGGACACAATTCAAATTCTCACCTTATTGCATCAACTAAAACCTGCAGGTCCATTCAAACAACTCTATTTCCTGTCTCTGCAAAGACAGCTCACACTTCCACCATGCAGGAATGTCTGAATGGAAACAGCTTTTGACACATTTCCCAACACGTTTGCTAACACTTTTCAGGATGAAGCTAAATTCAACTCAGATTCCAAGCGCCAAATTGAGCTTTTGGGTAGAGCAGGTAACATTGATGAAATCCCAGATCTCTCTGTCCTGTCACCCATTCTAACATTGTAGCATTTAGTTTATATCACTCAGTCTTCCTTCCAAAATGCATCACTTCACATTTCTCAGCATTGAAGTTAACCTGCCCTGTGTCTGTCCAATGATAGGTTGGATAGTAAGCTGTCAAGAGGCCATAAAGTGTCTGCAAAGAGATTTCCATAGGTTAAGTGAGTGAGCAAAAAATTGTCAGATGGAGTACAATGTGGGAAAATGTGAGCTTGTCCACTTTAGCAGGAAGAATAAAAATCAGTATATTATTGAAATGGAGAGAGACTGCAGAACTGTACGGTACAGAGGGATCTGGGTGTCCTGGTACATGAATCACAACATGTTACCGTGTAGCTACAGCGAGTGATTAGGAAGGCAAATGGAATGTTGTTGTTTATTGCAAGGTGAATAGAATATCAAAGTAGGGAAGTGTTGTTACAGCTGTACAGGGCATAAGTTAGACGACGTCTGCAGGATTGTGGACACTTTTGGTCTCCTTACTGAAGAAATTATATAATTGCATTCGAAGTAGTTCAGAGAAGGCTCACTGGGCTGATTCCTGGGATGAAGGGGTTATCTTATGAGGAAAGGTTGAACAGGTTGGGTCTATACCCACTGGAGTTTAGAAGAATGACAGGTGATCTGAGTGAAACATCTCAGGTCCCGAGGGGACTGGACAGGGTGGATGCTGATAGGATGTTTCCCCTTGTTGGGGAGACTAGAACTAGGGGACACAGTTTAAAAATTAGGGACGTACCATTTAAAACTGAGCTGAGGAGAAATGTGTTTCTCTCAGACGGGGGTCAGTCTGTAGAATTCTCTTCCCCAGACAGCAGTGGAGGCTGGATCATTGAATATATTCAAGGCTGAGTTCGATAGATTTTTGATCAATTCGGGAGTCAAGGGTTATGGGACACAGACAGGAAAGTGGAGTTGAGTTCACAATCAGATCAGCCATTGAATGGCAGAGCAGGCTCAAGGGGCCGAATGGCCTACTCCTGCTCCTAATTCATTTGTTCTTGTGTGTTCCATTTCACCAGACTGCCTCGCTCCTCCTGAAGTCTGCTACTAGTCCCTTCCCTGTTTATTACATTGCAGATGACACAAACATTGGCAAACATTGAAGTTATGCCCTGTAAACACAAGTTCAAGTCATTGGTATATATCAAAAAGATCAGTGGTCCTAATATAAAACTCCACTGTATACCTCCCTCCAGTCTGAAACAACCATTGTCCACTCACTCAGCCAATGTCGTATCCACTCAGCCAATGTCGTATCCACTCAGCCAATGTCGTATCCACTCAGCCAATGTCGTATCCACTCAGCCAATGTCGTATCCACTCAGCCAATGTCGTATCCACTCAGCCAATGTCGTATCCACTCAGCCAATGTCGTATCCACTCAGCCAATGTCGTATCCACTCAGCCAATGTCGTATCCACTCAGCCAATGTCGTATCCACTCAGCCAATGTCCCTTTCATCCCTGGAGCACCAATATTGCTAACTGGTCAATTAGGAGACACCATTAAGTCCTCCCCATGAGGACACTTGTCCCAGACCTCTCTGTTTCCACTCTCCCATCAACATTCCCCAGACAGGTACAGCATGGATTAGATACAGAGTAATGCTCCATCTACACTGTCCCATCCAACACTCCCAGGACAGGAACATCATGGGGTGGATACAGAGTGAATCTCACTCTACACTGTCCGAAGCAGAAACAGTGAGAGACAGAAAGAGAGAAACAGACTGACAGGGTGACCGAGAGAGAAAGAAGGATATTTAACATCAGACATAGGAATATGCGGAGGCAGTTTAACCCCTCGACCCTGTTCCTTCATTCAGTGAGATCAGGGCTGATCTGTGATCTAACTAACACCATATATCCCACCTTTGCCCTTTATCTCTTAATACCTTTGGTTAACAACAATCTATCAATCTCAGATTTAAAAATTTTCAAGTTTCTCAGCATCAATTGCTGTTTGTGGAAGAGAGTTCCAAACTGATACCACACCTGGTGTGTTGAAGTGTTTCTTCATTTCACTGCTGAAAGGTTTTGAGACAACGTTTAGATCTTTAGACTCGGCCCACAAGTTCCTGACTCCGCAGCCAGTGGGAATAGTTATTATCTGTCGACCTTAGCAGAGTCTCCTTGTATGCACTGCCCCATCGAACAATCTCAGAGAAGGTACAGCACGGGTTAGATACAGAGTACAGTTCAGTTTAAACATTCCCTGGAGTGTCGGATTAACCCGGGTCACTCACTGTGCCCGGCTCAGCCTCAAGACTCACCTGCCTCAGTCGCTGAGACGCTCCTGTATCACTTGCCTTAATGTAAGTGGATGCCGGGTTTGGGAGCGGGACAGGCACACGGGATTAGGACGACTGCTCATGTGGAGGATAAGCATCAGTAATCCCTCAGAGAATCAGAACAGACCATCGAGACTCAGAAAAGGAAACTTGTGTTGAATTTGTGAGTCTTGCATTGTGGAATGCTTTAGCATTTGCTGAGAATGTTGAGCCAGTGACATTTTGCCCCAGTGGGATGAATAGATACTATATGACTTTATTACAACAGTAAGGTACCGTGTGTACTGTAAATATGGACTGAAATAACAATGTAACTGATCAATTTTCAGCTGAATACTATGACTACAGTTCTACCTGCTATCCTCTTATGTATGTGCTGCTATACCTGCTATATGTGAGAATGTACATACGACACAGAGAGGGAAAGACAAATGGAGGGACAGAGAGAGGGAAAAAGAGAGAGAAGGAGAGAGATGGAGTGTCAGGGAGGGAAAGACAGATGGAGAGGGAGAGACAGGGACTCAGAGGGTGAGAGAGGGAGAGTCTGGGATTCACAGGGTAACAGAGGGTGAGAGTCTGGGATTCAGAGGGAAACATTGAGGGACAGACTGGGATTCAGAGGGTAACAGAGATGGAGAGTCTGGGATTCAGAGGGAAACAGAGAGGGAGAGACTGGGATTCAGACGGTAACAGAGAGGGAGAGTCTGGGATTCACCGGGTAAGAGAGAGGGAGAGACTGGAATACAGAGGGTAACAGAGAGGGAGAGTCTGGGATACAGAGGGTAACAGAGAGGGAGAGTCTGGGATTCACAGGGTAAGAGAGAGGGAGAGACTGGAATTCAGAGGGTAACAGAGAGGGAGAGTCTGGGATTCAGAGGGAAACATCGAGGGACAGACTGGGATTCAGAGGGTAACAGAGAGGGAGAGTCTGGGATTCACAGGGTAAGAGAGAGGAAGAGACTGGAATTCAGAGGGTAACAGAGAGGGAGAGTCTGGGATTCAGAGGGTAACAGAGCAGGAGAGACTGGGATTCACAGGGTAACAGAGGGGGAGAGAATGGGATTCAGAGGGTAACGGAGAGGGAGAGACTGTGATTCAGAGGGTAACGGAGAGGGAGAGACTGGGATTCAGAGGGTAACGGAGAGGGCGAGTCTGGGGTTCAGAGGGTAACAGAGAGGGAGAGACTGGAATTCAGATGGTAATTGAGAGGGAGAGTCTGGGATTCAGAGGGTAACAGAGAGGGAGAGACTGGGATTCAGAGGGTAACAGAGAGGGAAAGACTGGAATTCAGAGGGTAACAGAGAGGGAGAGACTGGGATTCAGAGGGTAACAGAGAGGGAGAGACAGGAATTCAGAGGGTAACAGAGAGGGAGAGTCTGGGATTCAGAGGGTAACAGAGAGGGAGAGTCTGGGATTCAGAGAGTAACAGAGAGGGATAGACTGGAATTCAGAAGGTAACAGAGAGGGAGAGACTGATATTCAGAGGGTAACAGAGCCGGAAAGAATGGGATTCAGAGAGTAACAGAGGGAAAAATAGATTTGGCGAGGGCAACATAGAAATTTTAAGGCACAGAAAGCGGCCACTTGGCCCATTCTCTCTGTGCCAGCCGAAAAACGATCAACCTATTCTAATCCCATCTTCCAGCATTTGGTCCGAGCACTGCAGCTTACCGCACTTGAGGTGCCTATCCAGACTCCTTCTGAATGAGTTGAGGGTCTCTGCCTCAACTACCCTTTCAGGCAGTGAGTTCTAGACCATCGTGACCCTCTGGGTGAAAACGATTTTCCTCAACTCCCCTCTACTTTTTCTGCCAATCACTTTAAATCTATGCCCCCTCGTCACTGACCTTTCTGCTATGTTTCTCTGCCCTTCACCTCCACTCTATCCAGGACCCTCAAAATTTTGTACATTTCAATCAGATCTCCCCTCAGCCTTCTCTGTTCCAAGGACAACAACCCCTGCCTATCCTCATAGCTACAATTCTCCAGTCCTGGCAACATCCTAGACAAAGTCCCGTGTTCACAACACATGGATAAAGAGGTTAAACATCTGAGCTGTTACTCGGAGAGAGGGAGAGAGGGAGAGAGGGAGAGAGGGAGAGAGGGAGAGAGGGAGAGAGGGAGGGAGGGAGGGAGAGATCGTGTGGGGGAGACACAAACTGAGACGTGGACGGAGGCAGCGAGAGAGAGAGAGGGAGAGATAGAGAGAGAGAGCTGGGGGAGAGACAGATGGAGAGTGAGAGAGGCACACAGAGAGAAGGAGAAACAGAGAGACAGACATAGAGAGGCAGACAGAGTGCTCCATTTCACCAGACTGTCTCTATCCTCCTGAAGTCTGCTTCTAGTCCCTTCCCTTTTATTACGTTGCAGATGTCACAAACATTGGCAAACATTGAAGTTATGCCCTGTAAACACAAGTCCAAGTCATTAGTATAGATCAAAAAGAGCAGTGGTCCTAGTATAAACCTCCACTGTATACCTCCCTCCTTTCTGAAACAACCATTGTCCACTCTCTCAGCCAATGTCGTATCCACTCAGCCAATGTCCCTTTCATCCCTGGAGCACCAATATTGCTAACTGGTCAATTAGGAGGCACCATGAAGTCCTCCCCATGAGGACCCTGGTCCCAGACACCTCTGTTTGCACTCTCCCATCAACATTCCCCAGACAGGTACAGCATGGATTAGATACAGAGTAATGCTCCTTCTACACTGTCCCATCCAACAGTCCCAGGACAGGAACATCATGGGGTGGTTACAGAGTGAATCTCACTCTACACTGTCCAAAACAGACATGGAGAGAGAGAGAATGAGAGAAATAGAGGGAGACACAGACAGTCAGGGTGTCTGAGAGTGAAGAAAGGATATTTAACATCAGACATAGGAAGATGAGGAGGCAATTTAACCCCTCGACCCTGTTCCAGCATTCAGTGAGATCCGGGCTAAACTTTGATCTCGCTCACACCATATATCCCACCTTTGCCCTTTATCTCTTAATACCGCTGGTTAAAAAAATCTATCATTCTCAGATTTAAAAATTAACAAGTGTCTCAGCATCAATTGCTGTTTGTGGAAGAGAGTTCCAAACTGATACCACACCTGGTGTGTTGAAGTGTTTCTTCATTTCACTCCTGAAAGTTTTTTAGACTAGGTTTATATTTTTAGACCTTGCCCCCATGTTATAGATTCTGCAGCCAGTGGGAATTGTTACTCTCTGTCCACCCTATCAGTTTCCTTATTATCTTGAAAACATTCATCTACTCACCCCAGAACCTTCTAAATTCCAGGGATACAGAGTAAATCTCCAGCTATACCGTCCCATTAAACATTCCCAAGCCAAGCACAATGTTGGGTTTGACAGAGTAAATTTCCCTCTACACTGTCCCATCACACACCCCCAGGGCAGGAACATCATGGGGTGGATACAGAGTGAATCTCACTCTGCACTGTCCGATAGAGACAGAGAGAGAGACAGAAAGAGAGAAACAGAGAGACATGGACTGACAGGGTGACTGACAGAGAAAGAAGGATATTTAACAGGAGATATTGGAAGAGGAGGATGCAATTTAACCCCACAACTCTGTTCCTGCATTCAATGAGTTCATGGCTGATCTGTGATCTATCTTACACCACAGATCCTGCCTTTGCCCCTTATCTCTTAATACCTTTGGTTAACAAGAATCTATCAATCACAGGTTTAAAAATTAACCAATAAGCCAGCATGAAATTTCCACAAAAAATATCATGAGGGTGTGATGGCTCCCACAGTGGAATAGCTTGCTGAATATTTAAAATGGAGACACAGAGAGAGAGACAGAGATAGGAGAGAGAGGTAAAGACAGAAAGGGAAAGACAGGTGGAGGAACAGAGAGACAGAGATGGAAGGAGAGAGAGGGAGTGACAGGGAGGGAAAGACAGACGGAGAGACAGAGAGAGAGACGGAGATAGAAGGAGAGAGAGGAAGAGATAGAGAGGGAAAGACAGACGGAGAGACAGAGAGAGAGAGGGGAAGATGGAAGTAGAGAGTGGGAGTGTTAGGGAGGGAAAGACAGATGGAGGGACAGAGAGAGAGAGACAGGGAGAGAGATGGTGTGACAGGGAGGGAAGGACAGATGGAGGGACAGAGAGAGAGAGAGACAGAGATAGAAGGCGAGAGAGGGAGAGACAGAGAGGGTAAGCCAGATGAGGGAGAGACAGAGAGGGTAAGCCAGATGGCGAGACAGAGAGAGAGAGGCAGAGATGGAAGGAGAGAGAGGGAGAGACAGAGAGGGAAAGACAGATGGAGGGACAAAGTGAGAGACAGAGATAGAAGGAGAGAGATGGGGTGACAGGGAGGGAAGGACAGATGGAGGGATAGAGAGAGAGAGAGACAGAGATAGAAGGACCAAGAGGGAGTGACAGAGAGGGAAAGACAGTTGGGGGGACAGAGAGAGAGACAGAGAGAAGGAGAGAGAGGGAGTGTCAGGGAGAGAAGGAGAGAGAGGGAGAGACAGAGAGGGAAAGGCAATTGGAGAGAGAGAGAGCGAGACAGAGAGAGAGGCAGAGACAGAGATAGAAGGAGAGAGACGGAGAGACAGAGAGGGAAAGACAGATGGAGGGACAGAGAGAGAGACAGAGAGAGTGGCAGAGACAGAGATAGAAAGAGAGAGAGGGAGTGACGGGGGGTGGAGACAGATGGAGAGACAGAGAGAGAGAGAAGGAGAGATATGGAGAGACAGAGAGGGAAAGACAGATGGTGAGCCAGAGAAAGAGAGTCAGAGATGGAATGAGAGAGATGGAATGACAGGGAGGGAAGGACAGATGGAGGGATAGAGAGAGAAAGACAAAGATAGAAGGAGAGAGAGGGGGTGACACGAGAGGGAAAGACAAAATGGATTCAGAACTGGCTGCAAGATGGATACAGAACTGGCTCAGTCATAGAAGACAAGCGGGTAGCAGTGGAAGGGTGTTTTTCTGAATGGAGGGATGTGACAAGTGGTGTTCCGCAGGGATCAGTGCTGGGACCTTTGCTGTTTGTAGGATATATAAATGATTTGGAGGAAGATGTAGCTGGTCTGATTAGTCAGTTTGCGGACGACCCAAAGTTGGTGGAGTTGCGGATAGTGATGAAGATTGTCAGAGGATACAGCAGGATATAGATCGGTTGGAGACTTGGGCGTCGAAATGACAGATGGAGTTTACTCTGGACAAATGTGAGGTAATGCATTTTGGAAGGTCTAATGCAGGTGGGAAGTATACAGTCAATGGCAGAACCCTTAGGAGTATTGACAGGCAGAGAGATCTGGGCGTACAGGTCCACAGGTCACTGAAAGTGGCAACGTAGGTGGATAAGGTAGTGAAGAAGGCATACAGCATGCTTGCTTTCATCGATCGGGGCATAGAGTATAAAAATAGGCAGGTCATGTTGCAGCTGTACAGAACTTTAATTAGGCCACACTTAGAATTCTGTTCGCCACACTACTAGAAGGATGTGGAGGCTTTGGAGAGGGTGCAGATGAGGTTCACCAGGATGTTGCCTGGTCTGGAGGGTATTAGATTTGAGGAGAGCTTGGATAAACTCGGATTGTTTTCACTGGAACGACGGAGGTGGAGGGGCGACATGATAGAGGTTTACAAAGTTATAAGGGGCATGGACAGAGTGGATAGTCAGAAGCTTTTTCCCAGGGCGGAAGAGTCAGTTACTAGGGGACAGAGGTTTAAGGTGAGAGGGGCAAAGTTTAGAGGGGATGTGCGAGGCAAGTTCCTTACACAGAGGGTGGTGAGTGCCTGGAACTTGTTGCCGGGGGAGGTGGTGGAAACAGGTACCATAGAGACGTTTAAGAGACATCTTGACAAATACATGAATAGGATGGGAATAGAGGGATACGGACCCCGGAAGTGCAGAAGGTTTTAGTTTAGTCAGGCATCAAGATCGGCGCAGTCTTGGAGGGCCGAATGGCCTGTTCCTGTGCTGTCCTGTTATTTGTTCTTTGACAGATGGAGGGACAGAGAGAGAGACAGAGAGAGAAGGAGAGGGAGAGACAGAGAGGGAAAGACAGATGGAGGGACAGAGAGAGAGACAGAGAGAGAAGGAGAGAGAGGGAGTGACAGGGAGGGACGGACAGATGGAGGGATAGAGAGAGAGAGGCAGAGATAGAAGGAGAGGGAGAGAGTGATGGGTGGGGAGACTGATGGAGAGACAGAGAGAAAGAGAGACAGAGAGCGAAGGAGAGAGTGGGAGTGACAGAGATGGAAAGACAGATGGAGAGACAGAGAGAGAGAGAGGCAGAGATGGGAGGAGAGAGAGGGAGAGACAGAGAGGTTTAATAAAAATCTGTCAAACTCAGATTTAAAAATTAACAAGTGTCTCAGCATCAATTGCTGATTGTGGAAGAGAGTTCCAAACTGATACCACACCTGGTGTGTTGAAGTGTTTCTTCATTTCACTCCTGAAAAGTTTTTAGACTAGGTTTATATTTTTAGACTATGCCCCCATGTTCTAGACTCTGCAGCCAGTGGGAATTGTTACTCTCTGTCTACCCTATCAGTTTCCCTTATTATCTTGAAAACAATCATCAAATCACACCTGAGCCTTCAAAATTCCAGGGAGAAAGAGTAAAGCTCCAGCTACACTGTCCCATTAAACATTCCCAAGCCAAGCGCAAGGTTGGTGATTCAACAAAGTTAGTGATTCAGTTCGATGCTTTTCAGATTTCCAGCATCCACAATATTTTGCCTCAGATAATGAAGCAATCCAGAGCCACATGCACCAAGACCCAGACAACATTCAGGTTTGGGCCGACCAGTGGGAAGTAACATTCACGTCACACAAGTGCCAGACAATGACCATCTGCAACATGAGAGAATCCAACCACCTCCCCTTGGCATTCAAAGCATTATCCCATCGCTGAATCCCCCAGCGTCAACATCCTGGGGAAACATTGACATCAAACTTAACTGAACAAAACACGTCAATAGTTTCTTCACCATCTCTCTGGGACAGAGAGACACAGATAAAGAATGTGAGTAAGCCTTGACAGAACCTCAGTAAATTGTTCCAACCATTGCTAATGAAAGAAATCAAGGATTATATTAGAGCAAAGGAAGAGGCAGAGAATTTTAGCCCCTTTATAACTATATCCTTTAGTTTAGATTGCCTCTCCTCCTTCTTCCTACCTGTGGAGGTGGGAGATGTGGGCATAGTTCTTAATGAATTCTCTGTGTCCGTCTTGAAAAAAGAGTGGGAACGATACAGAGATTGTAGTTCAAGAGGAGGAGTGTGAAATATTGGATGGGATAAACAGAGTGAGAGGGGAAATATGAAGGTGTTTGGCAGCTTTGAAAGTGGATAAATGGTCAGGCCTGGATGCATTGGAATCAGTTCAGAGAAGGTTCACTCGGCTGATTCCTGGGATGAAGGGGTTATCTTTGAGGAATGGTGGAACAGGTTGGGCCTATACTCATTGGAGTTCAGAAGAATGTGAGGTGATCTTATTGAAACATGCAAGATTCTGAGGGGACTTTACAGGGTGGATGCTGGGAGGATATTCCCCTTGTGGGGAAGTCTAGAACTAGGGGGCAGGTACGCTGTGGGGTTTGATACAGAGTAAAGCTGCCTCTGTATATGCCTCTCTTTCTCCTCCTCCATCCAGATGGAGAGAGTAACAGTGAGAAAGAACAGGGATAGATATGGAGAATAAGAGAGAGAGGGAAGGATTGCAATGGGGAGAGAGTACCAGAGAGAAAGAGGAAGAGATTGGGATGGAGAGTGTTGGTCAATGTTCCTGCAAATCTGCGTGCAGCAGCCTCAAAGGTCCCACGCACATCCTGTTCCACAATAAATAACACACGTCTTCAAAGATTCTTCAAAGATTTCAAGGGACAGCTCACGTTAAAACAACTGGGCACGCACAACATCTAAATTTTCACGGGAACATTGGAGCCAACTGCGGAATACATGTTTCTTACCAGCCTGCATAAGGAAGTGTAACCTCTGCAGATGCGGTGAAACCAAAAGCAGCTGACTTCAAATGGCAAACTGATGTATGTGGAGCTTTACAAAGGGTCTGAGAGAGGAGGGAGAAACAGACATAGACACACACAGACACACAGAAACACACACACACACAGAAACACACACACACAGAAACACACACACACAGACAGACACACACACAGACACACACAGAAACACACACACACAGAAACACACACACAGAAACACACACACACACAGAAACACACACACACAGACACAGAAACACACACAGAAACACATACACAGACAGACACACACACAGAAACACACACACAGAAACACACAGAAACACACACACACAGAAACACACACACACAGAAACACACACACAGAAACACAGACACAGAAACACACAGAAACACACAGACACAGAAACACAGACACAGAAACACAGACACAGAAACAGAGTGACTCAGGGACAGAGCGCGAAAGAAAAATATTTCAATTTTCAAAAGGCATTTGATGAGATCAACCTTCGATTTAAAAATGACAATTGATTTTGCATCAATGTTTGCGTGCAGAAGACACGTTCCAAACTACTACCACCTTTAGCCTGGAGTGGCGGATTTTTGCTCAGAGGGTTGTGAATCTTTGGAATTCTCTACTCCAGTGGGAAGCTCAGTCTGGGAAAATGGCATTGAAGTGGATGATCAGCCATGATCGTATTGAATGGTGGAACAGGCTCGATGGGCTGAATGGCCTACTCCTGTTCCTATGTTCCCAAGCTGCTGAAATAGTTTCTCCCAAACTACCCCATCAGTTCCCTTTAATATCTCTACATCTTTGAACAAATCACCTTGATCCTCCTAAATTCCAGGCAATAAATCCCCAGTTTGTGTAATATCACCTCGTAATTTAACCCTTGGAGTCCAGTTATCATTCTGGTAAATCGACACTGCACACAAATGGACATGGACCCCCCCCCCCCCCCCCCCCCGCCAAAGTCTCTTTGTACCTCCAGTGTTTCTATCTTTTCACCATTTATAAAGTACTCTGTTCTAGTCTTTTTTACTGACATGGAAATCTATCTACCACAGTTTTACCCATTGATTTAAGATATTAATATCTCTTTGTAATTTGATGCTTCCGGTTTCACTGCTTACAATGCTGCCTATTTTTGTGTCATTGGTAAACTTGGGTATGTTGCATTGAACCACATCATCTTAAATCATTAATAAATACAGCAAAACTGAGACACACACGCGCTTTGCACCAGTAGACAGGAGTGAATTATTCCAACCTAGAGGCTTTTTAATTCCACATTAATGTTTAAAAAAAAATTCAAATTCACAACAGCCCTGTGTGGGATTTGAACTCCTGCTTTTTCAATCATCAGCTCAGGCCTTCAAATTAAAACCCATAAAAAGAGATTCATTTTCCTACTGCTGTTGTCTGACTGTCTCAGGTTTTGTATATTGTTCCCTTCTCCTCTTCTTCCATGTGTTTGAAGTCTTTGAAGTTTGTCAGACATTGGTAAACTACTTCATGTGGTGTTGTGTAAATACCTTCAATTCTGTGGATCTGCAAGGGACACAATTCAAATTCTCACCTTATTGCATCAACTAAAACCTGCAGGTCCATTCAAACAAGTCTATTTCCTGTCTCTGCAAAGATAGCTCACACTTCCACAATGCAGGAATGTCTGAATGGAAACAGCTTTTGACACATTTCCCAACACGTTTGCTAACACTTTTCAGGATGAAGCTAAATTCAACTTCGTGATTGCAAGCCCCAAATTGAATCTTTTAGATGTAAAAAGTGACACAAATGAAATTCCAGATCTCTCTGTCCCTGCACCCATTTTAAGATTGTACCATTTAGTTTATATCGCTTCTCCTCAGTCTTCCTTCCAAAATGCATCATTTTACATTTCTCAGCATTGAAGTTAACCTGCTATGTGTCTGACCATTTCACCAGACTGCCTCTATCCTCCTGAAGTCTACTCCTATTCCCTTCACTGTTTATAACATTGCAAATGGCACATTGTTGAAGTTATTCCCTGTATGCCCAAGTCTAAGTCATTCACATATCAATAAGATCAGTGGTCCTAATCAAAACCCCTGGGGAATACCACAATTTACACTGTATACAGTGAGTACAAAAGCCGAGAGGGTGCGCTGAACATTTATAAAGCTCTGGTCAGGTAACAGAGAGGGAGAGACTGGGAATCAGAGGGTAACAGAGAGGGAGAGTCTGGGATTCAGAGGGTAACGGAGAGGGAGAGACTGGGACTCAGAGGGTAAGAGAGAGGGAGAGTCTGGGATTCACAGGGTAACAGAGAGGGAGAGTCTGGGATTCAGAGGGAAACATAGAAGGAGAGACTGCGATTCAGAGGGTAAAAGAGAGGGAGAGACTGGGATTCAGATGGTAACAGAGAGGGAGAGTCTGGGATTCAGAGGGAAACAGAGAGGGAGAGACTGGGATTCAGACGGTAACAGAAAGGGAGAGTCTGGGATTCACAGGGTAACAGAGAAGGAGAGACTGGGATTCACAGGGTAACAGAGAGGGAGAGTCTGGGATTCAGAGGGAAACATGGAGGGAGAGACTGGGATTCAGAGAGTAACAGAGGAGGAGAGAATGGGATTCAGAGGGTAACGGAGAGGGAGAGACTGGGATTCAGAGGGTAACGGAGAGGGAGAGACTGGGATTCAGAGGGTAACAGAGAGGGAGAGTCTGGGATTCAGAGGGGAACAGAGAGGGAGAGACTGGGATTCAGAGGGTAACAGAGAGGGAGAGACTGGTATTCAGACGGTAACAGAGAGGGAGAGTCTGGGATTCAGAGGGTAACAGAGAGGGAGAGTCTGGGATTCAGAGTGTAACAGAGAGGGAGAGACTGGAATTCAGAGGGTAACAGAGAGGGAGAGTCTGGGATTCAGAGGGTAACAGAGAGGGAGAGACTGGGATTCAGTGGATAACAGAGAGGGAGAGACTGGGGTTCAGAGGGTAACAGAGAGGGAGAGACTGGGATTCAGAGAGTAACAGAGGGAAAAATAGAGTTGGCGAGGGCGACATAGAAATTTTAAGGCACTGAAAGCGGCCACTTGGCCCATTCTCTCTGTGCCAGCCGAAAAACGATCAACCTATTCTAATCCCACCTTCCAGCATTTTGTCCGAGCTCTGCAGCTTACCGCACTTGAGGTGCCTATCCAGACTCCTTCTGAATGAGTTGAGGGTCTCTGCCTCAACTACCCTTTCAGGCAGTGAGTTCCAGACCATCGCGACCCTCTGGGTGAAAAAGATTTTCCTCAACTCCCCTCTAATTTTTCGACCAATCACTTTAAATCTATGCCCCCTCGTCACTGACCTTTCTGCTATGGTTCTCTGCCCTTCACCTCCACTCCATCCAGGACCCTCAAAATTTTGTACATTTCAATCAGTTCTCCCCTCAGCCTTCTCTGTTCCAAGGACAACAACCCAGATGAGAAGGTAGCAAATGTAACCCCACTATTTACAAAAGGAAGGAGAGAGAAAATGGGGAACTAAAGACCTATTCGTCTAACATCAGTCATTGGGAAAATGCTCGAGTCTATAATAAAGGATGTGATAACAGGACACTTGAAGAGAGATTGCAGGGGGTGGGGGGAGAGAGAAATGGGGGGAGAGAGAAATGGGGGGGAGAGAGAAATGGGGGGGAGAGAGAAATGGGGGGGAGAGAGATGGGGGAGAGTGTGTGAGTGAGACGGAGCAAAGGAGAGAGATACTAGGTTAGGTGGGACAATAAGCTGTGAGGAGGACACAAATAGACTACAAAGAGAGATGGTTTGGGATAGACAGCGATAAATGTCCCAGTGTTGTGGTAACATAAAATGGCCACTGAAAATGAACCTAAAATGGCTGACTGATGTGTGTGGATTTCCACAGATGAGAGGAGAGATAGAGAGAGAGACAGACAGACAGAAAGAGAGACAAAGATGGAGACAGAGACCAAGACACAGAGAGTGATAGCAGGATATTTGTCGGAGGACGGAGGAAGAGGAGGAGGCCATTTGTCCCCTCAACCCTGTTCTGTCATTCAATGAGCTCATGGCTGATGTGTGATCTAACTCCATGTACCTATCTTTGCCCCTTAATACCTTTGGTTAACAAAAATCTATCAAACTCAGATTTAAAAATTAACAAGTGTCTCAGCATCAATTGCTGATAGTGGAAGAGAGTTTCAAACTGATACCACACCTGGTGTGTTGAAGTGTTTCTTCATTTCACTCCTGAAAGGTTTTTAGACGAGGTTTATATTTTTAGACTATGCCCCCATGTTCTAGACTCTGCAGCCAGTGGGAATTGTTACTCTCTGTCTACCCTATCAGTTTCCCTTATTATATTGAAAACAATCATCAAATCACACATGAGCCTTCAAAATTCCAGGGATACAGAGTAAATCTCCAGCTACACTGTCCCATTAAATATTCCCAAGCCAAGCACAATGTTGGGTTTGACACAGAGTAAATTTCCCACTGCACTGTCCCATCACACACTCCCAGGGAGCGGGACAGGCACACGGTATTAGGACGACTGCTCATGTGGAGGATAAGCATCAGTAATCCCTCAGAGAATCAGAACAGACCAGCGAGACTCAGAAAAGGAAACTTGTGTTGAATTTGTGAATCTTGCATTGTGGAATGCTTTAGTATTTGGTGAGAATGTTGACCCAGTGACATTTTGCCCCAGTGGGATGAATAGATACTATATGACATGATTACAACAGTAAGGTACCGTGTGTACTGTAAATATGGACTGAAATAACAATGTAACTGATCAATTTTCAGCTGAATACTATGACTACAGTTATACCTCTTCTTCTTTTCTTTTGGGCCTCCTTATCTCGAGAGACAATGGATACGCGCCTGGAGGTGGTCAGTGGTTTGTGAAGCAGCGCCTGGAGTGGCTATAAAGGCCAATTCTGGAGTGACAGGCTCTTCCACAGGTGCTGCAGAGAAATTTGTTTGTTGGGGCTGTTGCACAGTTAGCTCTCCCCTTGCGCCTCTGTCTTTTTTCCTGCCAACTACTAAGTCTCTTCGACTCGCCACAATTTAGCCCTGTCTTTATGGCTGCCCGCCAGCTCTGGCGAATGCTGGCAACTGACTCCCACGACTTGTGATCAATATCACACGATTTCATGTTGCGTTTGCAGACGTCTTTATAACGGAGACATGGACGGCCGGTGGGTCTGATACCAGTGGCGAGCTCGCTGTACAATGTGTCTTTGGGGATCCTGCCATCTTCCATGCGGCTCACATGGCCAAGCCATCTCAAGCGCCGCTGACTCAGTAGTGTGTATAAGCTGGGGGTGTTGGCCGCTTCAAGGACTTCTGTGTTGGAGATATAGTCCTGCCACCTGATGCCAAGTATTCTCCGAAGGCAGCGAAGATGGAATGAATTGAGACGTCGCTCTTGGCTGGCATACGTTGTCCAGGCCTCGCTGCCGTAGAGCAAGGTACTGAGGACACAGGCCTGATACACTCGGACTTTTGTGTTCCGTGTCAGTGCGCCATTTTCCCACACTCTCTTGGCCAGTCTGGACATAGCAGTGGAAGCCTTACCCATGCGCTTGTTGATTTCTGCATCTAGAGACAGGTTACTGGTGATAGTTGAGCCTAGGTAGGTGAACTCTTGAACCACTTCCAGAGCGTGGTCGCCAATATTGATGGATGGAGCATTTCTGACATCCTGCCCCATGATGTTCGTTTACTTGAGGCTGATGGTTAGGCCAAATTCATTGCAGGCAGCCGCAAACCTGTCGATGAGACTCTGCAGGCATTCTTCAGTGTGAGATGTTAAAGCAGCATCGTCAGCAAAGAGGAGTTCTCTGATGAGGACTTTCCGTGCTTTGGACTTCGCTCTTAGACGGGCAAGGTTGAACAACCTGCCCCCTGATCTTGTGTGGAGGAAAATTCCTTCTTCAGAGGATTTGAACGCATGTGAAAGCAGCAGGGAGAAGAAAATCCCAAAAAGTGTGGGTGCGAGAACACAGCCCTGTTTCACACCACTCAGGATAGGAAAGGGCTCTGATGAGGAGCCACCATGTTGAATTGTGCCTTTCATATTGTCATGGAATGACGTGATGATACTTAGTAGCTTTGGTGGACATCCGATCTTTTCTAGTAGTCTGAAGAGACCACGTCTGCTGACGAGGTCAAAGGCTTTGGTGAGATCAATGAAAGCAATGTAGAGGGGCATCTGTTGTTCACGACATTTCTCCTGTATCTGACGAAGGGAGAACAGCATGTCAATAGTCGATCTCTCTGCACGAAAGCCACACTGTGCCTCAGGGTAGACGCGCTCGGCCAGCTTCTGGAGCCTGTTCAGAGCGACTCGAGCAAAGACTTTCCCCACTATGCTGAGCAGGGAGATTCCACGGTAGTTGTTGCAGTCACCGCGGTCACCTTTGTTTTTATAGAGGGTGATGATGTTGGCATCGCGCATGTCCTGGTGTACTGCTCCCTCGTCCCAGCACAGGCATAGCAGTTCATGTAGTGCTGAGAGTATAGCAGGCTTGGCACTCTTGATTATTTCAGGGGTAATGCTGTCCTTCCCAGGGGCTTTTCCGCTGGCTAGGGAATCAATGGCATCACTGAGTTCCGATTTGGTTGGCTGTATGTCCAGCTCATCCATGACTGGTAGAGGCTGGGCTGCATTGAGGGCAGTCTCAGTGACAGCATTCTCCCTGGAGTACAGTTCTAGGTAGTGCTCAACCCAGCGGTCCATCTGTTTGCGTTGGTCAGTGATTATGTCCCCCGATTTATATTTGAGGGGGGTGATCTTCTTGATGGTTGGCCCAAGAGCTCTCTTCATGCCATCATACATTCCTCTGATGTTTCCGGTGTCTGAGGCCAGCTGAATATGACTGCATAGGTGTTGCCAGTAGTCGTTTGCGCAACGCCTAGCTGTTCTTTGTGCAGTACTTCTGGCTGCTTTAAGTGCTGCGGATGTTAAATCGCTGGGGGCTTTCTTGTAGTTCAAAAGTGCAATGCGCTTAGCGGCTATGACATGTTCCAGCTCTTCATTATGAGATTGAAACCAGTCTGCATTTCTCTTCGCACTTTTGCCGTAGGTGGTCAAAGCTGACTCATAGATGGCGTCTCTGATGTGGGCCCACTTGGTCTCAGCATCCCCTGTGGGAGTGTTTTGAAGGGCTGTTACAAGTGAATTTAGAAATTTTTGTAACAGCTGTGGGTGAGAAATTCTGCTCGTGTTGATGCGCGGGTGGCCCTTCTGCTTGGAATGATGCAACTTCTTTGGTCTGAGTCTAACCTTGCTGCACACCAGGGAGTGGTCGGTGTCGCAGTCCGCACTGTGGAAGCTGCGTGTGATTTGAACACTGTTTAAGGCGGCTCGCCTTGTGACAATGAGGTCTAGCTGGTGCCAACGACGTGATCTTGGGTGCCTCCATGAAACCTGGTGACAGGGTTTAGTGTGAAAGAACGAGTTGGTGATGCAGAGGTTATGATAGGTACACAACTCAAGCAGTCTCTGCCCGTTCTCATTCATCCTTCCAACGCCAGAGCGCCCAAGGCAGGAGGGCCATGAGTCATGGTCGGCCCCAACCCTGGCATTAAAGTCCCCCAGCAGGAATAGGTGTTCGGTGTTGGGGATGCTGCTAATGATGTTATGGAGTTGTTCATAGAACTGGTCTTTAGCTTCAGGTGCGGAGCAGAGTGTTGGAGCATAGATGCTGAGTAGGTGTACTGGACCAGAGGTGGTGAGCAGTCGGATGGACAGTATGCGTTCCGAGCCATTTGAGGGAGGCTCTATCATGCTGAGCAGGGAGTTTCTGATGGCGAAGCCCACTCCATGCTGTCTTGGTTCTTCAGGATCCCTGCCCTGCCAGAAGAAGGTGTAGTCTTGCTCTGCTAGAGAGCCACTCGCGGGGAGGCGAGTCTCCTGAAGTGCTGCAATGTCCACATTGAATCTACTGAGCTCGTTGTTAATGATGGCGGTCTACCGAGAATCGTTGATTTGTGTAAGGTCTTCCGACAGGCCAGGACACATAGTTCTGACGTTCCAGCTTGCAAAGCGAAGGGCTGGTACCTTCTTTCCTTTTTTCATGTTGTTTGGTGCGGTGTATCAGTCCACCTTTCGGGCAATGACCCTGAGCTCCAAGCACCCATTGAAGCAGGCAGACTGTGGCGGGACAGAACCTTATTGACCGGGGGCTGCCCGGTTTGAGGCGGGCGGTAGCTGTCCAGTGAGGTGAAATGACCTCTGCCACCGACAAAGGCAACCCGTGGCGCCCAGTTTCTACGCCAATTTATCTGGACTTATAACCCGTAACTGCTGCCTTCCGTGTTGTTTTAGTCGCTGTGAGGCAACTATGGAGTGACCTCTCCATGGCGCATGCCTGGGCAAATTTATGGAGGTTGAGAGTTGCCCAGTCGTCAAAACACCCCTCTCGGCCTTTCTGGTGGGGTCCAAAGGAGTGCAGGACACGACGTTTGGCACCAGTATGGCTGCAGGAACTGCCGGAAACATGCCAAAGGTGACACATGACCGCCTACGGGGTTCCGCTCCGGATTTTCTGTTAGGGTTTACTCCCTTAGCCTTGGTCTCTCCCGAGACGCCCACAAGGCAGTGGGGTTGTTGGGGCCCCTACACAGGTGTAGGATGGTGCCGGTGGGAGGAGGGGATGCAAGGGGGAGTTATACCTGCTATCCTGTTATATATGTGCTGCTATACCTGCTATATGTGAGAATGTACGTGCGACACGATGGGATGAAGTCAAAGTGGCCACTGTTTATATTTTCAGACTATGCCCCAAGTTCCTGACTCCGCAGCCAGTGGGAATATTTACTGTCAGTTTCCCTTATTATTTTATAAACTTTCATCAAATCACCCCATAACCTTCTAAATTCCAGGGATATACAGTAAATCTCCAGCTACACTGTCCCATTAAACATTTCCAAGCCAAGCACAATGTTGGATTTGACACAGAGTAAATTTCCCTCCACGCTGTCACATCACAAACTCCCAGGGCAGGAACATCATGGGGTGGATACAGAGTGAATCTCACTAGACACTGGCCGAAACACAGATAGAGAGAGAGAGAGATAAAGAGAAACAGAGAGACATAGACTAACAGGGTGACTGACAGAGAAAGAAGGATATTTAACAGGAGATATTGGAAGAGGAGGATGCAATTTAACCCCACAACTCTGTTCCTGCATTGAATGAGATCATGGCTGATCTGTGATCTATCTTACACCATATATCCTGCCTTTGCCCCTTATCTCTTAATACCTTTGGTTAACAAGAATCTATCAATCACAGGTTTAAAAATTAACCAATAAGCCAGCATGAAATTTCCACAAACAATATCATGAGGGTGTGATGGCTCCCACAGTGGAATAGCTTGCTGAATATTTAAAATGGAGACAGAGAGAGAGACAAAGATAGGAGAGAGAGGGAAAGACAGATGGAGGAACAGTCGGAGAGACAGAGATGGAAGGAGAGAGAGGGAGTGACAGAGATAGAAGGAGAGAGAGGGAGAGACAGAGAAGGAAAGACAGATGGAGTGACATGGAGAGAGACAGAGATAGAAGGAGAGAGAGGGAGAGACAGAGAAGGAAAGACAGATGGAGAGACAGAGAGAAAGAGAGAGATAGAAGGAGCGAGAGGGAGAGACAGGGAGGGATAAAGAGAGAGAGACTGAGAAAGACGGAGAGAGAGGGAGAGACAGAGAGGGGAAGAAAGATGGAGAGACAGAGAGAGAGAGGCAGAGATAGAAGGAGAGAAAGGGATTGATAGGGAAGGAAAGACAGATGGAGAGAGAGAGAGAAAGAGAGAGAAAGAAGGAGAGAGAGGGAGAGATAGAGAGGGAAAGACTGATGGAGAGACAGAGAGAGTGTGAGGTAGAGATGGAAGGAGAGAGAGGGAGTGATAGAGAGGGAAAGACAGATGGAGAGACAAAGAGAGACAGCGAGAGGTGAGAGAGGGAGCGACAGGGAGGGAAGGACAGATGGAGGGATAGAGAGAGAGACAGAGATAGAAGGAGAGAGAGGGAGAGGCAGAGGGAAAGACAGATGGAGGGACAAATAGAGAGACAGAGAGAGAGACAGAAATAGAAGGAGAGAGATGGTGTGACAAGGAGGGAAGGATAGATGGAGGGATCGAGAGAGAGAGACAGAGATAGAAGGACCGAGAGGGAGTGACAGAGAGGGAAAGACAGATGGAGGGACAGAGAAAGAGACAGAGAGAGAAGGAGAAAGAGGGAGTGTCAGGGAGAGAAGGAGAGAGAGGGAGAGACAGAGAGGGAAAGGCAGTTGGAGAGAGAGAGAGCGAGACAGAGAGAGAGGCAGAGACAGAGATAGAAGGAGAGAGAGGGAGAGACAGAAAGGGAAGGACAGATGGAGGGACACGGAGAGAGGCAGAGACAGAGATAGAAGGAGAGAGACGGAGAGACAGAGAGGGAAGGACAGATGGAGGGACACAGAGAGAGGCAGAGACAGAGATAGAAGGAGAGAGAGGGAGTGACGGGGTGTGGGGAGGGGTGGGGAGATAGATGGAGAGACACAGAGAGAGAGAAGAAGAGAGATGGAGAGACAGAGAGGGAAAGACAGATGGTGAGCCAGAGAGAGAGAGTCAGAGATGGAAGGAGAGAGATGGAGTGACAGGCAGAGAAGGACAGATGCAGGGATGGAGAGAGAAAGACAAAGATAGAAGGAGAGTGTGGCAGTGACAGAGAGGGAAAGACAAAAGGAGGGACAGAGAGAGAGACAGAGATAGAAGGAGAGAGAGGGAGTGTCAGGGAGGGAAAGCCAGATGGAGGGACAGAGAGAGAGAGACAGAGAGAGAAGGAGAGAGAGGGAGTGACATGGAGGGAAAGACAGATGGAGAGAGAGAGAGAGAGATACAGCGATAGAAGGAGAGAGAAGGAGTGACATGGAGGGAAAACAGATGGAGGGACAGAGAGAGTGACAGAGAGAGAAGGAGAGAGAGGGAGTGACAGGGAGGGAAAGACAGATGGAGAGAGAGAGAGAGAGACAGACAGAGATAGAAGGAGAGAGAAGGAGTGACATGGAGGGAAAAACAGATGGAGGGACAGAGAGAGAGAGACAGAGACAGAAGGAAAGAGAGGGAGTGCCAGGGAGGGAAAGACAGATGGAGAGACAGAGAGAAAGAGAGAGATAGAAGGAGAGAGAGGGAGAGACAGGGAGGGATAAAGTGAGAGAGACTGAGAAAGACGGAGAGAGAGGGAGAGACAGAGAGGGGAAGAAAGATGGAGAGACAGAGAGAACGAGAGAGATAGAAGGAGAGAGAGGGAGAGATCGAGAGGGAAAGACTGATGGAGAGACAGAGAGAGAGTGAGGTAGAGATGGAAGGCGAGAGAGGGAGTGATAGAGAGGGAAAGACAGATGGAGAGACAAAGAGAGACAGCGAGAGGAGAGAGAGGGAGTGTCAGGGAGGGAAAGCCAGATGGAGGGACAGAGAGAGAGACAGAGAGAGAAGGAGAGAGAGGGAGTGACAGGGAGGGAAAGACATATGGAGAGAGAGAGAGAGAGAGAGACAGCGATAGAAGGAGAGAGAAGGAGTGACATGGAGGGAAAAACAGATGGAGGGACTGAGAGAGAGACAGAGATAGAAGGAAAGAGAGGGAGTGTCAGGGAGGGAAAGGCAGATGGATAGACAGAGAGAGAGACAGAGAGAGAAGGAGAGATAGGGTGTTGCAGAGAGGGAAAGACAGATGGAGGGACAGAGTGAGAGACAGAGAGAGAGAGAAGTGGAGAAAGGGAGAGACCGAGAGGGAAAGACGGATGGAGAGAGAGAGAAAGACAGAGATGGAAGGAGAGAGAGGGAGTGACAGGGAGGGAAAGACAGATGGAGAGACAGAGAGAGAGACAGAGACAGAAGGAGAGAGAGGGAGTGACACGAGATGGAAAGACAAAATGGATACAGAGCTGGCTGCAAGATGGATACAGAACTGGCTCAGTCATAGAAGACAGAGGGTAGCAGTGGAAGGGTGTTTTTCTGAATGGAGGGATGTGACTAGTGGTGTTCCGCAGGGATCAGTGCTGGGACCTTTGCTGTTTGTAGTATATATAAATGATTTGGAGGAAAATGTAGCTGGTCTGATTAGTATGTTTGTGGACGACACAAAGGTTGGTGGAGTTGTGGATAATGATGAGGATTGTCAGAGGATACAGCAGGATATAGATCGGTTGGAGACTTGGGCGGAGAAATGGCAGATGGAGTTTAATTCGGAGAAATTTGAGGTAATGCATTTTGGAAGCTCTAATGCAGGTGGGAAGTATACAGTAAATGGCAGAACCCTTAGGAGTATTGACAGGCAGAGAGATCTGGGCGTACAGGTCCACAGATCACTGAAAGTGGCAACGCAGGTGGATAAGGTAGTCAAGAAGGCATACGGCATGCTTGCCTTCATCGATCGGGGCAGAGAGTATAAAAATAGGCAAATCATGCTGCAGCTGTGCAGAACCTTAGTTAGGCCATACTTAGAATATTGTGTGCAACTCTGGTCGCCACACTACCAGAAGGACATGAAGGCTTTGGAGAGGGTACAGAGGAGGTTTACCAGGATGTTGCCTGGTCTGGACGGCATTGGCTATGAGGAGAGGTTGGATAAACTCGGATTGTTTTCACTGGAATGACGGAGGTGGAGGGGCGACATGATCGAGGTTTACAAAGTTATAAGTGGCATGGACAGAGTGGATAGTCAGAAGCTTTTTCCCAGGGTGGAAGAGTCAGTTACGAGGGGACAGAGGTTTAAGGTGAGAGGGGCACAGTTTAGAGGGGATGTGCGAGGCAAGTTCTTTACACAGAGTGTGGTGAGTGCCTGGAACTTGTTGCCGGGGGAGGTGGTGGAAACAGGTACCATGGAGACGTTGAAGAGTCATATTGACAAATACATGAATAAGATGGGAATCGAGGGATACGGTCACCGGAAGTGCAGAAGTTTTTAGTTTGGGCAGGCATCAAGATCGGCGCAGGCTTGGAGGGCCGAATGGCCTGTTCCTGTGCTGTACTGTTCTTTGTTCTTTGACAGATGGAGGGACAGAGAGAGAGACAGAAAGAGAGGTAGAGACAGAGAGAGAAGGAGAGAGACGGAGAGAGAGAGACAGAGATAGAAGGAGAGAGAGGGAGAGTCAGGGAGGGAAAGACAAAGTGGCCACTGTTTATATTTTTAGACTATGCCCCAAGTTCCTGACTCTGCAGCCAGTGGGAATATTTACTCTCAGTCCACCCTATCAGTTTCCCTTATTATTTTGGAAACCTTCATCAATTCACCCCATAACCTTCTAAATTCCAGGGATATAGAGTAAAGCTCCAGCTACACTGTCCCATTAAACATTTCCAAGCCAAGCACAATGTTGGGTTTGACAGAGTAAATTTCCCTCTATGCTGTCACATCACGCACTCCCAGGGCCGGAACATCATGGGGTGGATACAGAGTGAATCTCACTAGACACTGGCCGAAACACAGAGATAGAGAGAGAGAGAGAAAAAGAGAAACAGAGAGACATAGACTGACAGGGTGACTGACAGAGAAAGAAGGATAGTTAACAGGGGATATTGGAAGAGGAGGATGCAATTTCACCCCACAACTCTGATCCTGCATTCAATGAGATCATGGCTGATCTGTGATCTATCTTACACCTTTGCCCCTTATCTCTTAATACCTTTGGTTAACAAGAATCTATCAATCACATTTTTAAAAATTAACCAATAAGCCAGCATGAAATTTCCACAAACAATATCATGAGGGTGTGATGGCTCCCACAGTGGAATAGCTTGCTGAATATTTAAAATGGAGACAGAGAGAGAGAAAGAGAGAGAAGGAGAGAGATGGACTGTCAGGGAGGGAAGACAGATGTGGAGACAGAGAGAGAGAGAGAGACAGCGAGAGAAGGAGAGAGAGGGAGTGACAGAGAGGGAAAGACTGATGGAGGGACAGAGAGAGAGACAGAGAGAGAGGCTGTGACAGAGATAGAAGGAGAGAGAGGGAGAGTGTCATGGAGAGAAAGACAGATGGAGGGACAGAGAGAGAGAGAGAGAGAGTGGGAGCGACAAGAAGGGAAAGACAGATGGAGAGACAGAGATAGAGACAAAGAGAGAAGGAGAGAGATGGAGTGACAGGGAGTGAAGGATAGATGGAGGGATAGAACGAGAGAGAGAGATAGAAGGAGAGAGAGGGAGTGACAGGGAGGGAAAGACAGATGGAGGGATAGAGAGAGAGTGGCAGAGATAGAAGGAGAGAGAGGGAGTGATCCGGGGGAGACTGATGGAGAGATGGAGAGAGAGAGAGAGAAAGAGAGAGAAGGAAAGAGTGGGAGCGACATAGATCGAAAGAGAGATGGAGAGACAGAGATGGACGGAGAGAGAGCGAGTGACAGGGAGGGGAAGACAGATGGAGAGACAGAGGGAGATAGGAGAGAGAGGGAAAGACAGATGGAGATTCAGAGATAGAAGGAGAGAGAGGGAGTGACAGAGAGGGAAAGACAGATGGAGGGACAGAGGGAGACAGAGAAAGAAGGAGAGAGTGGGACAGAGAGGGAGGGATAAAGAAAGAAGGAAAAACGTTTGAAACCATTGCTATCCGGGGAGCGAGGGAGGAAGGGAGAGATGGTGTCATAGAGACACAGACAGAGTTATGGACAGAGGCAGAGAAAGAGAGGGAGAGAGGGAGAGAGAGATAGAATTAGAGAGAGACGGTGACAGGGAGGGAATGACAGATGGAGGGACAGAGAGAGAGAAGGAGAGAGAGGGAGAGACAGAGAGAAGGAGAGAGGGAGTGACTGAGAGGGAAAGACAGATGGAGGGACAGTGAGAGAGACAGAGATACAGAGTGAGGGAAAGGCAGAGAGTATGTGAGAGAGACACAATAGAGTCATGGACAGAGGCACAGAGAGAGAGAGAGTAACAGAGAGAGAGACAGACAGAAAGAAAGTGAGAGGCAGACAGAAAGAGAGAGATATAGACACAGAGAGAGAAACAGAGAGAGAGGGAGCGGCAGTGAGAGAGAGAGACAGAGACAATGATAGCGAAAGACAACGAGAGAGAGAGATGGGGAGAGAGAGATAGAGAGGGGAGAGAGAGATAGAGGGGGGAGAGAGAGATAGAGACACAGAGAGAGAAACAGAGAGAGAGGGAGCGGCAGTGAGAGAGAGAGAGACAGAGACAATGATAGCGAAAGACAACGAGAGAGAGAGATGGCGATAGAGATAGAGGGGGTAAAGAGAGAAAGAGAGGGTAAAGAGAGATCGAGGGGGGTAGAGAGAGATAGAGGGGGAGGAGAGATAGACGTGGAGAGAGAGAGAGGGAGGAGAGAGAGAGGGGGAGAGAGAGAGGGAGAGAGATGGGGAGAGGGAGTGTGAGGGGGAGAGGGAGTGTGAGGGGTGAGACAGATAGAGGGGGGAGAGTGAGATAGAGGGTGTGTGTGAGATAGAGGGTGTGTGTGAGATAGAGGGGGTGTGTGAGATAGATGGGGAGAGTGAGATAGATGGGGAGAGTGAGATAGATGGGGAGAGTGAGATAGAGGGGGTGTGTGAGATAGAGGGGGTGTGTGAGATAGAGGCAGTGTGTGAGATAGAGGTGGTGTGTGAGATAGAGGTGGTGTGTGAGATGGAGGGGGTGTGTGAGATAGAGGGGGAGAGTGAGATAGAGGGGGTGTGTGAGATAGAGGGGGTGTGTGAGATAGAGGGGGTGTGTGAGATAGAGGGGGTGTGTGAGATAGAGGGGGTGTGTGAGATAGAGGGGGAGAGTGAGATAGAGGTGGTGTGTGAGATAGAGGTGGTGTGTGAGATAGAGGTGGTGTGTGAGATAGAGGGGGTGTGTGAGATAGAGGGGGTGTGTGAGATAGAGGGGGTGTGTGAGATAGAGGGGGAGAGGGAGATAGAGGGGGAGAGGGAGATAGAGGGGGTGTGTGAGATAGTGGGGGTGTGTGAGATAGAGGAGGAGAGGGAGATAGAGGGGGGGTGTGAGATAGAGGGGGTTTGTGAGATAGAGGGGGTGTGTGAGATAGAGGGGGAGAGTGAGATAGAGGGGGTGTGTGAGATAGAGGGGGTGTGTGAGATAGAGGTGGTGTGTGAGATGGAGGAGGTGTGTGAGATAGAGGGGGAGAGTGAGATAGAGGGGGTGTGTGAGATAGAGGGGGTGTGTGAGATAGAGGGGGTGTGTGAGATAGAGGGGGTGTGTGAGATAGAGGGGGTGTGTGAGATAGAGGGGGTGTGTGAGATAGAGGGGGTGTGTGAGATAGAGGGGGAGAGTGAGATAGAGGTGGTGTGTGAGATAGAGGTGGTGTGTGAGATAGAGGTGGTGTGTGAGATAGAGGGGGTGTGTGAGATAGAGGGGGTGTGTGAGATAGAGGGGGTGTGTGAGATAGAGGGGGAGAGGGAGATAGAGGGGGAGAGGGAGATAGAGGGGGTGTGTGAGATAGTGGGGGTGTGTGAGATAGAGGAGGAGAGGGAGATAGAGGGGGGGTGTGAGATAGAGGGGGTTTGTGAGATAGAGGGGGTGTGTGAGATAGAGGGGGAGAGTGAGATAGAAGGGGAGAGGGAGATAGAGGGGGTGTGTGAGATAGAGGGGGTGTGTGAGATAGAGGGGGTGTGTGAGATAGAGGGGGAGAGTGAGATAGAGGAGGTGTGTGAGATAGAGGGGGTGTGTGAGATAGAGGGGGTGTGTGAGATAGAGGGGGTGTGTGAGATAGAGGGGGTGTGTGAGATAGAGGGGGTGTGTGAGATAGAGGGGGAGAGTGAGATAGAGGAGGTGTGTGAGATAGTGGGGGTGTGTGAGATAGAGGGGGTGTGTGAGATAGAGGAGGTGTGTGAGATAGAGGAGGTGTGTGAGATAGAGGAGGTGTGTGAGATAGAGGAGGTGTGTGAGATAGAGGGGTTGTGTGAGATAGAGGGGGTGTGTGAGATAGATGAGGAGATGGAGATAGAGGGGGTGTGTGAGATAGAGGGTGTGTGTGAGATAGAGGAGGTGTGTGAGATAGAGGAGGTGTGTGAGATAGAGGGGGTGTGTGAGATAGAGGGGGAGAGTGAGATAGAGGGGGAGAGGGAGATAGAGGAGGAGAGGGAGATAGAGGGGGTGTGTGAGATAGAGGGCGTGTGTGAGATAGAGGGGGTGTGTGAGATAGAGGGGGTGTGTGAGATAGAGGGGGTGTGTGAGATAGAGGGGGTGTTTGAGCTAGAGGGGGTGTGTGAGATAGAGGGGAAGAGTGAGATAGAGGGGGTGTGTGAGATAGAGGGGGTGTGTCAGATAGAGGGGAAGAGTGAGATAGAGGGGGTGTGTGAGATAGAGGGGGTGTGTGAGATAGAGGGGGTGTGTGAGATAGAGGGGGTGTGTGAGATAGAGGGGGTGTGTGAGATAGAGGGGAAGAGTGAGATAGAGGGGGTGTGTGAGATAGACGGGGTGTGTGAGATAGAGGGGGTGTGTGAGATAGAGGGGGTGTGTGAGATAGAGGGGTGAGAGACAGATAGAGGGAGAGAGTGAGATAGAGGTGGAGAGACAGATAGAGGTGGAGAGACAGATAGAGGGGGAGAGACAAATAGAGGGGGAGAGTGAGAGAGGGGAAGAGTGAGAGAGGGGATGAGTGAGAGAGGGGAAGAGTGAGATCGAGGGGATGTGTGAGAGGGGGAGAGGGAGATAGAGGGGCAGAGGGAGATAGAGGGGGGAGACGGAGATGGGGGGAGAGAGAGCAGGAGCGGGAGACAGAGGGGGGAGAGGGAGAGAGAGCAGGAGAGGGTGATAGAGGGGGTGTGTGAGATGGAGGGGGTAGAGACAGATAGAGGGAGAGAGCGAGATAGAGGGAGAGAGTGAGATAGAGGGGGAGAGACAGATAGAGGGGGAAAGTGAGAGAGGGGAAGAGTGAGAGAGGGGAAGAGTGAGAGAGGGGAAGAGTGAGATCGAGGGGATGTGTGAGCGGGGGAGAGGGAGATAGAGGGGCAGAGGGAGATAGAGGGGGGAGACGGAGATAGAGGGTGGGAGAGGGAGAGAGAGCGGGAGAGGGAGAGAGAGCGGGAGCTAGAGGGGGATTGGGAGATAGAGGGGGAGAGGGAGATAGAAGAGGAGAGGGAGATAGAGGGTGGAGACGGAGATAGAGGGGGAGAGATGGATGGGGTAGAGGGTGGTGAACCTGTGGAATTCTCTACCGCAGAAGGCAGTGGAGGCCAAGTCATTAAATATATTCATGGAGGAGAAAGACATATTTCTTAATGTCAAAGGGATCAAGGGGTATGGGGAGAAAGTGGGAACAGGGTACTGAATTAGACCATCGGTCATGATCTTTATTGAATGACGGAGCAGGCCCAAAGGGACGAATGGCCTGCTCCTGCTTCTACTTTGTATGTTTCTATGAGAGAGGCGGATTGAGAGAGGGAGTGAGAAGGAGAAACAGAGAGAGGAGAGATAGAGATGTAGCGAGGTGACCCTGATATTCTCTCTCTCTCACACACACACATCCAGACACATACAAAAAGGGACACACAGAGACACACACACAGACACACACAGACAGATTTTACAATCCACACTGATGTCAGTAAAAATGACCAACAGAACCTCAGTAACAATCCCCAGTGTCTGCCCAGTCCTGAGAGAGACAGAGAGAGAGATCGGGCAGTGACAGAGAAAGACAGTGAAAGAGGGAGGACAAAACAGCTTGTTGGAGAAACTTTACATTTATTTGTGTTCCACAGATTTTATTAAAAGTTGAAAGGGACTGGACACTGGAAAAGCTGTCAACACACAACAACAACACTGAGAGACTTTAGATGTGATGGAAGGGGAGACACACTTTAAAATCCACACTGATGTCAGTAAAAATCCCCAACACAACCTCAGTAACAATCCCCATTATCTGCCCAGTCCTGTATTGTGGGTTTCTTCTTTGGCCTCCTTATCTCGAGAGACAATGGGTAAGTGCCTGGAGGTGGTCAGTGGTGTGTGAAGCAGCGCCTGGAGTGGCTATAAAGGTCAATTCTAGAGTGACAAGCTCTTCCACAGGTGCTGCAGAGAAATGTGATTGTCGGGGCTGTTACACAGTTGGCTCTTCCCTTGCGCCTCTGTCTTTTTTGTGGGTTTAGTTTGAGGGTTTGAGGGGGGAGGGTTGGATCAGTGTTTCATATTTTGAAACTACAGGCAAAGAATTAAAGGTTTAAAATGAACTAAGAGATGGCTGAAAGCATTGCTGTGCTGGGATTAACATATCAATGGACTGTAAACGTCAGGAAGGTCCTGTCCTGGGATTAACATATCAATGGACTGTAAACGTCAGGAAGGTCCTGTCCTGGGATTAACATATCAATGGACAGGCCCCCACCCCCACCCCTGAGGCAGGACATTGAGAGACAGCACAACATGTCAGAGGCTCAAGGGGTGGAGTTTGCAAACAGCTCAGTCAGGATATAAACTGTGTTTGAAGATCTCAGTTCCAATCACAAAACCCACCTTTCACTCTCTCTCTGGAGAGAGTGGACACATTCCCCAGTCTGATTCAGTGTGTGTGTCTGTGTATCTGTGTGTGTGCTCTCTCTCTGTCTCAATCTGCTTTATAACTGTGATTTGAATGTATTTGAATATTGCTGATTGTCTGTGTAACTGAGAGAGGAAACTCTGGGCTCTTGCTATGCAATTTTGTTTAAAAATGTCTTCGCTTTGTATTTTAATCCAATTTTTTTCTCCTTCTTTCCCCTGAGGAATTTTTCATTCCGAAAACTGCACGGTGAAGGTGAAAAGAGGGAAAGTCCAGGACGAGGAATCCTTGGACAGGAGCTTCCTCCAGAGGGGATGGACTGAGGCCTTGTCCATAGGCTGCACCCAAAGGGCCCACGTGAGTTGTGTCTGTTTATTCCCCTGAGGTTTAATATCCTCTCTGGGGCCCACCTCGCAAGACTAAATGAAACATCGGAAAGGTGTAGCTGTATAAAGGCTTGTTATAATTCCCGAGTAATGCTGGTGTTTTGGGCAGTGCCGTGAATTTGAGGGTGAAATGAAATGTGCAGCATCCATTTGAATTGACAGTGAGGTTCTGAGAATGGATTTCTCTGTCTCTCTGAATGAGAGTAATAGGAGGGAGAGAGACGCAGGAGAGTGAGGGAAACATGGAGGGAATCAGAGGGGGAGAGGAGGGGTTAGCCGGCTGTTATCACACTGCTGCTTGTGGGATCTTGCTGTGCACCAATGGCCTGCAACATTTCCAACATTGCAACAGTGACGACCACTTTAAAAAATTAACTCTGAGCTTCAAAAGCTAGGAATTAAGTCACAAATGTGATGGTTTCTCAAGGCTTGTAATAATTCTAGAATAATCTGTGTGCTTTGGACAATGTTCTGAAGCTTTGCTGTTAAATAAAATGGACGGAGCCCATTTTAATTCATTTTGCTGAAGTTCTGAGTTGAGATTTCTCTCTCTGTCTCTCTCCAGCTTTCTTTCCCTCTGTCTCTCTATTTAAACCTTTAATAGTTAAAAACATATCACACACTGCAATATGATTTGTTGTTGTTTTAAATGGTGAGACAGAAATATTTCATAGCTTATTTCAACTAAGATCAGATACAAAATTGAGGGGAAAAAGCCCGATATGGACAGAGAGAGAGAGAGCAAGAGAGAGGGTCACAGGGGTGACTGAGATAGGAAGAGAGAGAGAGAGATACAGAGACACGGAGAGAGATAAAGAGACAGACACACAGACACACACAGGTGGAGGGAACTGTCTGAACCATTTTAGCCTCTGCTTTATTAACTGATTTGTTTGTATTTGGGTGTTGCTGAGAGATTATCTGTGTAACCGAGGGCAATTGCTGGGCTCTTGCTGTGCTATTTTGTTTAACAATGCCTTTTAATCAATTTTCTCTCTCTCCCTCTTGCCTTAGGAATTTTCATTCTGAAAACTGCACCGTGAAGGTGAAAAGAGGGAAAGTCTGGGACGAGGAATCCTTGGACAGGAGCTTCCTCCAGAGGGGATGGACTGAGGCCTTGTCCACAGGCTGCACCCAAAGGGCCCACGTGAGATGTGTCTGTTTATTAGCCTGAGGTTTAATTTCCTCTCTGGGGCCCTGGGTTAACCATTTCATGTTGGATTGGGGCTCCTGGTGTTTTATACAGATTGAAAGCCTGGGGTTAAAGGAGCAGCCCCAGGAGGGAGTCCCATTTGCCCCTTGCTCCTTCCAGCATTGTCTGTGAGGTTTGCTGGTGTTTTGGTCAATGCTATGAAGCTAACAGTGAAATAAGATGCACGGTGCCCATTTTAATTCATTTTACTGTAGGTCTGAGCTTTCTCTCTGTCTCTACATTCTTTCCCTGTGTCTCTATCTCCCCCCATGCTTTCTCTTATCTGTCTCGGTTTCACACCCACCTTCTCCAATTAAACCTTTAATAAATTTTAATAAAAACATGCCACACACAGCAATGTGATTTGTCATTATTTGAAATGGTGAGACAGAATCAGCAGCTTGTTCCCAGTTTAAAGAGGGAGTTTTGCCCTTTCTGGGGACTGAAATCTAGCTATTATCACATTGCAGCTTGTGGGATCTTGCTGTGCATCTCGTGCCCTTAAGCATTTTTCTGCACAACAATGAGGACACTTTAAAATTCAGCTTCCTGAGGGTGTAGTATGGATTTCTCTGTTTTCTCTCCATCTTCCTCTGCTTCTCTCTCCCCCGCACTTTCTCTATTTTAACCATTAATCAATAGGTGCCACAATATGTGCACAGCAAGATCCCACAGGCAGCAATATGATAATATGCAGATAATGTGTTTTCAGTGATGTAAGTTTCGGGATCGCAGAGGGAGGGACTTTCCTGCAGCGGCTAAGTGGTTAGTACCGCAGCCTCACTGCTCCAGCAACCCAGGTTGGGTTCTGGGTACTGCCTGTGCGGAGTTTGCAAGTTCTCCGTGTGGGTTTCCTCCGGGTGCTCTGGTTTCCTGCCACATGCCAAAGACGTGCGGGTTGATAGGTAAATTGTCCATTATAAAAATTGCCCCTCGTGTAGGTAGATGGTCGGAGAATTGAGGGAAGGTGGGGATGTGAGAGGGGGAAAAATGGCATGAATGTAGGATTAGCATAAATGGATGGCTGATGGTCAGCGTTGGGCCGAAGGGCCTGTTTTAGTGCTGTATCTCTCGATGAATCGAATGTGATGTGTGGTTATTTTAAACGGTGACAAACATTTCAGCGGACGTTTCAATCTAGATTAAATCCCAGATCGAGAGAAAAAGAAACAGATGTGTACGGGGTGCAGGGGGGAGGGAGCAGGAGAAAGACAGGGAGAGGGGTGTTCGAGATTTTCAAACTGCAGGAATGACCCTCCCTCTGGGATCTCAAAACTTACGTCACTAAAAACAGATTATCTGCATATTAGCATATTGTTGCCTTTGGGATCTTGCTGTGCACAGATTGCCTACATGTTTCCTGCATTGCAACAGTGAGGACCACTTTAAAAATTAGTTCATTGATTCTCAACTGCTCCTGAGGGCCAATAATTACAAGAGCTGAATGTGAAGCTGTCTAAAGGCTTGTGAAAAGTTTAAAGATGGAGTTCAGAATTTTCAGAGGACTGTGATAGGATATATCGCTATGATCACATTGTGGGATCCTGCTGTGCATACATTCCCTGCATCAATTCTTACATTACAACAGGTGGAGAGAGAGAAACAGCTGGAGGTGGCAGGTTAAACAGAGAGAGAGCGAGAGAGAGAGAGAGACAGGAGGATTCTGGATGAGGGAGGGAAGGCAGAGAAAGATGGAGAAAGACAGAGAGAGAGAGAAATCCACACTCAAAATCTTGGTAAACTGAATTTTGAAGTGTCACCATTGCTGGGATCTTGCTGTGCACAGCTTGCCTGCAGAATTCCCTGCATTGTGACAGTGACTGCATTTTAGAAGTGAATTCATTGTGTGTAAAGCTCTCCTGAAGGCCTGGAATTTAAGTCCGGAACTTGAAGCCGGTACAATTCCCGAATAATGCTGGTGTTTTGGGCAGTGACGTGAATTTCTCTCTCTCTCTCTCCATCTGTCACTCTGAATGAGAGTAACAGGAGGGAGAGAGATGCAGGAGAGTGAGGGAATCAGAGGGGGAGAGAGGGGTAGCCGGCTGCAAGCACACTGCTGCTTGTGGGATCTTGCTGTGCATCAATGGCCGACAGCATTTCCAACGTTGCAACAGTGACGAACACTTTAAAAATTAATTCATTGAGTGTCAAATACTTCTGTGAATCAGCAATGAAATGGGTGAAATGTGAAGGTTTGTAAAGGCTTGTTCTCATTCCCGAATATTGCTGGTGTTTGAGGCTGTGGGCTGAATTTGACAGTGAAATGAAACACCGGGGGACCATTTGAATTCAGATTTTCAGGGATGGGAATGTGGATTTCTCTCTCTATCCTTCTACAGGAGAGGGGATGGGGGTCACCAGTGTTTGTGTGCTTTTACAATGAGGCAGAAACAGATGTCGAGAGACACACAGAGAAATAGAGAGGGAGAGGGAGAGAGAGACAGCAGGAAATGACAGGGTAAACACATCTACACTTCCCAGTCTCTGGCTCTGTGTCAGGGGATGTGTTTGTAAGTCACTGAGAGATTGTTTTATGTCAGTGAGTTTGAGAGAGAGTCCTGGGCTCTCGCTGTGTTTCATTTCTGTGCAAAAATGCTTTGCTTTGTTTGAATCAATTTTATTTCTCTTATTCCCAAGGAGAATCTTTTCGGAAGCTGCAGCTGTGATGATGCAGAGGGAGAATCTTTTGTCCACGTGGAATTCTCCGACAAGAGCTTTAACCGGAGAGGGAAAGGAATAATAAAAATATATTTGTCATTGTCAAATTAATTTCTAGATCCAGAAAAGAAGACTGTGTGATTTCGGGGCTGACAGAAAAACAAAGTGCTGGAAATGCTCAGTATTTCCACAGCAGATTTTATTTCAGATTTCCAGCATCCTCAGTATTTTGATTTTGTGTTTTCGGGGGTCTGTGGATTTTTTTAACCACAAGGGAGGGGGCTGGATGGTGCTCCAAAGGGAATAGTTTGGGAATCGCTGCTCCAGAACAGTCAATGTAATCCCATAGATTTCCCTCTCTCCATCTCTTGCTGCAACTTGTTCCCTGCACCTTCCTCTTTGTTCCTAACTCTGTTTCTTCACATCTTTAAATCCCTATCTCTGTATCTCTCAACATCCTTTCTATGTTTGCCTCTCTCCGGAGTCTCACAAGTTTCCATTGTCACTCTCTTTCTGCAACTCACTGCATCTTTATCTGTCTCTCTCTCAGTCCATTTCTTATCTCACTCACTTCCAAATCCCTGAATCTTTCCATCTCTGCTCCTCCTTTCCTGCAAGATTATCTCTGGATTTCCCTCCGACCTGTCCCGGGACACCCCTCTCTCTTCTGTGAACACATCTTACTTTGTATCTCTGCCCCTCCACCTCTTTCTGTCTCTACATATTCAGATGGTATTTAGATGGGGTTCTGTCCCCGGGGGGGATTTAGATGGGGGTCTGTCCCCGGGGATGTATTTAGATGGGGGTCTGTCCCCGGGGATGTATTTTGATGGTGGTCAGTCCCCGGGGATGTACTTAGATGGCAGCCTATCCCCGGGGATCTATTTACATAGCGGTCTGTCCCCGGGGATGTATTTAGATCGGGGGTCTTTTCCTGGGTGGGCTATCGAAATAGGGGTATGTCCCCGGGGATGTATTTAGATGGCGGTCTGTCCCTGGGGATCTATTTAGATTGGGGTCTGTCTCCGGGGATGTATTGTGATGGTGGTCTGTCGCCGGGGATGTACTTAGATGGCGGTCTGTCCCTGGGGATGTATTCAGATTGGGGTCTGTCTCCGGGGATGAATTTTGATGGTGGTCTGTCCCCGGGGATGTATTTTGATGGGGGTCTGTCCCCAGGGATGTATTTAGATGGGGGTCTGTCCCCGGGGGGGTATTTAGTTGGGGGTCTCTCCCCGGGGTTAGTATTTAGATGGGGATCTGTTCCCATCAGGTATTTGTAACAGGGGTATTATAAGGGTATAATTAGATGGGGGTCTGTCCCCGGGGGGTGTAGCTAGATGGGAGTCTGTCCCCGGGGATGTATTTGTAACAGGTGTATTATCAGGGTATAAATAGATGGGGGTCTGTCCCTGGGGATGTATTTAGATGGGGGTCTGTCCCCGGGGGGTAGTTAGATGGGAGTCTGTCCCCGGGGGGTATCTGGATGGGAGTCTGTTATTTGTGGGGAATTTAGATGGCAGTCTGTTCCTGGGGGGGTATCTAGATGGGAGTCTGTTCCTGGGGGGTATCTAGATGGGACTCGGTCCTGGGGGGTATCTAGATGGGTGTCTGTTCCTGGGGGGTTTTCTAGATGGGACTCGGTCCTGGGGGGTACCCAGATGGGAATCTGTTCCTGGGGGGGTATCAAGATGGGAGTCTGTTCCTGGGGGGGGTATCTAGATGGGACTCTGTCCTGGGGGGTATCTAGATGGGAGTCTGTTCCTGGGGGAGTATTTAGATGGGACTCGGTCCTGGGGGGGTATCCAGATGGGAGTCTGTTCCTGGGGGGGGGGGGTATCTAGATGGGAGTCTGTTCCTGGGGGGGTATCTAGATGGGACTCGGTCCTGGGGGGGTATCTGGATGGGAGTCTGTTCCTGGGGGGGGGTTATCCAGATGGGAGTCTGTTCCTGGGGGCGTATCTAGATGGGAGTCTGTTCCTGGGGGGTATCTAGATGGGAGTCTGTTCCTGGGGGGGTATCTAGATGGGAGTCTGTTCCTGGGGGGGTTATCCAGATGGGAGACTGTTCCTGGGGGGGTATCTAGATGGGAGTCTGTTTCTTGGGGGGTATCTAGATGGGACTCGGTCCTGGGGTGTATCTAGATGGGAGTCTGTTCCTGGGGGGTATCTAGATGGGACTAGGTCCTGGGGGGGGTATCTAGATGGGAGTCTGTTCCTGGGGGGGTTATCCAGATGGGAGACTGTTCCTGGTGGGGTATCTAGATGGGAGTCTGTTCCTGGGGGGGTATCTAGATGGGACTCGGTCCTGGGGGGTATCTAGATGGGACTCGGTCCTGGGGGTGTTATCTAGATGGGAGTCTGTCCCCAGGGATGTATGTAGATGGCGGTCTGTCCCCGGGGATGTATTTAGATGGGGGTCTGTCCCCGGGGAGGTATTCAGTTGGGGGTCTGTCCCCGGGGATGTATTTAGATGGGGGTCTGTCCCCAGGGATGTATTTAGATGGGTGTCTGTCCCCGGGGATGTATTTAGATGGGGGTCTGTCCCCGGGGATATTTTTAGATGGGAGTCTGTCCCCGGCGGGGTATCTAGATGGGAGTCTGTTATTGGCGGGGTATTTCGATGGGAGTCTGCTCCTGGGGGGGTATTTCGATGGGAGTCTGCTCCTGGGGGGGTATTTCGTTGGGCCTCCGTCCTGGGGGGTATCTAGATGGGGCTCGGTCCTGGGGGGGTATCTAGATGGGTTGTCTTGTAACAGGGGGAAGGGGATAATTAGATGGGGGTCTGTTCCTGGGTCTGGTGATAGTGAGGGTATTTGATGGGGGTCAGTTAACAGGAGATATCAGATCGGGGTCTGTAGATGAGGATTATTTAGATTGGGTGGGGGTCTGTACAAGGGGGGAATGTTATCGGGGGGGGAAATATTGCAGGGGATAAAATTTGCATCGTGGATATAAATTGCGGTTGGACGAAATTTTGCAGCCGGGTGGCGTGAAATTGAGGCGGGGAAAAATTGCAGGGGAGGGGGACTAAATTTGCTGGGGGGATAAATTGCGGGGGGTGATAAAATTGCGGGGGGGATAATTTGCGGGGGGATAAAATTGCGGGGGGGATAAAATTGCGGACACCGGCGGACCATTTGAATTCAGATTTTCAGGGATGGGAATGTGGATTTCTCTCTCTATCCTTCTACAGGAGAGGGGATGGGGGTCACCAGTGTTTGTGTGCTTTTACAATGAGGCAGAAACAGATGTAGAGAGACACACAGAGAAATAGAGAGAGAGAGAGAGAGAGAGAGAGAGACAGCAGGAAATGACAGGGTAAACACATCTACACTTCCCAGTCTCTGGTTCTGTGAAAGGGGATGTGTTTGTAAGTCACTGAGAGATTGTTTTATGTCAGTGAGTTTGAGAGAGAGTCCTGGGCTCTCGCTGTGTTTTATTTCTGTGCAAAAATGCTTTGCTTTGTTTGAATCAATTTTATTTCTCTTATTCCCAAGGAGAATCTTTTCGGAAGCTGCAGCTGTGATGATGCAGAGGGAGAATCTTTTGGCCATGTGGAATTCTCCGACAAGAGCTTCAACCGGAGAGGGAAGTAATAATAAAAATATATTTGTCATTGTCTAATTAATTTCTAGATCCAGAAAAGAAGACTGTGTGATTTCGCGGCTGATAGAAAACCAAAGTGCTGGCAATGCTCAGTATTTCCAGCACAGTTTTTATTTCAGATTTCCAGCATCCTCAGTATTTTGATTTTGTGTTTTCGGGGGTCTGTGGATTTTTTTTTACCACAAGGGAGGGGGCTGGATGGTGCTCCAAAGGGAATAGTTTGGGAATCGCTGCTCCAGAACAGTCAATGTAATCCCATAGATTTCCCTCTCTCCATCTCTTGCTGCTACTTGTTCCCTGCACCTTCGTCTTTGTTCCTAACTCTGTTTCTTCACATCTTTAAATCCCTATCTCTGTATCTCTCAACATCCTTTCTATGTTTGCCTCTCTCCGGAGTCTCACAAGTTTCCATTGTCACTCTCTTTCTGCAACTCACTGCATCTTTATCTGTCTCTCTCTCAGTCCATTTCTTATCTCACTCACTTCCAAATCCCTGAATCTTTCCATCTCTGCTCCTCCTTTCCTGCAAGATTATCTCTGCATTTCCCTCCGACCTGTCCCGGGACACCCCTCTCTCTTCTGTGAACACATCTTACTTTGTTTCTCTGCCCCTCCACCTCTTTCTGTCTCTGCATATTCAGATGGTATTTAGATGGGGTTCTGTCCCCGGGGGGGATTTAGATGGGGGTCTGTCCCCGGGGATGTATTTCGATGGGGGTCTGTCCCCGGGGATGTATTTTGATGGTGGTCAGTCCCCGGGGATGTATTTAGATGGCGGCCTGTCCCCGGGGATCTATTTAGATAGCGGTCTGTCCCCGGGGATGTATTTAGATCGGGGGTCTTTTCCTGGGTGGGCTATCGAAATAGGGGTATGTCCCCGGGGATGTATTTAGATGGTGGTCTGTCCCTGGGGATGTATTTAGATTGGGGTCTGTCTCCGGGGATGTATTTTGATGGTGGTCTGTCCCCGGCGTTGTATTTAGATGGCGGTCTGTCCCTGGGGATGTATTTAGATTGGGGTCTGTCTCCGGGGATGTATTTTGATGGTGCTCTGTCCCCGGGGATGTATTTTGATGGGGGTCTGTCCCCAGGGATGTATTTAGATGGGGGTCTGTCCCCGGGGGGTATTTAGTTGGGGGTCTGTCCCCGGGGTTAGTATTTAGATGGGGATCTGTTCCCATCAGGTATTTGTAACAGGGGTATTATAAGGGTATAATTAGATGGGGGTCTGTCCCCGGGGGGTGTAGCTAGATGGGAGTCTGTTCCTGGGGGGTATCTAGATGGGACTCGGTCCTGGGGGTTATCCAGATGGGAGTCTGTTCCTGGGGGGGTATCTAGATGGGAGTCTGTTCCTGGGGGGGTATCTAGATGGCACTCGGTCCTGGGGGGGTATCTAGATGGGAGTCTGTTCCTGGGGGTGTTATCCAGATGGGAGTCTGTTCCTGGGGGGGGGGTTCCTAGATGGGAGTCTGTTCCTGGGGGGGTATCTAGATGGGACTCTGTCCTGGGGGTATCTAGATGGGAATCTGTTCCTGGGGGAGTATTTAGATGGGACTCGGTCCTGGGGGGGGGGTATCCAGATGGGAGTCTGTTCCTGGGGGGGTATCTAGATGGGAGTCTGTTCCTGGGGGGGTATCTAGATGGGACTCGGTCCTGGGGGGGTATCTAGATGGGAGTCTGTTCCTGGGAGGGTTATCCAGATGGGAGTCTGTTCCTGGGGGGTTATCTAGATGGGAGTCTGTTCCTGGGGGGTATCTAGATGGGACTCGGTCCTGGGTGGGTATCTAGCTGGGAGTCTGTTCCTGGGGGGTATCTAGATGGGACTCGGTCCTGGGGGGGTATCTAGATGGGAGTCTGTTCCTGAGGGGGTTATGCAGATGGGAGACTGTTCCTGGGGGGGTATCTAGATGGGAGTCTGTTCCTGGGCGGTATCTAGATGGGACTCGGTCCTGGGGTGTATCTGGATGGGAGTCTGTTCCTGGGGGGGTATCTAGATGGGACTCGGTCCTGGGGGGGTATCTAGATGGGAGTCTGTTCCTGGGGTGGTTATCCAGATGGGAGACTGTTCCTGGGGGGGTATCTAGATGGGAGTCTGTTCCTGGGGGGGGTATCTAGATGGGACTCGGTCCTGGGGTGTATCTAGATGGGAGTCTGTTCCTGGGGGGGTATCTAGATGGGACTCGGTCCTGGGGGGGGTATCTAGATGGGAGTCTGTCCGCAGGGATGTATGTAGATGGCGGTCTGTCCCCGGGGATGTATTTAGATGGGGGTCTGTCCCCGGGGATATTTTTAGATGAGAGTCTGTCCCCGGCGGGGTATCTAGATGGGAGCCTGTTATTGGCGGGGTATTTCGATGGGAGTCTGCTCCTGGGGGGGTATTTCGATGGGAGTCTGCTCCTGGGGGGGTATTTCGTTGGGCCTCCGTCCTGGGGGGTATCTAGATGGGGCTCGGTCCTGGTGGGGTATCTAGATGGGTTGTCTTGTAACAGGGGGAAGGGGATAATTAGATGGGGGTCTGTTCCTGGGTCTGGTGATAGTGAGGGTATTTGATGGGGGTCAGTTAACAGGAGATATCAGATAGGGGTCTGCAGAGGAGGATTATTTAGATTGGGTGGGGGTCTGTACAAGGGGGGAATGTTATCGGGGGGGGAAATATTGCAGGGGATAAAATTTGCATCGTGGATATAAATTGCAGATGGAGGAAATTTTGCAGCCGGGTGGCGTGAAATTGAGGCGGGGAAAAATTGCAGGGGAGGGGGACTAAATTTGCTGGGGGGATAAATTGCGGCAGGGGATAAAATTGCGGGGGGGGATAATTTGCGGGCGGATAAAATTGCAGGGGGGAAAAAATTGCGGACACCGGCGGACCATTTGAATTCAAATTTTCAGGGATGGGAATGTGGATTTCTCTCTCTATCCTTCTACAGGAGAGGGGATGCGGGTCACCAGTGTTTGTGTGCTTTTACAATGAGGCAGAAACAGATGTCGAGAGACACACAGAGAAATAGAGAGAGAGAGAGAGAGCAGGAAATGACAGGGTCAACACATCTACACTTCCCAGTCTCTGGCTCTGTGTCAGGGGATGTGTTTGTAAGTCACTGAGAGATTGTTTTATGTCAGTGAGTTTGAGAGAGAGTCCTGGGCTCTCGCTGTGTTTTATTTCTGTGCAAAAATGCTTTGCTTTGTTTGAACCAATTTTATTTCTCTTATTCCCAAGGAGAATCTTTTCGGAAGCTGCAGCTGTGATGATGCAGAGGGAGAATCTTTTGGCCATGTGGAATTCTCCGACAAGAGATTGAACCGGAGAGGGAAAGTAATAATAAAAATATATTTGTCATTGTCAAATTAATTTCTTGATCCAGAAAAGAAGACTGTGTGATTTCGGGGCTGATAGAAAAACAAAGTGCTGGAAATGCTCAGTATTTCCAGCACGGTTTTTATTTCAGATTTCCAGCATCTGCAGTATTTTGATTTTTTGTTTTCGGGGGTCTGTGGATTTTTTTTACCACAAGGGAGGGGGCTGGATGGTGTCCAAAGGGAATAGTTTGGGAATCGCTGCTCCAGAACAGTCAATGTAATCCCGTAGATTTCCCTCTCTCCATCTCTTGCTGCAACTTGTTCCCTGCACATTCCTCTTTGTTCCTAACTCTGTTTCTTCACATCTTTAAATCCCTATCTCTGTATCTCTCAACATCCTTTCTATCTTTGCCTCTCTCTGGATTCTCACAAGTTTCCATTGTCATTCTCTTTCTGCGACTCTCTGTATCTTTATCTGTCTCTCTCTCAGTCCATTTCTTCTCTCACTCACTTCCAAATCCCTGAATCTTTCCATCTCTCCTCCTCTTTTCCTGCAAGATTATCTCTGCATTTCCCTCCGACCTGTCCCGGGACACCCCTCTCTATTCTGTGAACACATCTTACTTTGTATCTCTGCCCCTCCACAACTTTCTGTCTCTGCATATTCAGATGGTATTTAGATGGGGTTCTGTCCCCGGGGTTAGTATTTTGATGGGGGTCTGTCCCCGGGTTTAGTATTTAGATGGTGGACTGTCCCCGGGGTTTGTATTGAGATGGGGGTGTGTCCCTGGGGGGGATGGTATTTAGATGGGGATCTGTCCCCGGGGTTAGAATTTAGATGGGGGTCTGTCCCCGGGGCTGGTATTTAGATGGGGGTCTGTCCCCGGGGTTGGTATTTAGATGGGGGTCTGTCCCCGGGGTTAGTATTTAGATGGGGGTCTCTCCCCGGGGTTAGTATTTAGATGGCGGTCTGTCCCCGTGGTTAGTATTTAGATGGGGGTCTGTCCCCGCGGTTGGTATTTAGATGGGGGTCTGTCCCCGGGGTTAGTATTTAAATGGGGGTCTGTCCCCGTTGTTAGTAGTTAGATGGGGGTCTGTCCCTGGGGGGGATAGTTAGATGGGGTTCTCTTCCCGGGTGGGGTATCAAAATGGGGGTCTGTCCCCGGGGATGTATTTAGATCGGGGTTTGTCCCCAGGGTTAGTATTTAGATGGGGGACTGTCCCCGGGGTTAGAATTTAGATGGGGGTCTGTCCCCGGGGTTGGTATTTAGATGGGGGTCTGTCCCCGGGGTTGGAATTTAGATGGGGGTCTGTCCCCGGGGTTAGTATTTAGATGGGGGTCTGTCCCCAGGGTTAGTATTTAGATGACGGTCTGTCCCCGTGGTTAGTATTTAGATGGGGGTCTGTCCCCGCGGTTGGTATTTAGATGGGGGTCGTCCCCAGAGTTAGTATTTAGATGGGGGTCTGTCCCCGGGGATCTATTTAGATCGGGGTCTGTCCCCGGAGGGGGTATTTAGATGGGGGCCTGTCCCCGGGGGTGGTATTTAGATCGGGGTCTGTCCCCAGAGTTAGTATTTAGATGGCGGTCTGTCCCTGGTGTTAGTACTGAGATGGTGGTCTGTCCCCGGGGGGGGGGGTATTTAGATGGCGGTCTATCCCCGGGTGGGTGGGTATTTAGATGGTGGTCTGTCACCGGGGGGATGGTATTTAGACGGGGGTCTGTTCCAGTCAGGTATTTGTAATAGGGGTATTATAAGGGTATATTTAGATGGTGGTCTGTCACCGGGGATGTATTTAGATGGGGGTCTGTCCCCAGGGATGTATTTAGATGGGGGTCTGTCCCTGGGGTTACTATTTAGATGGGGGTCTGTCCCCGGGGTTAGTATTTTGATGGGGGTCTGTCCCCGGGGATGTATTTAGATGGGGGTCTGTCCCCGGAGTTGGTATTTAGATGGGGGTCTGTCCCCGGGGGGGGGTGGTATTTAGATGGTGGTCTGTCCCCGGGGATGTATTTAGATGGCGGTCTGTCCCCAGGGATGTATCTAGATGGGGGTCTGTCCCCGGGGATGTATTTAGATGGGGGTCTGTCCCCGGGGATGTATCTAGATGGGGGTCTGTCCCCGGGGATGTATTTAGATGGGGGTCTGTCCCCGGGGATGTATCTAGATGGGGGTCTGTCCCCGGCGGGGTATCTAGATGGGAGTCTGTCCCTGGGTAGGGGGGGTATCTAGATGGGACTCGGTCCTGGGAGGGATATTTGGATGGGAGTCTGTTCGTGGGGGGGATATTTAGATGGGAGTCTGTTCCTGTGGGAGTGTATTTTAGATGGGACTCGGTCCTGGGGAGGTATCAAGATGAGACTTGGTCCTGGGGGGGTATTTAGATGAGACTCGGTCCTGGGGGGGGGATAATTAGATGGGGTGTTCCTGGGTCTGGTGATAGTGAGGGTATTAGATGGGGGTCAGTTAACTTGAGATATCAGATAGTGGTCTGCAGATGAGGATTATTTAGATTGGGTGGGGGTCTGTACAAAAGGGGAATGTTATCCGGGGGGGGGGAGGAATATTGCAGGGGATAAAATTTACATCGTGGATATAAATTGCGGTTGGAGGAAATTTTGCCGGGGGTGGGTGGGATAATTGCGGGGGGGGGAATAATTGCGGGGGGGGATAATGGCGGGGGGGGGGATAATTGCAGGGGGGGACTAATTGCGGGGGGGATAATTGCGGGGGGGGGATAATTGCGGGGGGGATATTTGCGGGGGGGTGTTAGAAAAAGCAAGAGAGAAAAGATAGAAAGAGAGATAAAGAAGGAGCAAAAAGATAGACAGAGAAAGAAAGAGCGAAAGGAGAGAGAATAAGAAAGATACAAAGAAGGGAGAGAAAAAGAATGAGAGAAAAGATAGAAACAGACAGTCAGAAATAGAAAAACGACAAAGTCAGAAATAGAGAAAAGACAAAGTCAGAAATAGAGAAAAGACAAAGTCAGAAATAGAGAAAAGACAAACTCAGAGAAATAGAGAAAAGACAAAGTCAGAAATAGAGAAAAGACAAAGTCAGAAATAGAGAAAAGACAAACTCAGAGAAATACAGACAAGACAAACTCAGAGAAATACAGAAAAGACAAAGTCAGAAATACAGAAAAGACAAAGTCAGAAATACAGAAAAGACAAAGTCAGAGAAATACAGAAAAGACAAACTTAGAGAAATACAGAAAAGACAAAGTCAGAAAAAGACAGAAAGTCAGAAATAGAGAAAAGACAAAGTCAGAAAAAGACAGAAAGTCAGAAACACAGAAAATACAAAGTCAGAAACGCAGAAAAGACAAAGTCAGAAATACAGAAAAGACAAAGTCAGAAATACAGAAAAGAAAACTCAGAGAAATAGTGAAAAGACAAAGTCAGAAATACATAAAAGACAAACTCAGAGAAATAGTGAAAAGACAAAGTCAGAGAAATAGTGAAAAGACAAAGTCAGAAAAAGACAGAAAGTCAGAAACACAGAAAAGACAAAGTCAGAAAAAGACAAATACAGAAAAGACAAAGTCAGAAAAAGACAGAAAGTCAGAAATAGAGAACAGACAAACTCAGAGAAATAGAGAAAAGACGAACTCAGAGAAATAGAGAAAAGACAAAGTCAGAAATACAGAAAAGACAAAGTCAGAAATACAGAAAAGACAAAGTCAGAGAAATACAGAAAAGACAAACTCAGAGAAATACAGAAAAGACAAAGTCAGAAAAAGACAGAAAGTCAGAAATAGAGAAAAGACAAAGTCAGAAAAAGACAGAAAGTCAGAAACACAGAAAAGACAGAAAGTCAGAAACACAGAAAAGACAAAGTCAGAAATACAGAAAAGACAAACTCAGAGAAATATTGAAAAGACAAAGTCAGAAATACAGAAAAGACAAACTCAGAGAAATAGTGAAAAGACAAAGTCAGAGAAATAGTGAAAAGACAAAGTCAGAAAAAGACAGAAAGTCAGAAACACAGAAAAGACAAACTCAGAGAAATAGAGAAAAGACAAAGTCAGAAATACAGAAAAGACAAAGTCAGAAATACAGAAAAGACAAAGTCAGAGAAATACAGAAAAGACAAACTCAGAGAAATACAGAAAAGACAAAGTCAGAAAAAGACAGAAAGTCAGAAATAGAGAAAAGACAAAGTCAGAAAAAGACAGAAAGTCAGAAACACAGAAAAGACAGAAAGTCAGAAACACAGAAAAGACAAAGTCAGAAATACAGAAAAGACAAACTCAGAGAAATAGTGAAAAGACAAAGTCAGAAATACAGAAAAGACAAACTCAGAGAAATAGTGAAAAGACAAAGTCAGAGAAATAGTGAAAAGACAAAGTCAGAAAAAGACAGAAAGTCAGAAATAGAGAAAAGACAAAGTCAGAAAAAGACAGAAAGTCAGAAACACAGAAAAGACAGAAAGTCAGAAACACAGAAAAGACAAAGTCAGAAATACAGAAAAGACAAACTCAGAGAAATAGTGAAAAGACAAAGCCAGAAATACAGAAAAGTCAAACTCAGAGAAATAGTGAAAAGACAAAGTCAGAGAAATAGTGAAAAGACAAAGTCAGAAAAAGACAGAAAGTCAGAAACACAGAAAAGACAAAGTCAGAAAAAGACAAATACAGAAAAGACAAAGTCAGAAAAAGACAGAAAGTCAGAAATAGAGAAAAGACAAACTCAGAAATACAGTAGAAAGAAATTCAGAGGACTAGAGAAAAGGCCGAAAGAGACACAGAAAAAGAGGGAAAAAAGTGGAGGGAAAGAACTGAGACACAAAGAGATTGCAGGCAGCAAAGAGACAGACAGAAATCCAGTGAGAAAGGCACACAGAGAATCACAGAGAGATTGAGAGAGAGAAGGACAAAGAAATCCATTGAGACAGAAAGACAAACAATCATTCAGAGAGAAACAGAGAGAGAGACAAACACAAAGTGAGAGAGGGAGAGATGGTGTAACACAGAGGGAGAGAGAACCAGAGAGAGAGAGAGAGAAAAAAAGAGAGAGAGAGAGAGAAACTGAGAGTGAGAAACAGAGAGCGAGAATTGAAAGAGAGAGAAACACAGAGAGAGAGAAACACACAGAGAGAGAAACTGAGAGAGAGAGAGAGATTGTGAGAGAGAGAGATTGAGGAACAGAGAGAGAGAAACAGAGAGAGAGAGAAACACAGAGAGAGAGAAAGAGAGAGAGAGAGAGATTGTGAGAGAGAGAGATTGAGTAACAGAGAGAGAGAAACACACAGAGAGAGAAACTGAGAGAGAGAGATTGAGGAACAGAGAGAGAGAAACACACAAAGAGAGAAACACAGAGAGAGAGAGAAACACACAGAGAGAGAGAAACACACAGAGAGATTGAGAGAGAGAGAGAAACACACAGACAGAGAAACAGAGAGAGAGAGAGATTGAGGAACAGAGAGAGAGAAACAGAGAGAGAAACAGAGAAATAGACACAGAGAGATTGAAAAAGAGATTGAAAGTGAGAGATTGAGTCAGAAGGAGAGAGAAAGGCAGAGAGGGACAATAAAGATGTGATGCTCACCATCCCACACGGTCTGTGCTCCATCATTGGACTCTAGCACCTTGCCTCCATCAGCTCATCCATGGGGAAAAGATCCTGGAGAGGGAGATTGGGGTGGGAATTGGAGACAAGGGTCAGGACTGGGACAGAGAGAGCAGGGGATTCAGACTGGACTCACTCACACACACACACACTGTAATCAGCTTGCAATTCATCTGGGCACAGAGACACAGAGACTGAGATACAGAAACTCACCTTCACAAACCAGCCGCATGGAAAGAAAGAATGGAGGCTGATGTTGTCCTAATATATCCCAGAACCTGTCACTCAAAACTGACAGTCCACCCCAAATACAGCTCACCCAACCAGCTATCAGCTTCCTTCATCTGGACACTGCCTCCCAGGTATGGGACAGTCCAAGGTGAGTCGTTGTGTAAACAGGGAATGGGGGAGAGAGGGATATTCCAGCCAAATCCCAAATGGACCATTCCACACAGAAACCTGTCTGCCTCTCTTTCTCTCTCTCTCTCTCTCCCTCCCCCAAAAACCTCATTAACAGAACAGATAAACTGCTGTCATTTAAAACCTGGAGAGGCTGGTTTGGATGATGGCCTTTTAACACTAATTGTATTAAATGTCTTCCACTATTCACCTCCAGTTAACAGAAAGTTCAGAAAATGACTGAAAATGTCTCACTGCAGTTACCTTGAAATTCTGGTAATCAGTTTTTGCTGGAGAGGCCTGTTTGACTGCAGTATAAACAGGCAGTTTTTATTCAGATTTTCAATTCCACTGTGTTTCAAACTAAACTAGAGTCCGGTTAATGATGCAGCCAAAAGAACTTTAGCAACTGGTGACATTTCACACTATTCTCACCCATATTTACAGTTATATTTCTCAATGATACTTGCACATTACTTGCTGCTGCTGTAATCATGCATTAGGCTGTAATCAATTAAAAATACCTTCTTAACATTTACCAGTTTAATGTTACAAGGGTTTACAAAGCTGGGAAATGGACACTTAACACAATTTGTATTGAAGATCTTCCACTTGTCACCTCCAGTTTATATAAAGCTCAGCGAGAACGACCTCCACATTCTGACAAAGAGTTTTTTGCTGCTGTAATAAAGTGTCACTTGTTTCCATTTGCTTCCTGACTGTTTCTTTCCTCTGCTCTCCTGGGGGATTCAGAGGGATTAATGTTCATTGCTTGTCCATATTCAGGAGGTTCCAGCTCCTCTGCGGTTGCTGTCCTGGAGAAATTAATTGTATTCAAAATATTTCCCTCAGTTTGGAGACGTGAGAAGAGACTGTTTACACTAGCAGAGGGGAGAAACAATTAGGCAGGGAGTTATTCTGGTCTGAAATTCACTGACAGGTTTCTGAAAGCAGATTCAAAATTAACGTTCAAAAGACAATCGGATCAAAACTGAGTTATACGACAGCAGATACCAGCATAGAAAGAGAAGTGAGAGAGAGAGAGAGAGATGTCATAACATTAGTGATGAAGAACTCAACACAACTTATTCAGAGAGTTTTTATTTGTAAATGTTTGAGTTTCATTTGATGCTGTTGTTTTATTTATAAATTATCAATAATCACTAAAAATACGTTTCCAAACAGGAACCAGTTTAATGTTACAAGTGTTTACATAGTAGGAAGATAGCCATTTAACACACATTGTATTGAAATTATTTCATTCAGCATCTCAAGTTTACAGAAAGCAACCTCCTCAAACTTTTGGAAACTTTCAAACTCAGTAACACATCATCTCCCATCAGCAATGGCTCAGCATCTCCATCTGCTGGTATCCCTCTCTCACTGCAGTCCCGGTCACCCCTCTCACCACCTCCATCTGCTGGTGCCCCTGTCTCACTGCAGTTACTGTCCCCCGCTCACCACCTCCATCTGCTGGTGTCCCTGTCTCACTGCAGTTAATGTCCCTCTCTCACCATCTACATCTGCTGGTGGCCGTGTCTCACTGCAGTTACTGTCCCTCTCTCACCATCTCCATCTGCTGGTGTCCCTGCCTCACTGCAATTACTGTCCCCCTCTCACCATCTCCATCTGTTCGTGGCCCTGCCTCTCTGCAGTTGCTGTCCCTCTCACACCATCTCCATCTGCTGGTGGCCGTGTCTCACTGCAGTTCCTGCCCCTCTCACCATCTCCATCTGCTGGTGTCCCTGTCTTACTGCAGTTACCGAACCCCTCTCATCATCTCCATCTGCTGGTGTCCCTGACACACTGCAGTTACTGCCCTGCTCACCACCTCACATTCACTGCGATTTGCAGCTTTGTCCACTGGCTGCTGCTGTTGACAACAGCAACCACGAGGTGGCGCTGCACTGGCACATGCGCAAACGTATCCTATTCCCGTTAACCATCAGGGTCTGCACGTTCACTCACTGCCAGGACTAAAGATGGCGCCGGTCAAATAATCACAGAGGCGGGTGGAGGGTGGGAGGTGGAGCTGGGAGTCTGGGGGGAGGAGGAGGGGGAATGGGATTTAGTTCCAGTGTTTGAAACCCTTCAGCTCTTTCTATGATTTCACTAATTTAACAATGAGATTGAGAGGGTATTTCACCCCCTTCTTCAGCTCCTGTCTGAATTTAGTCTGGGTCACAATGTAAATACATGTGTTGGTGCAGGAACTGAGAATCTGCAGCATCTTTGATGTTTGATTTGTGATGAAGAGAGGGTCAGTGTAGGAGGAATAATAATAAAAATCTGTAATTCGACTATAAATGATAAACACAACCCGGGTCACCCATAACAGGATAAAACTGCCGCATACACTGAAGAGTAAAATAATTGATTTCCTGCGATTCTCCATCTCTGGGTCCTTGTGATTCTCTGCATTGCTGTGGCGCCGGAATCCCCTGCGGACTTTACTGGAGATTAAAATCCGTCTGACAGTCAGAACATTGAGCAGCAAAATCAGAAAGACCGGGACACAAGGGGTTAAAATGAGGTCAAACAATTCAAATGCCCCCCATATGGGGGAAGTGAAGAAGCTCAGTTTATAAACACAACCCATGGGAACATTATCAATAATGTAATCTTGTTCCAGTGTAAAGTACCAGGGGAGAGACTCTAAACAGCCCAGGACACTCACTGTTCCCACAACCACAGCCGCCCTTTTCTCGCTGCAATATTTTGTTTTCAGCTTCTCACAACAAATGGCCACAAATCGATCAAAGGTGAAAGTGACTGTGAGCCAGACAGAAACAACTGTGGATGCAGAAAGCAGAACGGTAATGAAAGAACACACAGGAGTAATGTTCAGGAATGAATATGGGAAATAAATTGAAACAATCCAGCTCAATATGGGATTAGTGATAACGACCAGGAGATCAGACACTGCCATTCCCACCAGGTTAGAGACTGATACATTTGGAGAGACCGCACTTTCCTCGGGGCAGGATCACAATCGCCACCAAGTTAACTGGAAGAGAGAGAGAAAAGGAAGCAGAGAAATTACTGATCAGACCTGGAGACAAAACAGCAGTGTGACAGGATCTGCGCTGAAATTTCCAGCTTTGTTGCTGCAGCGAGCAGTGAAAACTGATTCATTGACCCGGGCAGTGCTTTGTCACAGTGAAATGTTTGAAAACACAATTATTAATAATGAATTGGGAAATTGATGCAAAAAGTGAACAAAGTCAGCACCGGATCTACTGGAAGTACTGAGTGAGGATGCAGTGTGAGTGGGGAAATGATAAGGGGTTTTTCAGAGATGGAATCCAATGGGTTAATTGGGAATGTGTCTCCAGACTGTTGGTTGGGAAGGTTTGGGGAGAGCGGGATGTGTAGCTGGTTTGTTGCTCTGGGTTCAGGGAACCGACAGAGACTGTTATCAAATGGGAAAACTGCAGTGCTGTGTTAGAGTATCAGCAAAGATCTCGAATGGCAGAGCAGGCTCGAAGGGCTGAATGGCCTCCTCCAGCTCCCATGTTACTGTATTCCTATCAGGTTGGAATTGGCAGCTGGAGGTGGAGACAGTGAGTGAGATTGGGAGGGAGAGAAGGAAAAGGACATGTTGGAACAGGAGGGGAGACTGGAGCAGATGGTTTGGGAAAGTGGATAAACTGAAGCAATGGATGATGAGACTGAGGATTCAATACAGTGAGAGGAGAGGCTGAGATTCACAGGGAGAGACTGCAGCAGAGTGTTAGAGGAAATCTAATCTATAGATCCCAGTAATACAACTCAATTCATACATTCAAACAATAATTCCTGTGGTTATTGGTGTTGGAGAACAGTTCATTGTTTATACAATATAGTCAATATATTTAGTTTGTACAGGCTATTAAATATAAATTTAAATATATTTCTGATATCAGCCTCCTCTTTATTGAATTCAGTAGTCACAGAGATTTTAAAGTGCAGTATTTAAATAATGAATTACCATCAGTGATGAACTGATTCTATTCTGTTTATTCAGTCACGAAGTAAGGAATAGGAACTTTCTACAGAACAAAATGAGGATCTGACAGAAATCAACACAGAGGATCAAGTCCAACAGGAAAATGAACACAATCTTACAACAGACAACTTCAACTCCCAGTTTCTCTCACTAATTGTTCTGGACATTCCAGCACTTTCTGATCGTGAATTATTTACACTGCTGCTTCTTTCTCTTTCTCTTTACTTCTGCTTTTCCTTTCCCGTCGGTTTCGTTCTCCCTGCTCCTTTTCTCCTTCCCTATCTCTCTGAAGTACTCACACCCTGTAAATTGTTACTTAATGCTGCTTTTCACATATGATTTATTGCTAACATTCTGCGTCTGTGTTCTGTTCACCAGCCCCAGGTTCAATGATTATATTCTCAGAGTCAGTTTGTTCAATGGTGACTCTGTGAATAATTTAATGTATCTACAGAACACTCAAGTCTCCACCAGTTCACCTGCACTCTTCACTTCTACTACACTACATGGAATAAACAGGATCGAAAGCTCCTTCCAGACAAACCTCACAATCATTGAAATTCATTCTCCTGGAATTATAAAGTAATCTGTTAGAATGTGGGATTGTTTAATTAATAAAAAACCAACATCAGCGCTGCAGCTGATAATCTACAGATAAATGGAAAGACTCTTGATTCCAACTGACAGAGTGAAAACGAATAAAACATCACATCAATACTTTCTATTTTACAATGTAGTCCAGTGACAGTGAAGGTCCACAGTGAAGCAGAGAAGGAGAAGTGAAAGTGTCAGCAGCAAACTCAGTTCAGTAGCCAGACTTCTGAAGCAGCGTCAGAAACACACAGAATGAAATAATATTTGATAACTGTGATAATCAATAAATACATTGAAATCCCAGTTAAACTGAGTCATGTTCTTGGGGAGGTAGGACATTGTTCTGTCCCCTTGTAACACTGAGACTGTGAGATGTCTCATTATCAATCACTGAAAAAAATCAGAAAAATATTCCAGGACTGGTTAGATCCACATCATGAAACTCTTAAAAACTCCTAATGGTCTGATTATTGATCCTTACTGAAACATCTCATTCAAATACATTTAATACACAGAATGATCAAATAACAATGCCACAGTTACTTAAAACAATACCATTAAATACATAATACAGTTCCTGCAAGAATGAAACAGTAGACAATAAGGAGATTCCATCAGTAAATTGCTGGAAAAGAACAGGCGGCTGTGTAACACACACAGAGGGAAATAATACCCAGTACAGCAGCTCAGTTAACATCGATTTACACCATTAACAGCTGAGATACCGCTTACCAGCAACTCCAATTGCTGCGAGCACCGGATAGTAAATGTCTTGTATCTGATACATTACTGGATATCCCATTTCTGTGAGAAGCAGAGACTTCTATTAGCCTGGAATCCACAGCTCCAGCAGGCACTCTGAGCTGATCCATTCCAATGGGTCCTGATTTATACAGGGGATAAGTCTCCACTGACACGGTTATACCCCTGATCATTGCTATTAATTACACTCACCTGTACAAACAAATTACATCAGCAGCTTTGACTCTGATGTAAATAATGTGGTGGATAAAACACAATCATTTCAATATCAATGACATTTTCTGAGCAAGACCTCTCTCGGGAATAAACCTGAAATCTGTATTCATACTGGACGGATGCTACAATTATGAGAGGCATCATTTACATTTTCCATATTATTGCATTGACCTTGTTCACTCCTGGCATTTCTATTGTAAATGTAACTGATCTGTCTGCTGTTGACACTGAATCCAGGGACAAAAACAATCCCATTTCACTCTGTTCCTGCCTTTTCCCAGTTAAAATGTGAACTTTGAGTCTCTGATTCGGGACCATGTTCAGGGGAACAGCCCAGAAACTACTGTGAGTGATATTACGGGACAGACATTGTACGCATCCATTTTGGAAGCAGTTGGGTCGTGATAATATCACTGGTCACGTAATCCAGAGGCCCAACCTGATGGCCTGGGGACAGGGGTTCAAATCCCACCACGGCAGCTATATAAACCAGAGGGAGCTCCCTTTCTGTGTATTATGTGGAGGGAGCTCGCTCTCCAGCTACAAAGTGGAGAGAGCGCCCTCTCTATGTTTAAAGTTGAGGGAGATTACTCTCCATTTATAAAGTTGGGGGCGATGATGGAAAGAGGAGAGAGGGAAACGATAGCAAATGGGGAAATGGAGAGAGAGGGACAAAGTGGAAGACAGTGAGAGACAGAAGAGATCGTGAAATGAGACCTTGACAGAACCCCAGTAACAATCCCCATTGTCTGCCCAGTCCGGTATTTGGGGTTTAATGTGAGTGGTTTAGGGATGAGTGTTAGATGAGTGTTTGATATTTTCAAACTGCATTGACATTTCCAACAAAAGCAAGAGTTAAAGATTCAAAATTAACCAAAGAAATGGCTCACAGCATTGCTGACCATGTACAGAGGGACGGAGAGATGGAGGGAGTGACAGACGGATGGAGAGAGACACAGACAGAGTGGGACAGAGACAGAGGGAGGGAGAGAGAGAGACAGAGCAAGAATGTTAGAGAAAAAAGGAGAAACAGAGACAGAGGGAGAGAGATAGAAAGGGAGGCAGTCAAATGCAGAGTGAGAGAGACAGAAAGAGAGGCAGGCAGATGCAGAGGGAGAGAGACAAATGCAGAGGGAGAAAGCGACAGAGAGAGAGAGGGAGAGAGACAAACAGAGGGAGAAACGGAGACAGAGGGACAGACACAGAGAGAGAGAGCGAGAGAGGGAGGGCGAGATTATAGGAAAAACTTTACATCTAATAATGTTGAAAAAAGATAGAATTAAAAAGTAAAACTGGCCGTGTGCAGGAACTAATTTTGAAAGGAAAGATCGGGGGTTTAGTGTGAGTGTTTTGGGGGCAAGTGTTGGAACAGTGATTGATATTTTCAAACTGAAGTGACATTTAAAATAATTCCAAAAAATAATATTAAACACTGACAAACTTTAGAAGCAGGGGAAATGGGATACAGTGTGTGAGGGGATCTTGACAGAATCTCAGTAACAATCCCCATTATCTGCACAGTCCTGTATTGGGGGTTTAGTGTGAGAGTTTAGGGGGCGAGTGTTGAACAGTGTTTGATATTTTCAAACTGCAGTGACGTTCCCAGCAAGGGCAAGATTTACAGGTTCAAAATTAACCAAGAAATGGATAAAAACATTTCTGTCCAAGGAGAGAGAGATGGTGTTAGAGATAGACTCATTGAAAGAGGAAGAGAAAGAGGGAGAGGGTGAGGGAGAGAGAGAGAGAGAGAAAGATGGGAAGAAACAGACATGAGAGGGAGAGACAGAGAGAGGATGAGACAAGTTGTAACAATCATTAACAATCCTCATTATCTGCCCAGTCCTGTTTTTGGAGGTTAGTGTGAGTGTTTTAGGGGTGAATGTTGGATCAGTGATTCATATTTTCAAACTGCAGTGACATTCCCAACAAGGCTGTTAAAGTATATAAGAGCAGGGAGGTTATGCTGGAAGTGTATAACTCATTGCTTAAGCACCATAATGGGACCTCCCAGGGCAGGTACAGTGTGAGTTTAGATACTGAGTAAAGCAGTGGTTTTAGAAAAGGAGGGAGAGACGGCAGAAAGAGTGAGGAGATATGGGGAGGCAGGCAGATTGTAGGAGAAACTTTACATCAAACCACATGAAAAAAATAAATTAAAAATATAAATGGACTGCGCAATGAAAATACTGTCCACACAACAACGAAAGTCACACACCATCCCAACTTGAAACTATATTGCAATTCCTTCACTGTTACTGGGTCAAAATCCTGGAACTCCCTTCCTAACAGCACTGTGGGTATACCTACCCCACATGGACTACAGTGGTTCAAGAAGGAGGCTCAACACCACCTTCTCAAGGGAATTAGGAATGGGTAATAAATGCTGGCCTGGCCAGTAACGCACACATCCAACAAATAAATAAGGCAAATAAAACGTTGTCATCGAGTCAATTAAGGGGATGTTACACTAGACGAACAAAAACCTGGTCAAGGAGGTTGATTTGAGGGAGCGTCTTCAAAGAGGAAAGAGAGTTAGTGAGACGGAGTGGTTTAGGAAAGGAATTCCAGAGTTAGGGTCTTGGCAGCTTGAAGGCACAGACACCAATGGTGGGACCATTCAAATTGGGGAGGCTCAAGAGGCCAGAATTAGAGGATCGCAGATATTGGTGGATTGTGGAGCTGGAGGAGATTGCAGATATAGGGAGGGGTCATTTGTGGAAGACAGTTCCAAACTTCTACCCCCTTTGTATGCAGAAGTGTTTCTGAATTTCATCTTTGAAAGGGCTTTCGACTAATTTTTGATTTTTAGACAGTCCCCCCTGTCCGAGGCTGTCCCCATCGAATACTCACAGGGCAGTACGCACGGGGTTAGAAACAGAGTAAAGATCCATCTACCAATGTCAGACTCACAGTTCCTCTGTCTCTTTCTCCTCATCTCTCACTGCCTGCAACACCCATTCTCTGCCTCTCTTTCTCCCTCTTCCCATCCTGAGAGCAAGAGGGAGAGATTGAGATAGTGTGCAGAGGGAGATAGAGAGAGAGGGAGAAAAGTAGAGAGATAGACTTGGATATTGAGTAACAGAGAGAATAAATAGGGTTTCAGAGAGCAGAAGAGATGGGAAGAGAGAGATACAGATGGAGAGAGATTACCAGCAAGAGAGTTTACCAGAGATTCCCTCTCTCTCAGTCCCTATCACTCCTTTCCAGTTTGTTACCATCTCCATCTATTTTTCTACCTCTGCCCCGATGTTTCACACTCCATGCCTCTCGCTCGTATGTCTGTGTATACTGCAGTGAAGGATTACATCAAATTATTATGTTTTACATTTGCTCTTTCAATCTAACTGAACAATCTCTCTGTGAACAGAGGGACCTTGAAGCGAATGTCCACTGATTCCTGAGGGTAATAGGACAGGTGGATAAGGTTGTTAAGAAGGCTGACGGAATACTTTCCTTTATTGGCCGATTTATGAAATATAAGAGCAGGGAGGTTATGCTAGAACTGTATAAAACACTAGTTGGACCACAGCTAGAGTACTGTGTACAGTTCTGGTCACCACATTACAGGAAGGATGTGATCATACCAGAGAGGGTACAGGGGAGATTTACAGAGGATGTTGTCACTAATGGAGAATTTTAACTATGAGTAAAGATTGGATAGGCTGGAATTGTTTTCTTTGGAACAGAGAAGGTTGAAGGGAAGATTTAATTGAGGTGTATAAAATAATGACGGGCCTAGATAGAGTGGATAGGAAGGACCATTTCCCTTAACAGAGGGGTCAATAACCATAGGCATAGGTTACAAGATTTCCACACCAATATCATGAGGGTGTGATGGCTTCCATGGTGGAATACCTTGCTGGATGTTTACAATGAAGCGTTTTCCTTCCTGATCATCAGAGCTGGCCGTCTTGTCCCCAACTTCATCCGCATTTCTCCCACTCGACCAATATTTCACTCTACATACCTATCCTTCTCTGTTTGCGTACACAGCAATAAAGGATTACATCAAATGAATATATCTGACATTCTCCCTTTCAATCCACCCCAACAATCTCTCTGTCTCCAACCTTGTCCCTCTCAACAGCACTCTCTCTATCTGCATATCTAAGCCTCTCTCCCTCTGTCTCCCTCTTAGTTTCAGAGATAGCAGGAGGGAGAGATAGAGAGAGGAAGACAGAGAGAGACACAGAGAACAATCCCACCTTCTCCAATCTATTCATGTAACTGAAGTCCCTCATCCCTGGAACCATTCTTGTGAATCTTTTCTAGACCCTCTCGAATGCCGCCACATTCTTGCGAAATTACGGTGCCCAGAATTGGGCAATGCTCCAGTTGAAGGCAAGCAGCGTTTTACAAAGGTCATATTTTCTTGCTTTTGTATTCAATGTCTCTATTTATAATCTCAGGGCCCCTTCTGCCGTTTAACCACTTTGTGAACCTGCCCTGCCACCTTCAGTGATTGGTGCAAAAATACTCCCCAGATGTGTCTGTTCCTGCACCTCCTTTAGAATTCTATCCTTTACTTTATAGCGTCTCTCCTCCTTTTTCCTAACTGTGGAGGCGGAAGATGCGGGCATGCTTCTTAATGAATACATAGCGACTGCCTTCACAAAAGAGGGGACGACACAGACATTGTAGTCAATGAGGAGGGGTTTGAAATATTGAACGGGGTAAACAGTGAGAGAGGAAATATTCAGGGGTTCAGCATCGTTGAAAGCTGATAATTCACCAGGCTCAGACTGTTTAGAGGTGCAAGGGAGGAAATAGCAGAGGCTCTGACCATCATTTGCCAATCCTCTCTGGTGACAGTCGTGCTGCCAGAGGACTGGAGGACTACACATGTTGTACTGTTGATTAACAAGGGTGAAAGTAATAGACTGATTAATTACAGGCCACGCAGCCTAATCACAGTGGAGGGAGAATTATTGGGCACAAGGGAATGATTGATTCCTTTCCAGTCTGGAGTGTCTCAGTGTCTCCATGTCTGTGGCTCTGTCACACATTGAGCACTACCGTCACATGGGTGAGGAGTCAGTCTCTGGAATAAATGTCCCAGTGTTGTGTTAACATAAAATGGCCACCGAGAACCAGCCTATAATGGCTGACCAATGTTTGTGGATTTCCACTGATGTTTGAGAGATGAGAGAGAGACAGACAGACAGACAGAAAGAGAGACAAAGAGAGAGACACAGGCCAAGACACAGAGAGTGATAGCAAGATATTTGTCATTGGACAGAGGAAGAGGAGGAGGCCATTTGGCCCCTCAGCCCCCTTCTGTCATTCAATGAGCTCATGGCTGATGTGTGATCTAACTCCAAGTCCCTATCTTTGCCCCTTAATACCTTTGGTTAGCAAAAATCTATCAATCTCTGATTTAAAATCGAACAAGTGTCTCAGCATCAATTGCCGTTTGTGGAAGAGAGTTCCAAATCGATACCACACCTGGTGTGTTGATGTATTTCTTCATTTCACTCCTGAAAGGTTTTAGACTACGTTGAGATTTTTAGACTATGCCCCCAAGTTCCTGACTCCGCAGCCAGTGGTAATTGTTACTCTCTGTCCACCCGTTTAGTTTCCCTTATTATCTTGAATACATTCATCAAATCACCCCATAACCTTGTAAATTCCAGGGAAAGGACATGTTGGAGCAGGAGGGGAGACTGGAGCAGATGGTTTGGGAAAGTGGATAAACAGAAGCAATGCATGAGGAGACTGAGGATTCAATACAGTGAGAGGAGAGGCTGAGATTCACAGGGAGAGACTGCAGCAGAGTGTTAGAGGAAATCTAATCTATGGATCCCAGTAATGCAACTCAATTCATACATTCAAACAATAATCCCTGTGGTTATGGGTGTTGGAGAACAGTTCATTGTTTATACAATATAGTCAAAATATTTAGTTTGTACAGGCTATTAAATATAAATTTAAATATATTTCTGATATCAGCCTCGCTCTTTATTGAATTCAGCAGTCACAGAGATTTTAAAGTGCAGTATTTAAATAATGAATTACCATCAGTGATGAACTGATTCTATTCTGTTTATTCAGTCACTAAGTAAGGAATAGGAACTTTCTACAAAACAAAATGAGGACCTGACAGAAATCAACACAGAGGATCAAGTCCAACAGGAAAATGAACACAATCTGAAAACAGACAACGTCAACTCACAGTTTCTCTCACTAATTGTTCTGGACATTCCAGCACTTCATGATAGTGAATTACTTACACTGCTGCTTCTTTCTCTTTCTCTTTACTTCTGCTTATCTCTTTCTCTCGGTTTTGTTCTCTCTGTTCCTTTTCTTCTTTGCTCTGTCCCTGGACCACTCACACTCTGAAAACGTTTACTAAATGTTACTTTTCGCATATGATTTATTCCTAACATTCTGCGCCTGTGTTCTGTTCACCAGCCCCAGGTTCAATGATTCTTTTCTCAGAGTCAGTTTGTTCAATCGTGAAACTTCTGTGAATAATTTACTGTATCTACAGAACACTCAAGTCTCCACCAGTTCACCAGCACTCTTCACTTCATCTACAATGCATGGAATAAACAGGATCGAAAGCTACTTCCAGACAAACCTCACAATCATTGAAATTCCTTCTCCTGGAATTATAAAGTAATCTGTTAGATTGTGGGATTGTTTAATTAATAAAAAACCAACATCAGCACTGCAGCTGATAATCTACAGATAAATGGAAAGACTCTTGATTCCAACTGATGGAGTGAAAACCAGTAAAACATCACATCAATACTTTCTATTTTACAATGTAGTCCAGTGACAGTGAAGGTCCACAATGAAGCAGAGAAGGAGAAGTGAAAGTGTCAGCAGCAAACTCAGTTCAGTAGCCAGACTTCTGAAGCAGCGTCAGACACACACAGAATGAAATAATATTTGATGACAGTGATAATCAATAAACACATTGAAATCACAGTTGGACTGAGCCATGTTATTGGGGAGGGAGTATTTTGTTCTGTCCGCTTGTAACACTGTGACCGTGAGATGTTTCATTCTCAATCACTGAAAACAAAATCATAAAAATATTCCAGGACTGGTTAAATCCACATCATGAAACTGTTAAAAGCTCCTGATGGTCTGATTCTTGATCCCAACCAAGACCGTTTCTTCAAATACATTCCATACACAGAATAATCCAGTAGCAATGCCAGGGTTACTTAAAGCAATACAATTAAAGACATAATGCAGCTCCTGCAAGAATGAAAGTGTGGACAGTGAGGAAATTCCATCAGTAAATTGCTGGAAAAGAGCTGGGGGATGTGGAACACACACATTGAGAAATAATACCGACAGCAGCACAGTTAACATCGATTTACACCATTAACAGCTGAGATACTGCTGACCAGGAACTCCAATTGCTGCAAGTACAGGATAATAAATGTCTTGTATCTGATACATTACTGGATATCCCATTTGTATGAGAAGCAGGGACTTCTATTAGCCTGTAACCTCCTCCATCCCTCCCTAGCTCTGTAACCTCTTCCAAACGCTACAACTCTCCCCATCTCTGGCCCCTATTCCAGCCCCAACAACGCTCCCTATCGCTGTAACCTCCTTCAGAGCAACAACCCAGCCTCACACTCTAACCTCCTCCAGCCCCTAAAACTACTCACAAATCTGTAACATCCTCCAGCATCTAAAACTATCCCTATCTCTGTAAACTCGATCCAGCCTCTACATCCCTTCCTATCTCTCAAAACATCTCCTGCCCCAACAACCCTCAATATCTTTGTAAACCCCTCTACCGGCTACAACCCTCCTTATCTCTGTAATCTCCACCAGCCCCTACAACCCTCCTTATCTCTGTAATCTCCTCCACCCCATCAACACTCCCCATCCCTGTAACGTCGTCCATCCCCTGGAACCCTCCCGGGCTCTGTCACATTTCCCAGCTCTGTCAGATTCCCCAGCCCCTACAACTCTCCCTACTTCTGCAACCCCCTCCAGCCCATACAACCCTCCCTTGCTCTGTAACCTCCTCCACCCCATCAACACTCCCCATCCCTGTAACATCGTCCATCCCCTAGAAACCTCCCGGGCTCTGTCACATTCCCCAGCCCCTACAACCCTCCTTATCTCTGTAATCTCCTCCAGCCACTACAACCCCCCCTAGCTCTGTAACCTCCTCCACCCCATCAACACTCCCCATCCCTGTAATATCGTCTATCCCCTAGAACCCTCCCGGGCTCTGTCACATTCCCCAGCCACTACAACCCTCCCTAGCTCTGTAACCTCCTCTACCCCATCAACACTCCCCATCCCTGTAATATCGTCCATCCCCTAGAACCCTCCCGGGCTCATTCACATTCCCCAGCCCCTACAACTCTCCCTACTTCTGCATTCCCCTCCAGCCCATACATCCCTTTGAATCTTTGTGACCTCCTGCAGGCCCTCCAAACCTCCCTATCTCTGCAAACCATTCCAACCCCACAACCCACCCGAGCTCTGTCACCTACTCCAGCCTCGGCAATCCTCCGTATCTCTGTACCCTCCTCAGCTCCTGCAACCCTCCCTAACTATGTCGCATCTTCCAGCCCAACAGCCCTCCCAAGGTCTATCACCTTCTCCCGCCTCTGCAGCTCTCCCTATGTCTCAACACCGCCAGCCCCGACAACCCTCCAAATCTTTGTAACCTCTTCCATCCCCTACAACCCTCCATATCTCTGTAACCTCCTCAGCCCCTACAACGCTCCCAATTTCTCTACACCCCTCCAGCCCCGACAACACTCCCTATCTCTGTAATCTCCTCCAGCCGTGACAGCACAACCTTTCTCTGTAACCTCCTCCGGGCCCTACAATCCTCCCTATCTCTGTCACCTCCTCCAGCACCACAACCTTCCCCATCTCTGTAACCACCTCCACCCCTACAGCCCTCCCTATCTCTGCTGCCTCCTCCAGCCCCTATAACTTGTCCGATCTCTGTCACCTCCTCCAGGCCCGACAACCTTCCCCAAATCTGTCACCTACTCCAGGTTCTACAACCCTCCCTCTCTCTGTACCGTCCTCAGCCCTACAACCCTCATGATCTCTGGAACCTCCTCCACCCCTACAACCTTCCCTGTCTCATGCTTCAGGTCAATGATGAAGGTTCTGATGAGGGGGGTCACCGTCATGCAAGGTTAACTCTGCTTCTCTCTCCACAGATACTGCCAGATCTTCTGAGTACTTCCTGCATTTCCTGTTTTTGTTTCACTTTACATCTATGACCCCTTGTCACTGACCTCTCTGCGAAGGTAAATAGGCCCATCATGTACACTCCAGCCGGGCCCCTCAAAACTTTGTAAATTTCAATCAAACCTCACCTCAGACTTCTCTGTTCCAGCATAACAGTCCCAGCCTATCCAATATTTCCGCATAGCAGCATTTTTCCAGACCTGGCAACATCCTCGAAAATTTGCTCTGTACCCTCTCTAGTGCAATTAAATCCTTTCTGTAATGTGGTGACCGGAACTGCACAAAGTACTCACGGTTTGGCCCAACCAATGACTTATATACTAACAGCATAACCTCTCTCCTATTCTTCATCTCAGCTAATAAAGGAAACGTATTCCCTTTACTTCTTAACTCTCGTGGCGAGCTGTCCTGCTATCTTCATGGATCTGTGAACATTCACTCCAAGGTCCCACACTTCTTCTACACCTGGAAGGATTCTACCATTAATTGTGCATTCTTTTGCCTAGCTCGACCTCCCCAAATTCATCACCTCAGACGTCTCTGCGTTGAATACCATTTGCCACTTTTCTGCCCACCTGGCTAGTCCATTAACATCTTGCTGCAGTCCACAGGTATTCTTCTGTCCATCAACCAAGGTGCCATTTTTTTTGTATCGCCTGAAATCGTTTTGATCATTTCCCCTACATTTACGTCCAAATCCTAAATATATAGCACAAAAAGTAGTGGATCTATTAGCGAGCCCTGTGGAACGCCACTGGAAACAGCCTTACAGTCGATATATCAGCAGAAAAAGAGAATTGGCTAAATAACAGGAAGCAGAGAGTCGGGATTAATGGATTATTTTCTGGGTGAAAAGCTGTAACTAGTGGAGTACAACAGGGATCAGTGCTGGAGCCTCAAAGTTTTACAATCAATATTAATGACTTGAATGAAGTGACATACAGACTTGTAGCCAAATGTGTTGAGGAGGCGAAGCTTGGTAGGAAAGCAAGTTGTGATGAGGGTAAACATAGTCTGCAAAGGGAAATATATATGTTAAGTGAGTGGGGAAAATGTGGCAGATGGAGTATAACGTGGAGTACGATGTGAGGTTACCACTTCGGTGGGAATCACAGAAGAGAGGACTATTATTTATGTGGTGGGAGACGGCAGAATGCTGCGGTATGAGAAACCTGGGTGTCCATGTACAGGAATCAGAAAATGTCAGCATGCAAGTACAGCAAGTAATTCGGATGGTAAATGGATTGTTGGTATTCTTTGCAAGGAGGATGAAGTATAAAAGTAGTGAAGCATTGCCACAGTTGTACAGGCCATTTATGAGAAGGCAGCTGGAGCATTGTCTGCAGTTTTGGTCACCTTATTTAAGGAGCGATATACTTGCAATGGAATCAGATCAGAGAAAGTTCACTAGGTTGAATCCTGGGATGAGAGGTTTCTCTAATGAGGAAATGTTAGACCAGTTGTATCCATACTCAACGGAGTTTGAAGATTGAGAGTTGATCTTACTGCGAAGTAAAGGATTCTGAGGAGACCTGACAGGGTAGAAGTTGAGAGGAAGCTTCTTCTCGTGGGTAAATCTAGAACTAGGGAGCACAGTTTCATATTAATGTGTCTTCCATTTAAGTCAGACGTGAGGAGGAATTTCCTCTCTCAGACTGTTGTTAATCTTTGAAATTCTCCACCCGAGCGAGCAGTGGAGCTGAGTCATTGAATATATTCAAGGCTGAGATCGACAAATATCCATTAACATGAGAGACAATGGTTATGTTGTGGGGAAGAATGCGGTGGGGTTTGCAAGGAGGGAAGTGGAGTCAAGGTCGCGATTCGATCATGCATGATCTTATTGAATGGAGTAGCAGGTCGAAGGGCCGAATGGCCTACTCCTTCTTCTAGAGGGCGCAGTGCAGAAGAACTACTGTACTATTGGAGGGAGCAGTACTGAGGGAGTGCTGCACTGTTGGATGAGCAGGACTGAGAGAGTGATTCACTGTTGAAGGGGCAGTATTAAGGAATCACTGCATCGCCAGTGGGGCAATAGGGTGGGAAACCACACTGTTGGAGGGGCAGCAATGTGGGAGGGATGCCCTGTTTGAGGTGAATTACTAATAGCATGCTACACAGTTGTTGGGTAAGTGCAGAGACAGTACTGTACTTTGGGAAGGTCAGTATTGAAGAGGTACCGGACTGTCGGTGAGATATTACTGGGGGAACTGGGCCCTGTCAGCAGAGACAGTACTGGAGGAATGCTGCACTGTCAGAGGGGCAGTACCTTTGGGGCCCTGCACTGTCAGCGGGACAATATTAGTGGAGGGCTGCATTATCCGATCTTCAATACTACGGGAGCGCTGCACTGTTGAAGGGCCAGTACTGATGAAGTGCTGCACTATCAAAGGTGCATTTTTGGGGATGACACGTTAAATTGAACCCCCTTTGCCTTCTTTTTGCAGAGAAAAGATTACAAAGTACTATTTGGAAGGAGAGCGGGGCCTGATCTGCGGTGTCCCAGCCAATATTTTGCCCTCAATGATGATCTGTGATGATCTGTTTATTATCACCTTGCTGTTTGTGATATATTACTGTGTGTCGATTAACTGCTCTGTTTTCCACATTCCAGCAGTGACCCCACATCAGAAACATTTACATGACTGTAAGGTACTTCGAAACGTCCCGTGGTTCTAAACAACGCAATGCAAGTGCAAGCCTTTCCTTCTTTCCTTTCCTTCATGCCACTGAGGATAACTGCAGCAAATATCACTTCAACTGACCACCGCAAATATCTCTTAAAATTGCCACAGCAAACATCAAAATATGATTTTAAATTACCAATAGGCATATCACATAAAATAGACTCAGGGCACCTCACTGAAAATTGCCGGAGCAAATATCTTGTCATTTCATTGACCGATATATAATGAAAACAGTCACAGAAAATATCACTTTAAATGACCTCAGCACATTTCACTGAAAATGACAACTATACCTGTCAATTGAAATGGCTACAGGTGATATCACTTAAAATGGCCGCAGTGCTTATCACTTAATATATGTACCTTGTATGCCACTTAAAATGGCTGCAACGCATATAACATAAAATGGCAGCGATACAAGAAACTTAAATGACAACTGTGCTTGTCATTTAAAAGAACCAATCGGCATATCACATAAAATCACAGCTGTAGTCATAAATCACTTAAAATGGTACGGTGGATCAAACGAATTTAAAATGGCTGCTGTGCATTTCACTGAACTATGGAATTCATTGCATTGCCCGGAAAACAGGCATTGTCCTGGAATTATCAGAAATATTCGCACTTCTCATTGCTCGCTCATAGGATTACAGGAAATAGGAGCAGCAGTATGCACTTTGGCTGGCGAGCCTGCTCTGTCATTCTCACAGTGTCGTTCAAACAGATCATGGCTGATCATCTACCTCTCCACCATTTTTACCCACTATCTCCATATCCCTAAATGTCATTAATATCCAGAAATCTATAGATTTCTGTCTTGAACATGCTCAGTGATTGAGCTTCCTCATCCCTATGAGGTTCGGAATTCAACAAATTCACCACCATCTGCGGAAAGAAATTCCTCCTCATCTCAGTCTCAAATGGCCTGTCCCTTATTCTGAGACTGTGTCGCTTGGTTCCAGACTCACCAGCCAGAGAAACATCCGACCCACATCTACCCTGTCACACCCTGTAAGAATGCAGTAACTTTCAATGAGATCAACTTTCATTCTTCAAAACTCTAGCGAATACAGGCCCAGTTTCTGCAATATCTCCCAATAAGATTATCCCGCCATTCCAGGGTTAATGTGCTGAACCTCTATTGCACTCTCTCTATGACAAGTATACACATCTTAACATCAGGAGACCACAACTGTATAGAATACTCCAAGTGAGTCTCACCAAGGCTTTTTACAATTGCAGCAACATATCTTTATAACCTGTATTCAAATTCCGTTGCAATGAAGGCCAGCAGACCATTTGACTTCCTAAATGCTTATTGCATCTGCGTACGAGCTTTTAGTGACTGATGAACCAGGACACCCAGATCCCTTTGGACATCAACACTTCACAGCCTCTCACCATTTAAGAAATAGTCTGCCTTTCTGTTTTTCTACCAAAGTAGATCACTCTCTGGAACTGGTTCAAGAGTTCACCTACCGAGGCTCAACTATCACCGGTAACCTGTCTCTCGATGCAGAAATCAAGAAGCGCATTAGAAAGGCGCCCGCAGCTATGTACAGACTGGGCAAGAGAGTGTGGGAAAATGGAGCACTGACACGGAACACAAAAGTCCGAGTGCATCAAGCCTGTGTCCTCAATACCTTGCTCTATGGCAGCCAGGCCTGGACAACTTATTTCAGCCAAGAGAGACCTCTCAATTCATTCCATCTTCGCTGCCTCCAAAGAATCCTAGACATCAGGCGGCAGGACCGTATCTCCAATGCAGAAGTCCTCGAGGCAGCCAACATCCCCAGCATATACACCCGACTGAGCCAGTGGTGCTTGAGATGGCTTGGCCATGTGAGCCACATGGGAAATGGTAGGATCCCCAAGGACACATTGTACAGCGAGCTCGTTACTGTTATCAGACCCACCGGCCGTCCATGTCTCCGCTTTGAAGACGTCTGCAAACGCGACATGAAGTCCTGTGACATTGATCACAAGTCGTGGGAGTCAGTTGCTGGTGATCGCCAAAGCTAGGGACAGCCATAAAGGTGGGGCTAAAGTGTTGCGAGTGGAAGAGACTTAGCAGCTGGCAGGAAAAAAGACAAAAGCGCAAGGGGAGAGCCAACTGTGTAACAGCCCCGACAACCAGCGCCGGTGGAAGAGTTTGTCACTCTAGAATCGGACTTTAGAGCCACACCAGGCGCTGCTTCACAAACCACTGACCACCTCCAGGCACTTATCCATTGTCTTTCGAGACAAGGAGACGAAAGAAAGAAAGAACGAGAAAGAAAGAAAGAAGGAAGGATCACTCCACACTTACTCACATTATATTCCATCTGCCATGTTCTTGCACATTCACTAAGCCTGTCCAAATCCCCTTAAAGCCTCCTTGCACCCTCCTTACAACTTAATTTCCCAGTTAGTTTTGTGTCATCAGCAAACTTGGAAATATTCCCGTTGACCCCCACGTCCAAACCATTTTATTTTATATTTGTTTAGAGATACAGCACTGAATCAGGCCCTTCGGTCCACCGAGTCTGTGCTGAGCAACAACCACCCATTTATACTAATCCTACATTAACCCCATATTCCCTACCACATCCCCACCATTATAATGGCCAATTTACCTATCAACCTTCAAGTCTTTGGCTGTGGGAGGAAAGCGGAGCACCCGGCGGAAAACCACATGGTCATTGGGAGAACTTGCAAATCTCGGACAGGCAGTACCCAGAACTGAACCCGGGTCGTTGCAGCTGTAAAGCTAACCACTGAGCCACTGTGCCACCCATTTAGATAGATTGTGAACAGCTGTGGCTGAAGCACTGATCCTTGTGGTACCCTATTACTAACAGACTGCCATATTGGCAATGACTCATTTATTCCTACTCTCTGCTTTCTTTCTGTTAACCAGTTCTCAATCCATAGTAGTATGTTATTCCCAATCCCATGTGCTCTAATTCTGTTTATTCATCTCCTGTGCGGCATCTTATCAAAAGCCGTCTTAAAATCCAAAGACAGCACATCCACTGGTTTTCCTTTCTCCATGCTGCAAGGAACATCCTCAAAAAATAAACTCCAACAGGTTCGTCAAACATGATTTCCGTTTCATAAATCCACATTGACTGAGCCCGATCATATCATTTGTTCCAAGTGCTGTGATATCTCATTCTTCTTAATAGATTCTAACATTTTCACGACGACTGACATCAAATTAACAGGTTTAAAGTTCTCTGTTTCTCTTTCGCTCTCTTCTTAAAAATTGGGGTGACATTTGTTAATTTGCAGTGTGCAGGAACCCTTCCAGAATCTATAGAATTTTGAAAGATAACCACGGATGCATCTACCATTTTATAGCCACTTCCTTCAATACTCTGGGATGTAGCTCATCTAGTCCAGGGGATTTATTAATTTACAATACAATTATTTTTTCAATAACTACCTCTTTATTTATACTAATTCATTTCAGTTCCTCATTTTTACAAGTCCCATGTTTCCCTTGAATTACTTGAGGATTTTCTGTATCTTCCTCCGTGAAGATAGATACAAAGTAATTGTTTAGTCTCTCCGCCATTTCCTCATTCTCCATCACAAACTCTCCGATCACCGCTTGCAATGGACCCACATCCGTCCTTGCTAATCTATTCCTTTTCAAATACATAAAGAAGCATTAAGTTTCTAGCTAGTTTACATTTCAGATTTATTTTCCCTTTCCCGATTAGTTTATTGGTTCTCCTTTGTTGGTTTCTAAATCGCTCCCAATCCTCGGGCTTGCCACGTTTCCTGGTGACCTTGCAAGGCTTACAAGTTTGATCGAATGCAATCTTGTTTCGCCAGGGATGATTCACCTTTCCTGTTGGGTTTTAGGTCCTTCGAGGAATGTACATTTCTTGTCAACCGTGAAATAACATCTTTAACTGCAGCCATTGTCTGTCAACTGTCAAATCGTTCAATGCATTTTCCCAATACACCACAGGCAATTTGCCCTTCATATCTGCATAGTTTCCTTTGTTCAGATTTACAAGCCTCGTTTCAGAATGAACTATAACATTTTTTCAAATGATAAATACGATTATATTGTGGTCACGATTTCATAATGGCTCCTTTACAGAAAGGTTATCAATTAGCCCTTTCTCATTACAAAATACGAAACCTGAAACAGCTCAATCCCTAGTTGGTTCTTCAACATACTGCTCCAGTCATCCATCTCATACACATACTAGGAATTCATCCTCCACAGAATTAGTGCTAATTAGCATGAGGCAATCTATCTGTAAATTGAAGATGCCCATTGTCACTGCATTGCCCATGTTACATACAGCTGTAATTTCCTGATGTTTCCCATGTCCAACATTACCACTGTAGTTTGGTGGTCTACTAAACATCTCCCACCAATGTTTGCTGCCTCTTGCTGTTTCTTAACTCCACCCAAACTGATTCTATATCTTGCTCCTTTGATCGAAGATGCTGCCTCACTCATGTACTGTCTCGTCCTGCATTAACAGCACTATCACACCTCCTTTTCCCCTCCACCTATCCTTTCTAAATGACTGCATCGAGGATTAACATGTTCATGTCGTAATGACGGGCCAGGCCTAAATTAACCAAAACTTTAATCCATTTTAAAAATCAAGGACCACAATCCAACAGGCACATGTTGAAATGAGGGATCAAAAGACTGACACAAATGTAGGTAGACACATTGAATCCTGCCTCTGGGTGAAGGACACTGTCCAAGGCGGATGGACAGTCTGTCCAATAATATTCCTCATCCCAAAACTCTCTCGGACTCCTTTCCACCCAGACACAACCCAGCTCAGCAGTTTGCTTCACCGGTGAATATGTTTTAATTTAAAGTAGTCTAATGATGGCCATGAAACCATTGTTAATTGTTGTAAAAAACCATCTGATTCACTAATGTCCTTTAGGGAAGGAAATCTGCTGTCCTTACCTGGTTTGGTCGACATGTAACTCCAGATCCACAGCAATGTGGTTAACTCTTACATGCCCTTGAAATGGCCTCGCAAGCCACTCAGATCAAGGGCAATTAGGGATAGTCAATAAATGCTGGCCTGGCCTGCGACGCCCACATCCTATGAAATAATTTTTAAAATGTTACCGTTGGGATGTTGTTCAATATGTTCCTCGGGGTCCTGTCCATTGACATGTTAATTCAGCACAATGAGGACAGAACCAGTTTGACCAGGGGACATGTTTTCTTGATGTGAAACATTTAACTCAAAGCCCTTGTCGGGAGCATTACTGCAGTTTGAAAATGTCTGATCCCCCTGACAGGTCCCACACAGGGATTGAAAAATGTTCGGGAGGCAGTGACACATGTCAATTCCAACCTCAGCTCAAAAGTCACGTTGAACAAATTCAGATCCATCTGTCTGACTTTCTCTCTGTGTCTGTCTGTCTCTCTCCCCTGCTCTGTCTGTCTCACTGTCACTCCCCCTCTCTCTCACTCGTTCTATGTCTGTCTCTCTCCGTGTCTGATTTACTCTCTCATTCCACGTCAGTCTCTTTCTCTTCATTTCATGCTGCACCTGTCAAACTTTCGTTCACCCTCTTTCTCTCCCTCTCATTCTCTCTCACTCGCCTTCTCTTTCTCTCTAGCACTCTATCTATCTCTCGAGCCAACTGGCTCTTGCACTCTCTCGCTCGGATTTTGCTCTTTTTGACTCTCTCTCACTTCCGTTCTCGTTTTTTCTCTCTCTCTCTCTCATTCCCTGTCTGTCTCTCGTGCACATTCCGTCTGCCTAACAGTCTTTTTCATTCCTCTCCCCACGTCTCTGCCTCACTCCGTTTGGTGCTCTGTACTTTTCTTTTCTCTCTCTCTCTTCAATCCTTTTTCTCACTCCCTGTCTGTATTTCTGTATCAATCTGTCTGCTTCCTTTATCTCACTCTCTGTCACCTCGTCTCTTTCATTCACGTGGTCTGGCAACCTGTCTCCTTCGTCCAGACAGTCTGCAACCCGGCTCTTTCGTCTCTCTCTCTCTCTCTCTCTCTCATTTTTTTTGTTATCCATACTTTACCACATTGTAGCTCTGCCTTTTATCTGGGCCAGCGAGAGGATCTCCTATTGTACAATACACACTGTAGAATTTCGTCATTCACCTTTTGGAACTGCGTGTTTTCTGGGCCAGAGAGAGCAGGTTGCATCGTTAAATTGAGTTCTGATATATGTTCATTCACACATTGCAGAATTGCTATGTTACTGGACAAGATAAAGAGAGAGAGAGAGAGTGAGAGAGAAGCTGGGGTTGATCATTGGAGATGGGGAAGTTTTGTGTTGTTCATTCCCGAATTGTGGAACTGTCTGTTATCTGGACCAGAGAGAGGAGCTGGAACTGATCATTGGAATTCGATGCTACGTTTATTGTAGCAAAGGTATTATTCTGGCTGGAGGGCTAAATATTAATCAGAGATCGTCAGTTCTTGGCTAATTGAAATGAAACGTTATATCATAGAAAGAGAAACATAGAACGTTTAATGCACAGAAAAAGGCCACTTGGCCCATTGTGTCTGTGCCAGCCCAAAAACGATCCACCGATTCTCATTCCACCTTCCAGAATTTGGTCCAGAGCCCTGCAGATTACGGCACCTGAGGTGCATATACAGACTCCTTTTGAATGAGTTGAGGGTCTCTGCCTCAACTACCCTTTCAGGCAGAGAGTTCCAGACCCACATCAGCCTCTGGGTGAAAACATTTTGCTTCATCTCCCCTCTGAGTATTTTGACAATCACTTCACATCTATTCTCCCGAGTCACTGAACTCTCTGCTAAGGACAATAGAACCTTCACCTCCACTCTATCCAGGCACCTCAACATTTTATACATTTCAATCAGATCTGTTCCAAGGAGAACAAACCCAGCCTATCGAATCTTTCCTCATAGCTGCATTTTCCTGTTCTGGCAACATCCTCGTAAATTCCCTCTGCACCCTCTCCAGTGGAGTTAAATCCTTTCTTAGTGACGTGACCAGAACTGCACACAGTACTCAAGTTGGGACCTAACTAATGAATTATACTGTTCCAGCATAACCTCCCTGTTCTTATATTCCAACCCTCACTTAATAAAGGAAAGGATTCCATATGCCTTCTGAACCACCTTATCGACCTGTCCTTCTACCTTCAGGGATCTGTGGACATTCACTCCAAGGTCCCTTGATACTTCTCAGTATTTTCCCATAAACTGTACATTCAGTTGTCTTGTTTGACCTCCCCACATTCATCGCCTCACAATTCTCTGAGTTGAACTCCATTTGCCACTTTTCTGCCCATCTTACCAGATCATCAATATCTTCCTGCAGCCTTCAACTATACTCCTCGCTATCTACTACAAGGCCAATCTTTGTGTTGTCTGCAAACTTCTTGATCATGCCCCCTACATTTCCATCCAAAACTTTAATATATACCACAAAAAGCAGGGGACTCAGTACTGAGGCCTGCAGAAGGCCACTGGAAACATCCCTCCATTCGCTAAAACACCCGTCAACAATTACCCTTTGTGTCCTGCCACTGAGGCACTTCTGTATCCACATTGCTGCATTTCCCTCAATCCCATGGGATTTTAATATTTTAACCAGTCTGTCCTGTGGGACCTTATCAAAAGCCTTGCTAAAATTCTTGTAGACCACATCAACTGCATTACCCTCATCTATCTTCCTTGTTATTTCTTCAAAAAATTCAATCAGGTTGGTCAAACAAGATCTTCCCTTAATGAATCAATGCTGACTATCCGGGATTAAGCTATGCCTTTCTAAGTGACAGTTTATCCTGTCTCAGAAAATATTCCAATTATTTGCCCACTACTGAGGTTATACCGACCGGCCTGTAATTAATCGGTCTATCCTTTGCTCCCTTTTTAAACAGAGGTACAATGTCATCTGTTCTCCAATACTCCAGTTCCACCCCTATGTCCAGAGAGCACCCAAACTCCCCATCTCTGTCAACTCCGCCAGCCCCTACAACCCTTACTATCTCTGTAACCTGCTCCAGCCCATACAATCCTCCCAACCCTGGTAACTTCCTCCAGCCCCTAAAACCCTCCCTATTTCTGTAACCGCCTCCATCCTCTACAGCCCTCCCAATCTCTGTTAACTCCTCAGCCGCAGAACAATCCCTATTACTGTGGTCTCCTCCAGCTCCTAAAACCCTCCTAGCTCTGTTACCACCTCAGCACCTCAATTCTCCCTATCTCTGTAACCTCCTCCAGACTGCATGAACCTCCCCATCTCTGCCATGTCCTTCATTCCCCACAACTATCCCTATCTTGTCACATCCTCCAGTCCCCACAACCCTCCCTATCTCTGTGACCTCCACCAGTGTGCACAACACCCCTCCCGCTTATCTGTGTAACCTCCTCCAGCCCTTACAACTCTCCCGATCTCTGTCACCTACTGCAAACCTGATAACCCTGCCTATCTCTGTAACCTACTCAGCCCCGACAACACTACCTAACTCTGTTATGTCTTCCAGCCCCTCGAAGAATCCCTATCTCTGTCATTTCCTCAAGCCCTGACAACATTCCCTAGCTCTGTAATCTCCTCTAGCCCCAACAGCCATTCCGGTCTGTGCAGCATCCTACAATCCTCCCTATCTCCCTAACCCCCTCCAGCCCCTCCAACCCTCCCTATCTCTGGCACCTATTCAAGCGCCGACAACTCTCCCTATCGCTGTAAACTCCTCCAGAGCTACAACCCTCCCTAACTCTGCCAACTCCTCCAGCCCCTACAAACCTCCCTTTAAATGCAACCTCCTCCAACCTCTAAACCCAACCCCATCTTTGTAACCTCGTCCAGAGCTCCAACCCTCCCTAACTCTGCCAAATCCTCCAGCCTCCACATCCCTTCCTATCTCTCCAAACTCCACCAGCCCTACAACACTCAATATCTCTGTAACCTCCTCCAACCCAACAACTGCACCTGTCTCTGTAACGTCCTCCATCCCCTAGAAGCGTCCCTAAATCTGTCACTACCTCCATTGCCTATAACTCTCCCTATCACTGTACTCCCCTCCAGCACATACAACCCTCCCGATCTCTCTAACATCCTGCAGCCCCTCCAAGCTCCCTATCTCTGTAAACTCCCCCATCGCCCATAACACACCCTATCTCTGTAACCTCCTCCAGCCCCTACAACCCTCCCTATATGTGTAACCTCCTCCAGCCCCTACAACCCTCCCTATCTCTGTAACCTCCTCCAGCCCGTACAACGCTCCCTATCTCAGCAACCTCCTCCAGCCCGTACAATCCTCCCTATCTCTGTAATCTCCTCCAGCCCTTACAAACCTCCCTATCTCCGTAACCACCTCCAGCCCCTACAATCCTCCCTATCGATATTACTTCCTCAGCTCCTACATCCCTCCCTATCTCTGTAACCTCCTCCAGTCCCTACAACCCTCCCTATCTCTGTAACCTCCTCCAGCCCGTACAACCCTCCCTATCTCTGTAACCTCCTCCAGTCCCTACAACCCTCCCTGTATGTGAAACCTCCTCCAGCCCCTACAGCCCTCCCTATCTCTGTGACCTCCTCCTGACCGTCCAACCCTCCCTATCTCTGTCACCTACTCCAGCCCCTACAACCCTCCCTATATGTGTAACCTCCTCCAGCCCCTACAACCCTCCCTATCTCTGTAACCACCTCCAGCCCGTCCAACCCTCCCTATCTCAGTAACCTCCTCCAGCCCATACAATCCTCCCTATCTCTGTAACCTCCTCCAGCCCGTACAATTCTCCCTATCTCTGTAACCTCCTCCAGCCCTTACAACCCTCCCTATCTCGGTAACCTCCTCCAGCTCCTACAACCCTCCCTATCTCTGTAACCTCCTCCAGTCCCTACAACCCTCCCTATCTCTGTAACCTCCTCCAGCCCCAACAACCCTCCCTATCTCTGTAAACTCCTCCAGCCCCTACAAACCTCCCTATCTCTGTAACCTCCTCCAGTCCCTACAACCCTCCCTATATGTGTAACCTCCTCCAGCATCTACAACCCTCCCTATCTCTGTAACCTCCTCCAGCCCCTACAACCCTCCCTATCTCTTTAACCTCCTCCAGCCCGTACAACCCTCCCTATCTCAGTAACCTCCTCCAGCCCCTACACTCTTCCATATAACTGTCAACACTTCCAGCCCCTAAATCGATCCCTATCTCTCTAATTCCCTGCAGCCCGTAGAACACCACCCGCCCCGCCATGTCTGCAACCTCCTCCAGCCTCTACAACCCTCAATATCTCTGTAAACTCCTCCACCAGCTACAACCCTCCGAATCTCTAACCTCCTCCAGCCCCTACAGCCTTCCCTATCTCTTCAACGTCCTCCAGCCCCTACAAACCTCCCTATCTCTGAAACCTTCTCCACCAAGACAACCCTCTCGATCTCTGTAGCCTCCTCCGCCAAGACAACCCTCCCTATCTCTGTCACCTCCTCCACCCCAACAACCTTCCCTGTCTCATGTTTCAGGTCAGTGATGAAGGTTCTGATGAGGGGTCACCGTCATGCAAAGTTAACTCTGCTTCTCTCTCCACAGATGCTGCCAGACCTGCTGAGTATTTCCTGAATTTCCTGTTTTTGTTTCACTTTAGATCGATGCCCCCTTGTCACTGACCTCTCTGCGAAGGTAAATAGGCCCATCACGTACACTCTATCCGGGCCCCTCAAAACTTACGACATTTCAATCTAACCTCACCTCAGACTTCTCTGTTCCAAGCACAACAGCCCCAGCCTATCCAATATTTCCTCACAGCAAAATTATTTTCCAGACCTGGCAACATCCTCGTAAATGTGCTCTGTACCCTCTCTAGTGCAATTAAATCCTTTCTGTAATGTGGTAACCGGAACTGCACAAAGTACTCACGGTTCAGCCCAACCAATGACTTATATAGTTAGAGCATAACCTCTCTCCTATTCTACACCTCGGCTAATAAAGGAAACGTATTCCCGATGTCTTCTTAATTCTCTGAGCGACCTGTCCTGCTATCTTCATGGATCTGTGAACATTCACTCCAAGGTCCCACTCTTCTTCTACACCTGGAAGGATTCTCCCATTAATTGTGCATTCCTTTCCCTAGCCTCGACCTCCCCAAATTCATCACCTCACAGTTCTCTGCGTTGAATACCATTTGCCACTTGTCTGCCCACCTGACTAGTCCATGAACATCTTCCTGCAGTCGACAGCTACTCTGCTCTCTCTCAACCACACGGCCATTTTTTTGTATTACCTGCAATCTTTTTGATCATGCCCACTATAGGGGATAAGTCTCCACTGACACGGTTATACCCCTGATCATTGCTATTCGTGACACTCAACAGAACAAACACATTATATCAGCAGTTTTGACTTTGATATAAATAATGTGGTGGATAAAACACAATCATTTCAATGTCAATGATATTTTCTGAGTAAGACCTCTCTCGGGAATAAACCTGAAATCTGTACTCATACTGGATAGATGGCAATTCTGAGAGGCGTCATTTACATTTTCCATATTATTGCATTGACCTTGTTCACTCCTGGCATTTCTATTGTAAATGTAACTGATCTGTCTGCAGTGGACACTGAATCCAGGGACAAAAGCAATCCCGTTTCACTCTGTTCCTGCCTTTTCCCAGTTAAAATGTGAACTTTGAGTCTCTGATTCGGGACCATGTTCAGGGTTACAGCCCAGAAACTACTCTGAGTGATATTACGGGACAGACAGTGTAGGCATCCATTTGGGAGGCAGTTGGGTGGTGATAATATCACTGGTCACGTAATCCAGAGGCTCAACCTGATGGCCTGGGGACAGGGGTTCAAATCACCCCTTAACCTTCTAAATTCCAGGGATACAGAGTAAAGCTCCATCTACACTGTCCCATTAAACACACACAAGCCAAGCACAGTGTGGGGTTAGACTCAGAGTAAATTTCCCTCTGAACTGTCCCATCACACACTTCCAGGGCAGGGGCAGCATGGGGTGAGATACAGAGTAAAGACAGGGCCTATTGTATTATAAACAGAGAAATGGTCTTGTGCAGTACAAACTGAGACCGGGTGAAATGCAGCATAAGCAGAGACGACTCCCAGGGCAGGAACATCATGGTGTGGATACAGAGTGAATCTCGCTCTACGCTCTCCGAAAAAGACAGAGAGAGAGAGATGGAAAGAGAGAAATAGAGAGACATACAAAGACAGGGTGACTGAGTGAAAGAAGGATATTGAACATCGGACATAGGAAGCGAGGAGGGCAATTTAACCCCTCAACCCTCTTCCAGCATTCAGTGAGATCAGGGCTGAAGAGAAGGCTGAGGAAGAGAGGGATCTTGGGGTCCGTGTCCATAGATCGCTCAAAGTTGCCACCCAAGTTGATAGGGTTGTTAAGAAGGCGTATGGTGTGTTGGCTTTCATTAACGGGGGATTGAGTTTAAGAGCCGCGAGGTTATGCTGCAGCTCTATAAAGCCCTGGTTAGACCACACTTGGAATATTATGTTCAGTTATGGTCGCCTCATTATCGGAAGGATGTGGAAGCTTTAGAGAGGGTGCAGAGGAGATTTACCAGGATGCTGCCTGGACTGGAGGGCATGTCTTACGAAGAATGGTTGAGGGAGCTAGGGCTTTTCTCATTGGAGCGAAGAAGGATGAGAGGTGACTTGATAGAGGGGTACAAGATGATAAGAGGCATAGATAGAGTGGATAGCCAGAGAATTTTTCCCAGGGCGGAAAGGGCTATCACCAGGGGGCATAATTTTAAGGTGATTGGAGGAAGGTTTCGGGGAGATGTCAGAGGTAGGTTCTTTACACAGAGAGTGGTGGGTGCGTGGAATGCGCTGCCAGCGGTGGTAGTGGAAGCAGATACATTAGAGACACTTAAGCGACTCTTGGATAGGTACATGGATGATAGTAGAATGAAGGGTTCGTAGGTAGTTTGATCCTAGAGTCGGTTAAAGGTTCGGCACAGCATCATGGGCCGAACGGCCTGCGCTGTGCTGTACTGTTCTATGTTTCAATGTTCTAAAAAGAGAATGTGTGTATGGAGGTGGGAGATGTGGGCATGGTTCCCCTTAAAATCTCAACAATTTGATCAAATCACCTTGATCCTCCTAAATTCCAGGGAATAAATCCCTATTTTGTGTACTATCACCTCGTAATTTAACCCTTGGAGTCCAGTTATCATTCTGGTAAATTTACACTGCACTCAAATGGACAAGGACCCCCCAAGTCTCTTTGGACCTCCAGTGTTTCCAGTTTTTTACTATTTATAAAGTACTCTGTTCTCGTCTTTTTTTACTGACATTGAAATCTATCGACCACAGTTTTGCCCATTTGTTTAAGATATTAATATCTCTCTGTAATTTGATGCTTCCAGCTACACTGCTTACAATGCTGCCTATTTTTGTGTCATTGGAAAACTTGGGTATGTGGCATTCTGCCACATCATCTTAAATTATTAATAAATACAGCAAAACTGAGACACACACGGGCTTTGCCCTAGTAGACAGGAGTGAATCATTCCACCCTAGAGGTTTTTTAATTCCAGATTTATGTTTTTATTAAGAAAAAAACAGTTCAAATTCACAACAGCCCAGTGTGGGATTTGAATTCCTGCTTTTTCAATCATCAGCTCAGGCCTTCAAATTAAAACCCATAAAGAGATTCATTTTCCTACTGCTGTTGTCTGACTGTCTCAGGTTTTGGATATTGTTCCCTTCTCTTCTTCCATGTGTCTGAAGTCTTTGAAGTTTGTCAGACATTGGTAACCTACTTCATGTGGTGTTCTGTAAATACCTTCAATTCTGTGTATGTGCAAGGGACACAATTCAAATTCTTACCTTACTGCATCAACCAAAACCTGCAGGTCCATTCAAACACCCCTATTTCCTGTCTCTGCAAAGATAGCTCACACTTCCACAATGCAGGAATGTCTGAATGGAAATAGCTTTCGATACATTTCCCAACACGTTTGCTAACACTTTTCAGGATGAGAAGCTGCATTCAGCTGAATCCCAGGATCAGTTTCTCTGTCAAGTTTAAAGCACTAACCTGACATCAGTGAGGAGTCAGTCTCTGAAATAAATGTCCCAGTGCTGTGGTAACATAAAATGGCCACTGAAAACAAACTGGAAATAGCTGACTGATGTTCTGAGAGAGGAGGGAAAGAGAGACCGACAGAAATACAAAGAGGGAGACACAGACCGAGAGGGTGTCTCAGACACAGAGAGTGATAGCAGGATATTTGTCAGAGGACAGAGGAAGAGGAGGAGGCCATTTGGCCCCTCAACCCTGCTCTGTCATTCAATGTGATCATGGCTGATCTGTGATCTAACTCCGTGTACTCGTCTTTGCCCCATATCACTTAATAACTTTTGTTCGCAAAAATCTATCAAACTCAGATTTAAAAATTAACAAATATCTCAGGATCAATTGTTGTTTGTTGAAGAGAGTTCCAGAGTGAAACCACCCCTGGTGTGTTGAATTGTTTATCCATTTTACTCCTGAAATGTTTTTAGACTATGTTTAGATTTTTAGACTATGTCCCCAAGTTCTGGACTCTGCAACCAATGGGAAGAGTTTCTCTCTGTCTACCCTATCAGTTTCCCTTAATGTTCTTAAAACTTTCATCAAATCACCCTTAATCTTCTAAATTTCAGGGGTTAAGAGTAAAGCTCCATTTACACTGTCCCATTAAACACTCCCAAGAATAGCACAGTGTTGGGTTAGACACAGAGTAAATTTCCCTCTGCACTGTCCCATCACAAACTCCCAGCGCACGGGCAGCATGGGGTAAGATACAGAATAAAGACAGGGCCAATTGTATTATAAAGAGAGAAATGGTCTTGTGCAGTAAAAAACTGAGATCGGGTGAAACACAGCAGAAGCAGAGACACACACCCAGATACAGACACTGATACTCACACAAACCGACACACAGAGACTGCACAATCTGCACATCGGTAAAAATCAACCAACAGAACCTGCATAAAATATCCCCATGTTCTGTCCAATCCTATGTTGGGCGTTTTGTGTTCTTGTGTGTTCCATTTCACCAGACTACCTCTATCCTCCTGAAGTTTGCTCCCAGTCCCTTCCCTGTTTATTACATTGCAGATGCCATAAACATTGGCACACATTGAAATTATGCCCTGCAAACACAAGTCCAAGTCATTAGTATATATTAAAAAGATCAGTGGTCCTAATATAAACCTCCACTGTATACCTCCCTCCAGTCTGAAACAACCATTGTCCACTCTCTCAGCCAATGTCGTATCCACTCAGCCAATGTCCCTTTCATCCCTGGAGCACCAATATTGCTAACTAGTCAATTAGGAGGCACCATTAAGTCCTCCCCATGAGGACCCTGGTCCCAGACCTCTCTGTTTGCACTCTCCCATCAACGTTTCCTGGACAGGTACAGCATGGATTAGATACAGAGTAATGCTCCTTCTACACTGTCCCATCCAACACTCCCTGGGCAGGAACATCATGGGGTGGATACAGAGTGAATCTCACTCTACACTGTCCGATAGAGACAGAGAGAGAGACAGAAAGAGAGAAACAGAGAGACATGGACTGACAGGGTGACTGACAGAGAAAGAAGGATACTTCACAGGGGATATTGGAAGAGGAGGATGCAATTCAACCACACAGCCCTGTTCCGGCATCAAATGTGATCTTGGCTGATCTGTGATGTAACTTACACCATATATCCTGCCTTTGCCCCTTATCTCTTAATACCTTTGGTTAACAAGAATCTATCAATCCCAGATTTAAAAATTAACAATTGAGCCAGCATGAATTCCTGTTTGCACATTACAGGAAGGATGTAATTGCAGGAGAGAGGATACAGAGGAGGTTTTCAGGAATGGAGAATTTTAGCTATGATGAAAGATTGGACAGGCTGGAGTTGTTTTCTTTGGAACAGAGGAGGCTGAGGGGAGATTTAATCGAGGTGGGGAAAATGATGATGGGCCCAGATAGAGTGGATAGGAAGGACCATGAGAATAACCCATGCTCTCCAATAAATCCATATATCTGAAGGAACTGAAAAAAAGACAGAGAGAGAGAGAGATAGAGGGACAGAGTGAGAGACAGAGAGAGATAGAGGGGGAGGGAGAGAGAGACAGAGATTCAACGACAGAGAGACAGGGCGAGAGAGAGTTAGAGAGAGGGAGGGGAGAGAGAGAGTGGGAGGGAGAGAAGGAGGGTGAGTGAGGGGGTAGGGAGGGAGAGACAGGAAGAGAGAGTGGGAGGGCAAGAGTGGGGGAGTGGGAGAGAGAGAAGGAGAGAGAGAATTAAAGAGAGGGTGCGAGCGGGACAGGTTCAGAGGGAGAGAGAGAGAGGGGGGAGAGGGGCCACCTGGGCCCCAAATTCATCTCCATTTCTCCCTCTATCCAGACCTATCTCGAATATGTTTGTGCACACTGCAGTAAAGGATTAAATCAAATTAATATGTCTTACATTCTCCCTTTCAGTCCACCCCAACAATCGCTCTCCCTCCAACCTTGTCCATATCGACAGCCCTCTCTTTGCCTGCGTATCTAACCCTCTCTCCCTCTGACACCCTCTTCGCGTCAGAGATCGCAGGAGGGAGAGACAGAGAGAGGGGAAGACAGAGAAAGACACAGAGAACAACCCCAGCTTCTCCAATCTATCCACGTAACTGAAGTCCCTCATCTCTGGAACCAGGCTTGTGAATCTTTTCTGCACCCTCTCTAATGCCTCCACATCCTTCCTCAAGTGAGGCCAAACCAGTGTTTTACACAGGTGTAACATAGCCCCCTTGCTTTTGTACTCTATGTCTCTATTTATAAAACCCAGGACACTTTATGCGTTTTCACCACATTCTCAACCTGCCCTGCCACCTTCAGTGATGTGTGTACAAATACCCCCCAGATCAGTCTGTTCCAGCACATCCTTGAGAATTCTATCCTTTTCTTTATATCGTCTCCCCTCCTTTTTCCTGCACGTGGAGGCGGAAAATGCGGGCATGGTTTATTTATTTATTTTTATTTAGAGATACAGCACTGAAACGGGCCCTAAGGCCCACCGAGTCAGTGCCGACCAGCAACCACCCATTGAGACTATCCCTACAGTAATCCCATATTCCCTACCACCTACCTACACTAGGGAAAATTTACAATGGCCAATTTAACTATCACCTGCAAGTCTTTGGCTGTGGGAGGTTTTTAATGAATATATTGCGACTTTCTTCAGGAAAGAGGGGACGACACAAACATTGTAGTCAATAAGGAGGGGCTTGAAATATTGAATGGGATGAACAGTGAATGAGGAAATATTAAGGGGTTTAGCATCTTTGAAAGCTGATAATTCACCAGGCTCAGACTGTTTAGAGGTGCAAGGGAGGAAATAGCAGAGGCTCTGACCATCATTTTCCAATCCACTCTGGTTATAGTCTTGCTGCCAGAGGACTGGAGGACTGCGTATGTTGTACTGTTGATTAACAAGGGATAAAGTAATAGACTGAGTAATTACAGGCCACCCAGCCTAATCACAGTGGAGGGAAAATAATTGGGCACAAGGGAATGATTAATTCCTTTCTAGTACTGTGAGTCTCAATGTCTCCATGTCTGTGTCTCTGTCACATTTTAAGCACTACCCTTACATTGGTGAGGAGTCCGTCTCTGAAATAAATGTCCCAGTGTTGTGGTAACATAAAATGGCCACCGACAACCAGCCTAAAATGGCTGACTAATGTTTGTGGATTTCCACAGATGTTTGAGAGAGGAGAGAGAGAAAGGCAAACAGACAGAAAGAGAGACAAAGAGAGAGACACAGACCGAGACAAAGAGAGTGATGGCAGGATATTTGTCGTAGTGAAGAGGAAGAGGAGAAGGCCATTTGGCCCCACAACCCTCCGCTGTCATTCAATGAGCTCATGGCTGATGTGTGATCTAACTCTATGCACCTATCTTTGCCCCTTAATACCTTTGGTTAACAAAAATCTATCAAACTCAGAATTCAAAATTAACAAGTGTCTCAGCATCAATTGCTGTTTGTGGAAGAGAGTTCCAAACTGATACCACACCTGGTGTGTTGAAGTATTTCTTCATTTTACTCCTGAAAGGTTTTTAGACTGCGTTTAGAGTTTTAGACAATGCCCCCAAGTTCCTGACTCCGCAGCCAGTGCGAATATTTACTCTCTGTCCACCTGTTCAGTTTCCCTTATTATCTTGAAAACATTCATCAAATCATCCCATAACCTTCTAAATTCCAGGGATACGCAGTGAAGCTCCAGCTACACTGTCCCATTAAATATTCCCAAGCCAAGCACAATGTTGGGTTTGACGCAGAGTAAATTTCCCTCTGTGCTGTCCCATCACACACTCCGAGGGCAGGAACATCATGGGGTGGATACAGAGTGAATCTCACTCTGCACAGACAGAGAGAGAGTGATAGAAAGAGAGAAACTGAGAGACATAGACTGACAGGGTGACTGGCAGAGAAAGAAGGATATTTAACAGGGGATATTGGAAGAGGAGGATGCAATTTAACCTCACAACTCTGTTCCAGCATTCAATGAGATCATGGCTGATCTGTGATCTAACTTACACCATAGATCCTGCCTTTGCCCCTTATCTCTTAATACCTTTGGTTAACAAGAATCTATCAATCCCAGGTTTAAAAATTAACCAACAAACCAGCATGAAACTTCCACAACAACATATCATGAGGGTGTGATGGCTCCCACAGTGGAATAGCTTGCTGGATATTTGAAATGGAGGCTATTCCTTCTGGATCATCAAAGGTGTCCACCTGGGCCCCAACTTCATCTGCATTTCTCCCTCTCCCTACGTTTTTTCTCTCCATACCTATCTCTTATATGTTTGTGCACACGGCAGTGCAGGATTACATCAAATTAATATATCGTACATTATTCTTTTCATCCACCTCAACAATCTCTCTCTCTGCAACTTTGTCCCTCTCTACAGCCCTTTCTCTGCCTTCATATCTGACCCTCTCTCCCTCTGTCTCTCTCCAATTGTCAGTGATAGTCGGAGGGAGAGACAGAGAGAATGTTAAAGGAACTATACTCTGTTCCTAAGCTGTGCTGAACCTGCTCTGGGAGTGTTTGATGGGCTACATTAATCAGCCGTGTACAGACCTGTATCAGGCTGTGAAGAAGCAGAACATGTTCAGTGCACAACGGGTCCACGGGAATGAATCACTCCTGTCTGCGACTGAGAAGAGAGACTGACCTTAACATCAAGGCAGCGTTTGACGAGTGCGACATCGAGGAGCCCGAGTAAAACTGAAGTCCGTGGTAAGCAGGGGGAAAGCTCTCCACTGGTTGGAATCAAACCGAGCACAAAGGAAGATGGTTGTGGTTGTTGGGAGTCAATCATCTCAGTCCCAGGTCTTCACTGCAGGAGCTTATCAGGGTAGTGTCCTCAGCCCAACCATCTTCAGCTAAGATCCCAGCAGAAAATGCTGGATATACTGAGCAGGGCAAGCAGCTAATACACATTGTAGTTTAGAAGAATGAGAGGTGATCTTATTGAAACATACAAGATTCTGAGGGGACTTTACAGGGCAGATGCTGGGAGGATGCTCCCCTTGTGGGGGAGTCCAGAACTAGGGCGCAGGTACAGTGTGGGATTAGATACAGAGTAAATCTGCCTCTATATATGCCTCTCTTTCTCCTCCTCCATCCAGATGGAGAGAGTAGCAGTGAGAAAGACAGGGATAAATATGGAGAATAACAGAGAGAGGGAAGGATAGCAATGGGGAGTGAGTACCAGAGAGAAAGAGGAAGAGAGTGGGATGGAGAGTGTTGGTCAATGTTCCTGCAAATCTGCGTGCTGCAGCCTCAGAGGTCCCATGCAGATCCTGTTCCACAATAAATAGCACACGTCTTAAAAGATTCTTCAAATATTTCAAGGGACAGCTCACGGAAAAAAAAAAAAACTGGACACGCACAACATCTATATTTTCACGGGAACATCGGAGCCATCTGCGGAATACATGTTTCTTACCAGCCTGCATAAGGCAGTGCAACCTCTGCAGATGTGGTGAAACCAAATGCAGCTGACTTCGAATGGTAAACAGATGTATGTGGAGTTTTCAAAAATGTCTGAGAGAGGAGAGAAACAGGTAGACACACACACACACACACATACACACAGAAACAGAGTGACTCAGGGACAGAGAGCGAAAGAAGAATATTTCAATTTTTAAAAGGCATTTGATGAGATCAATCTTCGGTTTAAAAATGACAATTGATTTTGCATCAATTTGCGTGTGCAGAAGACCCGTTCCAAAGTACTACCACCTTTTGCCTGGAGTGTCGGATTAACCCGGGTCACTCACTGTCCCCGGCTCCGGCTCAAGACTCACCTGCCTCAGTCACTGAGACGCTCCTGTATCACTTGCATTAATGTAAGCGGATGCCGGGTTTGGGAGCAGGACAGGCACACGGGATTAGGACGACTGCTCATGTGAAGGATAAGCATCAGTAATCCCTCAGAGAATCAGAACAGACCAGCGAGACTCAGAAAAGTAATCTTGTGTTGAATTTCAGAGTCTTGCATTGTGGAATGCTTTAGTATTTGGCAGAATGTTGAGCCAGTGAAATTTTGCCCCAGTGAGTTGAATAGATACTATATGACTTTATTACAACAGTAAGGTACCGTGTGTCCTGTAAATATGGACTGAATTAACAATGTAGCTGATCAATTGTCAGCTGAATACTATGACTACAGTTATCCGTGCTATCCTCAGAGAATGTACATAAGACACGATAGGATGAAGTCAAAGTGGCCACTGTTGAATTTGCTAGCTTGATCTTTGTGGGAACACAAGGGTTAAGTAATATAAAAATATTAACTGTTCAATTCACTTGTTTAAGTAAACACTCAACAGAAATGGGTCTGAAATGTCCTATGTGCTGCATTCCTACTCCTACATCTGTTCTGTCCGGACCCCTCATGATTTGGAATACCGCTATCAAATCTAATCTCAAGTTTCTCTTCTCTCTGGAGAACAACCCCAGCTTCTCCAATCTATCCACGTAATTGAAGTCCCTCATCCCTGGAAACTTGCTCATGAATCTTTTCTGCACCCTCTCTAATGCCCCCACATTCTTCAAAGAACAAAGAACTGTGCAGCACAGGAACAGGCCAGTCGGCCCTCCAAGCCTGCGCCAATCTTGATGCCTGCCGAAACTAACACCTTCTGCACTTCCGCGGCCCATATCCCTCTATTCCCTTCCTATTCATGTATTTGTCAAGATGTCTCTTAAAGGTCGCTATCGTATGTGCTTCCACCACCTCCCCTGGCAGCAAGTTCCAGGCACTCACCACGATCTGTGTAAAAAGCTTGCCTCGCACATCCCCTCTAAACTTTGCCCCTCGCACCTTAAACCTATGTCCCCAGTAACTGACTCTTCCACCCTGGGAAATAGCTTCTGACTATCCACTCTGTCCATGCCGCTCATAACTTTGTAAACCTCTATCATGTCGCCCCTCCACCTCCGTCGTTCCAGTGAAAGCAATCCGAGTTTTTCCAACCTCTGCTCATAGCTAATGCCCTCCAGACCAGGCAACATCTTGGTAAACCGCCTCTGCACCCTCTCCAAAGCCTCCACGTCTTTCTGGTAGTGTGGCGACCAGAATTGCACGCAATATTCTAAGTGTGGCCTCACTAAGGTTCTGTACAACTGCAGCATGACTTGTCACATTTATACTCTATGCCCCGACCGATGAAGGCAAGCATACCGAGTGCTTTCTTGACTACCTTATCCACCTGCGTTACCACTTTCAGTGACCTGTGGACCTGTACGCCCAGATCTCTCTGCCTGTCAATACTCCGAAGGGTTCTGCCATTTACTGTATACCTCCCACCTGCATTAGACGTTCCAAATTGTATTACCTCACATTTGTCCGGATTAAACTCCATCTGCCACTTGTCCGCCCAAGTCTCCACCTGATCTATATCCTGCTGTATCCTCTGACAATCCTCATCATTATCCGCAACTCCACCAACCTTTGTGTCGTCCGCAAACTTACTAATCAGACCAGCTACATTTTCCTCCAAATCATTTATATATACTACAAACAGCAAAGGTCCCAGCACTTATCCCTGCGGAACACCACTAGTCACATCACTCCATTCAGAAAAACACCCATCCACTGATACCCTCTGTCTTCAATGACCGAGCCAGTTCTGTATCCATCTTGCCAGCTCACCTCTGATCCCATGTGAATTCACCTTTTGCACCAGTCTGCCATGCGGGACCTTGTCAAAGGCTTTATTAAAGTCTATATAAACAACATCCAGGGCCCTTCCTTCATCAATCATGTTCGTCACTTCCTCAAAAAACTCAATCAAATTTGTTCGACACTACCTCCCCTTCACAAAACCATGCTGCCTCTCGCGAATAAGTTCGTTTGTTTCGAAATGGGAGTAAATCCTGTCCCGAAGAATCCTCTCCAATAGTTTCCCTACCACTGACAGAAGGCTGACCGGCCTATAATTTCCTGGATTATCCTTGCTATCCCTCTGAAACAAAGGCTCAACATTGGCTAATCTCCAGTCCTCTGGGACCTCACCTGTAGCCAATGAGGATGCAAAGATTTCTGTCAAGGCCCCAGCAATTTCTTCCCTTGCCTCCCTCAGTATTCTAGGGGAGATCCCATCAGGCCCTGGGAACTTATCTACCTTAATGCTTTGCAAGACACCCAACACCACCTCCTTTTTGATAATGAGATGACTGAGACTATCTGCACGCCCTTCCCTAGGCTCATCATCCACCAAATCCTTCTCCTTGGTGAATACTGATGCAAAGTCCTCATTTCGCACCTCGCCCATTTCCTCTGGCTCCACCCGTAGATTGGTGCTTGTGGGATCTTGCTGTGCATCTAGTGCCCTGCCGCATTTCCTACATTCAAACAATGAGCACACTTTAAAATTCAGCTTCCTGAGGGTATAAGTGTGGATTTCTCTGTGTTTTCTCTCCATCTTCCTCTGCTTTTCTCTCCCCTGCACTTTCCCTATTTTAACCATTAATCAATAGGAGCCACAATGTGACGTGTGGTTATTTTAAACGGTGACAGAAACACTTCAGAGGACGTTTCAATCCAGATTAAATCCCAGATCGAGAGAAAAAGAAACAGATGTGGATGGGGTGTGGGGTGGGAGCAGGAGAAAGACAGGGAGAGGGGTCTTTGAGTTTTCAAACAGCAGGAATGTTCCTCCCTCTGGGATCTCGAAACCTACATCACTAAAAACAGATTACCTGCATATTGTCATATTGCTGCCTCGGGGATCTTGCTGTGCACAGATTGCCTGCAGGTTTCCTGCATTGAAACATTGAGGCCCACTTTAAAATTTAATTCATTGAGTGTCAACTGCTCCTGAGGGGAACCTGAAGCTGTATACAGGTTTGTAATATGTTTAAAGATGGAGTTTAGCATTTTCTGAGGACTGTATTGGGATATCTGGCTCTGATCGCATTGTGGGATCCTGCTGTGCATACATTCCCTTCATCAATTCCTGCAGTGCAACACCGAGGCAGACACAGATGGAGAGAAAAAGAGGGAGAGTGAGAAACAGCTGGAGGTGGCAGGTGAAACAGAGAGAGAGAATGATGCGGAGTGTGGGTGAGGGAGGGAAGGCAGAGAAAGATAGAGAAAGACACAGATAGAGAGAAATCCACACTCAAACCTTGTGTCACCATTGCTGGGATCCTGCTGTGCACAGCTTGCAGGCTGTTATCAGACTGCTGCTTGTGGGATCTTGCTGTGTACCAATGGCCAGCAGCATTTCCAACATTGCAACAGTGACGAGCACTTTAAAAATTAATTCATTGAGTGTCAAATACTTCTGTGAATCAGCAACGAAATGGGTGAAATGTGAAGGTTTGTAAAGGCTTGTTCTCATTCCCGAATATTGTTGGTGTTTGAGGCTGTGGGCTGAATTTGACAGTGAAATGAAACACCTGGGGATCATTTGAATTCACATTTTCAGGGATGGAAATGTGGATTTCTCTCTCTATTCTTCTGCAGGAGAGGGGATGGGGGTCTCCAGTGTTTGTGTGCTTTTACAATGAGGCAGAAACAGATGTAGAGAGACACACAGAGAAATCGAGAGAGAGAGCAGGAAATGACAGGATAAACACATCCACACTTCCCAGTCTCTGGCTTTGTGCCGGGGATGTGTTTGTGAAGACAGGGAGTCACTGAGAGATTGTTTTATGTCAGTGAGTGAGAGAAAGAGCTCTGGGCTCTTGCTGTGTTTTATTTCTGTTCAAAAATGCTTTGCTTTGTTTTAAATCAATTTTAATTCTCTTATTCCCAAGGAGAATCTTTTCGGAAGCTGCAGCTGTGATGATGCAGAGGGAGAATCATTTGGCCACGTGGAATTCACAGACAAGAGCTTTAACCGGAGAGGGAAAGTAATAAGAAAAATATATTTGTCATTGTCAAATTAATTTCTAGATCCAGAAAAGAAGACTGTGTGAGATTTCGGGGCTGATAGAAAAACAAAATGCTGGAAATGCTCAGTGTTTCCATTTCGGTTTTTATTTCAGATTTCCAGCATCCATCCAGTATTTTGATTTTGTGTTTTCGGGGGTCTGTGGATTTTTTTACCAACAGGGAGGGGGCTGGAGGGCGCTCCCGAAGGGAATAGTTTGGGAAGCGCTGCTCTAGAACAGTCAATGTAATCCCAAAGAATTCCCTCTCTCCATCTCTTGCTGCAACTTTTTCCCTGCACCTTCCTCCTTGTTCCTAACTCTGTTTCTTCACATCTATAAATCCCTATCTCTGTATCTCTCAACATCCTTTCTATCTCTGCCTCTCTCTAGAGTCTCACAGGTTTCCATTGTCATTCTCTTTCTGCGACTCTCTGCTTCTTTATCTGTCTCTCTCTCTTCTCCCACTCACTTCCAAATCCCTGAATCTTTCCATC